>NC_090438.1:365756151-366381151 GCF_031143425.1 Pleurodeles waltl
TGGTGGCCTGTCGTTGTGTGGGGGCCTCCTGTCCACTAGCGCCGGCGGAGGTGGTAGCCTGGTCTTGGTCCATGCTAGTGACAGGGGCCCTTTGTGGTGCCACATGGTCCCGCAATGTGGTGACTATCTGGTTAAGAGCCACGACGATGGTCCCCATTGCAGAACTAATGTTTCTCAGTTCCTCTCTGAACCCCATGTACTGTTCCTCCTGCAGTACCTGGATCTCCTGGAACCTGGCCAGTACCGTAGCCATCGTCTCCTGGGAGCGGTGGTATGCTCCCATGATTGAGGAGAGGGCCTCTTGGAGAGTCGGTTCCCTGGGCCTGTCCCCCCCCTGTCGCACAGCAGCCCTCCCAGTTCCCCTGTTTCCCTGGGCCTCTATCCCCTGGACCGTGTGACCACTGCCCCCAGGTCCCTGTTGTTGTTGGGGTGGTGGGTCAACCTTGGTGCCCTGTAGTGGTGGACACACCGCTGATTGACGTGTCCTGGAGACAGAGGCATGGGCCCGCTGGGTGGGAGCTGTGCTGGTGTTCCCAGAGGGGGTTAGGTCTGCTGTAGCCTGTGGCTGTCTGTGGGGAACCGACTGTCCCGAGGTCCCCGATGGGCCGGGCTGGTCATCTGGGTCCAGGGAGACAGAGCTGCTGTCATCACTTCATCACTGGGGGCCTCTTCTGGGGGTGGGATGGACATCTCTGGACCCTCCTGGGCGGTGTGGTGGCGTTCGGGTCCTGCAGGGGTTTAAGAGTATGGTTATTGCTTCTGTGTGTGCCATTTCGTGTAATGGGTGGGTGGCCGTGTACCCCAGTGCTGGCATTCCCTCGTGGGGGCTTTTGTGACGGTGGCTTGTGGGGGAGATGGGTATGTGCAGTGGGCATGCTTTGGTGATGGGTGTCCATGCTTTGGGGACGCATGCAGGGCTAGGTTTTGGGATGGGTGGGTTGTGATGGTGAGCCATTTTCAAGGAGTTGGTGTGATGGGGGTGGGGTTGAGGGTGGGGGTATGATTTGGCATGCAGGTGGGGTGGGGGGAATGAAGTAGTGAAGATTTGACTTACCAGAGTCCATTCCTCCGCCTACTCCTGCGAGGCCCTCAGGATGCAGGATGTGCAAGACTTGCTCCTCCCATGCTGTGAATTCTGGGGGAGTAGGTGGGGGTCCGCCGCCAGTTTTCTGCACTGCGATGTTGTGCCTTGATACCATGGAACGCACCTTCCCCCGTAGGTCGTTCCACCGCTTCCTGATGTCGTCCCGATTTCGTGGATGCTGTCCCACAGCGTTGACCCTGTCCACTATTCTTTGCCATAGCTCCATCTTCCTGGCAATGGTGGTGTGCTGCACCTGTGTCCCGAAGAGCTGGGGCTCTACCTGAACTATTTCCTCCACCATGACCCTGAGTTCTGCGTCAGAGAACCTGGGGTGTCTTTGGGGTGCCATGGGGTGGTGTGGATGAGGTGAGGGGTGGTGTATGTGTTGTAGAGTGTGGTGAGTGTGGTGGTGTATGGTGTTTTGTGCGTGGATATTGTGTGGGTGATGTTGTGATTTGCCTCTGTGTGATGGTCTACTCTATTCTGTGCTGTCTCTCTCTGTCCTTCAGTCGCAATTGTGGTCGTAAGGGTTTGTGGGTGATGTGGGTGTGTGTTTTATATTGTATTGGGTGTGTGGGAGTGGTGTGTGTATGTGTCTCAGGTGTGTGTATTTTGAATTGTCCAATGTGGTAGTGTTTTGTAAAGGTGTGTGTATTTTGACCGCAGCGGTGTGTACCGCCAATGGAATACCGCGGTTGAAAGACCGCTGCAGGGATTTGTGGGTCGGAATGGCATGGGCGTATTTCTGTTGGCGTGACGGTGGAGGTTTGGTCATCGCCAGTTCTTCGCTGGCCGTTGGTGTGGTGGAATTTTGTTGATGTCGGGTTTTTGGCGGTTTGCCAGTTGCGGGTCAGAATGACCGTGGCGGTTTACTGCGACCGCGGCGGTGTTATGGCGGTCTTCTGACTGGCGGTAAGCACCTTTTACCACCGAGGTCAGAATGACCCCCTATGTCTCCAATCACTTATACAACAGACCCCTGGGTCTGCCTGCATAACAATCAACCAGGCCTCAAAATGGTCAAAGCCACATCCTGCCCAGCCAATGTTTTGCCTTTACTGGTGGCAAGATGACATTCTCTGTCCATCCTCCCAAGTGCCAATGAACACTTAAATTCAGCAGCTGGTTGAAGTCAATGGAATTGGCATTTTCACAAATGTCAGTCAATACAAGCAATACCATGGGTACCCGTCACACCTGTCAATAGGATAACCTGCAAATGTACTAACTTGAAAATCTTTGCTAAATGTCACCATAACCCATTGGAGGTAGATGTCACAATACAACCAGTAACATTGTACTTTTCACATCAATAGGTCAAGCTGTCACTGGGCACACAGAGCCCACAGAAGAGACTGCTGCTGCCCCCATGGTTGAAGCCCTCTGTGATGACAACACTCTTGTACGTCTGGACATGGAGGACAGTTCTGGCCCATCTGGGCAACCTGGTCGGACACTAAACGTGACTCTCAGTGTGCCCACATCAAGACCTCCCAGCCCGGTTGCATCAACCTCACATGCAACAATTTGTCCCCCAACCTGTGCCCCTGGGACAGTGGAAACCTTTTTGTGTCCCCAGTCTAGTCACATCACTACACCTTAGACAATGATGGTCCTGGAATCAGTAGTAGGGGGCACTCTGTGGCATTGACAAAGGCACGTGGGAGTAGGGTGTGTGGGAGGGATGCTGTGGGCCAATGGGCTGTGAGCACTGGGGATGCCCCTGGCCAGAACACCATCAGCCAAGTCTTGGGGGTCTATCAAGAGTCCTAAGACATGATGGGCCAGGTCATTGCCGAACTCCTGCAAATCTACCAGCTGCAGAGGGATATGCATAAGGAAATGCTTCAAAAGTGGGAAGCCACAAATACCATCCTGGCCTCCTTAACAGGGGTGTTTTGGGAGATTAGCAGTATCCTGATCAGGGATAATGAGCAACACCATCCTTTTCCTTTGTCCCAGCAACACTTGGCCCTTCATCATCGGTTCCAGCCACTGAAAGGGATGCACTATCAGAGCCCACAACTCACACCCCTGCTGCTGTAGCTTCAGACCAACCCCTCCACCCTGCAAGCGAGGATGTCCAGCTAAGAATACAGGAGGTGCAGGTGGCAAGAAACCCACCACTGCCAGGGAAATCGTGGTCACTCAGATGTCATCCTTTCTCTCAGTTACATTAGTCTCACATATGAAAGGACAATCAGAGACAGAGTATAGTTTAATAAGGTTTTATTGAAGTAACTGCATCTTAGATAATAAAGCATGTATTGCAATAACTAGGACAATGAAGCACGACAGGATTAAAATTGTGACAAGGAGAGTAAAACACAAAAATAACGCTACTATGTTGTCACTACGGTTTTTAAGAATAGTTCCTACCTAGACTATGTGAGAGCATAGCATGTTAAGCTCTAATTCTGCACTTCAGGTTCCCCTGGGAAGACATCATCCCTCCTACCTGAGCAAGAGGCCTGTAGTATACATAAGCAGCTGCAGTGAAGCATTCAGCAATCAGCATACAATCGTGGTCATCTGTCTGGAATCTCCCTCTAACGTACATGGGTCATAGTAGTGTTTTTATAATAAAACAGCTGATGTTCCAAGGACGTTCATCACGTAAGAGTGTATATGTTTCTGTGAACATTAGAGACAAAGAGTACCACTTTTGCCAGCAACCTATCTTACTAAAGCCTTGAGAAAAGCAGAGTAAAAGAAATGTCTTGTTTAAGAACGTAGTGCTGACCTAGGCGAAGAACAGCTAGATGGAGAAAATAAAACAAGACCACAAATGTGGCTATTATTAAAATAATATACCAGAGCTAGAATAAAATATATCTAGGTTAAAGTTCACAGCAGCAGACCTAGGCCCATATTTATACTTTTTGACGCTAAACTGCGCTAACGCAGTTTAGCGTCAAAAAATTTAGCGCAAGCAGACCGGCGCTGCCTGGTGTGCGTGGAAAAAAAACACGTAGACCAGGCAGCGCCGGCGTTGGGAAAAAATGACGTTAGGGCGTCTTAAAATGGGGCAAGTCAGGTTGAGGCAAAAAAATCGCCTCAACCCGATTTGCGCCATTTTTTTACGACGCCCAGACGCCATTTCATGACTCCTGTCTTAGTAAAGACAGGAGTCATGCCCCCTTGCCCAATGGCCATGCCCAGGGGACTTGTGTCCCCTGGGCATGGTCATTGGGCATAGTGGCATGTAGGGGGGCACAAATAAGGCCCCCCTATGCCACCCAAAAAAAATAAAAAAAATATAAAAAATTATACTTACCTGAACTTACCTGAATGTCCCTGGGGTGGGTCCCTCCATCCTTGGGTGTCCTCCTGGGGTGGGCAGGGGTGGCAGGGGGGGTCCCTGGGGGCAGGGGAGGGCACCTGTGGGCTCATTTTGAGCCCACAGGCCCCTTAACGCCTACCCTGACCCAGGCGTTAAATAGTGGCGCAAATGCGGGGTTTTTTGACCCGCCACCTCCCGGGCGTGATTTTTGCCAGGGAGTATAAATACGACGCATTTGCGTCACCGTCATTTTTTTAGACGGGAACGCCTTCCTTGCATCTCATTAACGCAAGGAAGGCGTTCACGCAAAAAAATTATGCTATTTGCCCATACTTTGGCGCTAGACGCGTCTAACGGCAAAGTATAAATATGGCGTTAGTTTTGCGCCGAATTTGCGTCGAAAAAAACTACGCTAATTCGGCGCAAACGGAGTATAAATACGGGCCCTAGTTTGCTAAAATAACGTGTCTCAAACTATAGCTAAAATGGCTACACAACACCCTCCCCTTGCGGGTTCAAAGGTGGTTCAAATCCTAATTATGTATAAAAGCTAATAAAATTCAACCTAAGGCATATATATGGAAATGTCAATAATGACAAGTTAAAGACACATGAGCATGTATTAGAAGGACAATTTAAAATGTTAAGTGTGGTGTCAAGAAAAAGCCGAATTTCAAAAGTCATTTTGGAAGTTGCCAATTAAATCCGGGATAATTGAAGACAGAAAATCTTCCACTTTGGCTGGTGGTAAATTAGGAAGTTCATCGCCAAGGAAAACCAAGGAGCATTCGTGTTCCAAAGCCTGAGCTCCAGTCAAGGCAGCAGCATTCCGTTGTGTGCATAACAGTGAGTTTAGAGCTGAATGATCCACAAAGGGCAACTCATAAACAGCTTCCCGTAGCAAACGCATCCTCAACACGCATGTCTGGTAATGAGCCCTGAGCAAGAACATCAACAGATCAGCATCCAATGAAAGCAGGCGCTGAGTAGAAAGACAAACTTTCAGTGCATATTCAAACGAGCACATGAGGCACCGAAACACGGGCTGCACACAATGCAAAACCGGTCTGAATGACAGAGACAAGTTATACTCCAATTGGTCCAGGAGTGATGCGCCAAAGTACTGCATCATGCGTTCACGACACAGCTGCACTGGTAGAAGCACTTTCAGTCCTTCTTGTTGCAGCCAGAAAGCCATTGTGCAAAACAGTAGCAATAGCATAATACCACCTATCATAGCCAACATTATCGGAAATCCCCTGAAAATACTGGAGAATATTGAGTGGATAGCTGAAGGTATTAAGCCAAATATAGAGGAGAAGGTGCGAATGAAACTAGAACCAACAGCCTTAAAGAAATTTGTGATTCCAGTAGTACTGGACGCTTTAAATATTCGTCCCATGAGCTCACCAGTGTCTTGGAAAGTTAATACTTAAAAAGACTGTATCCCTGCTGATGACCTCACAACCTGAAGCGCATAGGTCTCGAGTGCAGATGTGAGCGCTGCATGTTTTTGGAACAATAAAGCCGTGAGTCTGCTCAACTTGTCAAAATTCACATTTGAGGTAGTGTTTGGGGCCAAATCTCAGCTACTTCCCTCTGTTGTGTAGGAGGAAAAGTATGTTCCTAAAGCATGTAACAATTTTAGAGACCGAAATGACATAAACTATTTCAGCTCGCATCCCACAACAGCTCTCACTATTGAGGAGGACATAGCTGCCATTTGAGATCACCTGGAACACAGGTCTAATCAAGGGGACTGGGACTCCCTTCAGATAACAAGCCAAGTTCGCTGCTGAAGAGTTGCACGCCCAGTGCAAGGACAGCTGTTTACAAACCATTGAATGGCTGACAGACGTCTCGCACTAGCTACTGCTAAGAAAGACCTCCTTCATGCCACTGAGTCATTTGTATGAGAAGGGTAGCTCCCACGCCTCCTGGATGAACTATCACCTAGCCTTTCATATCTGCCCATTGGAATGTGTTTGAAGCAGGATGTGAATTGAAGTGTTGTAATAGGCAGATTAATGACCCCGTGTATTAACCACTCAGCAAATGGTATTTCAGCCACAGTAAAAGGCAACTTTTCTAATTTCTCAATATTTAACATGACATACGTTGCTTCTTTCTTAGCCATTAGTTGTTGTTGTGGCGTTAAATTAAATGTGCCATTTTGGACCCATTCATCGAGCTGATCTTCAGTTGCATTTATATACTTTTGCCATTTGTAAAATATTGCAGGGACAGGAATTCTGGGCGCATTCAGATCCTTAATTTTAGTTAAGCCTAAACAACACAGTTGCACAGTTTCATTTAAAAATAGAATTTGAACAGGTATCAGGTAAGCTCTAAACAAAGCTTCTTTTCCCCTTATTTGCCAATTTTTGGTTCCCCACACACTTTTTAAGTCAATTGACTTCAACCAATATTCATAGCCTTCTATAGCCAACCGGGAAACAAAGGAATCCGAATAGATGAATTTTGTATCTGTCAATAATATTTGTACATTTTCCATAAATGGCAACTTGAAATAATAAGACTCAGCATTTTTAACACTGTGCCCAGAAAAATATGTAAATTTTTCTGAATATGTTTTAGAACTCCCTTGTGGTGGAGTTGGACAATGTACCCATTGTGTGTAATTAAAAATAGTCTTTGGGGTACTTGCTCTGTGAATTAAATGGTGTCCATAATAATTATAGCAGAACATGTCACCATGATTTTCTTTGGATTGATAAACATCCTCACTTTCACATGCAGCAAAATACTGCAATTTATAACAATAGAATCAACTGTTTTCACATTCCAGTCATCAGAAACAGCTCCGGGTATTATTACATCATTCATAGAAAGTTTAAACACATTTGGGTGGTCATTACAACCCTGGCGGTCGGTGTTAAAGCGGCGGTAAAACCGCCAACAGGCCGGCGGAAAAAAAAATGGAATTACGACCGTGGCAGAAACCGCCAACATAGACAGCCACTTTCACACTCCGACCGCCAAGGCGGTACAGACAAACACCGCAGCGGTATCCGCCAACAGACAGGCGGAAGACAATGTACCGCCCACATTATTACAAGCCACCAATCTGCCACCTTTTCCGGGGCGGATACACCACGAACAAAAACACGGCGGAAACAGGACTTGTAAGGGAAAACGTTCACCTCTACACATCCCACGAGGAACCAGGATGCCATGGAACCGGAACTTCAGATACTGCCAGCCCTTATCTTCTTGCTCCTCTACCAGGAGCACGAACGCCGGCGGAGAAGACCACGGTGAGTACTGCACCTATGACACAGGGGAGGGGGGAGGGAAAAAACAGTGACACACACACGCAAGACGCAACACTCCCACCCCCACCCTCACCCACGACAACACACACACTAATACATCATGATACATCACAGTTACGCCCCCCAACCCCCCTGGAAGAATGCAAGGACAAAAGGAAATGAGTCGAATGATTGTAATATATATGAAGACAGTAATCAAAAATATATACATATATTAAGATATTCACACTATAAACAAATATATACACCAAGAATACAAGTCCAAGGTATTCCACTATCATAGTCTATGGACCACTGGGCCTAAAAGGCATGGGCGAGGCCCACACTCAATACCCGAACAAGACCGAGAGAACACTGCAGGGGCATCAGATAGAAATAAAACAGGCACCTCAGGGGGAAGGGAAGGGGGGGCACCTCAGCCAGATGAGTGCATGATGCCAGATCCACGAGGGGGCTCCATGCCCACTGTTCAATCCTGGGGAGTGCAAAGCCACAGTCTCTCAAGTCTCTCCGGTGGGTGGTTTGCCCACTGCTTTATCCTGGGGAGTGCAAAGCCAGTCTCACAAGTCTCTCCAGTGGGTGGTTTTCCCACTGCTTTATCGTGGGGAGTGCAAAGCCACAGTCTCTCAAGTCTCTCCAGTGGGTGGTTTGCCCACTGCCTTATCCTGGGGAGTGCAAAGCCACAGTCTCACAAGTCTCTCTCCAGTGGGTGGTTTGCCCACTGCTTTATCCTGGGGAGTGCAAAGCCACAGTCTCACAAGTCTCTCCAGTGGAGTGCAAAGCCACAGTCTCTCAAGTTTCTCCAGTGGGTGGTTTGCCCACTGCTTTATCCTGGGGAGTGCAAAGCCACAGTCTCTCAAGTCTCTCCAGTGTGTGGTTTGCCCACTGCTTTATCCTGGGGAGTGCAAAGCCACAGTCTCACAAGTCTCTCCAGTGGGTGGTTTGCCCACTGCTTTATCCTGGGGAGTGCAAAGCCACAGTCTCTCAAGTCTCTCCAGTGGGTGGTTTGCCCACTGCTTTATCCTGGGGAGTGCAAAGCCACAGTCTCACAAGTCTCTCCAGTGGGTGGTTTGCCCACTGCTTTATCCTGGGGAGTGTAAAGCCACAGTCTCACAAGTCTCTCCAGTGGAGTGCAAAGCCACAGTCTCTCAAGTCTCTCCAGTGGGTGGTTTGCCCACTGCTTTATTCTGGGGAGTGCAAAGCCACAGTCTCTCAAGTCTCTCCAGTGGGTGGGTTGCCCACTGCTTTAACTGGGGAGTACAAAGCCACAGTCTCTCAAGTGGATAACAGTCTCCACTGGTTCTGGAGGGGGTTTTGAGCCCAGAGTGCTTCATCCTGCCAAGGACTGAGGTAGTGAATGTATCTCACCACTGGTTCTGGAGGGGGCTTTGTGCCCAGAGTGCTTCATCCTGCCAAGGACTGAGGTAGTGGATATATCTTTCCAAGGGGTTCTGGAGGGGGCTTTGTGCCCAGAGTGCTTCATCCTGCCCGTGGCGGCCTCAGTAGCATCGGAAGCTATGGCGCTCATTGGCATGCGGTGCTGCTGGCGGCGGTGTCCTGGGCAGCGGTGCTGCTGGCGGCGGTGTCCTGGGCAGCGGTGCTGCTGGCGGCGGTGTCCTGGGCAGCGGGGATGGTGGCGGCGGTGTCCTGGGCAGCAGTGCTGCTGGCGGCGGTGTCCTGGGCACCGGGGATGCTGGCATCGGTGTCCTGGGCAGCGGGGATGGTGGCGGCGGTGTCCTGGACAGCGGTGCTGCTGGCGGTCTTGTCCGCCGTGCAGATCTTCACAGACTTGCTGGTTTTACTGTGCCTCTTCCCCACCTTGGATGGTGGCGCAGATGTCTCCACACCCCCAACTGTACCCCTGGGAGCGGCTTTGGTGGATGGTTTCTTTCCCCTCTCCCGCCGGGCACTGGACAACTTTTTATGCTTTACAGGTGGGGGACTGTCTGTGCTCTGGCTCCTTGCCACACTGGCTGCCCTGCTGCCTGGCGCACTCCAGAAGCCAGTTACTACTGGCACCACTGGTCCCGCAGATGTTGTGGCTGAGGTGCTGGGTTGGGACCTGGAGAGTCAGGCCCTAGGAGACTGAAGGGGTGGGGGAAGTGAGGGAAAGAGGTCAAGGTTGGACAGGAAAAGTTTCTTAGGAACACTGGGACGGGTAGATGGAGGGGGTTTGGAAGTGGAGGAAGAGGTAGTGGTTGTAGGAGGTGTACATTTGGTGACTTTGGGTGAAGGTGCATGGGCTGGAAGCTGTCGTGAGGTGGATGGCTGTTGGGTGGGTGTGTGGCTGCATTTGTGTATTTTGGGAGGTGGCCTCACAGACACACTGGGAGAGGACACAGGGGATGTGTGAATGGTAGTGGGGGTGGTGAGTGCATGTGAGCGGGGTGTTGTGGTGGGTGTGCTGGAGATGGAGGTAGTGGCTGAGGATGTAGTGCATGCAGGTGTGAGTGGAGACGAGACAGGGAGGGAGGAGTGAGAGGAGGAGGAGGGGGACACAGTGGAGGCAGTGGATGTTGGTCTGTCTGCATGTGTGTGATGCTTGTGTGAGTGCCTGTGGGATGTGTGGTGCTTATGTTTGCCTGAGCTTCCCTTGTGTGTTGAGGTGTGTGCATGCTGGTCTGATGCTGTGCTTGGGACACGCTGAGGTACAGGGGTTTGGGTCTGGGTGGAGGAAGTTGGAGGGGGGAGGCTAGAGACAGGGACAATGGCTGCCATCAGTGCTGAGGCCAGAGTCTGAAAAGCTCGCTGATGGGCTGCCTGACCAGAGTGAATGCCCTCCAGGTATGCATTGGTTTGTTGCAACTGCCTCTCTACACCCTGGATGGCATTCAAAATGGTAGACTGCCCAACAGTGACGGACCTGAGGAGGTAAATGGCCTCCTCACTGAGGGCAGAAGGGGTGACAGGGGCAGGGGCTGAGGTGCCTGGGGCGAAGGTGATTCCCACCCTCCTGGGTGAGCGGGCACGGGGCAAACGCTGAGGGGCTGCTGGGAGGTCGGTGCTGGTAGGGGGGGCGGCGGCTGTACCTGTAGATGTGGTGGGCATAGAGGGGCCCTCCACCGCAAGGGAGCTCCCATCAGAGGAGGAGTCTGTATCGCTGGTGTCAGCTCCTGTCCCCACCGTGGAGCTCCCCTCGCCCTCCGTCCCACTGGTCAATTCTGACTCCATAGTGTCGTCCTCCAGGGCCATGTGGGATGCAGCTCCCTCCTGCTCCGGTGCCACTGCTCCTCCACCTGATGATGCTAATGCACACAAGAACAGGGAGACCACAAAAAGGGGGGGGGAAACAGAAGAAAGACATGTTGAGTGCATGCAATACCGCTACCGTTGGCGGACACTACAGACACAGAAGCCCCCTGCACTACGCTGTGCACTTGGAGTTCCCTATTCAATCCCAGGGACATGGGTTACAAGGCTATGCCCGATTGCTGGACACATGGATGTCACAGGAGCCTGACTAGGTGTAGTTGGCACTGTACACAGGTGGGGTGGGGTGACACAGGGCCTGCCTCAAGAAGGGTCCTTGCCTACTAAACTCGCCCTGGCCTAGGGGAACCCACAGCCCACCTCCCCCACCCAGACACCTACAATGCGCGCTGAATCAGCAGAATGAGAGTGTACTCACCCCCTTGTGTCTGCTGTGATGCCCTCAAGTGCCCATCCAAGTACGGATACGCAACCTCCAGGATCCTGAACATCAGGGGGGTCATGGTGCGACGGGCACCCCTCCCACGTTGGGAGGCCATCCCCAGCTGGGCCTCCGCCGTCTTCTTGCTCCAGCGGCGAATGTCCTCCCATCTTTTCCGGCAGTGGGTGCTCCGTCTGTGGTAGACCCCCAGGGTCCGGACTTCCTTGGCGATGGCACATCAAATGTCCTTCCTCTGGTGGGCACTGACCTACAGAAATAGTACAGGGGAGAAAGATAAGTTATTACCGTCCTCACCATCACAGTCATTGGCCCGCATCCCTACCCTTGCCATGACGCACATGCACTCACCGTCGTTTCATGCATGCCTCATTCTCACCCCCCCATCTTTCATCCACACCACTCCACATAGGCATTGCCCATACAACATGCTCACAGTGTACTTACCTGTCTGTCTGGAGGACCGTAGAGTAGCGTGTACTGGGGGAGGACCCCATCCACGAGTTTCTCCAACTCCTCCGTGCTGAATGCAGGGGCCCTTTCCCCAGACACACGAGCCATTGTCTCTTCCAGACTGAGGTCACAGCAGCACTTGCAGTGTAGGTCCTCTCCTGTCGAAGATCAGGTATCAAGTGATTGAACAGAGAGAAAATGGCGGTCACGTCTTTGGCGGTGCGTACCGCCACCGCTGGCGTACATCGTCATTGGCTCCTGGGACCCATAGAGTCCAGAGTCCAATGTTAACCAATGCAGGATTGCGCCGCGGTATTCGACCGCGACGGTGCACAACGCCAGCGCAGTTATCTCATATCCCCTTGTCCCACATTACAGGTCAGGCAGCCACTATTTCAGGGGGCCACATGGCATTAATTTTAAATGCGTCACACATATCTAGGCCTTGCCTAAACACTCATACAGGCATATGTCGATTTGCTAATATTTCTGAGTATGCTGTGTTTATGTACCTCAGAGTATGTTGACTCTCTGCTCGCTGTTCTCCTCCATAGGCACCGTCCGCTGGAGCATGTGAGGAGGTGGCGGCATCCTCCGGTGTACAGACCGCTGGTGGACCTGTCGACAATGGAGGAGCGACATGTGATCATCACCTACAGACTTGATTGTCCCACAATCCAGGAACTGTGTGCCCAGTTGGAGCCAGACCTGATGTCAGCTATCCGCCATCCCACAGGAATCCCCCCTCAAGTGCAGGTGCTGTCAGTACTACATTTCCTAGCAAGTGGGTCATTTCAAACTACAGTGGCCATTGCATCAGGGATGTCCCAGCCTCTCTTTTCCAACGTGTTGTCCAGAGTGTTGTCTGCCCTGCTGAAACACATGCAGAGCTACATCGTTTTCCCTCAGGTGGAGGATTTGCCTACAGTAAAAGGTGATTTCTATGCCCTGGGACATATCCCCGACATCAATGCCATTGATGGGACACATGTGGCCTTGGTCCCCCCACGCAGGAGTGAACAGGTGTACAGAAACCGGAAGAGTTACCATTCGATGAATGTGCAGATGGTGTGTTTGGCAGACCAGTACATCTCCCATGTGAACGCCAAATTCACAGGCTCAGTGCATGACGCTTACATTTTGAGAAATAGCAGCATATCTTATGTGATGGGGCAACTCCAGAGGAACTGTGTGTGGCTATTAGGTGAGGACATGGACCCAATACAGTGTGAATAGGGGTCTGGGTCTGGGGTTGTCCCTAAGGGTAAGTGTGTGTCTAACAATTGTCCCTTGACATTTGCAGGTGGCTCTGGGTACCCCAACCTGTCATGGCTACTGACCCCAGTGAGGAATCCCAGGACAAGGACAGAGGAACGCTACAATGAGGCCCATGGGCGAACTAGGAGGGTTATAGAGAGGACCTTCAGCCTCCTGAAGGCCAGGTTCCGGTGCCTCCATATGACAGGTGGTTCCCTATTCTACTCACCAAAGAAGGTGTGCCAGATCATTGTGGCCTGCTGTATGCTTCATAACTTGCCTTTGCGACAACAGGTGCCTTTTCTGCAGGAGGATGGTCCAGATGGAGGTGTTGTGGCAGCTGTGGAGCCTGTGGACAGTGAAAACGAGGAAGCTGAAGAAGAGGACACAGACAACAGGAACACGGTGATCCTGCAATACTTCCAGTGAGACACAGGTAAGAAGACAACACAGCCTGCTACATCTGATTTAATTCTAATACCTCTCATCTGTCCATCATTTTCACCCAGTGTATGGTCACTGAGTTGTCACTTTCCCTTACGATTTTACAGATGTGTGTCCCACTGTGTGACATCTGCTTTTTTTCCGCATGGACTAGTGCTGTGTGACATAGGTATCTTGACATTACATTTGATATAGCATTTTGCCACTGTTATTGCAAATACACATTTTCGAAAGCACATACTGACTCCAGATTGTTTTTTGATTTAAGGGTGTTTATTTAAGTGCTCAACAGTGGAGGGGGTTGTAAAATGGTCAGGGGTGATGGTGGAGGAATGTCCATGGCAGAGTCCAGTCTATTAGTCTCGCAGGTGCATTGTCCAAAGGGGCATAGGAAGTGGAGCTGGTGCATTTTAAGTATGGGTGACAAAGTGGGACAGAAGGATGACAATCAGGGTGGTCTCATTTCTTGGCGGGGGTCTTGGCATTGTTCTCTGTCTTTGTCCTGGATCTCAGGGACCATTTGCGGGGTGGTTCTCCATCTGCAGGGGATGGGGTGCTGGTGTCGTGGTTCTGTGGTGGTGCCTCCTGTCCACTAGCGCCGGCAGAGGTGGTGGGCAGTTCATCGACCAGGCTAGTGTCAGGGGCCCCTTGTTGTGCCACAGTGTCCCTCCTGGTGTTGACGAGTTCCTTCAGCACCCCTACAATGGTGCCCAGGGTGGAATTGATGGATTTGAGTTCCTCCCTGAAGCCCAAATACTGTTCCTCCTGCAGCCGCTGGGTCTCCTGAAACTTGGCCAGTACCGTTGCCATTGTCTCCTGGGAATGGTGGTAGGCTCCCATGATGTTGGAGAGGGCCTCGTGGAGAGTGGGTTCCCTGGGCCTGTCCTCTCCCTGTCGCACAGCAGCCCTCCCAGTTCACCTGTGTTCCTGGGCCTCTGTCCCCTGAACGGTGTGCCCACCACCACTGCCCCCAGGTCCCTGGTGTTGTTGGGGTGGTGGGTTAGCCTGGGTTCCCTGTAGTGGTGAACACACTGCTGATTGACGTGTCCTGGGGACAGAGGTAGGGGCCCGCTGGGTGGGCGCTGTGCTGGTGTTTCCAGAGGGGGCAAGCTCTGTAGTGGCCTGTGCCAGTGTGAGGGGAACCAACTGTCCCGAGGTCCCAGATGGGCCAGGCTGGTCATCTAGATCCAGTTGGACAGAGCTGCTGTCATCACTGTGGGCTTCTTCTGTGGGTGGAGTGGACATATCTGGACCCTCCTGTCCGGTGACATTGGGTAGGGGTCCTGCAGGGGTGTAAAAACATGATTATTGCATCTGTGTGTGCCATGGTGTGCAATGGGTGGGTGACCGTGTACCCCAGTGCTTGCATTCCTGTGTAGGACCTTGTGTGATAATGGTTTAGGGGGGTGTATGGGTATGTGTAGTGGCCATGCATTGGTGATGGGTGTCCATGCTTTGGTGTTGCATGCAGGGCTTGGTGTTGGGATGGGTGGTTTGTGATATTGGGACATACGTGAGGAGTTGGAGTGATGGGGGTGCAGGCGAGGGTGGGGGTATGTGATAGCATGCAGGAGGGTGGGGGATATAATAGTTAAAATTTGACTTACCAGAGTCCATTCCTCCAGCTACTCCTGCGAGGCCCTCAGGATGCAGTATAGACAAGACTTGCTTCTCCCATGTTGTTAGTTGTGGGGGAGGCGGTGGGGGTCCGCCGCCAGTCCACTGTACCGCCATGTGGTGTCTTGAGACCACGGAACGCACCTTCCCCCGTAGGTTGTTCCACCTCTTCCTGATGTCATCCCGTGTTATTGGGTGCTGTCCCACTGTGTTGACCCTGTCCATGATTCTGCGCCATAGCTCCATCTTCCTAGCTATGGTGGTGTGCTGCACCTCTGAACCGAATAGCTGTGGTTCTACCTGGATGATTTTCTCCACCATGACCCTGAGCTCCTCCTCAGAGAACCTGTGGTGTCTTTGCGGTGCCATGGGGTGGTGTGGGTGATGTGTGAGGTGGTGTGTGTTGTGATGTATGGAGTGATATTTAGAGGTGTGTGGTATTTTGTGCGTGGATGTTGTGTGAGCGATGGTGTTGAGTGCCTGTGGATGCTAGTTTGTAGATGGTGGTGTCTCTCTCTGGCCCTCAGTCGCAATTGTTGTCGTAAGGGTTTGTGGGTGATGTGGGTGTGTGTTTTATATTGTATTGGATGTGTGGGAGTGGTGTGTGTATGTGTATCAGGTGTGTGTATTTGGAATTGTCCAATGTGGATGTGTTTTGTAAATGTGTGTGTATTTTGAGCGCAGCGATGTGTACCGCCAATGGAATACCGCGGTTGAAAGACCGCTGCGTGGATTCGTGGGTCGTGATAGTGTGGGCGTATTCCTGTTGGAATGACAGTGGAGGTTTTGTTATCACCACTTTATCACTGACCTTTGGTGTGGTGGACTTGTGTGGGTGTCTGGATTTTGGCGGATTCCGAGCTGTGGGTCATAATGACTGTGGTGGAATTCCGCAGCTGCGGCGGTGTGTTGGCGGTCTTCTGCAAGGCGGTAAGCGGCTTTTACCGCCAATGTTGTAATGACCCCCTAGGTATTTGAATGACCTTCGTCGGGCCATAGATATCAAATGTGCCTTTATCCCAAACAATCCCATGAGGAATCGGTAGAGCACAAATGTTCACGAAAGACAAGTCTCTGCGGACCTTGTGAGAAGAAAAATTGCGTTTTGGGATCTCATACACCACTTCAACTGTTGATCTTTCAGGAAGGTAGTGACAATGTATAAGTAGGAAGAAAGTAATAACAAAGCCAATCCAAAGGAGGAAAGCTAATATAGTCAAGGAAACTCACAGATAGTTCCATGGGAAAATAAAGTAATTTATTTTAAGCCAATTTATCAGCTTACATGTTTTCAGCAATTCAGGTGTAGAAGAGGCAAATGAGTCCAAAAAGGTGTCATTGATGTCGGCAAAATATCCAGAAGCAGTTCGTGCAAAAACTGGAGCTGTGTTTGAAGGGGGAGAACTGGTAGGGGTCTCCCATGATGGTTCACTGTAAATGACGCCATCCAAATGACGCCATCCGTTTGTGTAGAAGTCTAATCAAATCGATCCGCAATTTCTGTGTTGTTTGTTGTAATAAATGTTAGTGGAACTAATGCAAGATCATTTTCCACCCTCCCCAAGCTCGGAGAGGTGTCAGCATTGCTGCTTAAAACTTGTTGAGGGACATCTCACCAGTAGTGAGAGAGATTCAGGTACTACTGGTTGTTCTTCTTGGTCTGCTGTGCAGGATCGGCCACATGGTGTAATTTGACATTGTTGATGGAGACAAAGCAGTTTTTCTTTAGAACCAGGCAGCAGTGGTAGTATGACAGTTCTGGTACCATGTATTCCCAGGAATGGGACCGATGCACGATAGGAAGGACCAAAGTCCTTTTTCACAGCAACTTTTTCACATACTAGATTCCCAACCTTTGGAATCCAGCCAGTAGATGTTATTGGTACATCCTTAATTCCTATGGAGGCAGCACTGGCAGAAGCGTTGTCATCACTGAACTGTTGTAATTCCTGCAAGGCAGTGACACGTACATTTATGTCAAAAGTACGACCTCCCAGGGACCTTCTAGGCAGATTATTAAGGGCTCTCTGGACCCCTTACAGGTGATTAAGCCAACTACGACCCACACCTAATACTCTGTCTGTTAAGGACTGCTTTAAATCTCGGTTTCGTCGCTCCACGACACTATTTCCCTCGGGATGAAATGGAGATGAGTAATGGTGTTGGACCCCTAACGAAGCCATGGCGTCCCTGAATGCCCTTGAGGTGAAAGCAGGGCCCAGGTCCGAGTGGGAAGCCGCAACTGCATATGTGCCGATAAAGACTTGCAAATCTTTAATAACAGTCGGAGCGTCATACCTGCATTGTGGCCACACCCATAGAAAACTGGAGCAGGAGTCAACAGCGACTAAGATGTATTTGTATGCACTGTCCGTTGTTAGGAAACCGCAATGGTCCAAGTACACACATAGTAGTGGTTTGTTTGAATAAAGGAGGTGTGTCTGTGGTGGGTAATTGACGGTGGACCCTTTAATTTGTTGGCAGATATCACAACAAAGGACATACTGCTTGGTCTGTTTGTATAGAGCTGGCCTCCAATAACGTGCTTGCAATAATGATATTGTAGCCTCCACACCAGCATGGGCAGAGGCAACCCCCCTCATGAGCTGCTTTGATCAATTCTGGTCTTAGGTCTTTATTGGGAATTACTCGAACTCCCACGCCTGGTATTTTTACTTCTGCCTCTAAGAAGCCTCCCATTCGGTAGGGGTATTTAGCAGGAAATGCTTTTGGTAAAGGCGTGCCTTCAGCTGTGGCTTTCACGGCGGCCCATATGTCATCGTCCGGTTTTGTTCTAGAATGAGTTACTGCAGCAACAGAAGCCGTAGCTACTGCTGATTTGGCTGCTTCATCAGCCAGCGTATTCCCAGCAACGTGTATTCCAACTTGCTGGTGTCCAAGTGTATGTACAACAAGGACAAGTGGTAGCATTTCTTTCAGATCCACTAGTTTCCCCCACAGACGTCTGTGTTTGATGGTGTTACCTTTGGAATCTCTGAACCCATTCTGGCGGCAGTAATGCAGATATTCATTGAAGGACTGGACACAATAGTATGAATCACAGACAATCAGCGTTAGCTGTGCGGGATCCGTATGCTCCAGTGCCATCACCAGACCCTTTAGCTCTGCTAGTTGTGCAGTGCAATCCCCTAGAGTTTGCGTGAAGGTATGTTGTGGATAAAATGTATTACCCTCCATGTAGCCACTTACAACGGCGCAAGCAGTGGAGTATTGATGCTTTGTTCCTATTGCAGTGTAAGCGTAGAAGTCACTTTATCAAACAGATGGACTACAAATTCTGGTTGATTGTCTGCGTATTATGTTTATTTCCTGCATATGTTTTTGATTAAGGTGGTCATGATAGTTTAAGGTTCTTTTGTCTTTGTCTTCTTTTCTTTCCTCGCTAGGTGATGTCTCTGTTCTACTCACATCGCTTCCTGCTTGTACTAGGGTGCCTCAGTGGAAAGAGAGAGGAAAACTCCAGTTTTCAGGTAAACAGGTAAGTGGATTACTTTAGTATGGGACAGGTTCACCAGGAAAGGGAGTGGGTGCGGAAGTGAGGGAGGGATCACACCGGTGTCACTATTGTCAGTCATGCATAGGTGCTCGTGACAGTGCGTTCTTCCCTTCCTCTTTACCCCCCCTTTTCTCTATAAGTTTAGGTCTTTTGATTGCTCCCTCACCCTCTTCCCTTCCCCTTTTTCCCCAATGGGAAATCTTGACAACAAATAAGACCATACCTTGTACAGCCACGTTCCTTCAGGAATGTAGCAGGGTTTCCGGTAGTCAGGCTCCTCTCTTCCTTCTTACAATATCATTCTAGGTCCTCCTCTGTCACCTCTGCTCTTTCTGTCCTCCTGCTTCCTCGCGTCACCTCTCCCCTCCTGTTTCTCATCCTCAGTGTCTCTTCCTCTCCTCATGTCATAGCTCTTCTCCTCCTCCTGCTTCTGAGGCTCTCCTGGCTCCTCTCTGTCCCTTGGCTCCTCGCTCTCTTTCTCCCTCTCTTGGCTCCACACCGTCTGTCTCCTCTCTTCTTTTCAGTGTGCATTGGAATGACTCCAGAAGTGTTCCGGAGTTTCTGTTTCCTCTCTTCAGAAGATACCCCGGGGGCACCTTCCAGTATCATATTTTGTGGTTGCCCCAGCAATAATCGTTGCTGGCGGCAATCGAGTAACGGCTTCCCTGTTACATGCAGGTTCTGCTGAGCCTTCGGTGTACATGACTCTTTGATATTGATACGTAGGCAATGTATTTTCTGGAACTGAGGATTCTAGTTCATATTGCAAAAATTCTTGAGTTTGTAACTTGGGGTCAAAAATATAGTCAACAGAAGTGGCTGTCTGAGACGTTGCCCATTGGATCCAACATGGATGTAATTCTTTAGCACTTGGAGCGCTGGCTTTGGTAACAGCCTCAAGGGCTGGGATTGGAGATATGACAATAATGTGTTTTCCCTGGGCTAGTGGTCTTTCTTTAATGACAGCCATCTGAGCAGCAGTGAGATATTTCTGAGTGGGAGCAAAACATTCTTCCGCTGTCGAATATAGATGTGATTTGTATGCAATCGGGTCTGTCTCACCTTCATTGAATGTTACATAAGTGAAAGCAATGGCATGAGCAATTACTCTGATGACCAGATATTTTTTATTGTCCCTGGTGTGTAAATGTTGTGGTGCAAGCATGTCTTGTTGCAATGCTCTGAGAATGCGTGTGTGTTCGACTGTCCAGAATTTACTGGAAAAGTCAGGACGTATTAAGTCATATAATGGTTTTATACGTGATGCATAATCATGAATGTATGTTCTGCCAAAATTTAGAAAACCCAGTAGGGATTGGAGTTTTTTAATGGTATTTGGATGTTGTAACTGCGTGCATTTTTCTAAGAATTGTGGCACTAGGCTCTTTCAGGACACCAAGGAAGGCTATTTTTGTTTTTTGAAGTTGAATTTATAGCCTAATTTGGCAAATCCCACAACAATGCGGGCTGCCCGTCTTAGATGTTACAGTAATTCATCATCTGTAAGGTAGATATCGTCTACATAGGACAATGCCTCAGAGTCAATGTTGTGCAGTATTGAAGTTACACTAGCCAAGAACAGTCCTAGTCTTATACCCCTGTGGTAAACAACAGAATTTTTCTGAGAGCCGAGTGCGCTGAAACGTATTAGTTCTCTACTCTCAGGTGCTATGTTTTGGCAGAAGAAACCACTGGAAACATCCAGTGTTGTTTTGTATTTTTTGCACACTATGTTGTTCATAAGTGCAGGGCTACGAGAGTTTTGTATAGCATATGTGCATGTGTGACTGTTTAATTGTCTATAGTCTTAGAGTATTCTGTATGAATGGTCCGGTTTAGCTACAGGGAATAAAGGATTCGATTACGCTCTGGCAGTCCAGTTGTGTGAGGATTTCCCTCACAGGTGCTTTAGCATCTTGTTTTATTCGATACTGGGGTTGAGGTTGGGGTTGATTCTTAATTGGAATTACGTAATAGGGGGAATCTTTATCCCACCCTACGTGATTGCGATATAACACGGGTGCCTGCGCCAATGCCCAATCAATGGCGTAGGATTCTGCGAGCTCATCGGGAACAAGGGGCGAGAAAGAAGGTTTGATACCCTATTCCCCATATGGGCAAGTATGGACAAATTCAGGTGGCCAATCCCTTTTGGCCAATAGAATATCATGTATGTTTACGACGCTGTCCCAAAAGATTGTGTCAATTGTGTGTTCAATGTCTCCTTCTAACTGTAACGTTACTTTGTACACCCTGTCAGGAATAAAGACGCGCATGTCCGCAGTTTCAACTTGTAAGAAGTCATCAGTTGCTTTCATCTCCAGATGCTCTTGAAGATTCCGGTGAACTATTGTGACCTTTGCTGCGCTGTCGAGCAGATCTAGTGCCCACTTCTTGTTCTTCAATAGAGCCCTCTTCTTGAGTGGCATGATGAACTGCAACTGCTGCCACTTTTTTCTTTTTAAATTGAGTTTTGTGTTGGGGCAGTTTCTCTTCATTTTTTACAGAAACTTCTGTAGAGCTTTATGATTCCTGTCTCGGTTTCACGTACTCAGTTCTTAGCTCTGACCACCCACCTCTCTCACTGAGTTTTCCAGTGAGTCCTGAAAGGAATGAGATTGGCGTGTATCAGTATATTGATATCTGTCAGGCATTTTTATATTATCTATATTTCTGAGATTATGGCCCTCATTACAACATTGGTGGTAAATGCCACTTACCGCCGTGCAGAAGACAGCCAACACACCGCCGCGGCTGTGGAATTCCGCCACAGCTATTACGACCCACAGCTCAGAATCTGCCAAAATCTAGACACCCACACAAGTCCGCCACACCAAAGGTCAGTGATAAACTAGCGATACCAAAACCTCCACCGTCACACCAACAGGAATACGCCCACACTATCACAACCCACGAATCCACGCAGCAGTCTTTCAACCTCGGTATTCTATTGGCGGTACACACGCCGCACTCAAAATACACACATTTACAAAACACAGCCACATTGGACAAATCGAAATACACACACCTGATACACATACACACACCACTCCCACACACCCAATACAAAAGCAAAGACAACACCAGCATACAGAGGCACACAACACCATCACACATACACATCCACGCACAAAACACCACACACCCCTAAACATCACCCCACACATCACAACACACACCACCTCACACATCACCCCAGGTTTTCTGAGGAGGAGCTCAGGGTCATGGTGGAGGAACTCATCCGGGTAGAGCCACAGCTATTCGGATCACAGGTGCAGCACACCACCATAGCTAGGAAGATGGAGCTATGGTGCAGAATCATGGACAGGGTTAACGCAGTGGGACAGCACCCAAGAACATGGGATGACATCAGGAAGAGGTGGAACGACCTACGGGGGAAGGTGCGTTCCGTGGTCTCGAGACACCACAGAGGACTGGCGGCGGACCCCCACCTCCTCCTCCACAACTAACAACATGGGAGGAACAGGTCTTGGCTATACTGCATCCTGAGGGCCTCGCAGGAGTAGCCGGAGATATGGACTCTGGTAAGTCAAAGCTTTAACTACTTTATCCCCCACCCTACCTGCATGCTATCACATACCCCCACCCTCGCCCTCACCCCATCACTCAAACTCCTCACATATGTCCCACTATCACAAATCACACATCCCAACACCAAGCCCTGCATGCAACAACAAAGCATGGACACCCATCTCCAATGCATGTCCACTACACATACCCACACAGACCCCTAAACAATTATCACACAAGGTCCTACACAGGAATGGAAGCACTCGGGACAGTCGGATCCCCACACACTGGCGCATGCCACCACAGAGCCTCCCCACTCAGGAAACAACAGCACAGCACCCACCCAGCGGGCCCATACCTCTGTCCCCAGGACACGTCAAGCAGCAGTGTGTCCACCACTACAGGGAACTAAGGCTAACCCACCACCCCAAGAACACCAGGGACCTGGGGGCAGTAGTGGTGGGCACACCGTTCAGGGGACAGAGGCCGAGGAAAACCGGGGAACTGGGACGGCTGCTGTGCGACAGGGGGAGGACAGGCCCAGGGAACCCACTCTCCATGAGGCCCTCTCCAACATCATGGGAGCCTACCATCATTCCCAGGAGACGATGGCAACGTTACTTGCCAAGTTTCAGGAGACCCAGCGGCTGCAGGAGGAACAGTATTTGGGGTTCAGGGAGGAACTCATATCCATCACTACCACCCTGGGCACCATTGTAGGGGTGCTGAAGGACCTTGTGAGCACCAGGAGGGACACTGTGGCACAACAAGGGGCCCCTGACACTAGCCTGGACGATTAACTGCCCACCACCTCCGCCGGCGCTAGTGGACAGGAGGCACCACCACAGGACCACGACACCAGCACCCCACCCCCTGCAGATGGAGAACCACCCAGCAAGCGGTCCTTGAGATCCAGGACAAAGACAGAGAACAATGCCAAGACCCCCCCAAGAAATGAGACCACCCTGAATGTCATCCTTCTGTCCCACTTTGTCACCCTGTCCATCCTTAAACTGCCCTAGCTCCACTTCCTATGCCCCTTTGGACAATGCACCTGTGAGACTAATAGACTGGACTCTGCCATGGACATTCCTCCACCATCACCCCTGACCATTTTACAACCCCCTCCACTATTTAGCACTTAAATAAACACCCTTAAATCACAAAACAATCTGGAGTCAGTCTGTGCTTTCAGAATTGTGTATTTGCAATAACTGAGGGAAATAGCAATGTCCATTGTATTGTCAACATACCTATGTCACACAGCTCTAGTCCATGAGGTAACATAGCAGAGGTCACACAGTGGGACCCACATCTGTAAAATCGAAAGGGAAAGTGACAAATCAGGGTCCATACACTGGGTGAAAGTGACAGACAGATGAGAGGTCGAACAATTTTATCAGTTGTAGGAGGCAGTGATGTCTTCTTACCTGTGTCTCACTGGAAGTATTGATGGATCACGGTGTTTCTGTTGTCTATGTCCTCTTCTTCTGCCTCCTCTTCTTCACTGTCCACAGGCTCCACAGCTGCCACAACACCTCCTCCAGGACCATCCTCCTGCAGGAAAAGGCACCTGCCATCGCAATGCCAAGTTGTGCAGCATACAGCAGGCCACGATGATCTGACATACCTTCTTTGGTGAGTAGTATAGGGAACCACATGTCATATGGAGGCACCGGAACCTGGCCTTCAGGAGGCCGAAGGTCCTCTCTATAACCCTCCTAGTTCACCCATGTGCCTCATTGTAGCGTTCCTCTGCCCTTGTCCTGGGATTCCTCACTGGGGTCAGTAGCCATGACAGGTTGGGGTAGCCAGAGTCACCTGCAAATGTTGAGGGACAACTGTTAGACACACACTAACCCTTAGGGACAACCCCAGACCCAGACACCTACTCACACTGTATAGGGTACATGTCTTCACCTAATAGTCACACATGGTGCCTCTGGAGTTGCCCCATCACATAAGGGATGCTGCTATTCCTCAGAATGTAAGTGTCATGCACTGAGCCAGGAAACTTGGCGTTCACATGGGAGATGTACTGGTCCGCCAAACACACCATCTGCACATTCATAGAATGGTAACTCTTCCGGTTTCTGTACACCTGTTCACTCCTGCGGGGGGGACCAAGGCCACATGTGTCCCATCAATGGCACCTATGATGTTGGGGATATGTCCCAGGGCATAGAAGTCACCTTTCACTGTAGGCAAATCCTCCACCTGAGGGAAAATGATGTAGCTGCGCATGTGTTTCAGCAAGGCAGACAAAACTCTGGTCAAGACGTTAGAGAGCATTGGCTGGTACATCCCTGATGCCATGGCCACTGTAGTTTGAAAAGAACCGCTTGCCAGGAAATGGAGTACTGACAGGACCTGCACTAGAGGGGGGTTTCCTGTGGGATGGCGGATGGCTGACATCAGGTCTGGCTCCAACTGGGCACACAGTTCCTGGATTGTGGCATGATCAAGTCTGTAGGTGACTATTACATGTCGCTCTTCCATTGTCGACAGGTCCACCAGAGGATGCCGCCATCTGCTCACCTGCCCCAGCGGACGTGCTCTATGGATGAGAACAGTGATCAGAGGGTCAGCCAACACTGAGGTACGAAATAAACAACTTTATTGCACACATTTGTCAATCCGCTATGTGCCTGTCTTAGTGTGTATGCAAGGCCTATATATGTGTGACGCATTTAAAATTCATGCCATGTGGCCCCCTGAAATGGCGGCTGCCTGACCTGTAATGTGGGACAAGGGGATATGAGGTAACTGCGCTGACGTTGTACACTGTTGCGGTAGGCGCTCGAAGACCGCGGCACAATCCTGCATTGGTTAACCTTGGACCCTATGGGTCCCAAGAGCCAATGACGATGTACGCCGGCGGTGATGGTACGCACTGCCGTGGACGTGACCGCCATTTTCTGTCTGTTCACTCACTTGATGCCTGATTTTCAACAGGAGAGGACCTACACTGCAAGCACTGCTGTGACCTCAGTCTGGAAGCAACAATGGCTCAAGTGTCTGGGGAAAGGGCCCCTGCCTTCACATCAGAGGAGTTGGAGAAACTAGTGGCTAGGGGCCTCCCCCAGTACACGCTACTCTACGGTCCTCCAGACAAACAGGTGAGTACACTGTGAGCATGCTGTATGGGCAATGCCTGTTTGGAGTGCTGTGGATGGGAGATGGGGGGAAGGAGACCTGCATGAAACGACGGTGAGTGGATGTGCGTCAGGGCAAGGGTGGAAACGTGGGCCAATGACTGTGACCGTCCGGACGGTTATTGTTTTGCCTTTTCCCCTGTACTATTCCTGTAGGTCAGTGCCCACCAGAAGAAGGATATTTGGTGTGCCATCACCGAGGACGTCCGGGCCCTGGGGTCCACCACAGACGGAGCACCCACTGCCGGAAAAGATGGGAGGACATTCGCCGCTGGAGCAAGAAGATGGTGGAGGCCCAGCTAGGGATGGCCTCCCAACGTGAGAGTGGTGGCTGTCGCACCATGACCCCCCTGATGTTCCGGATTCTGGCGGTGGCGTATCCGGAGTTGGATGGGGGCTTGAGGGCATCACAGCAGCCACAAGGGGGTGTGTACACTTACATCCATCTGATTCAGCGCACATTGGAGGTGTCTGGGTGGGGGAGGTGGGCTGTGGGTTCCCCTAGGCTAGGGCGAGCCTTGTAGGCAAGGACCCTTTGTGAGGCAGGCACAGTGGAACCCCCTCCCCACCAGTGGTAAGAGCCATCTACACCTAGTCAGGCTCCTGTGACTTGCATGTGTGCAGCAATCGGGCATAGGCCTTGTACCCCATGTCCCTGTGATCAGTTAGGGAACTCAAAGTGCATGGCGTAGTGCAGAGGGCTGCTGTGTCTGTAGTGTCCGCCAACGGTAGCGGTAGTGCATGCACTGAACATGCCTTTCTACTTACTTTCTCCCCCTCTTTGTGGTCTCCCTGTTCTTGTGTGCATTAGCAACATCAGGCAGAGGAGCTGTGCCTCCGGAGCAGGAGGAAGCTGCATCCCACATGGCCCTGGAGGGCGAGACTACGGACTCAGAATTCACCAGTTGGACGGAGGGCGAGGGGAGCTCCATCGCAGGGACAGGAGCTGAGACCAGCGACACGGACTCCTCCTCTGATGGGAGCTCCCTTGCCACCCCACCAGCACCGCCCTCCCAGCAGCCCCTCAGCGTGTGCTCCGTGGCCGCTCACCCAGGAGAGTGGGCATCTCCTTCTCCCCAGGCACCTCAGGCCCTGCCCCAGTCAGCCCTGCTGCCCTCAGTGAGGAGGCCATTGACATCCTCAGATCCCTCACTGTTGGGCAGTCTATCATTCTGAATGCCAACCAGGGTGTAGAGAGGCAGTTGCAACAGACAAATGCATACCTGGAGGGCATTTATTCTGGCCAGGCAGCCCAACAGCGAGCATTTCAGACTCTGGCCTCAGCACTGATGGCAGCCATTGTCCCTGTGTCCAACCTCCCCCCTCCAACTTCCTCCACCCAGACCTAATCCCCAGTACCTCAGCCTATTCCAAGCACATCATCAGACCGGCATGCACACACCTCAACACACAAGGGTAGCTCTGGCAAACATAAGCACCACACATCCCACAGGCACTCACACAAGCATCATACCCATGCAGACATACCAACATCCACTGCCTCCACTGTGCCCCCCTCCTCCACGTCTCCCTCCTCCCTCCCTGTCACGTCTCCACTCACACCTGCATGCACTACATCTTCAGCCACTACCTCCATCACCAGCACACCCATCACCACACACCGCTCACGTGCACTCACCCCCCCACTACCATTCACACATCCCCTGCGTCCTCTCCCAGTGTGTCTGTGAGCCCTCCTCCCAAAGTACACAAATGCAGTCACACACCCACCCAACAGCCATCCACCTCACGACAGCCTCCAGCCCATGCACCTTCACCCAAAGTCAGCAAACAAACACCTCCTACAACCACTACCTCTTCCTCCACTTCCAAACCCCCTCCATCTACCCGTCCCAGTGTGTCTAAAAAACTTTTTCTGTCAAGCCTTGACCTCTTCCCTTCACCTCCCCCACCCCTTTCATCCCCTAGGGCCCGCCTTTCCAGGTCCCAACCCAGCACCTCAGCCACCACATCACCAGGAACAGTGGTGCCAGCAGTAACTGGCTTCTGGAGTGCGCCAAGCAGCAGGGCAGCCAGTGTCCCAAGGAGCGAGGCCAAGGACATTCCCCCACCTCCAAAACAAAAGAAGTTGCCCACATCCCGGAGGGAGAAGGCCAAAACACCTGTCACCAAGGGCTCAGCTAGGACAACAGTTGGGAGTGGCAAGACAGCTGCGCCACCATCCAAGGTGGGGAAGGGCCAGAGAAAGAAAGGGAAGTCGCCGCCAACCTGCACGGCGGACAAGACCGCCACCGGCACCGCCACATGCACCGCCGCCATGGGCACCGCCAGCAGCACCCAGGATACTGTGCCCTTCACCTGCACCACAGACACTGTGCCCTTCACCAGCAGCAAGCTCAGTGAGGCCGCCACCAGCACCGCCGCTCAAGACACCGCCGCCAGCAGCAAGCTCAGTGAGGCCGCCACCAGCACGGCGGCTGAGGACACCGCCACCAGCAGCAAGCTCAGTGAGCCCCCCACCAGCACCGCCGCTCAGGACACCGCCACAAGCAGCACGCTCAGTGAGCCCCCCACCAGCACCGCTGCCCAATGAGTGCCGCAAGCACCGCCGCTACTGAGCCCGCCGCCAGCACCGCCAGCGGCCACGGCACATCCTGTGCCAGTGGCACACCGCAGACATGGCTGCCATCCCCAGTGGTCATTCGTACGAGGCTGGTGGTCAGTTCCAGGGGCCTGGACAGCTTCCATGTTGCTCCACCATCAGTGGAGTGCCACATCCACTACCTCAGTCCTTGGCAGGATGAAGCACTCTGGGGACAAAGCCCCCTCCAGAACCAGTGGAGTGTCACATCCACCACGTCACTCCTTGGCAGGATGAAGCACTCTGGGCACAGGGCCCCCTCCAGAACCAGTGGAGAAAGACATCCCCTACCTCAGTCCTTGGGAGGATGAAGCACTCTGGGCACAAAGCCCCCTCCAGAACCAGTGGAGACTGTTATCCACTTGAGAGACTGTGGCTTTGCACTCCCCAGGATAAAGCAGTGGGCAAACCACCCACTGGAGAGACTGGTGAGACTGTGGCTTTGCACTCCCCAGGATGAAGCAGTGGGCAAACCACCCACTGGAGAGACTTGAGAGACTGTGGCTTTGCACTCCCCAGGATAAAGCAGTGGGCAAACCACCCACTGGAGAGACTTGTGAGACTGTGGCTTTGCACTCCCCAGGATAAAGCAGTGGGCAAACCACCCACTGGAGAGACTTGAGAGACTGTGGCTTTGCACACCCCAGGATAAAGCAATGGGCAAACCACCCACTGGAGAGACTTGTGAGAGACTTGTGAGACTGTGGCTTTACACTCCCCAGGATACATCAATGGGCATGGAGCCCCCACATGGAGATGGTGTCGTGCACTCATCCGGCTGAGGTGCCCCCCCTTCCCTTCCCCCTGAGGTGCCTGTTTTATTTCGATCTGATGCCCCTGCAGTGTTCTCTCCATTTGGATCGGGTATCTTGTGTGGGCCTCGCCCATGCATTTTGGGCCCAGTGGTCCACGGACTATGTAGGTGCAGAACATGGACTTGAATTCTTGGTGTACATATTTGTTAATAGTGTATATATATTTTTGAGTAATGGATTTTTCATGATTAGAATCGTTCAACTCATTTCCTTTTGTCCTTCCGTTCTTCCATGGGGGATTGGGGGGGGGGGAGATGTAACGTTACAGCATGTATTGGTGTGTGTGTTGTTGTGTGTGAAGGTGGGGGTGGAGGTGTTGCATGTTGCATGTGTGTGTCACTCTCTTTTCCCTCCCCCTCCCCTGTGTTGTAGGTGCAGTACTCACCGTGGTCGTCGCCGCCGTCGGTCGTGCTCCTGGTAGAGGAAGACTATCGCAGGGAGAATTTGGAGTTCCAGCTCCATGGCATCCTGGTTCCTCGTGGGGTGTGTAGAGGTGAGTGTTCCCCTTCCAAGTCCTGTTTCCGCCGTGTTTTTGTTCTCGTTGAATCCGCCCCAGAAAAGGTGGCGGATTGGCCTCTCATTATGGTGTGGGTGGTACATTGTCTTCTGCCTGTCTGTTGGCGGTGACCGCCATGCTGTTTGTTTGTACCGCCGTGGCGGTCAGAGTGTTAAAGTGGCTGTCTATGTTGGCGGTTTCCGCTGCGTCATAATTCCATTTTTTTTACCGCCGGCCTGTTGGCGGTCTTACCGCCGCTTTTACACCGACCGCCAGGGTTGCAATGAGGGCCTATATCAATTCTGTGGGGTCTCCTTATGCAGAGATTTTCCCCTTTCTTTTTTAGGTGTTGTTTTTTATCCCAGCATTTTTTAGAACCCTCAGGTGCTTGCTTGATAGTATCTTCATTAGGTTTACCCTGAAACTTTAGTTTTGTGGGTCTTGCTCCCAGACTATCTCGACCAATACTAGAGTAGATCTCTGCGTTAATCTTTGGCAGCTCACGTTCTTGATCCTGTGGAGGAACGTCCTAGAGCCGCATGTGCACTGCTAGTGCAACTGCTTCCCCTTTACGGTTACTAAATATGATTGAAGATACCGTGGCAAAATTGCCCATACGTTGCATCCCCAAGTCCAGGGCCGGGGCAGCCCCATATTCATCTTGAATTTGTTTTAACACTTCCGGTAGATTGGCAGGTGTCGGTGTACCGTGTGCGGTAGTATAGAGCATGGCAAATACCGTGCCCCAAGTATTGCAGTTATCTACTGTGGGAACCATCCCAAATGGTAAGCACATAGTTAATATTGCATGGGGAAATACTGCTTCCAGTGCATTTGTTTTCTGAGCTAACCAAAACTGAATCTCTTCTCATTTGGCGGGTACCTTACCTATGATTGAATGTACAGTTGCAGGATTAATGCATGGGGTTACTGCATGTGGTTGCGCCGGGGCAGCATGTGGTGGGTTTGTATTTAATGTTTGCATTACAAACTGTACAAATCATCTATATATTCCCCTAGGCTCAGCATATAAGCGGTGAACTTCAGCTACCGGCAAGGTTGTTGCATCAGGGTGCGGTGTATATGTGGCCAATAAAGGCCAGGTAGGACCATCATTACTTAGAGGACCTAACGTGTATATTTGTATGTGGTAGTTCACCATCAAGCCAATTATTATGCTCTTGATAAGATAGAGGGATTTCTAGATATGCATATGCTCTATATTGTGCAGGTATATTTGCAGGTGTATAGTGATGAAATGCATTTGTGTTCCCATCAGCTGCTGGAAATGTGACCCAAGAATAGAACATTTCTGTTCTATAGGCTAGGAGGACCTCCCTGGGCCATTAGGCCATGTGCCAATAAATGTGCAGTAAGGGGTGGTCATATATTGAGTGCAATTGCTACCCGTTGTGGGTTCGCCATGATGAATGGAAATTTTTGTCCAGAGAAAAACACACCAAATGGGGATTATCCTTTTAGGGTTTAAGCTTGAACAACCTGCAGCGTTAGTTAGGTACTCCCTACTTAGCTGAGGAGGAAAATCCTCAATACCACGGACATCTCCGTAGATAGTACTGAGTGTCTTTGCATTCAGTGAGACAGAGATACTTAGGATGACCCGAAAATTAGTGCCTGACCGAACATTGGCAACGCCATGTCGCGTAGGTTCTCACTATCCTAATAAGACTACTCGATTTAGGGGGCAGAATCACTTGTACTGCGGGGGACTGAGTGTGAACCCACACCAGGTGACACCTGTCGGCCTAATCCGGGTTTTCTTCCAGCTAACTAGCAGTGCCTCATCTCCACCCAAGAGCAGGGATGATTGGGCAACCGGGCGCATTACACAAATGACTCCTGAGGGAAATTGTGGTCACTCAGATCCCATCTCTTTCTCTCAGTTACATTAGTCTCACAAATGCAAGGACAATCAGAGGCAGAGTAGAGTTCAAAAAGGTTTTATTGAAGTAACTGCTTCTTAGATAATAAAGCATGTGTTGCAATAACTAGGACGATGAAGCATGACAGGATTAAAATTGGAGTAAAACACAGAAATAACGCTACCATGTTGTCACTACTGTTTTTAAGAATAGTTCCTACCTAGACTATATGAAAGCATAGCATGTTAGGTTCTAATTCTGCCCTTCAGGTTCCCCTGGGAAGACATCATCCCTCATACCTGAGCAAGAGGCCTGTAGTCTACATAAGCAGCTGCAGCGAATCATTCAGCAATCAGCATACAATCGTGGTCATCTAGCTGGAATCTCCCTCTAACGTACATGGGTCAAGGTAGTATTTTTATAATAAAACAGCTGATGTACATACCCATGTAAGAGTGTGTATGTTCCTGTGAACATTAGAGACAAAGCGTCCCACTTTTGCTGGCAACCTATCTTAGTACAGCCTTGAGAAAAGCACAGAGTGAAAGAAATGTCTTGTTAAAGAACGTAGTGCTAACCTAGGAGAAGAACAGCTAGATAGAGAAAATAAAACAAGACCACAAATGTGGCTATTATTAAAATAATATAATGGAGCTAGGATAAAACATATCTAGGTTAAGTCTCACAGTGGCAGGCCTAGTTTGCTAAAAAAAGTGTCTAAAACTATAGCTGAAATGGCTACACAACAAAAGGATATCTTTCAATACTAGACTGAACATAGGTTGGAACATGCCAGCAGCTAAGGCCACTGTATGTTGGGAGGACCCTGCAACATTTTTCCTGGGAAGGGGAGTAGTGAGGTTGGCCTGTAGTTCTTGAGGTCCGTTGGGTCCGTGGATGATTTGTTCAACAGGGGATTTACTTCTGCGTGTTTCCAGTCTTCGAGGAAGGTGGCAGACTGGATCGAACAGTTGATGGTGTGGCAGAGTTCAGGTGCGATTGAGGCACTGGCTATGTTGAAGATGTGGTGAGGACGGGGTCTGAGGGGGCTCCAGAGTGGATACTTTTTATGATCCTCAGGGTGTCATCCGGGGTGAGCGTGGTCCATTGGTGCAGAATCTGCTGCAGTCAGGAGCGGTCGGGTTCTGTGTTAGTGGGTGTGGGGGATGGGTCTTGGGTGGTGAAGCTGTCATAGATGTCCTTTATCTTACGGTGGAAAAAGGTGGCAAGCTGGTCACACAGATTCTGTGGGGATGTCTTGCAGTTTATGACTCCAAATACCACATTACTGGCCTCTAAAATGGTGGCTGCCTGACCTATCCCAATGGACATTAGAAACCACCCATGACCGCTGGTGGAAGTCGTCATGGCGGTAGCAACCACTGCGGACACAGCCATTGCCTAACATTGTTGCCAGTGGTGGTCTTGGGCCAATGCCTGTGCCGGCCGGCAATGAGAAGCGCGGATGTGGCGGACGTGATCACCATTTTTTGAAAAATCCCTAACTTGACTCCCGACCCTACTGCCAGCAAGACCTCCAATTCCGAGCTGCTGTGTACCACCTCTGGGAGCAATCATGCCAGCTCCAGCAGGTGATAGCGCCGTAGCCTTCACACAAGAAGAGCTGGAGAGGCTGGTGACTGAGGTCCTACCTCTATATTGGCAGCTCGATGGTTCACCAGAGGAGCAGGTAAGTGCCTCATGTGGATCGTTTTCTCTGTATCTCACCATCCATTCCCTCCTCACAAGCTAGATTATTCCCATTTGTGCCAGATTTTATACTTATGTGCATGTTGTTGCAGTCTGTATGGCATTAATGGGATAGTCAACATGAAGGTATTGGTGGCCAGTGCCATATGTTGAGTTCATTCACATTGTGTTGTTTCTGTTTCCTGTGTTCCATGAACAAACTTGGGCTGGATGCACAGACCTAGGTGAGGTGACATCACAGCCACACACTGACATCTATTTCATTGAGATTGTTGTATCAGTCTGCTCAGCCTGCAGAGACCAGGGCCTGTCAAATGTATCTCCTAGTATGCGCCCTAGTCTAGGCTGGGGGAATCTCTGTGGCTATACAGCTGTGGCACAGTGCCCGCTCCCTGCATCCCAGCAGATCTTGTCATGTGACCAGTATGAGGCTATGTTTAAATATCCTGCCCAGAATGCCTCATTCCTTTGATCAGTTTGGGAATGGGTGCAAGGGTGGGTTACTGCTCTGTGACAGATGTGCAGTTAGCATCATTGTCATTGCCTGTCTCACACTCATGACAGGTCCCATAATCTGACAGCCCTGTTGTCACCTTCCCACAGGTCATATATGTCCTGTGCAAGCTCATTGCATGACTGACATTTCCCCAGTGCAGAGTGTGTTGATTCTTGGGAGACCAAGATATGTGACTCTGTAGCTTGGTCACATAGTAGAAACTGTACAATGCATGCCTTGGTTTGTTGGATGCCATCTTTGTAGGATAGGTGTGGTACAGATACATAACAAAGAACCCCAACCCTTGAAGTTGCATCAGTCATTGCAAAGCTCCACACAGGGACTGGGTAGACACTTTCTATGCCCACCACGCCAGTCCCTTTATTGTTACCCATGTGTGTTCCATGAGTTTGTACTCAGTGACCTGTAGGGAATGCATGCAGGAAGTCATTCTCACAGAGTGTGTATGTGTTGGTCCATTCATGCCTAAGAAGTCTACCTTTCAGAATCCACTGAGGTGTGAGGTGCCTCATGGAGGCTAACATCTCAGTGAGATTGCTAGAGCATGTCCTATAAGATGTCAGTAAGTCTGCTAAGTCATTGTAGGGCCAGAGCCAAGTGGTGAGTTATCCTGTGGATTGGGACATGCATGTCTGGGGTCATAGCCCAGTAGTTATTGGATTGCTATTCCATACTTGGGGAGTATTGGCAAAATGGGAAAGACCACGCTTGATGTTTTTGACATGTGTGTGACTCTACCATTTGTGATGGGACCTGTGAACATGATCTCTTAATTTGTCTTTTGCATCCAGGTAATTTCACTTCCATCAAAAGAAAGGGATTTGTGGTACCACTGCCGGGAAGGTGTGGACCGCCCACTGTCGTAAGAGGTGGGAGGACCTGAGATGCTGGACAAGGAAGATCACAGAGGCCCAGCTGGGGCTGTCCTCCCAATGTGGCCCACATCCTGGCAGTGGCCTATCCGAAGCTTCATGGGTGTTTCAGGGCAGCACAACAGCCACAAGGGGGTGAGACCGGGGCATATTCCTGCCTGTCCCATTGAAAGTGATTGAGTGAGGTTCTGAAAACTCACCCTGACATTTAGGGATGACCCATGTGTCACACAGTAGATGAGAGAATCTTTTTGTGGCAACATGTTGGCATGCCATGTGTTTTATACTAATGTGCCTTGACCTATTGTACCAGGGACCTAGGACTGCACTTGGTGGGAACCTCAAACCACTAGCATTGAAAGGACTGTATATGGCTGTGTACAGTTATCAATCATGTACAGTTTGCTGTTGTAGTGTGTGTATTTTTTAGGCAACAGACCACTACTCCTCAGTGTTCCAGACCAAAAGTAAGTGGGTGATGGATCACTGTCCGCAGCCATGTGTCTGTGAATATGTGTATGTTGGCACCTGGTAACCAGAAGGATGCTTTCTTCAGTGTCTAATGGGTTCTCGTGCCTCACTGCAATCTGTAGTGTGAACGTATCCGACATACATGTGACAGGACTTACAATTTACTTTGTATTCAGCTATGAATCACTGCTTTCCCTTGGTAAGTGGGGACTGTCCATTGACATGATTTACGTGCCATGATTGTTGCCAACTTTCCTTGGACCTACATGTCAGCATGTGTCCCTTTCTGTTTAGTATACATATATGAGCTATGAGCTGCAGTTTCATGCATGGTCTAACTATGTTGATGGGATGATGTCTTTATTCCTATATATATATATATTTATATATATACAACTGCAGTAGCAGGGACATGACAGGTAGGCCTAGAGTTTAGGGCCACAATGTGAATATCTATGCCCTTAATGTGGCAACATGTTGATAAGTGCACTGCACTTGTGTGATGTTTAAGGTTTTTGCCCCGACTGTTGGCATGCATTATGGAGTGACTTGCATTAATGTTTCAGTCACATGTGTTTGGGTACAGGCATTCACCCACAGACAGACATCTGGGCTTGCATAACCAAAATGGAGATAGTGGTGTAGTTTCCCATTGGGCAACCTGTTGAGGGACCTTTACTAGTCCTTGCAACTTCTGTGCCTCTCCAACATGCCAAGAATGAGTGACTTCTATTGAAGCACTCAAAGTTTGTCATTGTAAGGGATGCTAGACATTAGAGGTGAACACGCTGGGGCTTGATGATTCATAGTGTTGCGTATTTAGTGGACATCTCTCCCTGACATCTTATACCTGATGTCTACAGTGTTCATTTGCATGCCGCGTATGTGGCCTATCTGAGCAACATCAATGACACCTCCTTGGCTCAAATGGGACAGATCTCACTTGGGGCCAGGTGTAGATAGCAAAAAAACAGCGAGTCGGAAATTGCGATTCAATGCGAATCGCAATTTCCGACTTGCAAAATGGAATCCAAAAAAAAGTGCAACACCAATTTGCGACTCGCAAATGATGTTGCACCGCATTTTGCGAGTTCTCTTCTAGCGAGGTCGCTTTTTGCGACCTCGCTAAAAGCGAGGTCGCAATTTGCGAGTAGGGTGTCGCAAATTGCGACTGGCCGCAAATTGCCTGCAGGTGCAGCACAACAGTTTGGAAATTCACTTCCTGGCTCTTGGTGATGACATCAGAACCAGGAAGTCATCAAGTACACCTGGGAGGAGGGAGGGCCACACCCTTTCCTAACTGCTGTGCAACACCCAAGAGAGAGGACCTGCTGGTACAATGGAGGAAACAGGCAGTGCTGGGAGAAGAAGAAAACTGAAGTTTTCTGACAAAGAACTGGAAGTGCTCACAGAGGAATGATGTCAGCACCACGACAAACTGTTTGGGAAGGCAGCCCTGAGTGTCCCAGACACAGAAAAAAAAGAAGATTTGGCAGCAAATCCAGGACCGTATTAATGCCATAGGGGTGAGCCACCGCACCCTGGAGGAAATCAAGAAAAGGTGGTATGACCTGTGCTCCAGGACAAAGGGGAGGGTAGCAGAGCGGCTGAGAGAAATGAGGTGCACCGGAGGAGGCCCATCCACCGTCCCACCACCCACAGCCATGGAAGGAATGGTGGAGCAGACCCTGGAGCCTGAGGCCGTACTCGGAATGGGAGAAGTGGACAGTTCTGCTCCAGGGACATCCAAAAGTGAGTATCATGAGGTATGCATTCACACCTACAAATGCAGTATCCACACTCTCCCAGTACACAGCAGCAGGCACCACCAGACTAGCTCCATTCCAGTCTAGCAACCACTAGAATAGTGCATTATGGGCAATGTAGTGCAGTAGTCAGCACATAAGCAAATGTTTATTATGAGGCCTAAAACAGATGTGAGAGACTGTCAGTGTATTCCCTATGTCCCACAGGTAATCCACAAGACACCCCAGGCAACGACAACAGGCAGGGAGGAGACCACGGGCCAGAGACAGTGCAGGAGTCTGCTGCAGAAATTCCTGGGCCCAGCAGGACACCACCAGAGCCCTATCAGGAACAAGAGCAGGAAATGGGGGAAGCTGATACGACCCCTGGCCCCAGCCCCACAGCAAGTCGTTCTGAGCCAGCAGCAGGACAAAGGTGCAGACGCAGAGTTCTGGCGGTGCCCCAGGAGGAGATAGGGGAGGCAAGATTTGCAGGAATAGAGGCATCCCTCCTTAACGGTCAGCGCCTGCAAAACAGACAATTGAGGTCAATCTCAAGTACATTCCACAGGATGGAGAGCAACATGAGCACTGGCCTGGCTGAAGTGAACACGCAGTTCACTAGACTGAATGAAAATATGGGGAATCTCACCCAGGCCATCTGCCAACTTGTGATCGGACTGGTGGCAGACAGACAGAGCGCAAGGCGCAGGGAGCGCCAACCAGTGGCACGCTTCGACCGCATGGCAGCTTCAATTGGGCGTCTTACAACAAACACAACTGACCTGTCTAGATGGACAGTAAGTTTACAGGTGGAACTTGGCCACTTTGCGGGGGATGTGGCACATGGACTTGGCCGCATCAGCCATGCAGTGGACTTGATGGAAGCTAGGCAGGTGGCAAGGGGCACAGCTGAGACCCCTCAGGACAGTGAGGAGGGGTCCACAAGAAGTAGTGTGTCTGCCAGTGACTCCCGTGTGCTAAGGAGTGCAAGTGCACGGCAGGGGTCAGCTGACCCACCTGGGATGAGCCATGCTGGGCGCACAAGGAGGAGGGTGTGAGCCATCAGACAGCATGAGTCATGAGGCACATGATGTTAATGTGTCCTCATTACATTAGGACATGTACAGACTTTAACGGACAACACTTTTCTTTCATCATTTAGTTTACAAATAAAAAGGTTTTGTTTGTTCCACTACACAACTGGGCTCTGTTTGTCTGACATCAGTGAGTGTGGTGACAGTTGCCACGTACCTGACAAAGTATTGGGTTGCAATGTGGTTCTGTCTCTGTCTGCCTTGATTTGCAATGCTTCTATCCCCAGGCTGTCGGTGTGGTAGCTCTTTCTCCTCATCCTCCGAATCTGTGTCTTCAGGGGTGAGATGTAGCCCACGTCTGGTGGCAAAGTTGTGTAGGATTGCACATGCAGCAACAATCTTGAATGCTGTTTCTGGGGCATACTGGAGCGCACCTCCACTTTTGTGGAGGCACCTGAATCTTGCCTTTAACAATCCAAAGGTCCTCTTGATGACAGTTCTGGTCCGCCGATGGGCACTGTTATATCGCCTCTCGTTCTCATTGCCAGGTGTTAGGTACGGGGTAAGTATCCATGGTCTTAGAGCATATGCACTGTCACCTGTTTGACAAAAATAAGAAATGTTAGCAGGGCATGGATGGTTTCTACAGTGACCGGTATGTATGGCTTCAGGGTGTATTCAGCAATACCTAAGAGATATCCATTTCCAAACTCCCCATGTTGTAGGCGTTGGTGTATCCCACTGTGCCTGAATATGTATGAGTCATGTGTAGTCCCTGGAAATTTGGCTACAATGTCAGTAATGACATTATAGGCGTCGCATACCACCTGGATGTTTAGTGAGTGGGTACATTTCCTATTGCGGAACACATATTCTAGATTTGCAGGAGGGCAGATTTGTATATGTGTCCCGTCCACACACCCTTTTACATGGGGGAAGCTGGCAATTCTGTAGAAGTCCAATTTGGTGCTGTTAATTTTTGCCTCATTCCTGGGTACGTATATTTATCTGGACATGTGTGTGAGTATGGCATCTAGGAAACATCTGAAGAATTGTGAGAGTGCACTTTGGGATACCGCACCTGCCATAGCAATCACCCCCTGATAGATACCCGAGGCCAAGAGGTGCAGTGAGCATACCACTTGCACATGTGTAGGGATGGCGCTGCCGCGCATTGTCTGTCGTTGAAGCTGCGAATTGAGTAGTTCAATTAATTCTAATATTGCTGCACTGCTCAGTCTATATTTGTCATAAATCTCCTCCTCAGTTTGTTGGAAAAGTGTCTGCCTGGTTCGGTATATCTTCTCCTGTCTCTGGCTCCTCCTCCTCCTCTGCTGGGCGGTGTGAACTCTCCTTCTCCAAGCTATCACACACAGTTCAGCCATTTTGAGTATCCCAGATGCCTTCTGGGTCTCCTTTTATACTTTGGTTCTGGTTACCACCTGCTCTGAATCAGTGGTAATCTGGGTGTGCAAAATGGGCTTTTTGCGACTAGTCGCAATTTGCGACTGGCTTTTTCATATGGTTTGCGACTCGCAAATTGCGACTTCCTCCTTGCGGGTCGCAAAATCAGGTCGCTATTTTTGCGAGTCGGTAATGGCTTGCATCGTTATTTGCACTTCGGAAATGGGATTTGTGCATCCCATTTCGGATTTTGCAAGGTCGCAAATTGCGAATTGGGCCATTTGCGACTCGCAAAACTCTGCAACATCTGGCCCTTGGTGAAGTGGTGTGCATAGTGGTGTGCATTTCGGTGTGACATGAGTATTTTCTGTCACCTTCTCCAGGCTATTATACTTTTGTCGTCAACATGGCAGGATTTTGGAGCATCATTTATTTATGTCGGGTACTTATGTATGTGACAAATAGATGTGTGCATGCCCTTGTGTGGGAAATGTGGGAATACATTTGGCATTGTCCTATAATTATGTGACAACCGATAATTGAGGTCTGCTCCATGGGGAAGAACCTGGTGGGTGATGAGGTCTCCTACTAGTTCATTGGATTGCACCACTTCAACCATGCAATTGTTTTAATAGATCCTGATTTTCCTGTGGTCATCTGTTGACATTTCAGTTGACATGCATGCACATAGTGTGGCACATGTATGGGCCTCTTAGGTGGAATTAGTAGCTGGGGCCTACTTTACATCATGATAATGTTTGCTAATCAGACCTGCTGTTAAAGTGTGTTCATGGACATGTGATGACCCTATTTCTGTTTCTTATAGCAGTATCTGCATTGGCAAGCAAAGGAGATGAGACTGAGCTGAGTGGGGAAGCATCTGGACATGGGACCTCGGGTCAAGAGAAAACTGACACAGAGGGACCTAGTGGCCAAGATGGCAAGAGGAGTGCCACGAGGGAGACTGGATCATCGTCTACATCATCATAATTGGATTCCTTCTCCAGTGGCCACTCCCTAGTGGTGGCAGACACATAGGGGCATCCCCCAGTACCATCCTTGTCCACCACTCCCGTTCTATCACCTCCCTTCCTGTTGCTCCCCACCAAGTTGGCCATGCCCGCTCACCCAAGAGGGTGTGCGCCTCCTTCACTGCAGGCATCTCCACTCCAGACCCTGTTACTCCTGATGCCCTCAGTGAGGAAGTTATTGACCTCGTGAGAACCATCTCTATGGGTCAGTCAGCCATTGTGAATGCCACCCAGGGATTGGCAACCCAACTCGAAGAGTCCAACATGTTCTTGGAAGGCATTCATGGTGCAATGGCTGACCTATAGATATCTTTCAGGCTCTGGCCACCTCACTGATGGCAGCCAGTCACCCCCCACCTTCTGTCCCTCCTCCAGCTCCCTCTTCCCAGTCCAAACCTCCCCTTTCCCTACCTAACCGAAGCACACAGACAGATCCACCGACATCCACTCCAACACCCAAAAGGAGCACACACAAACACAAGCACCACAAAACACACTGGAATGCACAGAAACAACATCCACCAACAGACACCGCAACATTCACAACTTCCCCAGACACCCACAGCATCACGCAGACAACATCAGTCATACCTACAGGCACCACAGCAACAGCCACTGACACACCCACCAAACCCATCCTACCCACTGAAACCACCTCAGCAGACCCCCAGACATCCACCACAAGCACAACACCCACAGACACCAAAAATACAGACACACAGACATCCACCACATCACTACACCTGCAGTCACCACCCCAACAGACACACACCCACCTACCACTACATCCCCCAGCACCTCCACCCCAAGCCCAAGACACATAAATGCCCTCACTCACCCACCCAACAGACACCCACCACACACAAGCATACCTCCCAAAAGCATGCACCCACGAGATCCACACCCACACAGCCTTCAAACACTCCCTCAACCTCCAAATCCCAACCCCCTTCTGCTGACCATCCCTGTTTTCCTAAAATAGTTTTTTTGTTTGACCCAGACCTTGTCCCTGTTTCTTCCACCCCACCTCCCAAACCCAAGAGGCCCCCACCTAGCTCCCAGCCTGACCCTTTCACCTCCAAGGCGCTCTTGCTCTGGAAGCACCTATACCTCTCCGTCGCCAAGAAGAAGCCCACTCCTACAAGAAGAAGACCACTCCTCCCAAGCCCAAACCCTTCTCCCCAATCTGAACCACCCCCTGGATAATCCCTGAGGTGCCTTTTACACCCTTGATGTCCCTTCCTGTGGAGGTTCAATGGCAGTTGGGAGTCATGTTTAGGCACAACACTACTATTGTACTATGGATAATATGGACTGGCCAATGGCTATGGAATTGTCCTGCAAATACGTTACTACCCTAATGTTGTTCCAAAGTGACTTGTGTTGTGTGCCTACAGTTGTGTTTATTTCAGCCTGCTTGCTGCTCCTTTTGCTATTGTTTGCATTATCTTACTTTATGGGCAGTGCTGGTTTCCCCAAAGAGGAAGGTATAAGTTGAGTATATGTGGGTGTGAATACAATGGTGGTGTCATGGCATTATGTGGTGTTTGTTATGGTGAGTATTTCATCTTGTATTGTCCAGTGTGAACATGTAAGGTGTTGGGCTTTTCCCTTCATATGGCTGATGTATTAATCTAATATGTGTCAGCTTGTGTCTTGTTTGTGGAGACAGAGTGTGTTCAGTTGTGCTAGCTTGGTTTGTAGTTGCCGGTGCATGTGTACATTTATCTATGTGCAGGTGCTTTCTGTAGAAGTATGTTCCATGCATTTGTAGTTGTATGTGCTTTGTAGACGTGTACTTCCACATTGTGCAGGTAGTCATGACATTTGTGTATGGTACTTTCTGTCCATGAGACACATGTAGGGCCCCTTCCTGTGCACATGTTGTTTTATGGGCATATGCAAAGTTATACGTGTCCCACGGCAGCCTCCTTCCCTGAGTGTCCTGCTGCTCCATCCCAATAGTGCAAGTATTGTGTGGATGTAGCCCTTTGTCTATTTGTCTCTCTGTGTATTGTGCATGCCATTGTCCTTCCATTGTGCTGTGATGTGTGTGCCCATTACAGGGATGTTTAATGGTGGTGATGTTTGTCTTTAATGCCCCATTGATACATATGTGTGTTGTATGTGACGACAGTCCCTGGTTTGTGTTGCATGTGGGTGTGTGAGTTGTATTTGTATGTGTGATGTCTGTGTGTTGTTGGTGATCTATGTGAGAATATTGTGTAGCCTTTACTGTCCTGTGCCAGAGATGTGTGGCTGTGTGTTTTAGTGTAGTGTTGCGGTACAGTGTGAGTGACCTACCCAAAGGGGGATTATTGTGACTGTGCATGTGTCCTTTATGGTATCTGGTTCCGACTCGGGATGCACTGCCAAATGTACTTGCTGCCTGTAGCTTGCCCCCCATATGAAGTGGATGACTTCACTTATTTCTGTTGTTAAGGTTGATCACACAGGTAGGTGTGTGTACTTGCAGTTGGTGGCGCCCACGACGATGTTGATTTTGGTCTCCTTGGATAATCATCAGCAGCAACAGGACGTGCATGATTGGTTCCGTGGCAGCAGCCGACGTGTAAAGCTGCCTGGCGGTGAGTGTCTCCCTTTTATACTGTCCGTTTCCACCTTCTGAGGAGTGGCAGTTGGACTGCCAGGGTCAGATTGCCGGTGTGAAGCATTGTAATGTATCTGGTGGAAACACTGTCTCCGCCAGCCTGTTTGTCTTTCATCGTGACCTTGGCGGTCTGTGCTGCCTGCTGTGGCAGTGGAACCACAGCAGTCTTTGAGCCATAGGGCCGCATGACTCGTAATACGGCGGTCTGAACTCCAACCTAATGGCGGTGGGACTGCCACCATGGCAGTCAACGGACTGCCAAACTCGTAATCAGGCCTATAATGTGTAACTGCTGCTGAGTTATCTGCAACAAATTGTATATCCATGGTAGTGTCCCACATATGTAAAGTCAGAGGGCTGTAGTTACTGATCCATTGTGATGCTTGTAGTCTTCTATGATTATATGTGTTTTGGGTGATTTGCCAGTAACCGCACGTCTTACAGATTACTTTAAATTATTGTAGAATTGGTTTTGTGAATCGAAAGTGACATGGTGAGTAATGTTAAGATCTGCTTGGATACTTTCTTAAACACTATTTACTGCACTTATGTGATTGAATGCATAAAACTTGATTACATAATTTGTTGTTGTGATCTTTTTTTGGAAGGCTACAAAATGTAGAACCAACTCATCAGAGTTGTATCCAAACTTAAGTGCGTCTTTGATCCAGAAAGGCATATGAATGTGTGGTGCACCTCTTGCCTGACACTCTTTCCATAATCAGGTACTTCATTGATGGAATTTTTCTTCTTGTCAGATACGTAGTGAAGCATAATTTAAAATTTGTGGCGAAATATCTGCAAGCATTGGCAGAACCAAAGAACATATTTCTGTGCCTGTTTTGCAGTTAATGTCTGGAATGTTAGAATAGGATTCGAAAAGAATAGTTCCTCTAGTTTGCATTGAATTCCAAGAGTGGTAATTTTTTTTGTTGAAATCTATTTGCAGAAAAACAACTTTTCCTTTCAGTGCAAACACTAATTCATGCAGCTGAAACTTTCCAGATTTTGATTTCATTCTATGTATGATGTAAATGGGATGCACTTTTTGTACATAAAAGCTTTTACACATTTGCAGTTGCTGTAGTACTCAAGGGATGGTACATATTTCCAAATTGTTATGAATTGAACACGGAGGCTGTTAGAAATTGGGTCTCTAGTTGGCAGTTGGTTTGAACCCTGGCCAAGTAGGGACCCTCACTCTAGTCATGATAAGGAAGACACCCGCTCAGATAACCCCTGCTGACCCCCCTGGTAGCTTGGCACGAGCAGTCAGGCTTATCTCAGAAGCAATGTATAAAGCATTTGGATATAACACAGTAATAAGGGAAATCACTACAAAAAGACACCACACCAGTTTTAGAAACATACCAATATTTATCTATATAAAACAAGACCAACTACAATAAAAATCCAACATTTAGGAATAAATATATGAGTTCGGCAAAAGTTACTAAAAAAGACAGTTCCTTGAAATCGGTAGTGCCAACTGGGGCTATCATGGCGTCATGATTAACAAAACCAACAGTTCAGGCCGGCCGCAGCATCACTGGCCAGCTACGGTGTCGGAAAGACCCGCTAACAGTACCTTTGGAATTGCAAGGTGTTGTGATCCACGCAATGAGATATAGAGAGCAGCGTTGCTGACGTCGCACTGTCGGTTCCAGAGGTCATTGCGGGGGTCTTTGGGCCCTTGAAGTCACATGCGTTGCAGATCAAACTCCAGGCTGATGAAGTCAGGAGCGATGGTGTGAATGGCATTGGCGCTGCGGTGCGAAATGGCACGATGTGAAGTGTGGTGCCCACATTTCACGGTGCAGGCAGCGGCTCGGTGAGTTGTCCAGTGGCGTCGGTAAAACCAGGGCTGTGGTATGAAGTGGAGCAGTGCAATGTGTGGTGTCACCAGGTCACGGTGCAGGCAGCAGCGTCATCATTGCTGAAGTGCTGTCATCGGAAGGCCCAGGTCGGCGGTGCGGTGCAGGATGGGCTCGTGCAGCGTCCATGGGTCATGGTGCAGACAGGGACGTCTGGTGACGACACTGGAGTCGATGGTGCTGGCGTCAGCACACCGGGCTGCGGTGCAGGATGGGACTGTGCTTTGTGTATCTTACGAGCAGTGTCTACATGCCACGGTGGAGGCAGCGGCGCCAGTGTCAGCAGGAGTGGCATCATCGGGGATGCCTAGGCTGCAGTGTGAGCAAGGTGATGCCAGAGTGTGGGCCCACAGGTCACGATGCAAGCAGCGGCTTGGTGGCGGCATCAGGTGTCAGCAAAACCAGGGTTGCAGTGTGAAGCGGGGTGGTGTGGCTCCGTGCGGGGTCCGCAGGTCATGGTGCAGGCCAGCAGCATCGTTGGTAGCGTTGTGGTGGTTTTTCCTCTTGAATAGCACAGAACACACAGTTCCCAGTGCTGCAGGCAGATGAAACTGAAGTCTTTGGTATCCCTGAGACTTCCAACAGGAGGGAAGCTCTACTCCAAGCCCATGGAGAACCTCTCAAGCAGGCTACACACCAAAGTTCACCCTATGCTCTCTTTTAAGGCACAAGCAGCAACTGCAGGCCAACCCAGCAAAGCACACACAGCAAAGGGGCAGTACTGCTTCAGCTCTTCTCCTTGGCAGAGTCTCCTCTTGATTCCAGAAAGATTCTAAAAGTCTGGGGTTTTGAGTCCACTACTTATACCCCTTTCTGCCTTTGAAGTAGGCAAATTTCAAAGGAAAGTCTCTGTTGTTGGCAAGACCCTGGCTTGCCCAGGCCTGGCTTCAGACACACACCAGGGGATCAGAGACTGCATTGTGTGAGGGCAGACACAGCCCTTTCAGGTATAAGTGCCCACTCCTCCCTCCACTCTAGCCCAGATGGCCCATTTGTGTCACTGTCTAGAGGGAATTCACAACAGCCCAAACTGTCAGTCTGACCCAGACATGAAATACACAAGCAGGCAGAGGCACAGAATAGTTTAAGCAAGAAAATGCCCCCTTTCTAAAAGTGACATTTTCAGACTGACAATTCTAAAAGGTGGTTTTTTAAATTGTGAGTTCGGAGACCCCAAGCTCCAAATTTCTATCTGCTCTCAAAGGGAAACTTCACTTTAGGAAAAGTTAAAGGCAGTCACCATGTTAACCTGTGAGAGAGCTAGGCCTTGCAACAGTGAAACCCGAATTTGGCAGTGTTTCATTGTTAGGACATGTAAAACACATCAGTATGTGTCCCACCTTTAACATACACTGCACCCTGCCCATGGGGCTACCTAGGGCCTACCTTAGGGGTGCCTTACATGTATAAAAAGGGAAGGCTTAGACCTGGCAAGTGGGTACACTTGCCAAGTCAAACTGGCAGGTCTCAGACATTCTCACAGGGCTACTCATGTGGGTGGCACAACCAGTGCTGCAGGCCCATTAGTAGCATTTGATTTACAGGCCCTAAGCACCTCTAGTGCACTTTTCTAGGGACTTACTAGTAAATCAAATATGCCAATCATGGATAAGCCAATCACCAATACAATTTGCATAGGGAGCACTTGCACTTTATCACTGATCAGCAGTGGTAAAGTGTGAAGAGACAATAAACCAGCAAAACAGATCAAACAAAATAGGAAGAAGAAGGCAAAAAAGTTTAGGGATGACCCTGCAAAAAGGGACATTTCCAACAGAGGTATAAAGTTATTGTCTAGTTTTCCAAGGCAGTTATTGCAGATTGCATGGTATTCATAGGGATCGTATTTTAGAAGGAGAGTTAGATTGGCCCATGCCAATTAATTCTGATTTTCATTCTTTTCAATGGGGTCACCTATTTTACTTTCTTCTTATAATGTGTTCTTTTGCAACACATGCAAATCTGATTAGATATTTCAGAAACTGTTTATTTGAAATCTAATATATCCATTTGGTAATTGGCTAAGTCCATTAATGGATTTCTTCATAGATAATGAGTAATGGCAGTAAATGGAAAATTATTGTTGTCATAGAGTGCATCAATATAGTTAAATTGAAAATAGTCTGTAACATTGTTGACTTCTGCTGTATTAGAGTGAATTAGAGTATAATTTAGTTCTTTTAATTGCACTAATGATTTTATCATCAAGTATAATGTCCACACAGGTTTTATGACTGTTGCATGATGTGTGGGAAGCATTTTGATACGATGGAATGCAGTGTCACACATGTGATTTCTCCAACGACCTACAGAATATCCTTGCAAGTCTGTAATGGTCCGAAATGGGCATATGCAAATGTTTTAGAGAAGTGTTCTTTTTTTACTTATAGATGACCTTCTAGATGTCAGTAGGAATGTCCATAGTGTCCAAATTGAAGTGTCTCTAATATTATACATAGAACAATTCCATTCATATACAGGGTTCTGTGTTATTTCTGCAAATGTTTTACTAGACATTGTATATTCATTCACTTAATTTGTTGACATCCCTACTACATTGCCATGTAAGATTTCATAACACTGTACTTCATGTGTTACTGAAAGCACACAATTATTCTGTTGATGATAACTCTCATCATGAAAGTATGAGAGGTGCTTGTTGTATGTCTCCAAACTCCTTGAAAAATATTACAAATGTTTGAACTTGTTAGTACCATAGTTTATGTATTTTATAGGTTGAAATTAAATCGGCAAGTCTTTTGGTGAGATTCATTATCAAAATGAAGAGTTTGCTTTCCACATAAAATGCTTTTTCAACAATATGCTCAACGTATCGTTTTTGTATGAATTTATTCATCTTTCTCTTTATGAAAGTAATTGTTTGAATCTGATTTTTTAGGGCAACAATTTTACAATGGTTTGCAGTTATATTCCTATCCTTGTCTCTTATTGTGAACTCATATATTTTAGTTGAATTGCCACCACTTTCTTTTTTTGGACTTGGTAACTGTTAATTGCACTCTCTTGATCAATTGCTTCCTATTAACCTTTTTAGTACTAATGATAGGATGTTTAGAATCTGCAGGTGTTCTACTTCTCGCTGTTCATTTTTTCTGGTCTTTGTCTCTCTGCTGTCCAATTTATTTTTTACTTCTCCAAGCAATGTTTTATGTATTGTGTTAAATGTAGCAACAAGTGTTCTAGAAAACACATTAAAAATAAATGCCTAGAATATTAATTGTCTGAATGTGTAAATTTTTCCTGTATTTGTTTTAATAATATTTCATAAACAAATGTACCTGTTTTATAATTAAACACATGGATAAAGATGATGAGATAGCCTTTATTTTAAATTTATTTGTAATGTCTCTGAAGAAGAAATATAGCTGTTTGCTTTTCAACATTCATCAGAGTGTGTATGCTTGTGCTCTTGTTTAGTTGTATTGGGCTCTTTTAATAGCCAACTTTGTGTTATTAACCAATCACATAGTGCTGTACTTCTTAGTTTTATTCCCTAACTACCTTTTTATTAGCTTTAATTGTCATGTGACCAGAAACGTCTGTTTTACATGCTGCAGACTAGCTTATTTTCTTTTATTTACTTTTTTTGTATTGTTCTGCTACATTTGTAGCCCAAATTCTAGAACAGCCATCAATTGCCCTCCTTTGAAAATTAGGTTTTGGCTAATGGGCAATCATATAACCCTTTAGATATCAATTTGTTTGCTTCTATGCTCCTTATGCTTGTGTTTTATATTCTGTGATATATTATTTTTTATGTTCCAATAGGTACTGAGGTACTTTCTAGATGGCTTTGGGAAAATACTGCAGTATTCCCACTGTAAACTTTTTTTAAATGTATATAAATTAATAAAATATTTTCCTTGCCTCTACAGAGTTTCATACAGCGCCTCGTGTCTTCATATCCATTTGTAACTTACTAATAACTTACATTTCCCATCAGAACACAGAACAAACTGAATGTGTGCTCTAAACCATATGGCTTCCAATGCTATGTGTTTTCTCATTGCTATATACTGTAGGAAACCGTGAAAGTACCATGGTATACTGCAGCCCAATATATTGCTAAGATTATATTCTACATAACTTTACAACTATTGAACCATCTTAGATCAGGTATCCAAAAGGACCCTTTCCACTCCATAATCTATATTCCTGCCAAATTCTATGTAAATCTGTTCAGTCATTGTGCTGCTACATTTCAAGTGAATGGCTTGGAAAATGCGTTGGATGAAAAATGTGTTTTGGGACCTCCCTTTATACCAACCAAGCCATCCGGTACGTCTTATCTCCATTTTTATGACTTGCATATGTTGCAGTATTCTTATCCTCAATCTATTAATCGTACTGCCAACATATAGTCTATTGCAGTCACATTTTAAGACATACACCATGTGATCAGTATCACACATTATACGTTCCTGAATCATGATTGTGTGACTCTCCTATGTCTGATACATTCTTTGATTCAGTCCATGCTGACAGGCATTACAGGAGACTCATTTTATAAATCCATTCATCTTATTGGACAACCTGTTCTTTCCTTTATTAGGATCAAAGAAATTCTGTGTGAGGATATCGCCCAGAGATTTTGCTTTTTTAGATGGTATTCATGGGCCCGTACCAATGACCTCCTTACTGAGTTCATCCTTCTCTAATATAAGCCAGTTTTTAAGCAGAACTCCTTTAATACTTGATTGTGCCAGACCAAACTCCAGAAATAATCTTTTCACTTGATTGTTTGTTTCAATGGATTCAACTTTTTGTTGATATAGTACTAGTTATCTTATGTTATTGTCAACTGTTTCTTTAGCTTCTTTCAATACCTTGAAGGGATATCCCCACTGACTTAATCTTTCAATCAGTTTACTTGTCTCTTTTTCATATCCCTCTGTCGGTGAGCAGATCCATTTTGCTCTCAACATATGGCCATATGGAATACTTTACTTCAATAATGCAGGGTGGCTGCTATTACCGTGGAGAATTGAATTTGTGGCTGTTGCTTTCCTATGTAGTCTTGCCCTTAATTCCCCATTTCATATCCAGGAAATCACAGCCACCTTGGCTGATTTTGCTAGTTAGCTGAATATTCACTCCATTAGAGTATAGCTTTGCAATGATCACCTCCAAGTGTGATAATTCTCCTTACCAGAAGATAGAAAGATCATTGATGAATCTGGTCCATAGTACAACATTACCCATGTATTCATCATACCCTTATAGTCCAGGCCACCTGTGTCTTCCACCACCCCATGAACATATATATGCTCCTTGGTAGCTTGGCACAACCAGTTAGGCTTATCTCAGAGGCAGTGTGTAAAGTATTTGCACAAAACACACACAATAACACAGTGAAAACACCACAAAAGGACTCCACACCAGTTTAGAAAAATAGCCAATATTTATCTATATTAAACAAGGCCAAAACAAACAAAACTCCAACATACACAAGCAAAGATATGATTTTTTCAAATAAAAGAGTCTTTATCCATAGAAATCAATGGCTACGTTGTTTCAGCACAAAATAAAGCCGCAAGGGCAACAGTGCATCAGAAAAGCAAGCAATGCATCGATTCCTTACTCACAAGTGAGGCCGCATGTCAATTTTTTACTCGCACCGGAGGCCGTGCATCGATTCTTTTCTCGCAAGGGAGGCTGTGAGTCGATGTTGGAGATTTTGACGCCCAGGATCTGGGCGTGGAAAGGTTTGAAGCGTTGTTTGAAGAGTCTGTGGTGAGAGCAGGCGCTGCGTTGTTTCTCCAGCTGCGAGTCAGGTGATGCGTCCAATTTTAAGCCATGGGACAGTTTGTGCGTCAATTTTTCTGATGTACATACAGCTGTGTGTGGATTTTCCCCTACAGATTACGAGCTTACTCTTCTAAGGGTCCAAGGACTGGATTTGGCACCACTTAGCAAATCCGAACTCTTAGCAGAAGTGCCCAGACACTGGCAGATTAAGGTGTTCATTATGAGTTTGGCGGTAACTGAAACGACACACCAGTGGAGGTCTTTTGTAACGAGTAAGGTGGTGAACCCAACACAACACGGACAACTCACCACCAGCAGTGCCACCGCCGATGAGCAGCAACTGGCGGCGGAAGCCATCTTCATGTAGGCCTCCATGTCATAGGGGCATCAATGGGAAAGGCAGGCACCTCAGGGGTGTGGGGTTGGTGGGGGAGCCTTGGATGTGGAATAGCCATGTTTCGGTTTGGGCTTAGGAGGGGTGACTTTGGCACTGGGAAGGGTGGATTTCTTGCTGGGTGGGAGGAGCAGGGGAAACACCAGAGGGGGCACCCGAGGAATGGGAGGTGGAAGGGCCTGGGAGGGGCAGAGGGGCACTGCGTTTATGGGGAAAACGGGGTGGAAGAGGAGTAGGGATGAGGTCAAGGGCGGCAAGGAAAACTTTCTTAGGTACACGGGGGTGGTCACATGATTGAGGGTTGGGAGTGGAGGTAGAGGGAGTGCTCGTCTGACGTGCTGGTGTGCCGTATGTGGATGCTGGTGTGTGCAATGTCTGTATGTGTGTGGTAGCTGAATGTTGGGTGGGTGAGTGGGTGCGTGTGCATACATTAGGAGGAGGGGGTAGAGATGCAGGGAGAGGGAATGGGAGATGTGTGAGTGAATGTTGCAGTGGTGTGAGCAAGTGAGGTGGAAGTGCTGCAGGTGGCTGAGATGGTAGTTTTGGTAAGTGCAGATGTGGTGTGTGGGATGTGTGTGTCTGTGGGTCCGCTGCTGTGGTGATTGAGGGTATGACAGGAATGGTAGTAGGACCAGTGTGTGATGCTGCAGTGCTGGCAGGTGGAGATGTTCCTTCAAGGGAGGAGGTGGTGGGGGAAGTGTCTGTTGTTATGTCTGCAGATGTGTGTTGTGTGTGTGCATGCCTGTGGGAATGTTTGTGATGTCTATGACTGTCTTTGCACACCTTGTCTGGTGTAATAGGTGTAAACTGGTATGTAGGTGTGCTTTGGACTGGTGTAGGGATGAGGGTTGTGGATTGGGAACAGGTAGCTGGAGGGGGGACGGAAGATGAAGGGACACTGGCTGCCGTCAACAAGGAGGCCAGAGCCTGAAAGGATCTCTGTAGGCCAGACAAGGCACCGTGAATACCTTCCAGGAATGCATTGGACTGCTGCATCTGGGATGCCAGTCCCTGGATGGCATTCACAATCATTGTCTGCCCCACAGAGATGGACCTCAGGAGGTCCATAGCCTCCTCATTGAGGGCAGCAGGGCTGACTGGGGCAGGGGCAGAGGTGCATGTGGTGAAAGAGACGCCCACCCTCCTGGGCAAGCTGGCACGGGCAACTGGGTGGGGTGCAACAGGGAGGGCAATGCTGGTAAGGTGGGTGGTGGACAAGGATGGTGCTGGGGTGGTTGCACATGGCTCCGCCACCACCAGGGAGCACCATCAGAGGAGGAATCTGAATCAGATGTGTTGGTAGCTCCAGTCTCCCCCTTGGTGCTCCCCTCGCCCTCCGTCCCACTGGTCCCCTCGGCTTCACTGGTGTCTGCCTCCTGGGTTCAGTGGGCTACTGCATCCCCACTCGCCGGTGCCTTTCCTCCTTCACCAGATATAGGCCCTTATTATGAGATTGGTGGCAAATGCCGCCTACCGCGACGGCCGCCAACAAACCGTCACCGTGGCTACCGACCGTCAATGACATTATGACCGTAGATGGAATTCCACCAGAAGGCTGGCGGAATTCCGTCAACGGTCGTGGCAGCGGACGGCGGTAAGGTGGCCAGCAAAACACCGCCTACCATATCATGTTCCATGATACGACATGGCGGTGTTTTGCTGGCGGACGCTGCTGCTGGCAGCAGTGCCGCATCCCGTCTCCTGCCGGAGGACTCCCTGCAAACAGGCTAGGAGAGAGGGGTGGGTGGTGTTGTGTGCGAGAGTGGGTGTGTGTGTGACTGTGTGACTGTGTGTGAATGCGTGCATGCGTGTGTAATGTGTGTGTGCATGAGTGGGTGGGTGTGTGTGTATGTGCACGTTGTGTCGTGAGATTGTGTGTGCCTAGATGTATGTAAGTGAGTGTTGCTGTGAGTGTGTATGAATGTATGAATGCATGGGTGAATGTGTGTATGCGTGTGTGTATGGGTGTGTATGTATGTGCATGTATGTGTGTAAATGTGCAGGGGGGTCAGGAGAGGGAGGGGGAGGGTGGGGGAGGACTCTGGGGGCAGGTGAGAGTGGTGTTGGAGACCCCTACCAGTGCCAGGGAAAGAATTCCCTGGCACTGATAGTGCCTACTGCCATGGTTTCAGTGGCGGTACTGAAACCACTGAAACCATGGGGGTGGGCGGGGTCATAATGCCATTGGTAGCCTAGTGATGGCTGCCGGGCTGGAGACTGAAGTCTCCAACCCGGCAGTTGTTACCGCTGTGGCGGTCGGTGTGGTACATTGACAGTTTGGCTTTGGCCAAAACGCCAATGTCATAATAGTGGCAGTAGGTACCACCAGCCTGTTGGCGGTAATACCTTCACTATTCCACCAATCACGAGGGTTGTAATGAGGGCCATAGTGCCTAAATTATCACCTTGTACTACAACAGTACACGCAGAGTTGAAAGATGCAGCCAGTGACATAATTGCATACATGAACGACCCAAATCTACAGGTGAAAGTATGTCACAGTACCACCACTTCTTCTCCTGCATGGCTCAACACAGCTAACGTCATACACTCCTACATGATGGGTGTGGCAACCAGGACTGTGCATTCCCTAAATCACATCTGACCACATCAATTCCTAATACAGTGAGGGTCACAGTACACAAGCATGCAGTAGTCACCTGACAGTCAACATTTACCCCCTTGTGGCTGCTGTGCTGCCTTCAAGCGCCCACCCAACTCTGGGTACGCCACTGCCAGTATGCGGGCCGTTAGGAGGGTAAGGGTCCGATGGGCACCCCCCACGTTGGGAGTCAATCCCCAGTTGGGCCTCTGCGGTCTTTTAGGCCCAGTGCCTCAGGTCCTCCCACCGCTTCCTGCAGTGGGTGCTCTGCTGGCTATGGACCCCCAGGGTCCGCACTTCCTTGGTGACGGCTCTCCATAACCCTTTTTCCTGGTGGGTGCCAACCTGCATGGGAAACATTCAGAAGAGGGTGGACATGATGTTAATTACAGCAATACAGCAGTAACATTTGGTGACACACAACAAAAAGGGACCATGCACACTTCCTATATTGCACACATATCATGTGCATGCTAAACACCTGATCAGTCATGACATGGCAATGTGCACACACATACATCCTCAAACACCACCCAACATGTGGGACAAAGGATGTTTTACTGACCTGTTACCCTGGAGCACCGTGCAATCGCCCATACAGTTCCACCAGTTTCCCCAGATCCTCCTTAGTGAAGGCTGGGGCCCTATCCTTTGCAGTGTGTGCCATCGTTGCTCCAAGTGACAGGATAGCAGCACACGAAGTGGAGGTCTGTCTTGCCCGAAAGCCAGGAGTCAAGTGAGCTGGCCCATACACAATGGCGGTTATGACCACTGCAGTCATGACCGTCACCGCCAGCGGTGATCGTCATTGGTCCCAGTCTCCCATAGATGTCAATATAAACCAATGGGGAGTTGCATGGCGGTTCAGACCGCCTTCTGCCATGATGACTTCCGCCGGCGGAAAGAGGTCACTTCCAGCTTAACAATGCATGCTGGACAGGCGGATGCCATATTAGTCTGTGACATTACTGTCCTGGGTGCACATTGCGTAATTACCTGCATTTTGTCACAAATAGATACATCAGGTTACACATTGTGGATAATGACACATGTAATGAGTGTCTGGTGACATCACCACATTTGTCACTACAGTTCTCAACGTATATGATCAGTATAGTGGAACACATGGAAGGTGTATGTGTACATGTCCTGTATACGTCATCATGTGCCATTGTCTGGTTAGGAATGGAGTGTGGAGTAATGTGTCTTCCTACAACATGACAGCCAACTTGCATGAATGACACTTCGTGACTGTCATATGTCATACTTGGTGCCCTACATTGAGAGAGGTTCCCAGATTGTTGTTTGTGTCCCTGCACTAGTATCACCACAATGGAGTGATGAGGAATGCACCAGTTTACCAGACACTTATAAATCTTGCTACCATGGGAGAGCGCCACATCATCCTGGCCTTACTGACTGAACCGTTTGTGTGTCAGGGAATTGGTCGCCCAGTTGAAGCCAGACCTCCTGCCGGGTTTGAGAAATCCCCATGCCATTCCTCTAACAGTCCAGGTGTTGTCAGTCCTACATTTTCTGGCTAATGTCTCTTTTCAGGTCACAGTGGGACTGGCTGCAGGGTTTTCACAGCCCCAGTTGAGTAAGATGTTGCAGGATGTGCTGGATGCCCTATTCAAGCATTTCCACAGGTACATTAGGTTCCCACAACCTCCAGAATTGCCCGCTGTTAAAGTAGCCTTCTACAACATATCAAATGTCCCACATGTAATTGGGACCATTGATGGGACTCACATTGCCTTGGTACCTCAGATGATCAATGAACAGGTCCACAGAAACAGGAAGGGTACATATTCGCTCAATGTACAAGTCGTGTGTCTTGCAAACGAGTACATAACACATGTGAACGCAAAATTCCCAGGATCAGTGCATGATTCCTATGACCTGAGGAACAGCAGTGTCCCTGCAATGATGTCACATATACAGGGAGAAAGAGCCTGGCTCATAGGTATGTGTACTACCGTGTATGACAGACGTTTGTATCCCTCATAAAACAGTCAGCACTCTCCCTAGCATTGTTACCTATGGTCATATTCCCTTTTTCCACACAGGTGACTCTGGATACCCCAACCTGCCCTGGCTCCTGACACCTTTGAGACATCCAACTACAGGAGGGGAAAACAGGTACAATGAGGCACATGGTCGGATGATGAGACGAGTGATTGAGCGGACTTTCGGTCTCTTGAAAACTAGATTTCGTTGTCTTCATGTGTCTGGTGGTGCCCTACAGTACTGACCGAGGAACGTCCGCAAGATCATTGTTGCATGCTGCATGCTCCATAATCTGGCCCTCAGAAGGCACATCCCACTGATGGAGGAGGGGGATATTGATGCTGGAGCAGTGTGTAGGGGCGGTGACTCTGATGCTGAGGGAGAGGCAGACAAGGATGAGGCACACTACAACACGACTGACCTGATTCGTCACTACTTTCAATGATGTACAGGTATGTGTGAATTGTATGTCATCTGCACATGGAAGATGTATTGCTGAAGCCAGTCACTAGTCAATATTTGCATGCGTCAAGGTGTGTGTGGGGACTACAGCCTTCCATCTTGGTTTCTGACCTTGTAGGGTAGTAGACTTACTATGAGGGGTAGAGGTAATGCACTGCTGCTAAGTACATATGTGGAATGCTGGTGCCATTGCGGTACAGCCTTATTGTTGTGCCAAAGGATTAGGGTCCTCAGTCTGCCTCTTTGGGGATATATTAGGGGGAATTATCAGTCTTGTCCTGCTGGGCAGGCATGTCATGCTGCATTGTCAGCTGCTGTGTGGCAAGTACCTGTTCCAGACCACTCAGGGAGGTGTACAATAGAGGATGTTACCTATGTTACAACTTTCCTGCCCCACACGTGTGTGACTGCTTATGAAGACCCTCACATATGTGATATCATAGCTGCTGGCCGGTCATCCTGTGTATGTGTTCAAATGATATCGATGTATGTATTGTTTACATGCCTTACAAAATTTGTGCCAGATTCCTTTTCATTTTCCCTCTTCAGGTCTCATCTCTGTCTGCAAGCTGATTTCTGTATTCTCTGTTGCCATCGTTGATACTGGAAATCATTACAATTTGGATTTACTTACACACCTGCCTGGCTGTCCCACAACATCTGTAACTTCAACATTGTTGTGGTTCTGACATGTGTATATATTTGCTGCTTGGAAACTGCATTGCCACTACATACAATGAAGAGACATGCACCATTACTTGTGTGGATTTGTGTTTATTGAGTGTATGATATTACAGTCTAGAGGAGTGGGGTATTGGTGTGGGTGCTGATCAGAGTGGGTAGTGCAGCTGTTTTTCTCACAGGTCCTGTATCCTTTTGCCCAGTATACTGTGCACTTGGTATTGGACAGCCAACAGGGTGTAACAGTGGCACACAAGGGTGACAGTTCAGAAGAAAGATCACTTCCTGGTGGGGGGATTGGTCTTGGCCTGAGCTCCTGGAGGATGTCTGGATGGGCGGCCTCTTTTGCAGGGTGCCCTCGGCTGCAGGGGTGCTGGTGGCCTGTGGGTCCTACTGCTGGGCCTCAATTCCAGTAGCAGGTGCTGATGTTGTTGCCAATGGTGTTGTCTGACTACTGCATGTGGCCTGCTGTTGGGTTGAGGATGTCCGCAGGATGTTCAATTCCTTGAACTCCCCTAATATGGAGACCATGGTGGCATTAGGTGCCTGCCACTGCTGCATGGCCTTCTGGTGGTATTCCCCCTGCAGCCTTTGCGTGTTCTGCAAGGTGGTGAGTATCTGGCCCATCTTGTTCTGGGTTTGCTGGTAGGCCCTGTGCCTGTGCCCTGGTACAGTGTGCCCCCTCCCACTGACACCAGGACCGTCATTGTCTTGGGTTTGCACAGTTGACTCCTGCCCCTATCCTGTGTTGCATACTGTTGTTTGATGTGACCTTGGGACACTTGCATGGGAAGGTGGGCTCTGCTGTACATTGGTTGCCACAGTGGAGGTAGTTTCAGTTGTGGGTAGGGTAACGCTGGTGGTGGTTGACTGACCACTCATGCCTGATGGGCCAGGTTCGTCGTCCATATCCAGACTTCCAGGGGAGTCCTCCCTTATTGGACCTGCTTCCAGGCCTGGGCTTTCTGTCACTGGACTCCTCTGCTGTGTGGCAGTACTTGGGAGACTTGTGTAATGAGAGGTATTGTGTGAGATGATGCTATTGTAGCAGTGACACACATGGTTGTATGCCATCATTGACTGGATTTGCAGGGCAGTAATGGCATTGCCCGTAAGCAGTCCACTGCTTGTGTTCCTATCAGTGGAATGTTACAATGGGCCTATTTTGGAGGCTAGTTAAAGTTTGCTTTGTTACTGTCATTGCCATGTACTGATGTGCATTGCTAATACTTATTGGAGATGGGAAATTACATAGTTTAAGGTGCAATTGCAGTGATGTGATGTGGATGTAGCAGTCATACAAGGGTAGGGAGTGTTGCATTGTGGTAGATGTGGTACTTGCTGCAGTGTGCGGTATCCATGCACTAGGTGGGCCTGTGAGTGAATGGTGTCAGTAGGGTGCTGTGACATGCAAGGGTGGGTATTGGGTCCATGGTGGGTTTGTGCACATTAGGGTGTTGTGAGGGGGTGAGTGGGTGGTGCGGGTACATGCTGTGCACGGGGACATGTTGGCAGGGGAGTACAGTAGACTTACCAGTGTCCCGTCCAGTATGTATTCCCATCAGCCCTTCTGGATGTAGTATGGCCAGGACCTTCTACGCCCATGGTGACATTTCTGGGAGGACCTGTCTTCATTATGGCAATTTGATGCCTGGAAGCCATGGCCCATACCTTCCCACCAAGATCGTTCCACCTCTTCCTAATGTCCTCCCTTGTGTGATGGTACCCCACTGCATTCATCCTGTTGACTACTCTCTGCCATAGGTCGTTCTTCTAGGTTATGGATGTCTGCTGGACCTGTGCTCTAAACAGTCACGGCTCTACTCTGAGGATTTCCTCAGTCATTACTCTGAGCTCCTCTTCTGTGAATCGTGAGTTTTTTGGTGGTGCTGTGTTGGTTGCATTGTGGGTGGGGGTGTTTGTTGTGCAGAGATTCTGGATGTGCTGTTTGTTGATGTGAGTTTGTGTAGTGGTATGTGTGTGTGCTCTGTGGGGTTTGTGTGCAGTGGTGTGTTGTGTGATGCGTGTTCAATGTGATGGTGCCTGTGGTATCTAGGTGCAGTGCCTCCTTTCAGTGTGTTCTTGCCTCGCTCTGTCAGAGTTTCTGGTTGCAAAGGGTTCTAGGTATGTGTGGGGATGTGTTTTGTGGTGCTGTGGACAGGTGTTTGTATGTGTCTCAGGTGTTGGGTAATGGTATTGTCCAATGTGGTACAGTGTTCTGGTGCTGGTGCCTTTTTTCCCTGCAGTGGTCCTGACTGCCAAAGGATTTCCACCATGTTGAATCTGCGGTGCTGATTTGTGACTCGTTATTTGGCGGGCGGGATATTCTCGGTGAGGCGGTGCTAGTGGTCCAACCGCCTCCTCCACACCGTCATTTCGGTCTACGTTGTTGTTTTTTGGGTGTTATGTGGGTGCCTCGTAATACTGTGGTCTTCACTCCACCATCACTGGTGTTCTATCTGCGGCCGCTTGCACAGCGGTATTTGGTGATAACTGCCAAACTCGGAATGACCAGCTAAGTCTTTGTTGTCCCTGAAATTTCGGGACAGGGGGCAAGCTCAGTCCAAGCCTCACAGAAGCTTTACAAGCAGGATTTCAGAAGGCAAAGTCCAGTTCTTTCCCTCTTCAGGCAGAAGCAGCATCAGAACGCCAGCTCAGCAAAATAACAGGCAGAGTGCAGGTCCTCCTCAAGCATCAAGTTCTTCTCCTTGGCAGAGGTTCCTCTTGATCCAAAAGTAATCTGAAATTCTGGGATTTTGGGTCCACTTCTTATACTCATTTCTGCCTTTGAAGTAGGCAAACTTCAAAGGAAAGCCTCTGTTGTTCACAAGATCCTGCCTTGCCCAGGCCTGGTCCCAGACACACTTCAGGGGGTTGGAGTCTGCATTCTGTGAGGACAGGCACAGCCCTTTCAAGTGTAAGTGGCCACTCCTCCCTTTCCACTCTAGCCCAGAAGACTCATCAGGATATGCAGACACTCCCCAGCTCCCTTTGTGTCACTGTCTAGTGGGAATTCACAAACAGCCCAACTGTCAGCCTGACCCAGACATGGATTCCACAGGCAGGTAGAGGCACAGAATGGTTAAGCAAGAAAATGCCCACTTTCTAAAAGTGGCAGTTTCAAACAGACAATCTAAAAACCAACTTTACCAAATGATTTATTTTAAGTATTGAGTTCAGAGACCCCAAACTCCAGATCTCTATCTGCTCCCAATGGGAAACTGCAGTTAACCTATGAGAGAGATTGGCCTTGCCATAGTGAAAAACAAATTTGGCAGTATTTCACTATCAGGACATGTCAAACACAACAGTATGTGCCCTACCTTTTAAATATACTGTATCCTGCCCATGGGGCTACCTAGGGCGTACCGTAGGGGTGATTTACAGGTAGTAAAAGGGAAGGTTTGGGCCTGACAAGTGGATGCACTTGCTGGTCAAATTGGCAGTTTAAAACTGCAAACACAGACACTGCGGTGGCAGGTCTGAGACTGTTTACAGGGGTACTCATGTGTGTGGCACAACAGTGCTGCAGGCTGACTAGTAGTTTTTGTTTACAGGCCCTGGGCACCTCTAGTGCACTTTACTAGGGACTTACTAGTAAATCAAATGTGCCAGTCATAGATACCCAATCACCAATACAATGTAGACAGAGATCACTTACACTTTAGTACTGGTTAGCAGTGGTAAAGTGCCCAGAGTATAAAAAACAGTTAAAATGAATTACAGCACAGGATCCAAAAACACAGGGACACTATGCCAAGAGCTGCCAGATCTAACACTTTCCCCTCCAGCTGAAAGTGGAAAGAACTATCCAACCCCTTGGGAGTTCTCTTTACTGAGGTGGAAAAACTGGGTAAGAACATCTGCATTGGAGCACCAGGGTGGTGTTCCACTGTAAAGTCTGTTCCCTGTAGGGTGATGGACCACCTCAACAGTTTAGAATTCTCATCCCTCATCTGCATTGGCTATCTGAGGGGCCTGTGGTCTGTCTGAACCCGGACGTGAGTCCCAAACAACTAGGGTCTTAGCTTCTTCAGCACCCAGACCACAGCAAAAGCTTCCTTTTCTATTCGGCTCCACTTCTGTTCCTTGGTAAGTAACCTCCCACTGGGGAAGGCTACAGGTTTACTAGGCCCTATTTATTCATCTGTGAGAACACAGCTCCCACACCATGTTCTGAAACTTCTACCTGCACCACAACTCTTTGGAAAAGGCAGGAGCCTTGAGCACGGTTGCTCTGCACATGACCTTTTTCAGGGTGCATGGTCAACTCAGACCTCTCAAAAGTGTGGTTTGAGGCAGTTCACGTGTAACACCCTTAAAGGGTTTCTAGGAGTCTGCATGTCCACCAAATAGGTGAAACTACTTTTGTGCTCCTTCACCTCAAATGGCCCAAACCAATGTTTTTGTCTACTGGGGCCATCTCCCACACTTTCTGGCCAGGCTGACACTCAACCAGATTGGTATTCTGGACATACCAGAGTTTCATGTCTTCCTGGCTAGCTTCCAGATTCTCTTGGGTGAGTTGAAGGAAGGGGACTGTCTGGTTCCTCAAGGTCAGCATGTAACTGAATACATCCTGGGGGCTTCCGGGGAGCTTGCTTCCAGCCCTTCTTCACCAAACTGAGAGGCCTTCTCACAGGGTACCCATACAAAAGTTCAAAGGGGCTGAAGCCAAACCCATTCTGTAGTACCTCGCTGTAGGCAAACAACAGGCATGGTAACAAGACGTCCCACTTACATCTCATGGGTTCAGAGAGAGCCATAATCATGCCCTTCAGGGTACGGTTATATCTCTCAACCAACCCATTGCTTTTGGGGTGGTAAGGCGTGGTGAACTTGTATGTTACACCACACGCCTTCTGCATAGCCTTCATGTACAGCGACATGAAGTTAGTACCACGGTCAGATACCTCTTCCTTGGGGAAACCCACATGGATAAGGATCCCCATCAGTGCCCTGGCCACTGTGGGTGCAGTCACAGTCCTCAGGGGGATAGCTTCCAGGTACCGGGTGGCATGGTCCACCAAGACCAGGATAAACCTGTTGCCCATGGCTGTCTTTGGATCCACCCGCTCAAAAGCGGTGCTCATGACAGGAAAGGGAGGTATTGCCCTTCCCCAAATGACCTGCCCATGGCACATCATGATCCAGACCCAGTAGGAAGGATCTGAAACACTGGGGTACCACCAGCACCCAAGCTGCACTCGGCTCAGCAACCTTAGGCTCACTATACAAAAGAGCATTCTCCCAGTACAGTAGGTGAGTTTTAGAGGTGTAGCCAGCTGCCTGAGCTTCGGCCTATTTTCGAAGACTCTCAAGGGTGTCACATGTTTTCTGCGCTACGTAGAACTCTTCCTTGGTAGGACCTCCTTCATGCTGCCAATGGGTCAGTTCAGGCAGGTCCCCCAGTTCAGCCACCTCTTCCCTTGTAGGTTCCGGGACATTCCACTGAGGTTCAGCCTCTTTCCCGGACCATGGGAATTTCAGGAGCAGGTTTCCCACGCCCCTTGCCCCTTCTTTTCTTGGCAGGCACCTAGGCCACTGTTTCAGGTTCCAGGCCCTCTTGGCTACCCTCTCTGGCGGCCATGGACCGTCTGGTCATGCACGCCCACTCTGGCAATCCCCAAAATTTCCAAATGGGAACTGAGCTCTACCTCCTTCCAGGCAGTATGCTCTAGGTCATTTCCTAGCAGACAGTCAACAGGCATGGATGGACTCACAGCTACCCTCAAGAAACATGAGACCCCCCATTCAAAGGGAACCTGTGCTACCAAGCATTGGCCCTCACTGTTGTCTATTGCTACAACCTGGTGGACCACATTAGGGACTACCTGTTTTTGAGATACCAGATGACAGTGGACTATTGTCATATGGCTCGTGTGTCTCTAAGAGCCTCAACCCGCCTCCTATTGATGGTCACCCACCACCTGTACTTCTTTGTATTATCAGGCATGGGGGTTCTCTTAACCACCTCACCCTCACCCAGTGAGACTAGGGTTAACCCAGCTGGCTCCCCCCCACCACTAACTGGGGCCAACTCCTCCCCAAGCGATACACTGGCCACCCCATGTGTATGCCCACCGGTGGGGGCTGTGCCCACTTAGGATACTTGGAACTCATTTGAATGTGCCTCTCCAGACCACAGGCATAGCACTTGATGGGTCCCTTTCCTGCAGGCTTACCTGAAGGGAACCAACTCTTCTTCTCAACGGGGTGCGGGAATCCTCATCCTGGGAACTAGTGTGGGGCCCTTTTTATAACACCTTACTTTTATCCTTGTCCCCCCTCCTTCTTTTGTTGGGAACCCTGGCCACCCTTGACAGAATGTCCCCATACAACTTCTTATGGACCCTGTTACTCACCCAACGGTCCACCTCATGAGCAAGCTTCCTGGGTTCAGTAAGCCTGCTGTCAATCAAGTGCTGGTGCAGCTCTGGAAAACACAGACTAGACAAGTGTTCCCATGCAAACAAATTGTAAAGCCCCTGTTAATCTGTTACCTCACTGCCCTTTGCCCAACCATCTAGTGCTTTGCAAAATGAATCCACACACTCAGGTCAGGTCTGGGAATCAAGTTTCCTACTTTCCCTTAACTTCTTTCTGTACATTTTTGGTGTCAAGCCATACCTGGTTATTAGGGCATCCTTTGTGTTAGAATAGGTGAGCTCTCTAACTGCCCCTAGTGCTAACAAAGTGTCCCTCCCCTCTCCTGTGAAGTAGTTCCACAGGCCCACCCCCCAAACTCTCTCAGGGACCCTGTGCATGTGGAGAGATGCTCATAGCCCTGATACCACTTGTTGATGCCATCCTGCTTAGTTTACTCCTTCCCTATACTCCTAGGAAGGTACACTCTCCTCTGAGATTGCACTGAAGAAATGCTGCCACCATCTGTGCTGGACCTGCTACTGTAATCCAGCTCCTTCAAGGTCAGCTCCTGAGCTAACCTAATTTTCTCTTTTTCCATGGCAGTTCCCTCTTTTTCCATAGCAACTCTTTCTTTCTCCTCCTCCCTCCTCATCCTAGCCAGCTCCAGCTCTTTTTCATGCTTGAGCCTTTCCATTTCCAGTTGGTACCTCCTGGTTTCCTGCCTGCCCTCCAATTCCTCCTGGGCCAGTCCTTTGGAAGACACAGAGCATGCCTACCCTGGAGACTCTCCCTCCAGGCAGGCCTTGGTTGTTCAACAAACCGTCATGGATACTTTGTACCTCCACCTCCCCAGTGCCATTCTCCTCCTCTATGGGCACATAAGCCTCCTTTGCTGCCAGCCAGTCCCTCAACACCTTTTGCAGGTCATCTTTTTATTGAGGCTTTTAATAGGACACCTAAACTCCCTTTAGAACTTTTTGAGCGGAGGCACCGTATACGTTTCCAGACTCTCCTGCTCAAACATTACTTCTACAGCTCCAACTAATAGGTCATCAGATTGAGACATGATTGTGAGAAGGTTCAACAAAGGTGCAAAGTTCAGAAGGTAGGAAAATCTAAAAACAGGAAAAATAAAAAACAAGGAAAAAATAGTATGTTTGTGTAATAGTCTGCAATAAAACAGTAGTGTGCACCAATCACTGTATGTCTAGTTCAAATACAAGTCCTATCCTCACCACTGATCACCAATGTTAGAAATGGGGTCTTTGATTGGCAGACAGTTTGCACTATGTCCAAGCAGGGACCCTCACTTTAGTCAGGGTAAGAGAGCTACACAGCTCAGATAGCCCCTGCTCACCCCCTTGGTAGCTTTGCACAAGCAGGCTTTTCTAAGAGGCAATGTATAAAGTATTTGTTCAAAACACACACAGTAACACAGTGAAAACACCACAAAAGGACTCCACACCAGTATAAAAAATAGCCAATATTTATCTATATTAAACAAGGCCAAAACAACAAAACTCCAACATACACATGCAAAGATATGATTTTTTCAAATAAAAGAGTCTTTATCCATAGAAATCAATGGATACATTGTTTTAGCACAAAATAAAGCCACAAGGGCAACAGTGCATGAGGAAAGCAAGCAATGCATTGATTCTTTACTCACAAGTGAGGCCGCCTGTCAATTTTGTACGCGCACCGGAGGCCGTGCACTGATTCTTTTCTTGCAATGGAGGCCGTGAGTAGATGTTGGAGACTTTGACGTCCAGGATCTGGGCGTGGAAAGTTTTGAAGTGTTGTGTGAAGAGTCTGTGGTGAGAGCAGGCACTGCGTTGTTTCTCCAGCTGCGAGTCAGGTGATGCATCCAATTTTTAGCCATGGGACAGTTCGTGCGTCGATTTTTCCGATGTACACACAGCTGTGTGTGGATTTTCCCCTACAGATTACCAGCTTACTCTTCTAAGGGCCAAAGGACTGGTTTTAGCACCACTTAGCAAATCAGAACGCTTAGCAGAAGAGCCCAGGCACTGGCAGATTAAGGTGGTCATTCTGAGCAGCAACTGGCGGCAGAAGCCTTCTTCATGTAGGCCTCCATGTCACAGGGGCATCAATGGGACAGGCAGGCACCTCAGTGGTGTGGGGTTGGTGGGGGAGCCTTGGATGTGGAATAGGCATTGTTTCGGATTGGGCTTAGGAGGGGTGACTTTGGCACTGGGAAGGGTAGATTTCTTGCTGGGTGGAGAAGCAGGGGAAACACCAGAGGGGGCACCCGAGGAATGGGAGGTGGAAGGGCCTGGGAGGGGCAGGGGGGCACTGCATTTATGGGGAAACAGGGTGGAAGAGGAGTAGGGATGAGGCCAAGGGTGGCAAGGAAAACTTTCTTAGGTACACGGGGTGGTCACATGATTGAGGGTTGGGAGTGGAGGTAGAGGGAGTGCTCATCTGACGTGCTGTTGTGCCGTACGTGGATGCTGGTGTGTGCAATGTCTGTATGTGTGTGGTGGCTGAATGTTGGGTAGGTGAGTGTGTGCGTGTGCATACATTGGGAGGAGGGGGTAGAGATGCAGGGAGAGGGAATGGGAGATGTGTGAGTGAATGTTGCGGTGGTGTGAGCAAGTGAGGTGGAATTGCTGCAGGTGGCTGAGATGGTAGTTGTGGTGAGTGGAGATGTGGTGTGTGGGGTGTGTGTGTCTGTGAGTCTGCTGTTGTGGTGATTGAGGGTATGACAGGAATGGTAGTAGGACCAGTGTATGATGATGCAGTGCTGGCAGGTATGAGTGGAGATGTGACTTCAAGGGAGGAAGTGGTGGGGGAAGTGTCTGTTGTTATGTCTGCAGATGTGTGTTGTGTGTGTGCATGCCTGTTGGAATGTTTGTGATGCCTAAGACTGTCTTTGCACACCTTGTCTGGTGTAGTGGGTGTAAGCTGGTATGTAGGTGTGCTTTGGACTGGTGTAGGGAGAGGGTTTGTGGATTGGGAACAGGTAGCTGGAGGGGGGATGGAAGATGAAGGGACACTGGCTGCCGTCAACAAGGAGGCCAGAGCCTGAAAGGATCTCTGTAGGCCAGACAAGGCACCATGAATGCCTTCCAGGAATGCATTGGACTGCTGCATCTCGGATGCCAGTCCCTGGATGGCATTCATGATCATTGTCTGCCCCACAGAGATGGACCTCAGGAGGTCAATAGCCTCCTCATTGAGGGCAGCAGGGCTGACTGGGGCAGGGGCAGAGGTGAATGTCGGGAAGAGACTCCCATCCTCCTGGGCGACCTGGCACGGGCAACTGGGTGGGGTGCAACAGGGAGGGCAATGCTGGTAAGGGGGTGGCGGACAAGGATGGTGCTGGGGTGGTTGCACATGGCTCCGCCACCACCAGGGAGCACCATCGGAGGAGGAATCTAAATCAGATGTGTTGGAAACTCCAGTCTCCCCCGTGGTGCTCCCCTCGCTCTCCGTCCCACTGGTCCCCTCGGCTTCACTGGTGTCCGCCTCCTGGGTCCAGTGGGCTACTGCATCCCCACTCGCCGGTGCCTTTCCTCCTTCACCAGATATAGGCCCTTAGTATGAGATTTGTGGCAAATGCCGCCTACCGCCACGGCGATGGCCGCCAACATACCGTCGCCGTGGCTACCGACCGTCAATGCCCATAGACGGAATACCGGCAGAAGTCTGGTGGAATTCCGTCAACGGTTGTGGCAGTGGACGGCGGTAAGGTGGCGCTGCTGCCAGCAGCAGCGCCACACCAGCAAAACACTGCCTACCATATCATGTTTCATGATACGGCATGGCGGTGTTTTGCTGGCGGACGCTGCTGCTGGCAGCAGTGCCGCATCCCGTCTCCTGCCGGAGGACCCCCTGCAAACAGGTTAGTAGAGAGGGGTGGGTGGTGTTGTGTGCGCGAGTGGGTGTGTGTGTGACTGTGTGTGAATGTGTGCACGCGTGTGTAATGTGTGTGTGCATGAGTGGGTGGGTGTGTGTGTACGTACATGTTGTGTCGTGAGATTGTGTGTGCCTGGATGTATGTTCGTGAGTGTTGCTGTGAGTGTGTATGAATGTATGAATGCGTGGGTGAATGTGTGTATGCGTGTGTGTATATGTATGTGCGTTTATGTGTGTAAATGTGCAGGGTGGTCAGGAGAGGGAGGGGGAGGGTGGGGGAGGACTCTGGGGGCGGGTGAGAGTGGTGGTGGAGACCCCTACCAGTGCCAGGGAAAGAATTCCCTGGCACTGATAGTGCCTACCGCCATGGTTTTAGTGGCGGTACCGAAACCACTGAAACCAAGGAGGTGGGCGGGGTCACAATGCCATGGGTAGCCTAGTGACGGCTGCCGGGCTGGAGACTGGAGTCTCCAGCCCGGCGGTTGTTATCGCTGTGGCGGTCGGTGTGGTACATTGACGGTTTGGCTTTGGCCAAAACGCCAATGTCATAATAGTGGCAGTAGGTACCACCAGCCTGTTGGCGGTAATACCTCCACTGTTCCACCGATCGCCAGGGTTCTAATGAGGGCCATAGTGCCTAAATGGTCACCTTGTACTACAACAGTACAGGCAGAGTTGGAGGATGCAGCCAGTGACATCATTGTAGACATGAGCGACCCATATCTACAGGTGAACGTATGACACAGTACCACCACTTCTTCTCCTGCATGGCTCAACACAGCTAACGTCATACACTCCTACATGATGGGTGTCGCAACCAGGACTGTGCATTCCCTAAATCACATCTGACCACATCAGTTCCTAATACAGTGAGGGTCACAGTACACAAGCATGCAGTAGTCACCTGACAGTCAACACTTACCCCCTTGTGGCTGCTGTGCTGCCTTCAAGCGCCCATCCAACTCTGGGTATGCCACTCTAGTATGCAGGCCATTAGGGGGGTCAGGGTCCAATGGGCACCCCTCCCACGTTGGGAGGCCATCCCCAACTGAGCCTCTGCGGTCTTTCAGGCTCAGTGCCTCAGGTCCTCCCACCGCTTCCTGCAGTGGGTGCTCTGCTGGCTATGGACACCCAGGGTCCGCACTTCCTTGGTGACGGCTCTCCATAACCCTTTTTCCTGGTGGGTGCCAACCTGCATGGGAAACATTCAGAAGAGGGTGGACATGATGTTAATTACAGGAATACAGCAGTAAAAGGGACCATGCACACTTCCTGTATTGCACACATATCATGTGCATGCTAAACACCTGATCAGTCATGACATGTCAATGTGCACACACATACATCTTCAAACACCACCCAACATGCGGGACAAAGGACGTTTTATTGACCTGTTGTCCTGGAGCACCGTGCAACTGCCCACACAGTTGTAGGACCCCTTCCACCAGTTTTTCCCAGTTCCTCCTTAGTGAAGGCTGGGGCCCTATCCCTTGCAGTGTGTGCCATCGTTGCTCCAAGTGACAGGATAGCAGCACACGAAGTGGAGGTCTATCTTGCCCGAAAGCCAGGAGTCAAGTGAGCTGGCCCATACACAATGGCAGTTATGACCACTGCGGTCATGACCGTCTCCGCCGGCGGTGATCGTCATTGGTCCCAGTCTCCCATAGAAGTCAATGTAAACCAATGGGGAGTTGCATGGCGGTTCAGACCGCCTTCTGCCATGATGACTTCCGTCAGTGGAAAGAGGTTACTTCCAGCTGAACAATGCATGCTGGACAGGCGGATGCCGTATTAGTCCGTGACATTACTGTCCTGGGTGCACATTGCGTAATTACCTGCATTTCGTACCAAATAGATACTTCAGGTCACACATTGTGGATAATGACACATGTAGTGAGTGTCTGGTGACATCACCACATTTGTCACTACAGTTGTCAACATATATGATCAATATAGTGGAACACATGGAAGGTGTATGTGTACGTGTCCTGTATACGTCCATTGCCACAGGGATCATGTGCAATTGTCTGGTTAGGAATGGAATGGGGAGTAATGTGTCTTGCCACAACATGACAGGCAACTTGCATGAATGACACTTCGTGACTGTCATATGTCATACTTGGTGCCCTACATTGTGAGAGGTTCCCGGATTGTTGTTTGTGTCCCTGCACTGGTATCACCACAATGGAGTGATGAGGAATGCACCAGTTTACCGGACACTTATAAATCTTGATACCATGGAAGAGCGCCACATCATCATGTCCTTACCGACTGAACCGTTTGTGTATCAGGGAATTGGTCGCCCAGTTGAAGCCAGACCTCCTGCTGGGTTTGAGAAATCCCCATGCCATTCCTCTAACAGTCCAGGTGTTGTCAGTCCTACATTTTCTGGCTAGTGTCTCTTTTCAGATCACAGTGGGACTGGCTGCAGGGTTTTCACAGCCCCAGTTGAGTAAGATGTTGCAGGATGTGCTGGATGCCCTACTCAAGCATGTGCACAGGTACATTAGGTTCCCACAACCTCCAGAATTGCCCGCTGTTAAAGTAGCCTTCTACGGCATATCAAATGTCCCACATGTAACTGGGACCATTGATGGGACTCACATTGCCTTGGTACCTCAGATGACCAATGAAAAGATCCACAGAAACAGGAAGGGTACATATTTGCTCAATGTACAAGTGGTGTGTCTTGCAAACGAGTACATAATACATGTGAACGCAAAATTCCCAGGATCAGTGCATGATTTCTATGTCCTGAGGAACAGCAGTGTCCCTGCAATGATGTCACAGCTACAGGGAGAAACAGCCTGGCTCATAGGTATGTGTACTGCCCTGCATGTCAGACGTTTGTATCCCTCATAAAACAGTCAGCACTCTGCCTAGCATTGTTACCTATGGCCATGTTCCCTTTTCCACACAGGTGACTCCGGATACCCCAACCTGCCCTGGCTCCTGACACCTTTGAGACATCCAACTACAGGAGGGGAAAACAGGTACAATGAGTCACATGGTCGAATGAGACGAGTGATTGAGCGGACTTTCGGTCTCTTGAAAACTAGATTTCGTTGTCTTCATGTGTCTGGTGGTGCCTTACAGTACTGACGAGGGAAAGTCTGCAAGATCATTGTTGAATGCTGCATGCTCCATAATCTGCCCCTCAGACGGCACATCCCACTGATGGAGGAGCAGTGTTTAGGAGCGGTGACTCTGATGCTGAGGGAGAGGCAGACAAGGATGAGGCACACGACAACACGACTGACCTGATTCGTCACTACTTTCAATGATGTACAAGTATGTGTGAATTGTGTGTCATCTGCACATGGAAGATGTATTGCTGAAGCCAGTCACTAGCCAATATTTGCATGTGTCAAGGTGTGTGTGGGGAATCCAGACTTCCATCTTGGTTTCTGACCTTGTAGGGTAGTAGACTTACTATGAGGGGTAGAGGTAATGCACTGCTGCTAAGTACATGTGTGAAATGCTGGTGCCATTGAGGTACAGCCTTATTGTTGTACCAAAGGTTTAGGGTCCTCAGTCTGCCTCTTTGGGGATATATTAGGGGGAATTATCAGTCTTGTCCTGCTGTGCAGGCATGTCATGCTGCATTGTCAGCTGCTGTGTGGCAAGTACCTGTTCCAGACCACTCAGGGAGGTGTACAATAGAGGATGTTACCTATGTTACAACTTTCCTGTTCCACACATGTGTTACTGCTTATGCAGACCCCTCACATATGTGATATCATAGCTGCTGGGCCTGTCATTCTGTGTATGTGTTCAAATGATGTTGATGTATGTATTGTTTACATGCCTTACAAAATTTGTGCCAGATTCCTTTTCATTTTCCCTCTTCAGGTCTCATCTCTGTCTGCAAGCTGATTTCTGTATTCTCTGTTGCCATCGTTGATACTGGAAATCATTACAATTTGGATTTACTTACATATGTGCCTGGGTGTCCCACTACATCTGTAACTTCAACATTGTTTTGGTGCTGACATGTGTATATATTTGCTGCTTGGAAACAGGATTGCCACTACATACAATGAAGAGACATGCACCATTACTTGTGTAGATTTGTGTTTATTGAGTGTATGACATTACAGTCCAGAGGAGTGGGGTATTGGTGTGGGTGCTGATCAGAGTGGGTGGTGCAGCTGTTTTTCTCTCAGGCCCTGTATCCATTTGCCCAGTATGCTGTGCACTTGGTATTGGACAGCCAACAGGGTGTAACAGTGGCACACAAGGGTGACAGTTCAGAAGAAGGATCACTTCCTGGTGGGGGGATTGGTCTTGGCCTGAACTCTTGCAGGATGTCTAGATGGGCGGCCTATTTTGCAGGGGGCCCTCGGCTGCAAGGGTAGGGGTGCTGGTGGCCTGTGGGTCCTACTGCTGGGCCTCAATTCCAGTAGCAGGTGTTGATGTTGTTGCCAGTGGTGTTGTCTGACTACTGACAATTTCTTGAATTCCCCTAATATGGAGACCATGATGGCATTGAGTGCCTGCCACTGCTGCATGGCCTCCTGGTGGTATTCCCCCTGAAGCCTTTGCGTGTTCTGCAATGTGGTGAGTATCTGGCCCATCTTTTTCTGGGTTTGCTGGTAGGCCCTGTGCCATGGTACAGTGTGCCCCTTCCCACTGACACCAGGACCGTCATTGTCTTGGGTTTGCACAGTTGACTCCTGCCCCTATCCTGTGTTGCATACTGTTGTTTGATGTGACCTTGGGACTTTGGTATGGGAAGATGGGCTCTGCTGTACATTGGTTGCCACAGGGGAGGTAGTTTTAGTTGTGGCAGGGTAACGCTGGTGGTGGTGGACTGACCACTCATGCCTGATGGGCCAGGTTTGTCGTCCATATCCAGACTTTCAGGGGAGTCCTCCCTTATTGGACCTGCTTCCAGGCCTGGGCTTTCTGTCACTGGGCTCCTTTGCTGTGTGGCGGTACTTGGGAGACCTGTGTAATGAGAGGTATTGTGTGAGATGATAGTATTGTAGCAGTGACACACATGGTTGTATGCCATCATTGACTGGATTTGCAGAGCAGTAATGGCATTGCCCATTAGCAGTCCACTGCTTGTGTTCCCATCAGTGGAATGCTACAATGGGCCTATTTTGGAGAATAGTTCATGTTTGCTTTGTTATTATCATTGCCATGTACTGATGTGCATTGCTAATACTTATTGGAGATGGGAAGTGACATGGTTTAAGGTGCAATTGAAGTGATGTGATGTGATGTGGATGTAGCAGTCATGCAAGGGTAGGGAGTGTTGCATTGTGGTAGATGTGGTACTTGCTGCAGTGTGCAGTATCCATTGGTAAAGTGCCCAGAGTAACAAAAACAGCAAAAACAGAGTCCAGTTCACATCAACAACCTGGGAAACAGAGGCAAAAATTTAAGGGAGACCACGCCAAGGATGAAAAGTCTACACTGTGCTTCAGGTTTTCTTCTCTTATTCCATTCCCCTCTCCCTGCATCCACTTCCAACTACAATTCTTCAGCTTTACAGGAGTATGATGTATGATGAAGTGTGGAAACATACATTGCTCCAGTTGGATCCAGACTACAGATTGGTATTTTCTGACGTCCTACATGCTTCTTCAACTAGCCTGCTTGACAATATTGAAGTGCTGGTTCATCCACTGAAATTATGTTTTAGCATCCGTGCTCTGAAATTGGTGTAGTTTTCTTTTTTTTAATGTCATCTTTATTTGGTGTTCCACAGGACAGGCAGCAGTTTGTTTTGATGATGATACCATCAAAAAAGGTTCCCTGGGGGATCCTCAACAATGACTGGTTGAAATGTGAACAGTCTTGTCAGGGTTTTATTTGCTCCCATTGAGTCTAGGTGAAAATTTGTGTGAAGGTGGAAGGTGGCAAGCACTTTCAAGAACTACTACTTTTAAGTATTGGACCTCAAAATATTTCAGAAACTGAAATGATTGAAATTAATTTTGGTTGTAGGCAATTAGGCCTACATCTTCCTTTTGCAGGCACGGACTGTCTGTATCATAGCCATGAAATATTAGTATTCCTAGTGACAGGATTTTATATGAAAAGAGGCCTACACCTTTAGCTAAGTTTAATTTTTGAGAATGAGGGTGTATGCCAGGTTCTCGACATACTGCTGTGATGGTGGATTTTCTGTCAGTATATGCCTGGGAGATGAGGTTTTGTTCTCAGCATGATATGCTGCATTCAACATGTGTCCTGTAACCATGTTTCCAACATGGAGATCAAGAGAGCCTTCCCAGAGTGATAACTTTTATAGAGAAAGGGAGGTTGCGTTAATTTTTTATGTAAGTGTGGTAAGGGCTATGGCTCACACTCCTTTGTGAGTCATAGTGGGTTTTATACTCCATTGGTTTAAATGAAGTTGGTGCTTAAAGAGAGCCTTGTCAGTTGGATTCAGCTGTGGATGGGTCAGCAATAAACTTGCAGAGTTAATTTCTTCATCTCATTGTGGTTATTCTCACTTTTTTACACTGGCGATGAGAGGGAGTCAGCCCCAACACGCTGACAGGAGAGCAGTGACAAGAAGGTGCAAGATGTTGCTCTCCTGTTCTTTTCTCGACAGAAAAGCAACAGCTCTATACACAACAGAACGGCTGTGAATAATATCTGTGGCGGCAGCTCTCTACTCAGCGGAACAGCTGAAAAGAGTTTCTGTGGCATGGAGGCTCGCCGGGAGTTGGGCGGCGCTTGCTGGACTGCACAGGATAAATTCAGTGTTCCCATCTCTCAAGCGCTTCCTTTAAAGACATCAGAAAAGGTCAGACGCAGTTGCACCAAATGTACAGATGGGGTGGCAATTTAAACACCAGGCAAGCAAATTCTCAATTTAGTACGTCTTTGACAGTGACAGGGGTCAGGCGTGCTCAAGGCCATAATAAAAGACAAGGCACTGCTGACATTTTAAAGTCAGGCACACAGGTGATCACCATTACTTTTTTTCGATAGCCATCTTAAAAGGTCAGGCGCATTTGGCAGCCATGGTATAAAGTACAGCTCAGCAACAATATTTTTAAGCCTGATGTTCAGTTTACACACAAACTTAATGGTAGTACATCTGCAATATTAAAGAGTCTGGGGCACTGTATTTCATTATTTTCAGGCTATTGTGTATTACTTCAACAGCTTTAGGTATTTTTAACTAGCTGCAAACATTTTTTTTAAAACAAGATTTTAGGAGTTCCTGCCTTGCACGCTGATTCTCAAGCTTTTGGTGAGCTATGGTGAACAGTGGAGATTTTGCATAACGGGCTGCCACATTGAAAAATACACTATGACAGCTGTGTTAACATTCATTTTCTTATTTTCATTTTGTAATTTTGTGATACATTGTTTAACCATACAGAATGTTGCTCCATCCTCTCTCTTCCTTAATAGCCCAGGAGATCACCCCATGAGATGGGAAAAATGGAAGTAGGTATTTTACAACTATGCAAGAGTTTGCAGTACAAGTGCAGAATGAAAATTAGTCTTCTTATTGCACACCTTGGGGCAGAGAGTCAAGCAGTGTTAGAAAATCTTCCCGAAGAACAAGGTATAAGTGAATTTGAAGTGATCATCAAAAAACTGGATAATCATTACTTACCTCATACCTCATGCTAGTACTGTTCTGGAGTGATATCATTTTGGAAGATTAGCACAAAAAGATGATGAAACCACAGAGGAATATGTTATGAATTTGAGGAAACTGGCATTTACTTGCAACTTAAGAGCATTAATGGAAAAATGCATCAGAAACCAATTCCTACTACATTGCAACAGCAATTGCATTACAGAGGACTTATGGTTGAAAGATGATCCTCATTTGAGTGACTTACTGGCCATGGTGAAGAGGGTGAAACACATGTTCAAATGTGTAAAAGGGTTACGCAAATCTGACCACCTCGGTGAAGCTGACAGAAACAAGACATGTGGCCAAAACTGAAACAAAATCTACTGGTGGATTTAAAAGAAGATGTTTTAGATGTGGGCAAGGGGATCACTTAGTTAATTATAGTGTGTCCTGCATTGGGATCAGTGTGTCATCAGTGTGGGGGAAAAGGTAATTTCAAGAAATGCTCCCACTCTGTTATACCTAGTTCCTATCGTACTGACAAAATGGATAGTTCCAAAGAGAAAATGTATTAAAAATGATGGTGTTAAAGAGACTGGACAGGAACATATCAATAAGGGAAAGGTTGATATCAAGGCATCAGAAACCCCAGTAGATGAAGTCAGGATAGGAGATGTTGATGTTACTGTATTATTTGACTTGTGTTCAAGGTTGACCATTGTAGACAGTAAGGTGTTTGAAAAAATGCCTGGTATCAACCTTTGCTGAATAGATATCAAACCCGGGAATTAAAATGCACATTTTTTTCAGCACTGTTGAATATTGAGGGAAAGTTATACCTGCTAAAGTATCTGTAGAATTAAATGGTGATGACATCTTGGGATGGCCTCACCAAAAGGAATTGGGTTTGTTTCTTGATCCCAATTCTCAACCTCAGGTGGGAGTCAGACAAACAATAAATGGTTTTGCAGATTTTGCAAAGGAATTTCTGGAAGTTTGTAAAAAAAAAGCTAGGGTGTTTCAAGGAATAGCAGCATTACATCAAACTTAAACCAGGTGCTGTACCAGTTTCATCTGAGGTCAGGCAAATACAAGCATACACCTGCAGGTACGTAGGGAATTAGAGAGGCTAGAGCAAGAGGGTATGATAACTAAAGTGGAGACATCAGAATGTTTGGCTTCTATAGTGGTTGCAAAAAAGCCCTCAAGTGCAATGCGTCCTTGTATAGATTTAAGGGGCGCTCAAAAGAGGTGCTAGTGGACACGTTCCAATCACCTAACATTCAGAGATGATGTCTACAGTATGTGATGCAAGATTATTCACTACACTGGATCTTGTATCCATGTATCACCTGATCAAATAGCATCCAGATTCACAAGACCTAACTGCTTTTATTACTCCATGGGGGGCCTTTCAATTTCTGAGGATGTTGTTTGGCCTTGCATCAGCGGCCTCTGTGTTTCAAAGGTTAATGGTGTTTTTACTTGGGAAGTTGGAAGGGGTGCAATGCTTTCAGGATGATGTGCTCATTTATGGAAACAACTAGGAAGAACAGAATTCGAGAGTTTTCTCAATATTTTGTAAATTGAGGGATGTTAGCTTGTCATTAAATGTAGAAAAATGCTTGTTCAGAAAATCTGAAGTGTCTTCTTTGGGGCACACTTTCACAATTGAAGGAGTTGAACCCAGGCCAGAACTGGTAGGTACCTTATGTAAAATGTGTTCTCCAAAGAACAAACAGGAAGTTGTGTCTTTTTTAGGCATGGCAGAGTTTTACAGTAAGTTTGTAAACAATATTCTAGTAAAACTTCAGAGATGAGAAATCTGTACAAGAAAGGTGTAGAGTTCCTCTGCAGTGATGCTTGAAAGGAGTTTGAGTCCATAAAAAAAAATAACTACATAAAGCTCCTAATCTTAATGCATTCATGACTCACAGACATACAATGGTTGTCACTGATATCAGTAACAAAGATCTGGGGGCTGTCCTTCTTCAACATGAGGATGAAGATTAATACACTATTGCATGGTCATCACGTGATTAAGAGAGGTAGAACACAATTACTCAGTAATAGAGAAAGAGGCTCTTGCTGTAAGTTGTGCAATAAAAACATTCAAATATTTCCCAGGGGAAGTTCCTTCACTGTAGTAACTGATCACAAGACTCTGAAGGAAATGTTCTTAAAAAAAGGGTTGTACAGTGTGTCAGCTAGGTTTCAGAAATGGGTAGCGGAGTTACGAGAATACACATTCTCTGTTGAGTATGTTCCTGGTGTTTAAAATTGTACGGCTGATTGCTTGTCAAGGTTAGTCGCAGAAAGTCCTGTTAGTGGAAAAGGTACTTTCGATAACACTTTATAGGCAGATGAGAGTGGGAGTGTGGTGAATGCGGCAATCAGTGAAGAAGAGTGGAATTCAGAGGATAGGAAGGATGAAACGTTGAAAGCTATCATTTGGTGTATGGTAAATGAGAGGCTTGGTAAAAGCAAGCTCAGTAATAAAGTTTGTCCATTTTGGATGGTCAGAGATTAATTAACTGTACATGATGGGTTAGTGTTTAGAGGCAATTGTCTGGTTGTTCCAGCAAGCATGCGGAGTAGGGTCATCAATATTGCTCATGAAGGACTCCTAGGAGTAAGCAAAACAAAAGAGAGAATTGGATCTGATGTTTGGTGGCTTGGTCTGAACACTGGGATTGAACGGAAAATCCGAGAATGGGTTGAGTGCTGAGAAAGTGATAAAATACACAACCTAGGTCTGTTCCCATGATTTGTAGGCAGGTACCGAAAGGCCCATGGCAAGAGATAGAATTGGATCCAGTAGGTCCATTTAGGGGGAAGTGGGCTACTCCTTATCTATTTGTAGCTGTGGATTTGTTCTCAAGGTGGCCTGAAGTTGTATGAGTGTCCCATATCAGCTCTGTGGCAGTTATCCATTTTCAGATGGTCTTTTCAGGAGGGAAGGTGTTCCCAGCAGTTCATTAACTCATAATGGAGTGCAGTTTTGTTCTAGAGAAGTAGAAGAATTTCTGGCATCTTATGAGGTGGTACATAAGAGATCTGCTTTAGATCATCCTGAAACCAACAGAATGGTGGAAAGATTTAACAGAACAGTGAAAGAGGATGCCAGTCAGCTATAAGTAATGGCTAGGTTGAAAGAAGGAATTACAGAATCTCCTGGTATCATATAGGCGTTCCCCTCATATGACGACTGGAAAATGTCCATTTGAACTCTGTAGAGGAAGGAAGCCCAATTCTAAGTTCTATCAAGGTTGGATGGAGTATAGCAAGGGATGGGTGAAGGTCTCAGTGAACAATGACTGAAGGAGCAAGAAGTTTGAGAAAACGGTTAAAAGAAGGAAAGGTTTTGATGCAAAGCATGTTGTAAAACAGTTGGTTGTCGATGAAGATGACTAGGTGAAAATAAAAGCTCCTGTGAGGGCTCAGCCTGGTTCAAAACAATGAAGCCGCAGAAGGTGGTAAAACTATTCAGAAAGGCTATCAAAACAGAGGTTGGTCGATTATGGAATCTAAGTAGGGTTGCTTTGTTGAAGGGTTATAATTCTCAACATACCCTTTCTGACAATGTTCCTCCTAATTGTGAAGGGTCTACAGAATCTCTTGGGATTTCTTCCATCGAGGCAGATGAGCACCAGGTCAGTAGTGGCCAGTCTTTTTCAGAGGGTGGAAAACCAAAACGATCTTTTAGACTTACTGACTGTCTAAAAAATTATGTGAGCATGTAAATGCTGTTTTCACCTCTATACGGTGTGTAAAATGCAGTTTTATTGCTCTTATGTTAGGTAGCATAATATTCTGTGTGGCTGTATAGACCCTCTTCATAATTTCAATGCTTATAGTGTGTATAATTATTTTTAGCTATCTGTAGCGCTTATTGAGATTTTTTCATTCCTCTTGTTTGAGGAGAGCCTTATGATTTGCGCTCAGCTGTGGATGGGGAAGCAATAAACCTGTGAAGTTAAATTCTTCATCTCGTTGTGGTTATTCTCACTGTTTTTACAGTAAGCTTATCCATGATTAAACCAAACATGTACTCTGTAGTAGAGCCTCAGTCAAACGTCAGTACACACAACATTCCCCCTGGTTTTCCAAGGCATGTCGTGATATTAGTAACCATTCTCTTTGCCTTTATAAGTGATATACCATAATCCAAACAGGTTTATGTCCCGCCAGGTAATTCACCAACACAATTTTTGTGGGTTGGTATGTGGGAGGCTTTGGGAGTATATCGATAACTACATAAAGAGCATCCCCCGTAATCCCTCAAAAACAGAGCCCAGTATGTGACGATCTCCATCCGTTGTCACCTTGTCTCGTCACTGTGCCACCAGAAGCGCTGGTGGTCTTGAAGCCACCTCCGCCTAGTCTGTTCACGTGCGCACAGAATGTCACCCTTGCGAGATGACATGGGACAAATTTGACGCCTGTAATAACTATCATACGGCACCCACTGCCTTGAGGATATCAGCGGGAAAAAAATAGTACTTAATTGCTCAGTTAATAAAATTGTACATAAGAAAGAAAGCAAGAATCTCAGACATGAAAAATGTGTATTTCTTCAAACACCACTCTCAGCTACCCAAAAATGTAAAAGCAGAAACGCGTACGCAGAGGGTGGGCATTTTAAAGATGGGTGTGTTGTCTGGCATTAGTTCATATTACGAAGCGTATTATGGTTCAGAGACGTACTGCACGGTTACCACGACCAGGTGGAAAGTCACGGGCATCTATCATCGTTTCAGCGTGGACAGCTCCCCCGATCAGGGGAGACTCGTTCAGCTGATCAGGACGAGCCAGCCACAGAGCGAGCCTCACATGCCAGCAGCCTGGAATGCCCTCTCTTAGCGCTCCCGTTTCACACCAGTGCCAGTGTGCCAGCCTCTCGCTGGGAAAAGGCGCCTTGTAAGCGAGTCTACACACACTGCACCATTTCCTGACTCGGTGTCGCTGGGCTCCAGCGTGTTGCAGGCTCCGCGCGGTGGGGGAGGTGCCAGCGCTGATCAAGCAGTGTAATTTTATACATTACTGAATCAGTGCAGGAGAAACCTGGAGGGACAAAGCCTCATCTCGGCTGTGGACTGCACCGTGAGATCCGCACCGCTCTTCTTCCAGCCATGCTCTGAGGAGACCCTGGCTCCCCGTCATTTTTTATGATTTTGGTGTGAATGAAAAAGCGATCTGATGATGGCTCTTGTAATGGAACCGATCAGCAAGTGGGCGCCCAAGCAAGTGGTGGACTGGATGAAAGGTAAGCAGATTCCACTGTAATTCGACTGCCCGCGCGTGCATGCTGAAGCCGATTACTGTACAATATCATCGTGCTGCCCGGCACTCGACTTCTCGGTTGTAGAGATGTGCGGATGAATTGGAAAGCGACCCCTGTGTCTCGAGAAACAAGGTTCTGTTGCAGTTGTGGTTGAGAGCGTGCATAGGGGCAGATGTGATCATGCTGGCTTTCGTTTCCCCCTATGAGATCCCATTGGCTTCCAGTATCCGGCGAGGAGCGTGAGCGTTCACTGCGTGTGGTGCCAGTTGTGGCTCACACCCTGATCAAGAGTCTGACACGCGAGGATCAGGGAGTTGGTGGCCGGCTAAGGTGTAAGGCGCTTCTCAGCATTAGCTTGTCAGCGGGCTCTCTGGGCTGTGGATGCACAAACGTCGCTGGCATGCACAGGCATGGCAGTCTTCGGCACGTTTGGGGTGTGCTGCAAGAAGCAGAAGCGTAGAGTATTTTTGTGGTTTAAATGGCGTGAGATTAATCTTTCTGTAAAGGAGTATCGCTTTAAACCGCACGTGAATTGTGGCGGTAATTTGAATTCTCTGTCCTGTTGATTTGGGGTGTAAAAATGAGGCTGGCATTTTGGAATTGCCCATGCACGGTATTCCCCATCTAACCAGAAACATATGTGTTTGTAAGCAATAGTATATAGTGTCGGTCATCGACCTCTCCAACAATGCTCTATATCCTTCCATCTGTACCTCTCTGTCTCTCCCTGACTCTCTCTCTCTCACACACACAGCACACACTTAGGCACACACACACACACAAAACACATAATCTTTACACTCATACATATAGAATCAATCACACATACACACAAGCAGCAGAGGCAGATGTATGCTAATTGTATATAGACTTCCAAAGAAACACACACACACGTAGAAGAGGATATTCACACTCATAGAAAAAAAATGCAAAACGCACACAGTGACATACCCACAGAGGAGCACGTGCACACACCAATGCACACACACCCCCACACAGATGTTTATATACACAAAAGCAAATATTCCAGCACAAATATACAAGTACACCAACACATAGATGAATTTGGGCACACGGCAAAATATATGCAGCTCCCCACAAATGCACACTTTTTCACATAGAAACACAACACACTCAATGCATATACGTTCACAAATATGCACACACAAGTCCACATATACACAATGAAGAGCGATAGCATGCCACACACACATTTATAGTAAAATATCAGCAGTCAAACACGAATTCACACAGAATCCGCGCACGGACACCCAATCCAATTACACGCACGCACGCACGCATGGATGCTCTCATACGCGTAGCAGCACGCATACGCTCACTCATGCATATATGCAAATTCTAATCGCTTCTCATTTCTTCTGTCTAACGTCTTTCTCTGCCACTCCTGAGGGCATATTTCCCCCGTGAATATTGGGTTAACGCAATAGTATCGGCTCATATTTTGGTTTGCAATAATATAATTTCCTTCATACGCTTCAGAACTGAGCGCAGGGTCGGTATTTCAACAACCACTACAAATACGTATGTGTGGAGGCATCAGACGTTACACAGCTGATGTCAGTTCAGTTTTTTTTTTTAAATTCAAACATACCTTATTGGTGGAATATTTGCTGTATGGATCCTCGGATGGGAGGGGCGGGGGACGGGGTGTGCAGGAATGCCTGAGACACGGGCAGCTGTCACTCCGGGAGGAAGGAGATGCTAACGATGACTCCACACAGGTCACGCCAGTTGTGACACAGGGGAGCGCATCGGATAACTGCCGGCGGCATCATTCAAGAAATTGACACAGGGATTTTTAAAGAGGAGGTGTGGGTTCGGAAGCTTGACCCCAATAATAATGTGGCTATTTCTCAACGTGAAATAGGCACGCCAGGGCACATTTAAACGAAACACCATGCCGCGCGGCACCGGTGCAAGTGCATGAACAATTTCAGAACCTTGGTCAGCAACAGCACATCTGAATTCACACCCCGCATTGGAACTAGTTGTGTCCATTTTCTTCCAGAGATGACGTGTTTCCACTAATCACTCAGGGGTTCCACTGGTGCTATAATGCGCATTGATTAACGTTTCTCAGACCCACACCTCTGAGCAACGAGGGCCTCTCTTTCTAGACAGTGCTGTGGAAGACATGTGCCCAAACAACCAGCTTTCGTACTAAAACACGACTCGTTACCACAGAATACACACTCTTTCGACATTGCACACAAATAAACCACAATTGTAAAGCAAGCGACAACCGGTGGATTGCTGTGGAAGAGGCTCATATACGTTTTCCAAATAACGGATGCAGAAATTGTTTATTAAAAGCCCATGCGGTGCTGGAAGCATATTGCTCGAGTCACGAGTGCAGCGGTCGATAGGACATCATAAAACGTGCACGGTAGCTGTGCACAGTGTCAGAGAAATCTCATTGAATGCTCTGTTCGTCTCTAACGAGCACGGAAGAAATAACACCTTGCTGTGGCCCAGGAATTGAGAGATGTGTGCATGAATCACAGGGAATCCCTCATTTGCAAGGATGTACCTCTCTAATGTATTACTGATGAGACAACCTCACTAATTATGTTGTCACACATCCCGAGGCCTTGGCCAATTTATTTGACAGACAAAATGTGATTTGTCGTATTAACACGTTAATAAAGGGAGGTGGCATTTCAGAAGTTAGTTGTCCACAACATGGCCTCCTGGCGCGCCCACAGAGACGGTCTTCCGGTCTCGCGCACTGTGTTCCCTTAACTCTACCGGGAGGGCCAGCGATTGGTTGTCCCTCACGGCGGGAACTACTATGCAAGCTTTCTGCTGATTGTATAATCTGGGCAGTTGGAAGGAAGCCAGTCAATTAGTTAATACAAGGGCACGCCTCTAGACGGTAGAGACTGCACTGCACGTGTCTCTTGCCCGGGCTCGCGATTCATAACAGACACCCTAAACACATTGTTTGTTATTTATATATATATTTTGATGTATGCTATTGACCCGTGCACGTTCTAGTACCAGTGTAACAGAGAGGCACTGTTTAGAGAAGGGAGAACGCTTCACGTTTTAACAAATTGGTTTATGTATTTATTTTTTAGCGTTTTAGACGATGCCACTCTGTCACCATTCGGCACTTCTCATTGCCTTCTTAATAACAACCATGGGATTGGATAATGTTTTTAGATTACTGGGTATACGCTTTATGTTTGAGGATTCAGCAAAATAGAAGTGGTGGGGTGGAGCCAGGCCCCAATGCATTAAAGATATTACGCTGTTTTACTGGGTGCCTATAGGACCTTATCTTTACGAATAATAACACCATCTATAGATTTTTTTGAGCTTAATGGTTATGGTGGCCTAAATTCTGCCCTTGGGCTAAAAGGGCTTCAGCACCACCCACATGCCTCTGCCTCGTTGTGTGTCTTAGCCCGGGCTGTTGCAGCTTCCAAAGAACACACAGTTCTTTAGCTGATGTGTGTTTGGCTGCACTGAAGAAGAGGCCTCACAGCCTTGTACAAAGTGCATAAAAATGGCACGGGAACTGTGATTCTGAGTGCACTTTGAGCAGGGTCACGAGGTCAGGGACATTGTTAAAAAGAACAAAATATACCGTAGATGTTTTGTTGGACATTCACATTGTGGTAAATGCATATAAAACATAACTTGCACACCTTAAGTAAAGATAAATGCAAGTTAAAGAAATCAGTGGGATTTTCATTCTTTTAAGTTATGAAGCTCACTTTGTCAACGCAGATGTCTGTGTGTGAAACCAGACAATCACAGAACCAAACCCTGATTAGTGTACTGGGGAATAATGACTTGTATTTACAGCAATATGAAGTTCCAGCCTGTAACTGAAAACACAATGAATATGCAAATTATTATTTCCAGCTGAGCAAGGGCCTGAATTTACTCCCTCAGCGGTTAACACTAAGTGCTCCGACCAGTTTGCAGCCCTGGATCTCTTAGAAGACAAGCAAAATCCAGATAGTGAGGGGGTTAAACCCACCAAGAATGGTCTGACTGAGGAAATAATTTAGCAGCTGGGTTCGGGACGGGGAGAGACTATAAGTTTGGCAGGTTAGTCAAGCTGATAAAGGAGAAACTTGGCAGGCTTACAAATCTAGTTTCAAAGATAAGTTCCTCATTGGATGTTAATAAATGTAAGGTTCCCTTAGCTTTCCCCAAGCCACTGCCCGGTTATAAAGACAACAGAAATTAAGTCACAGTAGGAAACACGGATGTAGGGGGCTGCTGCTGGTAGGATTCGTGTTAAATCTGATGGATTGCTGTATGGAAACTCCCATGTACCACCCATGGTATGCCCCCCTTGACACAAAATAGTGCATATCGCTACTATGCCTTACTTTGGTCAACTTTGTAATGCAAATCCAGATTTGAGTTGGAAAGTAAATACCACCTCAATGCTTTGCACAGTTGTTTCACAAAAGTAACATAAACTCTGCGCAATGTTTTAATAAATCTGGGTCTTAGTGATTAAGGTAAAACAAGTGTGTCAAAAAGTGTATTAAAATATATATCTTAGTAATATGGAATCAAACTGTAACTCCCTGTTGCACATTTGTTTGATAAGTCTCCATTAGAGAGCTAACTAATCTCACAGCACCCTTACAATACCTCTCAAAAAGAATGAATCTTTATCACAATGAAGCCTCAAACGACTTAATCAATTAAAGCCATATAATAGCTCCTAAGCAGCCCTGAGATTTGCTGATTAACCAATGGCACACATTTAAAAAAAAATCAGCTAGCAGGCACTCTAGTTATAAGGCTTGTTTCTTCCACTGTCTGCTTCTCCTTCGGCTTCACAGGAGAGGAGACCCTCTCCCTTCTCTTTCAGCCAGAGAAACCTGAAGGTCTATTTTATCCATTCTAGAATGGTTATTTTTAAATAAAAAGTATTAGAACTGCTATTGCAAGATTAAAATAGATTGGAAATGTCATATTCATTAGATCCCACACACTTCAACCACTGAGGTTTTCAAAAAGCCATTTATAGTAAGAAGATGCTCTGTTTTTTTCCATTGTGTCTTGGGTCTCATGGTGTCATGCTGTCTCTGCATATTCATCCTATTTGCAGGTGTCCATAAAACACATGGGCCCAATTGGGATTTCCAGTGTTCCTGCACCTGGGTTTACTGGGTACGGAAACAATAAGCCCGATTTTACCAGCTGGAAAATCCAGTAGGTAAAATCAATGTGGATAAAAGGCTGCATTGTAGCTTCGACTCCTTTAATAAACACTACTTGAACCTAGGGCAAGGCACTGCTAGCCAACAAAAAATCAATGGAGGGAGAAAGAAGCAATGAAAGGGAGACAACTTCCAATAGAGGCATTGAAAATATCAAGGAGAGTGAAACCTCACCATATTCTCAACCAGGGTCTCTTTGAAAAAAGTTTTTGAGACCCTCACCAGCTATTTTGTACCAGTGGTAGGTTGTTGCCTTTGGTGTGCTAGTAGCTGATAACTTCATCATCAGGTCTATACGTCCACCAGGAGGCAAGTAGCCACTGGTTATGGAGACATAATGGGATCTGTGAAAAGTGCAGTGAAAGTGAGCTGAAATTACCTTGATTTCCAAGTAAATATCTAATTTATTATGGTACATGGGTGGCGGTTTTTAGGGGAATTGGCGATCACAAAAACCCAATTCTTAAAGTCTCTCTTGATCCAAATCTCCAAGAAGGTGGTGCACTTAAAAGGGGGGGGGGAACACACCCACAACTCCGAAATTTGAAGAATCGAAGACTGTCAAAAACAAGAAGTCTACATTTAAGGCACACGCCTATGAGCAATTCAAAGACATTATTCACTCATGTTGTGGATAGTCCATATATAAAGTAATGTTCATTCATCAGATGACACTTAAGCTCCAGATCCACTGCACTGAATGACTGGAGTTTCAATTTGTGATAGGCCGGATTGAATCGAGCCAATTGGAGTTTGGAGAAATAGAAGCGCCCAGGTCGGAGTTAATGGGGGACGCTTTCCCTAGTCACCGAGGGGGGACCTCGTGGCACCTCTGCTGAGCCGAGGAGGTCACGCCCATAGGAGCCCATAGGAGCTGTGACCTCTTAGGCCCAGCAAAGTTCAGCTCAGGCAGCCAGGAGTATGTGCAAATCGTGCATGTCTTGCTCCTGGTTGCCTGACCCGAGGATGAAGAGTGTCTGTCAGGCTGACCTTTGCTCAGCCTGATAGACACTCTTCATGAGGGGCAAAAGGTCGGGGGCGTGGCCCCTCCGCCCTAAAGGATGGGCCACACCTAGAAGTTTGTATTCTCAATACAAAACACAGATGGCCTAGCACACAGGGAACTTTCTCCCTGTGTGTGGGGGGCCATGCTAGATTTGTACTGCTTGTATGCCATGGCTATGTTAGGTTCCCTATCATTTGTTGCTTCCTCTATTTGGAATGCAGTCTGTCTTGGCCTGTGAAAAGTAAAAGCACATTCTATGCTTAGAAAGGCTCTTAGAATTCATTTATTTTTTTGATTACTTTTTCATAGCCTTTCTGCTGTTAGTTCAGTGCCAATATGCCCTATGGCATTCATTGCACTTTATAAGTAACAACTCAACTCAGCTCATCACTTGCATGTATAGGGCTCCAGTATATTTTGTGGTGCCTCAGGCACTAAACACAGGACTGGTGTCAATTGTATAAGAAATCGAGTAGAAATGATGGGTTTTTGATTCTTGTTCTTTGGTGATGGAGGATTATCACCTGCTTAGGTGTATGGCACCTGACCTATGGGTGGGTAGTCTGAAAAAATCGCTCAGCTACATAAAACGTAACCATATAATTTATGCCTAATCAGAGACATATTTCTAATGCCAGAAGGAAAAGATTCAGTTTCTCTCAGTGCAGTGTAAGACAGATATAGAATTTGCATTAATATACACTGTGCGTATTTTTTCTGCAGTGGTGTTTCTGAAGAACAGTACATTGTCACCTGGTGTAGGTATTGCATAGCTGTTTTCTGCCTCTTCAAAGAGGTATAGTTTGGCAACAAAATGCATATGAAACCTTATTCTGCTGTTAAAATGAGCCTGAGCCTATCATAAGCATCATAACTCTGATACCGGGTGTAATTGGTTACCAATTCAAAAGCATTGCACAATGAAAACTCTACTTTCTGCACTACCCATTCCAGTGTTACAGGGACAAACTGGTAACCATGTAGTCTTCCTGGTGTCTCTCTTGTGCCATCTTTGAGGTTGTCCTTTTCTCTTTCTGGGCTAGACAAATTGCAAGAAGTAGTAGACCAATTTAGGAATTGCATATATAGAGAATAAGCTCATTCTTCTCAATTGAATTTTGGAAACATTTGTAGCAAATGCCCATACAGAATTTAAAAGTAACTTTGATGTTTTTGTGGATGTGACACTTTGTGTGCTAGGGGTTTCAGAACAGAATTGCAAGTATGATGGTTGTTATCATAGCATATGCTTTAAAGAGGCACAATTTCTTTTTTAGTTGGAGTTACCTTTTTGGAAGACATTCCCCATCAGCCAGACATTTAGTGTGCTCTGGAATGTAAAGGAATATTTGCATCATTTGCATGGTAGATCACTAGCTGTTCCAATAATATTTAAGGCAGCTACCTTTTTGCAAGTTCTCTAGAACCGATGGCTTCCTGCATGGATGTAACTCAGTCACCTCTTATAAAAACTGCTTTAAATGGGATGGTAATGACACCTATTTTGATTTTGATTTAGGATAGCGCATATTGCTTGCACAGTAGAAGGTAATATTACTCACTGATTGCCACTCACTTGTTCAAACTCAGGAGGAAAAGAAGATGCATTAGGAATTAGTCACACTTCATGGAATCAGTTGTGATAACCCACTAAAGCTTACTATTCTGAGACGTGTAAATGTGTGCAGCCTCCAACAAGCATATGTTGCAATGTTCAGATGAACAGATTGAAAACATACCTTTGGTCAACTGTTAGGCAGGAACATCTTTCTGAAGATGGAATTAAAAATATTTCAAGAGCTCGCAGAATTGGGAAATAGGGTTGTCCTCTTGAAATGACTGCAGAAACTGGTTCTATCATGTTTTTCATTGAAATATGGGGAGACTGAATTTTAGTTGTCACATCACTCATTCCCCCTTTTAAAGGTTTCTCTTGGTAGCCCATAAACATTGCCAAGTCCACTACAACATGTTTGTTGTAATAATATTGGGTTTGACTACTATATTTATAATCCCTTGGTTGGCCGTCCCTCCCCCCACCCCAGATTTGTGGTCTAGTTGCTTACCTGATTGAACCTATTACTCCAGAATGCCATTCAGTTCCAGAACTTTGCAGTGTTCTCACAAAAGTTGTCAGAACTCTGATAGGGCAATTTAAGTCAGTGCTTAACTGTGTAAATAGTAAGTGCAAAGGCCCAACGGTTTTCTTAGGAGCCCACCAAAGGCCCTGCCAAATACCAGATTGTTGATTACCATGGCTGAGTAGTTTTGATCACCATTTTAACATTTCTATTTATCACACTCTTTCAACTTCTTTTTTACTTTCCTACTTTCTCCCACTATCGTTGCTTTCCTTTATTCCTCTTCTTCCTCCCTTTTCCTTTGTGTACCCATCCCTCTCAAAGTCTGAGGATGTAAAATAAGTCCTGGCCCACAAAAATGATTGCTGGTTGAGTGCTAAAACCACCTGCACACACTGCGAAGTTTTAGGTAGATGTTTGGAATAGCTCTATCTTTCCTTGATTGAGAGGCTTGGTAAGCACGTTGTCATAATGTTATCTAAATCAATTGTGCATGCTACTTAATGTATTAATATGAGGCACGTTATATTTGTTAAAGAGCTCTCAAGTGGGAATGTTCGTGATCTGAAAGTATATGCTTTTGGGACATAGTTGAATACTGATAATTGGACAGTCTGTGTGTTGATTATTTTGAACATCCAAAATAAATTTACTAATCGTACTTAATGGTACTCAATCCCTGAATCTAAACGTATTTTAGGCTGAGTCACTCCATCCATGTATTTACCTCTCACCTCAAAAATCTGTATGGCACATGCATCATACCATTGACCTTTGCTTTTGATCTCTGCTGCATAGGCTGAAATGTTTGGCTCAGATTTTCACGCTAAACCTGCTATAGCATGTTATCCCTGGGAAGTTGAGTCGTCATCAGATCCACAGGACTCTGCTTTATTGACTAAACGTGCCTTTCAGTTCACCATCTGGTACTGGTCTTATGTGCTCTCTAGTGGCCAAGTGCACTGTGTAATGTCCAACGCGTGATAAGATGGAAGCAGGTATATGATATAAGGAATTAGGTGCCGGGATGGGAATGTGCTTTGACGTTCCTTTCCTCACCGTAGGTGTGCTGGATTATGTCTGTAACTGTATCCTTGCCATTTGAGAGCATACAATGCTGAATTCTAAGTATAGCTAGGAGGTCGACTGATTTATTCTAACAATAAGCATCTAAATACAAGTGAACCTTCTATAAACCACAAGCAAATGCATTTTGACCTTTTCAGTTTTTAGAATAGTTTTCGGTATTTGAATGCTGATAATTTTTTGGTATGCCATGTAGTTGGCACTCTTATTTGTTATGCCATGTTGTAGTCATTTGTATAGTGCAAAGTCTGCCATTATTATGGCATTGCAGCACCAGGATACCCTGATGAGTGATAACATAACAGAACATAGCATAGCATAACATAACATAACATAACATAACATAACATAACATACATCACAGCACAGCACAACACAACAAAACATAAAATAACATTAGCACTGTGGGCTCTTTAGTAGTGCCTATTTACGTGACTGTGAGATTACCGTTGCAGACTGGCTCATCCTGGGATGGTATGTCCTGGTCCTTCTGTGGTTGGGTTGCAGTGCCATGATCAATGAGCTGTGCATGTGTAATTTTGGTGTCTGAGATACCTACTGGAGGGCCACTAGCAGTTGCTTATGCTGCTTCTCTGTAGGTAAAATGCCCTTTGTCAGGTGATTGTCTCAGTGATGGAACAAAACTCTGAGGGCCCCCCTGCAAAGTACAAGGAGGGCCGCCCTTCCGAATTTACTCATAGCTCTCAGGTAAAGGCACTGTGCTGAGGGGGCCCCCTTGAGCTCGGGAGCCCCCCCCCCCCACATTCTGGGGCCTGCGGGCCCTTGTTACATCAGTGGATTGTCTCAATGGATGTTGGAGCATATTTGTTGTGGTAGCAGTGTTGTTCAGTGCACTGTGATAGCACTATAGGGCACATAATCACTGTGTCAGATGTATGGTGTTATTGTGTCAAATGTGTACTCATAGATGTGTGCACGTGGTTCCATGGTGGTGACTCATTGAATTTCCCCTATTGGATTCATCCAGACAGAGTTACTTGCAGTAGATCACATAAAATAATCACCTTGCTTAGTCTACTGCCAAAAGATGAGGAATTCATCAGATCATAGTAGGCACTGGAAAGTACTAGTGCATAACTTATCTAGCAGGAGCGGCTCCTCCGCTAGGGTGGAGGAGTGTTGACCCCCTGCCAGCAGCTCCAAAACTTTTATAGTAAAAACATAATAAACTTTGTTTATTATGTTTTTACTGTAAAAGGGGTGGGGCATGGGCGTGAGAGGGTGAGTGCAAAGCTCTCCCCCTCAGAGTGCATGTTTGTTTGGCCAGCCGTCTTGGGCCCACCAAACACACATGCGCAGTAGGCTTTCTCCAGCCCGGCAACACAGTTCCCGGGCTGATGAGAGAGCATGCACAGGCTCCCAGTATGCCTGGAAGCGCCCTGGTTGTACGCTCCCAGCCAATCCTGAGGCTGCTCTGGGCAGCCTCAGGATTGGCCGCAGGGCAGGCTGGGAGTTTGTGCCTGCAGCCAGTAGAGGAGTGGGTGGAGCTTTGTGGCGACGCGGCAAAAAGGTAAGTTTTATTTTTTTTAATTATTCATTTATTTTTGGTTCCCCCTGCCACGCGCCACGCTGCCCTGACCCTTTTCACTCCTGCGAGATGCACCTGTTATCTAGTCCTCAATGAAGTGTGCAACCTCCTCTTCACCTTGAAAAGGAGTGCCTGTTTTCATACTACATGGTCTGCCAACGCAGCAACTACCTGTTAGGAGAAATCTTTGCCCACAGCCATAGCAGGATTCAATGAAGGTATACAGATTACTTTTGTTATTCAGTTTTTTATCTCATCTGTTTTAATTATCTAATCCTGCATTGCAAGTATCCAGAAGTAATCCGTGTTATTTCCCTACCCAGAATTACCATTAGCAGGGATCCTGATAATTCTGGAGGAAGTAAATGACAAGTATTTCACGTTTGTGATGAATGACATGCTAATGTAAGACTTACCATACAGATTTCTGCATTTTGTTCCCATATTTTCACCCAAACGCTTTGCCTGCCTGAAGTAGGTTAAATCTTGGAGTGGAATACGAGGCACCAGCATTATTCCCATTAAAATTCTAATGCGCTGGACCCATTGGATTTATCGGGACACTTGTAACAAGGGCCAAATATGCATCACAAAACAGAAGCGTGAATGTGTGCATTCTTCCTTTCAAAGTAATCAGAATCTTGTCACATGGGAAAGGTATGAACATTCTTTTCTGATGATTGCCAAAAAAGCATTAAATGCGAATAAGATTTCCATTATTTACAGACCTGGCTTTGCCTGAAAATTACTTGAGGATTATGCACAAACAGTGTGGCACCGTGGGCCCTTTCCACTATTATTAGACTGAGGATATTGAAAAATGCATGTACCAGAATTCATTTTAAGGGTAAGCAGCTATGGTAACTTAAGGACATGTGCAAATTTGATGAACAGTGAACCTGCAGTGCTTGGTGTCTTTCTCCCTATTCTGGTTAGCGTGTTGAATATTAATCTAATAGGTAACTAGGGGCCAGATGTAGGAAGCGTTTTGCATGCCGCAAACTGCGAAAATCGCAGTTTGCGCCTGGCAAAATGCGCATCACGATGCACATTCCCATTTTGCGAGTCGGTACCGACTTGCAAAATGGGAATGCGACTCGCAAATAGGAAGGGGTGTTCCCTTCCTATTTGCGACTCGCACCGCGATGCAGATTTGCTTTGTGACCGCGAACGCGGTCGCAAAGCAATGCGCAGTTACCACCAGTGTCACACTGGTGATAACCCATTCGCAAAAGGGAAGGGGTCCCCAGGGGATCCCTTCCCTTGGTGAATGTCACCATTAATATTTTTTCAGAGCAGGCAGTGGTCCAATGGACCACTGCCTACTCTTAAAAACCGAAACCAAATGGTTTTGTTATTTTTTTGTATTGCAACTCGTTTTCCTTTAAGGAAAACGGGCTGCAATACAAAAAAACAAAAACTGCTTTATTTAAAAAGCAGTCACAGACATGGAGGTCTGCTGTCTCCAGCAGGCCACCATCCCTGTGAGTGCAGGGAATCTCAATGAGGTCGCAAAATGCGACCCACCTCATTAATATTGATGAGGTGGGTCTTAGCTACCCCATTGAGATTCGCAGACGGTGTCTGAGACACCGTTCTGCATCCGATTTTGCGAATCGGAAATTTGCAATTTCTGATTCGTAAAATCGGATTTTACTACATCTGGCCCTACATTATTTGCCACCTCTCTATTAACCTATATCTGAAAAGTTCTTACACAGTGCATAAAGAGCTGACCAGTGTTTATTTATTTATATACTGTTCTTTCTATAGCATGATAAAGACCATGGCTCAGGGGGACATAATAATTTATGACATACAATAAGAACAGTGCATTGGAATAGGCACTTTTTGTTGTTTATGGGGTTACCAAGCAATAGGCACAGACACAAACCAGTGCTTAATTTGTGCTTGTTGTTTCCGGTGCTGAGTACCAGCACTTATTTTTTGAGGGCCGGGGCTTATTCTTCTGCCTCAAGCATTTGCTGCGAACAAAAGACACATGTCGAAAGACGGAGGAAGGGAAAAACGAAAAAGCGTCACAAAGGGAGAAAGCAGAAAGCTGCAAGAGTGAGCTGAAGGGGCAGGGAGTGGCTTTAAAAGGATTAAAGTAGCCCGAGATGGCTTCAGGAGTACGCTGCCTCAGTATTCCATGCTCGCACATTTAATTGCCCTAGCCACACGTTCCAGTGGAGAACTTTGGGCACCGGCACATTTTATGTACAAATTAAGCACTGACACAAACATTTAGCATTGTTTAGAAAACGATCACGTGAGCTCTCTGAGAATGAGTAGATTCAAGTGCCTCTTGGAGGGGGAGCATGAGGTTGTAAGTCTGGGTTGGATTGAAACAGCATTCCATATTTTAGGTGCATTTCCAGAGAGGGATCGTTTGAAGACGGAGACCTTTTTACATTTCTGTGTGTCTGAGCAGAGCTTGACTTCCTACGACTCAGTTTCTATTGGAGATTTGAAGATTTTCCAAGAAGCTATTCTGGTGTGTTCATACTTATCTTCCTGTTTGTGAGGTATGAAGCCTTTAAAAATTAAGCAGGCACCATTTGCAACGTCCGGTACTCTGCCCCATTTGCCATTGGGCCCTCCGAAGGATCAACGAGCCAGGAGAAAACAGTTTGGAGCCAAGGAGGTCAAACCTGCCACTTCACCGAAGTCTCAAGACACTGACCCCACCCGGATGCTCCCTACACCTGGAGTACTGGACCCCTTGCAGCAACCAAGGCTTGTTGGTCATCCAATCCAGATACTAACAGCACCAAAGCAGATCTACCATCAAGAGACATCAGGATCCACGAGGTCACTCAGGGGAGTGGCCCCACTGCCCTGTTTCCCCTCTTCACCAGGTCACCAGGACCCAGAGCAAGTCACTGACCACCATGATCTGACGCTTCAAAGCACATCTGCACACAAGCCTCGCAGCCAGAGTCCGACGGAGTCAATGGTGCCCACAGGGTCCTGAAACCACTGGAGCTATTCCCATCCCTGCTGTGGCCAGACTGGACTTCCAGTAATCACCCACAGCCTCTTTCTGCAAACCCCTTCTAACCACAAGTAACTCCAGCACTAGACCTGATGCCAAAAGACATCACTGCACTGAGCCCAACAGCCCAAGGAGAAGTAGACAAATGGTGTTCCTACATGCCCGAGAACCTCTAGGGTTGAGCCCCCCTGTGGGTTTCCCCTGACCTACCTTCCAGTCCCAGCTTGCAGCAACTTCCTGACCGGACCATTTCTCATTGAAGTGAATAGGACACTGATGTCCTAACACACCTATGCACCTGGACACCCCAGAGCCTCCCAAGATGACCTGTGGGTGTGGCCTTGGACCCTGTTCCATATTCACATTAAGTCCTGGAGAACAGTCCCATACATCGCTGCAGTGTCCAAATACAGTACATGTTTTCCCCCATACAATAACATTACCGCAACCAAAAATTACAGTGTGAACTTTTGAAAACTGTAAAAATCTATATGTTGAAATGTTCTCACCTGATTCTAGTGATCATGGTATCTAAATTTGTATAAAAGTATTTGTTATTTTTTTTTTATTGTGTCGGATTTCTTTATTGAGTGTGTATCACTTACTGCCTGTGTGTGTGCTTTACATGCTTAGCACTACCCTCTGATATGCCTAACTGCTCAACTACAATACCACAAAAGAGAGCAATTGGGGTGTCATTTGTGCTTCTGTAGTTCCTCTGCAGTTTGCTTGGACTCTTTACAGAGTTTACCTCATTTTGGATCACTATATAAAGAGCCAGCTTCCTACAGGAATGGATCAGGGCTGTTGGATCTCGTTGACTTAGTAGGGTTTTAATAGAGGAGGGTGGCGCTAATGTCAGAAACTTTGGCCTTTGAGCTGAAACATGATGCAAAGGATCTTTGTAACTTCATTCTCTGCTCCATGGGAAGCCAGAGGGGAGATTTCAGAGTTGTATGGTGAGTTTTCATTAGTGTCAGGTAGAAAATGGCTGTCTGGAAAGTGATAGAGAGGGAGATGTCACAAAGTGCTTAGGTAATGCGCTACAGAAACATGTATGAAAATGCAGTTTCGCATTTCTTAAATAGTTAATTCATTGAAATCGCTATTTAAGAAATGCGAAATGCAATGTGCTAAGAAACCGATTTCCTAATAGTGAGTCCTCCAAAGTAGAAATCAATATTAGGAAATTGCTATTTAGAAATCCCATTGTATTTAACTCAATGGGGCGCTTTATCATTTTATAAATAGCGATGTTTTATTAGGAAAGTGCTACTTAGGAAATGTAAAACCAAGGATGGCAATGGGCAAAAGGCCCTCTTGGTGCACCCCAAAAATAGGGGTGCACCTGTAAACAGACACCTGCTTATGGGGCATGTGTGTGGTCTATTGTAATTTGGGGTGTTTTTTTTTAAATTGCACCTAGTTACCATTGACTTCAAGCTGATGGTAATTGCATCTCCTAAATGCCCATGTCACATTTAGGAAATGCATGGTGCATCAGAATAGGAATCGCAAATAGAAAAACGCTATTTGCGATTTCCTATTCTGGGAATCGCAAATTGCGATTTCTATAGGGTCAAATCGCAATTTGCAAATTTATTAAAGGGCTTTGTACATAAGAAAAGCCCAGTTTGCATTTCTTAACGGCCCGAAATTGCAATTCTGACCATTGAGAAATGCTTCGTACATCTGGCCCATGGTACGTTCCTTCTCATCCTAGCTTTATTCTTTCACCAGAATATCCAAACCTGAACAGCTAAATGCGCCTCCTTTGTGGCTATATCTGAACAAATCTTAGAAGTTAGCAGTTAGAAACCCCCTATCCTTCACATAAGTAATAAACAAGCACTAGAGAAAGATTTGCAAAAATTCATAAACTGTCTATAAGCAGATGCTCAGATCTCTGAGGTTCAAGGGATATCCCTGGGCTGTCTTTACCAGAGCTCCTAGGCCCAGGTGAAGCACGCTCCGTGCAAAACTCAATCTATGACATCTGCTAGGGACCTGAAATGCAAACTGAACAGCAGAGGCAATAGCATAGACAGTTCAGTGACTCCGATACAAAGATAATAATGTATGGGCTGCAATGACATGCGTCAGGAAATATTTCACCCTAGGGGCTTTGCAGCCATCAACCAGGAGGGCCCAAGAATCTAGCGGTGTGGGGGTCTCTGGAACTCTGAAAATTGAATCTATATTCCGAGCAATCATTAATCAGCCTTACCTGGTTTAACTCGTGCAAAAAGAAAACATATTTAATATCGCATAAAACAAAATGTTACACAAATGAGGAACGGCATATGAAACCAATGTGCAAGAGCTTTGTTTTCCTCTCTCCAATGTGTGATTTTCTCTTTGATCACGTCTAAGGTGTCGTCTTACCACTTGAAATGTGTGCGGGTTGCTTCCTTGCTGGGAAAAATGCTTTTTGGAATAATTCTCTTTGGAAAATGTAGCAGGTATTCCAATAAAAATAACATGTAGGAATAATATTAACACCACCATTAATCATAATGCTAGTATTCACGCGAATACTAATACTATAGCTTCCAAGAACAGTACTAAAACCGAAAATATTGATAATAATTACAATAACGATAGTAATAAAAAAATAAGGCTCACCACTGAGGTGCCCGAGCCCCTCCGAATGACCATTTGCCGAAAACGTGGTTTGGAATGGAAGAGACGGCTCGCGGTGGGTTACAGCCCCCCCCTAAGTGCATTGACTCTGGGTGACTGAAGGTTGGTGTCAGTGATTACAAGCGGGACTGAATGCAGGTCTCATTTCCACATTCCCTGCACTGTACACAAGGATTCGTTTGCAGAAAATGAAAGGGGCTAAGAGGACAGCGTCTAAATAGCGCTGCTTTTAAAACGATTTAACTTGTCTCATTGGGGGCTGGGACCTGTTTAATTAACGGAAACAATTTCAGTTTTTAGGCAATTTTGGAGTAGTTTGTTTCAATTCGTCTGTTAAGTTATTTTCAAGTTCTTCTTCACTGTTATCGGTTGTTTGAGACTAGGGTCCTAGGTTGACATTTGGTAAATAGCTCCTGCTTTTACAGTAGTAGTGTTATGCGTCGCCTGCATGTGCTCATCCTAGTTGTTAAGGAAAATTTGGCACAAAAATACTATTAACAGAAACAACTTATCTTTAATAAGAAGTAATCATGCGGTCCGTGCTAAAAATGTAATAAATCGATACAAAATTCGCCACAAACGTAACTTTTGAGGAAGTGACATATTTCTGGAGAGATTCTGGGCATAGTATGTCCGTGTTTAAAGGCATCCCTCTTGAAATTACAAACAGGGGTCAACACAAAATGTGAAAAAAGACAATTGCCTTCGAGGCCCACAGAAGCATACCCAGGGGACAGGAGCACAGTCTGAGAAGAAACAGACCTGTAGAAACCAGATCACACCGGCGGTTCCATGGACCCAACCAAATCAGTGTTCCTGGTAATTCAAAGGCCCTGATTTCGAAAAGTGCAGTAATCTAAAACCATTTTTATGCAAAGCAATGGTAACGGAGAGTCATTTGGCAGAAATTTCATTTGTGGAGGAAGTTAAATTAGCACCGCGTGTATGTTACACCCTTCTCTAGATCATGCCCTTATTTACCGAAATAGAAATCCAAAATGTATACCCAATCTTGGATGGAAAACGTATTTGGATACTAACGAGGAATAAAAAAGATTTCCTTTCAGATGTTATTTGGCTGAATTTATCAATGTAACAAGATTTTGACCTCATTAACACGTGTCTCAGTTTTGCAGTTATGCGCCTTTTCCTCCTCTCCCTGTCCAGCATCCTGTATGCTTCATTTTTAATTTTTATAGAGATGCTCAGATTTCTCATACTTTTGTGAAATTTATTGAAAAAGTATTTCCTAATGGCACATAAAGACATGAACATGTATCATTAACGTTAAAAATAGCAGATACTAACTTCGCTAAAATGTGCCTAATTATCCTTTCAGTGTTGCAAAATATAAATACATTTAAAAAGAAATGGTGCTTTAATCATTTTAAAACAGCAGACCTTGACTCAGGGTTGGCCGACACATATTGAAAGTGGTGGGACGGGAGGAGGGGCATGGAGGAGCATGGGAGTGTGCAGGGTATGGGGGCATGCAAGGGGGGCGTGGGAGAGTTCTAACATTAAAAAAATATAAACTTACCCGGTGCTGCCAGCCATCTCATGCTCCTCTTCCTGGTCCCAGCATCTTCAGTGACACCCTGTGCACCCCCGCGCTGCTGTCAAGCTATTTTCAAGCCTGAGAGCAGCACAGGGATTGGCCTGAGCGGGCTGGTTCACCGCTCATTCAGGTACAGGGACCCTGTGCTGTTTCTCCAAACCCAGCTGTCAAATACAGCTAGGTTATAGATACCTAAGTGTGCATCTCTGTTTGGCCAGCCTAGAATGGCCGGCCAAACAGACATGCACACTTAAGTGCACTCAGTTGTCCTCTCGCTTCCCATTGCCCAGCACACCACCTCCCTGCACATGCTGGCTCGGAGCCAGCAGCTGAAAAATAAACCGAAATATCATTTTAATTTTCAGCTGCTGGCTCTGAGTCAGTGGGGCGACTCTCATTCGCCACTACGAAGAAGCAGCCGCTGCCCTGACTGCATTGCAATTGGTTGTGAAGAAAAAAATTCTAACCTAACCTGGTTTTTATTCTGCTTCATACCTGAATGTGCTTTGAGTTCAATGCAGAGTCACTTACTGTTAGACCTGACAGCCTTAGGGTGGTCACCCCTAACGTTTTGCCTGCCTCCCTCCACTTTTTGGGCACTGTTTTTGCTGGCTTTTAGACTCTGCACACTTTACCACTGCTAACCAGTTCTAAAGTGCACATGCTCTCTCCCTTTAAACATGGTAACCGTGGATCATACCTGATTGGACTATTTAATTTACTTATAAGTCCCTAGTAATGTGCACTATATGTGCCCAGGGCCTGTAGATTACATGCTACTAGTGGGCCTGCAGCACTGGTTGTGCCACCCACTTAATTAGCCCCTTTTCCTTGTCTCAGGCCTGCCACTGCAAGGCCTGTGTGCAGTTTCACTGTCACCTCGACTTGGCATTTAAAAGTACTTGCCAAGCCTAAACCTCCCCTTTCTCCACATATAAGTCACCTCTAATGTGTGCCCTAGGTAACCCCTAGAGCAGGGTGCTGTGTGGGGAAAAGGTAGGACATGTACCTGTGTAGTTTACATGTCCTGGTAGTGTAAAACTACTAAATTCGTTTTTGCACTACTGAGAGGCATGCTCCCTTCATAGGCTAACATTGGGGCTGCCCTCATACAGTATTGAAGTGGTAGCTGCTGATCTGAAAGGAGTAGGAAGGTCATATTTAGTATGGCCAGAATGGTAATACCAAATCCGGCTGACTGGTGAAGTTGGATTTAATATTACTATTCTAGAAATGCCACTTTTAGAAAGTGAGCATTTCTTTGCACTTAAATCTTTCTGTGTCTTACAATCCACGTCTGGCAAGGCTTGGTTGACAGCTCCTTGTGCATTCACTCAGACACACCCCAAACACAGGGTACTCAGCCTCACTTGCATACATCTGCATTTTGAATGGGTCTTCCTGGGCTGGGAGGGTGGAGGGCCTGCTCTCACACAAAGGACTGCCACACCCCCTACTGGGACCCTGGCAGACAGGATTGAACTGAAAGGGGACCTGGTGCACTTCTTAGCCACTCTTGGAAGTCTCCCCCACTTCAAAGGCACATTTGGGTATAAAACAGGGCCTCTGCCCTACCTCACCAGACACTTGCTGGAGAAGAAACCTGAACCAGAACCTGCATCCTGCCAAGAAGAACTGCCTGGCTGCCTAAAAGACTCACCTGACTGCTTTCTACAAAGGACTGCTGCCTTGCTGTTGCCCTGCTGCCTTGCTGAACTCTTGTCTGGCTGTAAAAGTGCTCTCAAAGGGCTTGGATAGAGCTTGCCTCCTGTTCCCTGGAGTCTCAGGACCAAAAAGACTTCTCTTTTTCATTTGGACTCTTCGTGCGCCGAACATTTTGACGCACAGCTTGCTGCGCGGCGAGAAAATCACCGCATACCGACGCTGATCGACGCGACACCTTCGGGGTGACCAGAACTTCGACGCACGGCCTCGCAAGGACAACGCCGCCCGACTTCCAGAGGGGAAAACAATGCGACACCTGCCGTGAGACCGAGAATTCCACGCACAGCCTCCCGGAATGACGCGCAGCCCGAAAACAAGCCGAAGAACCACGCACAGACCCTGGGACATCTAGTAATCCCGCGACCCCCAGAAAGAGACTGTTCGCGCGCCGGAAAATGACGCACGACTTCCCCGCGTGAAAAATAACGACGCAAGTCCGTGTGTGCAGGGGAGAAATCGACGCACACACCATTTTTCCACGTATCTCTTCTTCTGCAGCCCTTTGCAGAGATTTTCCACTTTAAACCAGGTACTTTGTGCTTGAAAGAGACTCTGGGGGTCATTCTGACTCCAGGGTCGGCGGGAGCACCGCCGACAGACCGGCGGTGCCCCGCAGGGCATTCTGACCGCGGCGGTTCGGCCGCGGTCAGACAAGGAAAACCGGCGGTCTCCCGCCGGTTTTCCGCTGCCCTTGGAATCCCCCATGGCGGCGCAGCTTGCTGCGCCGCCATGGGGGATTCTGACACCCCCTACCGCCATCCTGTTCCTGGCGGTTCGCCCGCCAGGAACAGGATGGCGGTAGGGGGTGCCGCGGGGCACCTGGGGGCCCCTGCAGTGCCCATGCCAACGGCATGGGCACTGCAGGGGCCCCCGTAAGAGGGCCCCACTGTGTATTTCAGTGTCTGCAATGCAGACACTGAAATACGCAACGGGTGCAAACTGCACCCGTCGCACCCCTGCAACTACGCCGGCTCAATTCTGAGCCGGCGTCCTCGTTGCAGGGGCATTTCCTCTGGGCCGGCGGGCGCTCTTTTGGAGAGCGCCCGCCGGCCCAGAGGAAATGTCTGAATGGCCGCCGCGGTCTTTTGACCGCGGTGTGGTCATTTGGCGGCTCCCTCCAGGCGGGCGGCTCCCGCCGCCCGCCGGGCTCAGAATGAGCCCCTCTGTTTGCTTTTTAAAGACTTAAGACACTTTATATCACTTTTTAGTGATATCCCTACAATTTCACATTGCATCTTTATTCGTTTTGACCTACAATTATCCTGATAAATATTATACATTTTTCTAAACACTGTGTGGTGTATTTTTGTGGTGCTATACTGTGTTATTGTATGATTTATTGCACAAATACTTTACACATTGCCTTTCTAAGTTAAGCCTGACTGCTCGTGCCAAGCTACCAGAGGGTGGGCACAGGATAATTTTGGATTGTGTGTGACTTACCCTGACTAGAGTGAGGGTTCTTGCTTGGACAGAGGGTAACCTGACTGCCAACCAAAAAACCCATTTCTAACACTTACCATGGGCTCGATGTACGATGCGATTTTGTAGTTGCAAAAACCAAATTTCACCTTTTGCGACCGCAAAATGGCGTTTTCTAATGTACCATTTATGTTTTACGAGCTGGCATGCAAATAAGACTTGCAAAGTAGGGATTGCGACTTGCAATTAGAAAGGGGTGTTCCGAGGGTGTACCTTCTTATTTGTGAGTTGCAGTGGCATGTATGATTGTTTTGCGACCACAATTGTGGTTGCGAAACAATTGCAGTTACCACCAGTTTCAATTGGTGCTAACCCATTTGAAAATGGGAAGGGGTCCCCACGGGACCCTTTCCTCTTTGTGAATGGAAGCAAAAATATTTTTTCAGAGCAGGTCCCATGGACCATTGCTTTCTCTGAAAAAATGAAAAGAAAACTTTTCATTTTTTTGTTTGAAATGCATCCCGTCTTACTTTGAAAAATACAGACTACATTTAAAAAAAAAAAAAAACTGCTTTTTAAAAAAAGCAGTTACAGACATGGTGGTCTGTTGTCCCCAGCAGGCCACCATCCCTGTGAGTGCGGACTTTCCCAATGGGACCGCAAATTGCAACCTGCCTCATGAATATTGATGATGTAGGTCATTTGAGATCCCATTGCAGACAGTGTCGTTGACACTGTTGTTCATTTGGTTTTGCGACTTGTAATTTGTGACTCGCAAATGAATCTTAAATTGTGAGACACAAAACATATGGTTGTACATCTTGCCCCATGTGTATTATTACAAAACAAAGATCTATCATGGTTGCCTGTGCCCGGTGCATGACAATAGGTTGGTCCTTTGTCACTCCTGGGTGGACTCTTCAGAGCATTTGCCATACCTGCCTTTGTGCAATGTATTTTTGGGGGTTGCCATCTGTCTATATTTCGTGGACTCTAAAGAGAATTTACTATGGTTGCATGAAATGCAGTGTGTTCCTCTTGCGTGCTCCTTTGCAGATGAAACCCAGCCTAAAACCATAACATAAGCCATGTCTAGGATGGTAGGGAACTCCACAAGCACAGCAAGCTCTCACACTACCTTACTCCAGTCTATACATAAGCAAACCTATGTGATCACCGCGAGTCGAAGAGTGCATTCCACTACTCATAACTTATGACATCAAAATAATTTGCTCTTATTGCACAAGCACAACTCTCACTCTTTCAGTCAGGCTCAGATATAATTTAATGTAAATCATGTGTTGACTCCTTCGATCATCTTCACTGTAGTGCAATGTAGGTGCTGTGACCTATATCAGTTTAAGAAGAGCACCACTTTCTTCAGTGACTGACAACACTAGGAGATTGAGATGGTAGAAGACGGCCTACCTAAGTTTATTACAGCTGGTCAGTGATCCTATATGTGGTGTGGAGGGACTTCCAGGATATGGGCACCAAAAGAGCTTTTGCTTTGTCGCCCTAAGTGGGAAGGGTATGCCCAGACGTGGGTCCCGTGCTTCCCATGCCACTGGATTCAAGCTAGCCTGGCTGATGAGGGGTGAAACCCCGAAACCGGTCCCAGGATGCTTGTTTCCGGTCCAGTGAGGACCTGGCTTGGCAGTTCGGGCTGGACTGTTCCCATGAGGAACAGGGTCAAGACTGATTTGCATATGGCTGGGTCCAAACTGGGGTGGCATGGTGAGCAAAAGAATGATGGATTAAACCCAGATCTGTGACTGGGGGTGAGTGTTGGACAATGTTCAGCATTCCGTCCATCACTTGTTGTTTTTGCTTTGTCGCCCTAAGTGGGAAGGGTATGCCCAGACGTGGGTCCCGTGCTTCCCATGCCACTGGATTCAAGCTAGCCTGGCTGATGAGGGGTGAAACCCCGAAACCGGTCCCAGGATGCTTGTTTCCGGTCCAGTGAGGACCTGGCTTGGCAGTTCGGGCTGGACTGTTCCTATGAGGAACAGGGTCAAGACTGATTTGCATATGGCTGGGTCCAAACTGGGGTGGCTTGGTGAGCAAAAGAACGATGGATTAAACCCAGATCTGTGACTGGGGGTGAGTGTTTGACAATGTTCAGCATTCCGTCCATCACTTGTTGTTTTTGCTTTGTCGCCCTAAGTGGGAAGGGTATGCCCAGACGTGGGTCCCGTGCTTCCCATGCCACTGGATTCAAGCTAGCCTGGCTGATGAGGGGTGAAACCCCGAAACCGGTCCCAGGATGCTTGTTTCCGGTCCAGTGAGGACCTGGCTTGGCAGTTCGGGCTGGACTGTTCCCATGAGGAACAGGGTCAAGACTGATTTGCATATGGCTGGGTCCAAACTGGGGTGGCATGGTGAGCAAAAGAACGATGGATTAAACCCAGATCTGTGACTGGGGGTGAGTGTTTGACAATGTTCAGCATTCCGTCCATCACTTGTTGTTTTTGCTTTGTCGCCCTAAGTGGGAAGGGTATGCCCAGACGTGGGTCCCGTGCTTCCCATGCCACTGGATTCAAGCTAGCCTGGCTGATGAGGGGTGAAACCCCGAAACCGGTCCCAGGATGCTTGTTTCCGGTCCAGTGAGGACCTGGCTTGGCAGTTCGGGCTGGACTGTTCCCATGAGGAACAGGGTCAAGACTGATTTGCATATGGCTGGGTCCAAACTGGGGTGGCATGGTGAGCAAAAGAACGATGGATTAAACCCAGATCTGTGACTGGGGGTGAGTGTTTGACAATGTTCAGCATTCCGTCCATCACTTGTTGTTTTTACCAAAAGAAGCAAACATTTAAATTGCACGTTGGTGCATATCGGTATCGGCTAGTAGGGTAGAGTGGCTTTTTCCTTCCATAGAAGGCAGTCAAAAGAGAAGATGGTTAAGGATACAGTTAAAGATATCAGAATGGATACCAAGTCCTTGCTGAAGATGTCTCTAATTCACCACCTACTGCACAGTTTTCAGTGCTTTATATTTATTTCTGTGCTAATCACTAGTGATAATTTCTAACTCTAAACCTAGGTATTATAGCCCAACATATAATGAGATGAAGATCTGGATATCCTCTGGATCTATTACTAATTTGTATCCTTTCCTAATTTAGTGTGTTTTTGCCTATGAAAAATCCCACCCATAGATAAAACAAATCATTATTAATGGGTACCATTATGACAGACCTGAAAAAGGGCACCATTTATTGTCCACTTAAAAAAAAACCTGCTTGGTGAGTGCTAATCATGCTAATTATCTCCCAGTCATTCTTTTGCCAACTGTTCTTGAATGTCACCTAGCTAAACCTCTATGCTCTAAGCAACTAACACTCTAGTAAACAATACCCAGATTGCGTTATGACCTGGAAGATTAAAGAAACTGTCAGTGGTTTCTGCTCTAGGTGATCTTTGTGTAGCAGCAGAAGGCAACAGTGACTGTGCTTTGATTTTATTTAATCAGTTAGACGTTTTTGACATTGTTGATCCTACTGTCTTGCTCAACCTTTTAACATATCTGCCATCAAGGCCATGGTACATCAATAATTTACCTATTGGGCCCCTATTGGTCAGATTCATTCTCCTTGCAGTCTGGGATTCCTCATGCCCTGTTCCTGTCCCCCAAACTCAGTAATCTATGTGTCCAGGTACTTTCTTCTCTTGTGCAATCCTCAGATATACAACTTTTTACCTATGCCAATGACACTCAGATTTTATTTTGTGTGGACCTTAATAATGGTCACTCCCTCAAAACTTGTATGATGGAAGTAAACATCCTGATAGACAATCTCTGGCTCAAAATGAATCTCATCAAAACTAAGTATTAGTGACTGGATCCTACCTATCTCTGTGTAAGGACTCTCTCTTTTGGCCTTTATCCATCAACAGAGGTCTTTCCCCAATTAAGGCTATGAAGACTGTTGTGGTCAAAGTGAACTCTGAAACTTCAAATGACCTCCCAGATCCTCTCCGTCATTTACTCAAGTTCTTTCCAGTTGCACTGTATTAAACACATGCCAAAATGCTACCCTTGAACAACAAAAAACCGCGCTTGCAGCCTTGATAAGACCTATGCTCAAATACTGTAACTCGGTCTATTTAGGTAAAAAAAACCTCACTTTTGTTCCATCTTCAGATCATCCAAAATCAAGAAGCAAGCCTGGTTCTATGGGCTCCAAGAAGAAGTAACACAATGGACATGTTGCATAATCTAAAGTGGTTGCCTTTCCAGTTGTGTACCATCAAAGTCTTATGCTTTTTACATAACATATTTATGGAAATCGTTTATCTTCTGCCAGAAAATGATCAAATACACTCCTTCTAGAACTGTTCGCTGTTCAAATAAACTTCTTCTTGCTTTACTCCTCTTTAAGTGTTCTAGACTGGGTGGCATGCCTTTCTCCGTTCTGCCCCCTCCCTATTGAATACCTTGCCCTTTGGACTACAATCAGTGACTTCTCATAGCTTGTTTCATTTAAAAAAACACTTCATCTCTTCAGCTTATGACAGTTTGCTTTTCAGCTGTTCCCCCCTAGCATCAGGAGAGCTCTGTGAGGGACAGTGCACTTTAAAGATCATGTTGACATTAAAATTGACATGAAGGTTGTTCATAATAGAGAAGTGGGCAAGCGCTAGATGTATTTGAACAAAAGTGTGAGGAGCCTATTGACTGTGGTCAGTTTTCTGATGCTCTGAAAAGGGCTGGAAAAACAGGGAAGAAGAAGAGTGGTGGATGAAAAACACCCAATGTCATTTCTCATTACTGTGAGGCCTAGCCCTCTTAACATTGGGAATTCATTATTGCATCTTTACGTTGTAACTCCTGATTGAGAAGGAGTAGCTATATCATGTTTCATATTATTGGAACTAAATCCTCTTTACTGGTAAAGTCGGATTCAAAATTACTGTTTTAGATATGCCACTTTTGGAATGTGGATGTTTCTCTACTATTAGAGCTGTGTGTGCCTGTAGCCTGTCTCCAACACACACCTTGGGTGGGTGACAGCTACATTTTGTGGATTCCCTATAGAAAGCCACAATCACAGGAAGGTTATGTGTGTCTGAGTGCCCATCTGCATTCACCTGCATTCTGATGGCTCTTCCCGGGCAGGATGGGTGGGAGAAGCTGACACTTACACCTGAATAGGCAGTGACTGTTCCTCCACACAGTAGGGGCTGATTACCCCCCCTATTGATAACCTGGAACCGTGGCTTAGGGTGAAAGTATTCTTGTGCATTTAAAAAACCCTTCTTGGAAGTCACCCACACTTCAAAGGCACATTTGGCTATAAGTACTGGGTATCTGACCCCACCAAATCAGACACTTCTGGACACACAACTGGATTCTGTCAGAAAACCTGCTGTGCAGAATCAAATACTGTTACTTTTCTGGACTGCTGACCTGAAAGAACTGTGTTTCTAGTGTGCTGTCATGCTGCCTGCTGCTTTCTGACCCTGTTGAGTGAGAGCTGGACTCTTCCTTGTAACCCAAAGTGATCTTCAAAGGCTTGTTGGCTTGCTCCTGTTGCAAGAGACTCAGGGATATCAAAGTCTCTGTCACTGCTCTTGTTCCTGGTTCACAGGAAGTAAAACCAGAATCCTGCACCAGTGAAATTGACGCATCCTCTCCTTGCTGGAAGTGGCATCCAATGCATTAAGCGTATTATGGGAGTAGAATTAGAGCACTGCATTTGGGGCCCGAGCTGGAACCTCCGCATCAATTGACGCATCCCTTGCCTGCTGGTAGTGGCACCTGATGCATCGGCATTGATGCAGCACTGAAACCACTGCATCGCTGAAAGAAGATCGACGCATCCCTTCAACAGTGTGAAGAAAGTCAGTGCATTGGCTTCAGAATCAACAAATTCCTATCAATATGAGGAAAAAATCAAAGTATCCCTCAACGGCGGGAGTAACATCGACGCATCTACTAACGCATCAACCACACCGCTTGTGTTTCCAACCATGATCAAGGCACTCTGTTTCCTGGGCGTGCGTGACTCCTGTACCTGGTCTGCACGCTGTTGCAGTTGGATTTACTGCTGACTTTGCCCCAGTCCATCCAATCTCATTAACTCCTAAAGTGCTATTTGCTTCTAAGCACTAGTTTTACACTTATTTTTCTAAACTTCATATCCTGACTTGTACTTTTTAAGTTTTTGTCATTTTAGTCTTTATTTATTTATTTACTGTTTATTTTTCTAACCCTTTGTGGTGTTTTCATTGTGTTACACTGTGTGTGTGTTGCACATATACTTTACACATTGGCTCTTTGGATAAGCCTGACTGCTCTGTGCCAAGCTACCAGAGGGTGAGCACAGGTTATCTTTTAGTGTGTATCTGACTTACTCTGACTAAAGTGGTGGTCCCTACTTGGACCGGGTGCACATGCCTGCCAACTAGTGGCCCCATTTCTAACAGGCTGGAAGGGCCTTCTAATGTAGTTAATGCAGTAGTGTCCTTAAAATCAAAGGTTATTACATCTTTAAAACTACCAGCTTGTACCCACTCTCCTTGTAGTTCACTGACACATTGCTTCTTGCCTCAGTACACACATTTGGCTCCAGTGCAAAAACATGCAAGAAAAAGCAGCCCTGCTGCTACCTGTTTTCAGTTTTGAATACCGTAGCATATTACTGTACAGTCATTTACCCAGAAGACCATCTGCTCTTCGCAGGGTGCTCTTCTCTCACTGGGAATGCCATTCACCATCATGGCACTTCCTGTGTTTACAAGTCAACCATGCATTAATAACTTCTAAGGCTACTTATTATGAGAGTTTAAGAAATCCTTTGACAAAAATGACTGCAATGAGATGTGAAAGAAGCAGGTCAAAGTAAATGACTTCCCATTAGCTTGGCCATCTACGGTGGGACCAAATGGGTAGATAGATGTTCAATGTACTCAAAGCAGCTTTCATATTTGCAACATTCGGGCGTTGGACATTATTGAAACTCCCAAAGTATGCTGACATTTATATTTTGTGACATTAAATCAATGCCAGAATTTAGGTACTAATTCCAAGTGATATCGAAGGGTGTTCTGGTACGGGCAGTCTTTCATATCGCGCCCTCCACGTCGCGATTTAAAGCCGTTAACCACTGCATGTTAGCAATTAGCTATCTATCATTTCTGAGCTTCAGAGCTGCTACTCGCCCTCTCTCAGCAGGCCCAAGTGGTTTAATTTCCACGATTGAGCCTTGCTGATCTTATCTTTGGAGTTTTCGTGATTTATTATTCTATACACGTTTCTGGCTTTCTGTTTGTGCTTCTGTAATTGGACGTCTTCTGCGGAGTCATTTTATGTAAACATGTGCTCCCTTTTCCAAGACCTGATATCATGAATACCTGTAACAAGGACAGCAGCTCCTAAAGCACAATGTTAGAGGAAATGAATACTGGTTATGAGACTCAGTTGCCCTAAAGTCCCTTTTTGTCATAAAATGCATGTTTTTCTTCCAGGCAGTCTGTAAATGCTGTGGGTGTAGATGTGTCTTTGTCGTGTATTTATTAAAACCTGATTGAAGAACCAATGATATAGTCCAACCAGCTGTCAATTACAGATTTGAAATAAGTGCTGTCTCCCTCAATGGCCAATCAGAGGATAAAACTTTGTGAACTTTGAGATGATGAAGCCACTGTTCGTGTTAAAAACAAGGATCTCTCTGCTGATGTGGATGGTCACAACTGCCAAAAAGCGAAGCTCTTATGGGTTCTACATGCCGCAATTATGATTATTGCTGTGTTGTCTTCAGCATGTGGCAGTAGCTGCCCGTCTTTATACTGACAGCTAACATGCAATCTTGGAACCTCCAGAATGTAAACTGTCCACATCCTATGCCCTCGCCCCCCTCAAATTGATGAGAATTTAGATATTAAACTTGTACATGGAAACATGACAATTTTGTGATCATGTGAACTTCCCGGAGGTCCTAAGATAAACGTTAAACAGTTCTGGGGAGAGACAGAAGAGCCCTAGGATACTCCACACTCCGTAGTATGAAAATGTGAGCTAAAGGGTAAAAGTTAAACTATGTGACATTGTGAAGACATATGAGACTGGAACCAGGTGGGCACATAATTTCCCATCCCAATCTCTTAGAAATAGGCAACTAATATCTTGCAGTCGCCAGTGTCAATTCAGCCAAGAAGACCAAGAGAGCCAGTGTTGAGACACTGTCACTGGTGTCCACGATTCCCAGATCACCCAAAACAGAAAAAAGCACTCACTCAGCACCTAATTGGGGACTCAAGTCCAGCTCGAATGCCCGAGTCAATAAAGTTGTGGAATTTCCATGTTTCCAAGACTTTACAGGTAGCAGGGAAATAGGGCAAAAAATATCAAGGGCCATTGGGTTCAATAAAAATTCTGAGGAGTGAAGTAATTATCATGGGCAAGTCATTGACAGTCGTACCAAGAGCTATAGTGACACTTCTAAGGAGGCATAATGCACATGCCACAAAATTCTATAGAGTTCAAAAGGTGAACCTGACTTCAGTGACAACATTGGTATCTCACATGTTTTGTCCAATGTTGGAAAGGTATTGGAGACATAAATGGGTCTAAAGTTGTGAGCCATAAGAAAAGGCAGACACAAGGAAGCAAGGTTTATTTTTTTAAAGAAACATTTTAAACCCTTACACCACAAACCCACTGAACTCTCGGTGTCTAAGGACGATGCTGCTTTAGTATAATAAGACATCTGCTGTTATTTTTAACCTTCTAGATCCATGCTAGCGTAGTATCCTTCATATCTAATGTTTGCTAATGCTGGGGCATAAAACAGATCCCAATCTCATTTCTAATTCAACTGAAAGACTACTCAGAGGATGGGTTTAATAGTGTTACTCTCTTACAGGCTTCCCAAGATAATTTAAATATGTCACCATCAATTCAGCCTTGCCAAAAAGGCAAAAAGTAGACATGTATCCATATGAAAATGATCAGACAGCAGCCTGGTTAAGCACTTCTGTGGAATTCATGAATAGGTATTCTAGGAGAAAAGATGGGGGCATTCCAGGAATAAATTAGAGGGAAGAAGAGATTAAGAACAAGATGTGAACTTTACAGATTAAAGGACAGGATATCATGTTGGTAGCTTCATTGCTGTTTTCTGATTTATTCCTATAAGCACTTTGTCATTGAGTCTACATATGTATTGAATTTGCGTAATCATGCCTTTATGGCATCCATGGCTTTTCTTGTCTAAATCCACTTCATATGAAAACATTTGATTTCTATGCTGTTTTTCTTCCTTTTCTGTGGTACTTCCTCTTTTTTCTTGCCTGTGACCCTTAGCTGGTGAAATTCAGAACTTTAGTGCTCCTTTTCAAGAAGATTCAAGAGGATTGTCAAGCCTAGTCTTTTGGAACTTTTGAAAACTGGTCATTTGGTGAAGGCTACATGGGTATCCAAAATATGTCCAACTGGGTCAAAACCATGCCAGATGTTGAGAATATTCGCATGAGACAAATCGCATACTAATAATATACATCCAGGTTATTCTCTTTTGAAATACAGGTAAATGGGGGCTCCTTAAGGAGTTTCCTTCTATGTATAACTTATTGGTATCCATGGTATTCATCAAGATTAGGGTGAAGCTTCTTCTTTCTTGGTCATTGTTAGAAATTGAGTCTTTGGTTGACAGTCAGGTTACCCCCTGTTCAAGTAAGGACCTTCACTCTAGTCAGGGTAAAAGAGAATCACCCTCAGCTAACCCCTGCTTACCCCTTTGGTAGCTTGGCAGAGCAGTAGGCTTAACTTAAGAGTGCTAGGTGTAAAGTATTTGTAACACACACAGTAACTTAATGAAAACACTTCAAAATGACACAACACCAGTTTAGAAAAATAGGAAATATTTATCTAAACAAAACAAGACCAAACGACAAAAATCCGACACACACAAGTCAAGTTATGAATTTTTAAAGATTAAACTCAAAAATAGGGCTTAGAAACACAAAATACTTCGATGAGGTGTTGACACGGCGTCCTGACGGAGTCGTTCCCAACAAGCCGACACCAGCGGCGCCGGACATGAAGTTGCGTAGACCCCCAAGTACAGTACCTTTGGTGAAGAGTGAAAACAAGTCGATGCGCGAAGTCGGGGATCGCGGCGTCGGTGCGAAACGTTGAATTCGCGCACTTCGAGCGGCGTCGGTCACGACGTGGTGCGGCGACTTCCACGGAGTTGTGGACTTCAGCGGGGCTACAGCGGTGTCGGGCCTGCAAAGAGCATCGTGTTCCAGCAAAGCTCACAGCGTCGTCACCGGATTCAGCAACGGCGTCGGCCCAAAGTCGTCCGAAGTCGATTTCCTTGGATTTCCACCAGCTTTCCTTTCAAGGGCCCAGGGACTGGATAGGGCACCACTTGTCAGAGCAGGAGTCTCTCCAGAGACTCCAGGTGCTGGCAGAGAGAAGTCTTTGCTGTCCCTGAGACTTCAAACAACAGGAGGCAAGCTCTAAATCAAGCCCTTGGAGATTTCTTCACAAGATGGAAGGTACACAAAGTCCAGTCTTTGCCCTCTTACTCTGGCAGAAGCAGCAACTGCAGGATAGCTCCACAAAGCACAGTCACAGGCAGGGCAGCACTTCTCCTCAGCTCTTCTCCAGGCAGAGGTTCCTCTTGTTTCCAGAAGTGTTCTAAAGTCTGTGGTTTTGGGTGCCCTTCTTATACCCAGTTTCTCCTTTGAAGTAGGCCTACTTCAAAGTAAAGTCTCTTTGGAATGTGAAATCCTGCCTTGCCTAGGCCAGGCCCCAGACACTCACCAGGGGGTCGGAGACTGCATTGTGTGAGGGCAGGCACAGCCCTTTCAGGTGTAAGTGACCACTCCTCCCCCCTAGCACAGATGGCTCATCAGGAAATGCAGACTACACCCCAGCTACTTTTGTGTCACTGTCAAGTGTGAGGTGCAACCAGCCCAACTGTCAAACTGACCCAGACAGGGAATCCACAAACAGCCAGAATCACAGAAATGGTATAAGCAAGAAAATGCTCACTTTCTAAAATTTAAATTGTGAGCTCAGAGACCCCAAACTCCACATGTCCATCCGCTCCCAAAGGGAATCTACACTTTAATCAGATTTAAAGGTAGCCCCCATGTTAACCTATGAGAGGGACAGGCCTTGCAACAGTGAAAAAGAATTTAGCAATATTTCACTGTCAGGGCATATAAAACACATTACTATATGTCCTACCTTAACCATACACTGCACCCTGCCCTTGGGGCTACCTAGGGCCTACCTTAGGGGTGTCTGACATGTAAGAAAAGGGAAGGTTTAGGCCTGGCAAGTGGGTACACTTGCCAAGTCGAATTTACAGGTAAAACTGCACACACAGACACTGCAATGGCAGGTCTGAGTCATGATTACAAAGCTACTTATGGGAGTGGCACAACCAGTACTGCAGGCCCACTAGTAGCATTTGATTTACAGGTCCTGGCACCTCTAGTGCACTTTACTAGGGACTTACTAATAAATGAAATATGCCAATCATGGATAAACCAATCAACAATACAATTTACACAGAGAGCATATGCACTTTAGCACTGGTTAGCAGTGGTAAAGTGCTCAGAGTTCAAAAGCCAACAGCAACAGGTCAGAAAAAATAGGAGGCAGGAGGCAAAAAGATTGGGGATAACCCTGCATAAGCAAAAAAGTCCAACAGTCATTTTCTGTGGAGGTCATGTAGATGTTTTTTACGTTTTCCCTCGAAAATCCCCTACCATGGTACATAAGTCAGGCTCTCCATTACTCATTTTTAATTTGTTATTTGCTATAAAATTTACTGATGCTTGAGTCTCCTTATTATTTGATTTTGTCATTGAAGGATCTTAAGACAGCAAGACCGAGTCGTAGATTAATCCCACCACTAATTCAGCCTAGAAGATTTTGATGAGAGTACTGTGAGGTAGTCTTTGAAAGGGAGTTTGAGCATACTTTTTGCCCAAAGACTCTCATCTCTACAATCCCATTTAATGCAGTTTGTGGAAGTTTAATAGCACATATGTAATACAGATTGTGACACAATATGTTTTTCTATTTCATAGCCTCATTTACATTCACCACAATATATGGGATTGTTGCCTAGTTTACTCCACTCCCTGTCTCTGATTGAATTTTTAAAATGATGCCAATTTTACAGTTGGTAATTTCAGATTTTCTCTTAACAGATTTGGCTGTTTATGTCTAAATCTAATACTTTTTCTTCTTAGTCTTGTTTTAGGGATTTTTCATACCGTCAAATCTGACACAGATTTCAATAGAAGCTCTCAAGTTTGACAATCTCCCGTGTTACTGCTATGTCTTTCTTTTCAGCTCTCACCTTCCATGTGAACAAAAAATTGTGCTGAACCAAATTTGGTTAAAAATAAATGTACGGTAAATAAATACAATGAAGTGTAACATATGTACCTGTCTAATTAAAAGGTTCAGGTGTAGGTTACCTGCTGGAGTAAGAATTCCTCCAAGCATCTTTTTGCCCATACCCTGACAGTTTATAGTACTATAAACATAAACAAAGATTTTAAATCCCAGAATATCATTTCCATAATAATTTTACAGGCAAACGATGCATCAAACTGAATGAAGCTGGCTTAGAATATGATTGGGTGCATGATGAAGTACCAATGATGGTGTGGATTTGGGCTGGTTTGTGTGTTATGCAATAAACACCTATCTTCATACTGCCATCCGACCTATCTCCTTCCATGTCTTTAGTTATCAACCAACATGCAGTCTTTTCTTTGAATGTTTTACTCTGTGGTGGACCTTGGCCAGGACTACATTGTACACTCTTGTTTTATGGTGAAGTTCTTAACAGATTCTAGTTTAGCGACCACCAATGCGAATAGTATGGCACTGTGCCACTGTGTTTGCTTCTAATTGATTTGACAGGTTGCAGGAAAGAAGAATATAGACAGTCTGTACCTTTGGAGTAGATATTTTTTTTATATTTTGTAAATTGAAGTCAATAATTACATAGGATGGAGTAGGTGATGGGTGGGTATTAACTCAATGCAAGGCCTGAAATGGAGAATAAGTATCTTCTTCAGGCAATCTGATGTGAGCGGTACATGCCAAAGCAAAGCAGGAGAAGAATATTTCTTGGATTTCAGTGTAAGGCTCTTTGTTGGTGTAGCAGATTCTTCAGTACTAGCATGTCTTAACAGGTAATTGCACACGTTATTAATAATATAAATAAATAGATATATATTGGGCCCAAATATCTGTGCATGGTGTTCGGTGCCTACTTCAGATAAGAAGACTGGGAACAAGCTGGAAGAATTTTCTATTTTCTATCATACTGTTTCAGGCTTTTCTGTTCTGTCTCTTAATTCACTGGATACATTTGGAACCTTACACTTTTTTTAAAATCTTCATTTTCATTTCCAAGAAAAGAAAAACAATGAACTTGAGCATCTCCAACCCATATAAGTATATCTTCACCTGGAATGCAGGATTTATGTAAGAGAACAACCTAAATAAACAGATTCCACACAAACCCCTTCCCACCACCTAGGCACTACCATTCTCTGTCTGTGCAATCTTTTACATGAAGCCTATCTAGTAAGCTACAAAAATCTGGGTGACTGGGCTTCATTCAGTCCCTTTTCTACTTACTACCCTGGAAAGATTCTGGTAATCCGTCATTTGTATAGTACTTCTGCTTGGTACATATACAGATGTGCAGACTGTAATATTATATTTATTACCAACGTGGAGAGGGGCCATGACTCACGTGTAGTGAATCCTCGGCTGGATCACAATGCCCCACCCTCCCTCAACAATGGTAATAAATAGCATGTTATATTTTGTGAATATGCATAGATATGGTTTATTCCATAACATATCTGAGTATATGTCTTTTACAAAAGGTATTTAACCAAAACGATGATGCGGGGGTAAATTTGCAATCACATTGAATAGGTCCCTTGACTCTTGGGAGAGCTGTTTAGTTTTCTTCCCTGTGAAAGGTTGCTGTGGCATTCAATCTGTGAGGCAGTAAACACTGTTTTTTTCTGAAACCAATGTTACTGTACCCTGTCAATAAACTAGAATTCGGAATGTGCACTGTAGTAATAGATTTGTGAATGAATATTTATTTCCACTGGCATGGCATAAATGTTCTTAGAGTTATGAGTATATCTTACATTTAACTTGTGAATATTAATATGAATAGCTGATAAAGATGCAGAAGGGTGAGACCTGGTCATGAAGGGTCCAAAATGTGTTGATATCAGACATTTCTGAAAATCGTTTTTTGGCCTCATTCTTTGCAGTGCTTTGATGCTGTACTATCAGGAGCACATGTGTGCGAAACATCAACTACTTTTCACCCTTCAGTTGAATATCTGCTTTTGTTAACTCTTTGTATTTGCCCTACACCCAAAATGCTGGGCAGCATTGTGTGCATTCTGATGAGTACAGACAAAACATTAAAATGTTCATAAAAATATATTAACATTTTGGCAGAACCGCCATCTTGACAACCACTATGTAGTCACGAATCGATTAAATACTGTGTGGCCAATTTAGTAAGCATGTTTTTGATCGCTGCTTTGAACATATTGTCAACATGGACATCATTTAGGGTCTGTCAGGGTCACAGCTGCGACCCATGTCTTGCCCTTTCCTAACCCTGGCCCTGCCTTTGCGACCCCTGGCTTCAGAATTTGGATATTCAGTGCCAGGAACACAGTGGCAGCTCGTCCTTATGGACGCCAGTTGGGCCTCCACTCTCTTTGTTTTCTGTCAATATTTTAACACATTAATATTGAATAATATATTATTCACTAGTAGTGTAATAAAATTGGAGTACAATTAGCTGGAATAGGCCCTTCCATGGCAGCTGTGGTAAGTGAAAAATGCTTTTAAATGCATGTTGTGTGAATGGTTATGGGTGAGAGTGTGTTTACGTGAGATAGAGTCTATGAAAGTGTGAATTTGTGTGTATTTCGGTGAAATGACTTTCATGATGATCACATTCTAAAGCATAACCTTACAGTGTAATAAACATATCTAGATTATTAAACCGACCAAGATCACATCTTGTGGTGAGACCACACCTCTTGGAGTAAAATCTCCTAAAAGTGGGAACTTTTTGATTTTTTATAATTAATTTTGTTTACCATAAAACACAAGATGTTAATGTCTTCAAATTCCCTCGCCCTAGACAATGCACTCTCAAGCCTACATATCTATAAAAAGGTCACACAGGAGTGTTCGCATACATCCTAACCTTCACCCTAGTCTTCAGGAGGTTGTTAAAGTCCCCCGAAGTGGCAATATCCTATCACTCAATGCCAATACATTAGATTAAATTACAGTAATGTATGCTTGTGCCTAGTTTTGACCAGCCTATGCTGACGAAAACCTTCCACTGTATTCCTGTGCTAATGTGGTGTTGCAACTCATCGTTTTGGGCAATCATTACATCTAGGCAGCTATACTATCTGAACGTAAATGCCCTACACCTCACTGAAACAAGATGCTTTGTATTGATACTTTGTCACACACACCAACCCATGTCACAAATTCTAATAAGCCGTTTTCACAAAAGACCACAAACAGTTCCAACACAGCTTGTACGTGTTGCGAAGGCATAAATGTAAACAATATGTTGAGACTATCTCTTACAACCTGGTACTTGGAAGGCTATGTGCATTATTTATACTTTGGCAGATGAGGTACTCTGGCACAAACGTGCCTGATATCCTATCCCCTTAATGCTAGTGCTATAGAATATGATGCACTTGTAATAAGGCGGGTGGGATATCAGTCAGGTCATGTTTTTGTTTATGTCTTCCAAACTCTAAATCAGGCCCCAAGAGCCCTATTTATGTGCAAGCAACAACTAAAACCCTTTGTCCAAACTTTTCATACAGCAAAATCATACACTCGGAATTTAGTGAATTAGATGATACCACTCAACGCAGAGACGGACTAGACAACCACGCTTAAAATTTGGAAACATTTGACCACATGATGACAGACTGGGGCCTGTGATTAAAATCTCATAAACGTATGTAAGGCACCCTGGATGATCGGCAGTGGCAGATTGTCATCCTAATGGCACACTGTGCACTACACAAATGCCACTAACACCATAATACACCACAAGGTAACCTAACGTTACACACAAACAGACATCATTGAGATGATCCATCAGTCTGTTTGCACGCTGATTTATTTATATGTCATTTTAATAAATATGTGTATTTAATAACCAATATATACATTTGTTCATTTCATAGCACTCCAATACATTCTCAACCAATCGAGTTTACCATACCAGCTGGCAGTTTTGCTCAGTCTCTAGTTGAGAGTCTTTGGTCAGTGTGAGTAGAAGGGGGATGGAACATGCTACATGCATAGCTGTTTGGTTCCCAATGCTGATTCCCTATAGCTGGATGCCTGATACAATTGGTGCCTACATTCTTCTCTACCTTGGTGGATCAGATGTGGTCCAGCAACCAGAGGTCTCAATTGCCCAGATCATGTCAGAGACCACAGGGTTTATCCCAGCATCTTTGGGATTCTGTTGTGCAGAAGAGTCCAGTGTAGATCACAGGAGAGCTGGATCTATGCAAGGGTTTCCTGATATCCAGGTAAGGGAAATGTCCAACCAGTGAATAAAATGGAACGTATTTACATAGCCAGTGATTATATTGAACCTTGATCAGACATGCTTAGATTTTCCACTATGTGCACACCTGCTGTAGTGAGCTCCTCAATCACATGTTTATAGCAAATACCGAGACTAACTGGGTGATAACAATAGCAGATATAAAAATCATAATTAGGCAAAACTGACAGTGACCACATTGAAGATGATTGCAAGACAATTGCATTCAAATTCCACAGACCACAGCATTGAAAACATGAATAAAGAAGATAAAAGAAGAACTGGAAACAGAGGTGGGTAATATTTCGAAAAAGAGCAACACAGGCATGGAGATAGAGTTTATATTACATCATCTCGGTGCGTACCTTGGAATAAAAAAAGAACAAAAAGCAGTCACAGAAGGACAATCCCTAATCGTCCATTCTCGGATATTATGCCTGCGCGGCAGCAATGGAAAGTGTTCATACATTATTTGGTGCGTTTTCAGACTGGTTCGTTCAATATTTGTCATAAACAATGCATTTCTGAATATACATTATTAATATGTAGCTATATCTTCCACGTGCAAGAGACTTTCTGCCTGACATGTGCTGTAAAGGGATGCGGCTGTATACACTAGGGTGGTGTAATGATCGCATCCTTATGCCACTGTATTTTTAATCAAAAATACACCCTAGCATTTGACCCAATTTCAGCTTTGTGCTACATACTGTAACGGATCAACAGTGGGACACCCTCTCCGTCGTCTGAACCGAACCTGATAAATGTGCCCTCCCTTTGCCTCTCGGGTCATTAGTCATGTCATTTCAAGTGATCCGTGTGGTGCCTGACATGTGGCATCAGTGAAAGTCTACACAGTTGGGGGCCACAGGACAAGAGGCCTGTCTGCTGTGTGGTGTATTGTTCGCACACATCCATTAGCAGGCACAGGCAGCGTTAGGTACAACTTGCTTTCGGAAAGCACGGTCTCTCATCTCCTGAGGAGCGTTGCTTAAATGGCGCGCTTTCCACCTGGAGATGTGAGGTGGCAGCTCCGTTCACCTTTCCCGATCTCCTCGCAGCGCAGAAGCCCAGGATCCCCGCGGATGGACAGCGTTGCTTATCAGCTCGAGCTGGATCCAGAGGCAGTGCTCTGAGGAGTGGTGCTGGGGTGTAAATATGATCTCCCCGACTGGTACAAGTACTGTCTGAAAAATCTATGATTCTCCACAGGCTCCACAGACATTGAAAAATAAAAATTAATTCAGTTGGTAAACTGATTAGCTGTGTGGCATTGATCCGGTGCAGAATAATTATATGTTTAGCGGAAGGGTTTTCCTTAGCATGTAATTCCCTCTTTGCAAGCTGGCTCGGATGCGAGGGCTGGGAGAGAGGCAGTGGGGTGGTGGCGGGCTTAGAGGCAATGAGCGCGGGAGAGATACACACGCGCATGCAGAGCAAGGGTCCCTGTGCCCATGACGCCAGCGGCTTGTTAGCATTCAAAGCACACTGTCGTTTAAGGCAACCCCAATCCAATCTCGTTGCTATTCATTTAATCGCAGCCTCCTCCATGGTAGTATATATCACAACAGTCACCAGTATATATGCAATATGGCAAGCGGCACAAAGCGAGGTCATAGTAAATCTTCTCGCCTCACGCAGCAGTTTTCTCTGTCCCTTCCTGTTTTCAGTGATGTTTTTTTAGGCCACCTATCGTCATTTTGTGTGTTCCAGCTGTGCCAAAGAAATATGTTTTTGTTGCTAAATCACACCTCCTTCTACCTTCTAGGACCCGCTACCCAGTGGCGTAAGGAAACTGCAGCTCCTCCCTCTTGGAAAGAACCTGGAGGCCCCCCCACCCGAACTCATTCAGGCCAGGTGCCGTTTTAGGGAGGGGGGCGAAGCTCGGGGACCCTCCCCCGCGCTGCTGGGACCTTTGTTACGCAGCTGCTGCTACATTTGCTCAACAGAAATTCTCCTTTCACCTATTGAGATGGCTTATTGTACATAGGTCCTTAACTACAGAAGCGGCCAACACAATACAAGCACCTGGGGCATTAGATCCGACAATACCAGGCCTTTCTACCTGGAGAGATTTAGGCAGGTCAAGCACGGAGTCAAAGTCCTCTGTGTGCAATGCGACTACGAATTCAAGTTTATGTTCAGTGACCAAAGTTTAAAAATGAAAAATTAGCACATTTCACAAAAATAGATGATGGACTACACTTTTACATCAACTAAGCGCCACAGAATGACAGCGCTCATCAGCATAGAAATACATAATAGGTGCTCAGACAATACATAGGGGCAGATTTAAAGAAATTGACGCTATTGATGTACTGTTCAGGGTTTGTGCCAACATTGTGACGCTAACCCTGAGCAGTACGTAGGGGCGCATTGTAAGTAATGGGATGCCCCCTTTTAACGCCTGCGCTGAGCAGACGTTAAAAGTGCCAAAGAAAATGATGCAAAGAAATCTCTTAGATTTCTTTGCTCCATTTTGTGGCCCTCCTAATGGGGGAACGCTCCCTTTGCATACATTATGCATGGCGCATGCATAATGTAGCGCAAAGGGCTACAAATTGGCGCAAGGAATGCATTGCAGCACTTTGTAAATATGGTGTGGGTTAAATGACGCTAAGGTGGTGCTAAAGTGGCACTAGGCCCTCATAAATCAGGGCCGTCATTTTAAAGTATCATACCTGTTAGTTCAATTGCTTTCTGTTAGAAATGGGGTCTTTCGTTGGCAGTCAGGTTACCCCCTGTCCAAGCAAGGACTCTCACTCTAGTCAGGGTAAAAGAGAATCACCTTCAGCTAACCCTTGCTTACCCCATTGGTAGCTTGGCACGAGCAGTAGGCTTAACTTCAGAGTGCTAGGTGTAAAGTATTTGTACCAACACACACAGCAGCTTAATGAAAACACTACAAAATGACACAACACAGGTTTAGAAAAATTGAGAATATTTATCTAAACAAAACAAGACAAAAATACATAATACACAAGTCAAGTTATCAAATAAAAAGCAGAAAGAGTCTTCATGTAGTTTCAAACACACACTAACGCTGTTAGCGTGAAAATGTACATTGGGTGCGTCAAAAATAATCCTGCATGGGCGAGTGTGTGTCAAAAAGGGCTTGCGATACATCGATTTCACTCACGAGCGAGACCTCACGTAGTTTCTCCTTTCGTCGGGTCAATGCACGTCCTTTCTTCTCTCCGCAGGATGATCCGAAAACCACTCAGCGCGGGCTGCGATCTCACCAGCCTCCGTCAGCGATGCTGTGCTTAGTTTCTCCAGCCCCGGGAGTCGATTTTCAGCCGCGATGCTGGCGGCATGTCGATTTTTCAGCCGCAGATCGGAGTCGCGTTGATCTTTTCCCCGCCCACAGCGGTCAGTGCATGGATTTCTTCCTCTTAGGCTGTCAGCTTCTCCTTTCAGGGTCCCAGGAACTGGATGGGCACCACTTGGCAGAGCAGGAGTCTCTCCAGAGACTCCAGGTGCTGGCAGAGAGAAGTCTTTGCTGTCCCTGGTGATCTTCACAAGATGGAAGGCACACAAAGTCCAGTCTTTGCCCTCTTAATCTGGCAGAAGGAGCAACTGCAGGATAGCTCCATAAAGCACAGTCACAGGCAAGGCAGCTCTTCTTCCTCAGCTCTTCAGCTCTTCTCCAGGTAGAGGTTCTTCTTGGTTTCGAGAAGAGTTCTAAAGTCTGTGGTTTTGGGTGCCCTTCTTATACACATTTTGCCCTTTGAAGGAGGCTTACTTCAAAGGAAAGTCTCTTTTGATTGTGAAATCCTGCCTTGCCCAGGCCAGCCCCCTGACACACACCAGGGGGTTGGAGACTGCATTGTGTGAGGACAGGCACAGCCCTTTCAGGTGTAAGTGACCACTCCCCCCCCCTCCTAGCACAGATGGCTCATCAGGCTATGCAGATTACACCCCAGCTCCCTTTGTGTCACTGTCTAGTGAGAGGTGCAACCAGCCCAACTGTCAAACTGACACAGACAGGGAATCCACAAACAGGCAGAGTCACAGAAATGGTTTAAGCAAGGAAATGCTCATTTTCTAAAAGTGATATTTTCAAACACACAATCTTAAATCAACTTTACTAAAAGATGTATTTTTAAATTGTGAGCTCAGAGACCCCAAACTCCGCATGTCTATTGGCTCCCAAAGGGAATCTATACTTTAATCAGATTTAAAGGTAGCCCACATGTTAACCTATGAGAGGGACAGGCCTTGCAACAGTGAATAACAAATTTAGCAATATTTCATTGTCAGGAAATATAAAACACATTGCTATATGTCCTACCTTAACCATACACTGCACCCTACCCTTGGGGCTACCTACGGCCTACCTTAGGGGTGCCTTACATGTAAGAAAAGGGAAGGTTTAGGCCTGGCAAGTGGGTACACTTTCGCATTTACAGTTTAAAACTGCACACACAGACACTGCAGTGGCAGGTATGAGACATGATTACAGAGCTACTTATGTGAGTGGCACAACCAGTGCTGCAGGCCCACTAGTAGCATTTGATTTACAGGCCCTGGGCACTTCTAGTGCACTTTACTAGGGACTTACTAGTAAATCAAATATGCCAGTCATTGAGCTCATTAATTATTCATTGCTCCTACCAAGGAGTGCCCCATAGTCTGCTAGGGTATTTTCAAATCATATATTTTGCATCTAGTGTTGCCCCTAGAAGAGGCAGGGGCACCATCAAACACTTTTATCTTTATGTTGTGAGGGGCCTTAGGGAGTTCTACAGTCCCTCAGCAATATTAAAAAAATGAAGAGTCTTGGGTCGTTAAATCACTAACCCCAAGAGAGCATACTGTATTTTCTCAAAACACTCTCAGCTGGACCACTATGTTTTTCATCTGGAGTGCCTTGCCGTCTTGTGGTGAGTTTTATTTGCTGTGTTATGTATCTTGAAAAATGTTGAAAAAGAAACTCAAAGGCATATTGATTTTTAAACTATTACCCTTTTTTAAAATGACAATTACTTTTAACAAACATTGTTGTGCGTGAATTAATAAAAACACATTTCATTATATTTATTAGTCCTTTTTTCACAAAGAAAATACATGTGCTTTATAGATGTTGACATCCTTACCCCTTCATGAAGCTAATGGGCCCACTTTTTAATAGATTGTGGTATTCTGACTCTTTGACATAGTCAGTAGGTGTGCCTTACTTAAAATGACAACCATGCCTGTGCCCAAACCCACTGCACATTACTCCAGCGGAGGTGAATTGGCGTTACATATGGTAATAACATATTACCTTACGTTAAAAAATTCACTGGAAAAAACAAAGTTTAAAGTGGTGTTATAGTTAGGTGTGGTAATAATATCTTACTTTGCATTTTAAAAAAACCTTGGAAATTCACAAAAAAAACAAAGATTGAAGGGTGGTTATAGTTAGGTAAAAACATCAGTTAAAATGTAACATTTTAAACTAACATAACCACTGAAAATCACTCATTACAGATATCGCAAGTAACTAGAATTCATGCTTTAAGGTAATTGTAACTCATTCCCTCGCTATGCACTGCTAATTACCTTACATATTACATCACTCATGACAAGTCTTAGGACAATGCAACATTTGGAATCACAAAAACTGTGCATGGCGGGGGCGAGTTTTAGTTACCTTGGGACACAACTTATAGTTATTTGATATAACTATAACTGGTGAAATTCAATGGTTTTGTTTGTTTTAAACGTTAAGTTATAACTGACATTTTCACCTAACTACAATGTCGCTTTATCCTTTGTTTTTTTAGTGAATATACAATCATATATATATATATATATATATATATATATATATATATATATATATATATATATATATATATATTTATATATATAAAAAATAAAGGTTAAAGTGAAGTTATACATACATTTTCTAAAAAAGAGAAAAAGGAGGCTCAAAAAACATTGCGTTTCCCATGTAAATTCCCATAGAACTCAGAGACCACCAGAAAGCCCTCACCCCAATACCGGCTATACGCAGACCGACAAACTCATTTGTTGGAAGAAGTTTATTTTTAACTTTTTACTTGTTAATTTCATAACACATGATTAGCAATAAATCACTTTAAAGAAACTTCAAAACATATTTACAAGAAAATAACCATATTCATAAGATTTATTCAGTAACCATAAATCACTGTGACAGGATCCCTTCCTGTCCTGAACCTCTCTTGGACCACACAAATGAACCGTACCTCACCTGTATCCCTAGGGGGGGCGGCTCCCCCGACTTCACCGTTCCTTGTCCTCAAGCTCAGGGTTCCGCCCCCTCTCCAAAGACCAATCTGCCAAGGGGTGTAACGGGGCGGCCAGGAGCGGGAGCCCCATGGCCTCCCCAGCGATCTGGGCTTCCTACCCCTTAATCTGGTGTGTACATCGGCAGGTTGGTTAAAGACTTCAGGATCCTGCCTCTGGTGTTATCCCGGGGCCCCAGCCTTGGGGACCCCTCTCTTGGTTCTGGTTACTTTAGTACTTCTTTTCTAACCATAAAACAAGGGAGAGGGTGGGTGGGACAACGCTGTACTGGACGATCCCCACTGCCGCGCCAACAACAAGGACAAGCCTTTCTGGGGGGCGCTTAAGTAGCCCCCCATCTGAAGTGCGGCGGCTGGAACCGGATCGACGGACGCTGCCTCTACTTTTTTTCCCTACCTAACTTCCGCCCCCACACCTTGCGAGGTGTGAGGGTGGAATTTCTTGGCCAGCCCGACGCACAACTAATGCGGAGGGTTCAGGCTACGGCAGTCCCGATTCCTAAGGGGCCGCTCTCCCCCCATACTGGGGGGCGCTTTTCCCTAGAACTCGGAGACCACCAGAAAGCCCTCACCCCAACACTGGCTATACGCAGACCGACAAACTCATTTGTTGAAAGAAGTTTATTTTGAGCTTTTTACTTGTTAATTTCATAACTCATGATTAGCAATAAATCACTTCAAAGAAACTTCAAAACATATTTACAAGAAAATAACCATATTCATAAGATTTATTCAGTAACCATAAATTCACTGTGACAGGATCTCTTCCTGTCCTGAACCTCCCTTGGACCACACAGGTGAACCGTACCTCACCTGTATCCCTAGGGGGGGGCGGCTCCCCTGACTTCACCGTTCCTTGTCCTTACACCCAGGGTTCCACCCCCTCTCCAAAGACCAATCTGCCAAGGGGTGTAACGGGGCGGCCAGGAGCGGGAGCCCATTGGCACCGCAGCGATCTGGGCTCCCTAACCCCTAATCTGGTGTGTACATCTTCAGGTTGGTTCAGGACTTCAGGATCCTAGCTCTGGTGTTATCCCGAGGCCCCAGCCTTGGGGACCCCTCTGTTGGTTCTGGTTACTTTAGTACTTCTTCTCCTGCCACGAGGGCAACCAGGGGCCCAAAGGTCCTTTGCCCTCACCACCTGCAAACAAACTGTGAGAGAAGAACCACATATCTGAAATAAATTGGTCTGTCCCCACATCCAACAAGTGCACCATATCCCTGTGGAACATATCAGGACCCTTCAAATGTTTATGCAGAATTTTCCATAAGCGTCCGTGACCCGGGCATAGTTTTGCCATTTCGGCGTTGAGCCTCCGAACCGACACATTGATTGTCCTTGATTTAATGTTTGGACCCCACTTGCGGCGAGGCCCCATATGCGACCATGCGATGGCCGCGTTCTGGAATTCTTTAGATAATTTGGTTATTTCGATAAAAATTGTTTCCCTGAGTGCCTTGCGTCCCATGCGCACCAAGTCATTGCCTCCAAGATGAATAATAATGAGAGCCGGGAACTGAAGTCCCTCGTTTCTCCTTGCCAATGCGACCAGTTGTTGTAGCTGTGTGATTCCTATTCCGCCAACCCCGCACCAGGGAAAGGCCACATCTTGGATTGCTGCTGGATTAGGCTTACGGACCTGTTGCAACCCATAGGTCACCCATCTAACAAAATAATGTCCTAAGACCCAAACCACGTGTGGCGCCATTGACCTGCAATGAAAGAAAATTGAATGAGAAACAAACATGTAATTTACAGAATATAGAGTGAGGGAGCACTGATCACACCAATTCAGGTCTAATGTAACACTTATAACAATTGGATGACCATCTTCCGATGGATTTTACATCCGCTACCGACAACCCTGCGCCGGCCGCTGAAGTAGCTGCACCAATCCTGAATGAATTGGGTAAGTACCCCTGTGGGTCAACCCCTGCCACCCTAAGTGTAACTTTCAATTCTTCTGAGAATTGGTAGCGCTATAGGCATTCCCCATTTGCATGTAGAAAAAGGGCGGATGACCCTGAAGATGGGCAGACCAACAGGTAAGCTCCCAAGTGACCCACCAGACATATTGGAGATCCGTGAGCAGCTTTCAGTGCAATGTGTGAACCCTTACTAAGCTGATCCGTTTTGGACTTTCGCAGGTGTATTGTTACCACCTCTGGACTGGCCCGCACATCTGCCCGCTGGAGTCCGCCTGAGTGGTCACCCCTGGAAGCCCCCACTAATTCGCTAATGCGAAAGGTGCCTTAAAAAGCCACAGTGAATGCTGCGGCGAATAACAATGCCTCAAAAGGTGAGGAGCACACTGTGGGAATCCTGCCCAAGAGCTTCCCTAGTAAACATGCAGTTATGGGGCACCTGGTATCTGACTTTGGACCTTCTACTCAAGCAAATCCAGCCACCACCCGCTTAATTACAGAGGTGTTTAACTGGGACTCCTGATTCCGGAGTCTCGCAAAGAAACGAATGGCGGCCAAGTAAGCCTTAGCGCAAGAAACCGGTCTGCCCCTTTCTTTCAAATGTTGTGAAAAGGCACAAATGGCCCTTGCAGAAAACAAGTGATGGGGATAATCCGTAAAGCGAAATTCAGTTGTCCCACCAGAACCTGCAACTGGTGCAAGGTGACTCTTTTCTGTGACAACACAGCTCTAATGCACTCCTTAAATACCCGTAACTTGTCCGCGGGCACGTGGCACCCCCCAGCAGCAGAATCTATCTCAATCCCTAGGAATGTAATGCAAGTAGAGGGGCCTTCTGTTTTGTCCAGGGCCAATGGGACCCCAAATTCTTTGAACATGGTAGTTAAAGCCTGGAGAGCCCACAAGCACCTCGCCGACCCCGGAGGATCCAGTACCACAAATTCATCCAAATAATGTATCTGGTAAAGATGCACTGCAGCAAGGTGCTAAACTGTTCAAAAGAACTGCAGGACACACTACAACCCATGGGAACGCATTTGTCATGGAAGTAAGCCTCCTTAAATTGGAACCCTAGTAAATGGTAGTCATCAGGGTGAACTGGAAGAAGCCTGAAAGCTGATTCAATGTCCATCTTTGCTAAAAGAGCTCCATGACCTAAAGCCCTCAACTTCATCAGAGCCTGGTCAACTGTCGCATAGCAAACTGAGCATAGTTGAGGGTCGATAGCCTCATTCACAGATGATCCCCGTGGTGCTGACAGATTATGAATTAACCTGAACTGGCCTGGCTCCTTTTTGGGGACTACTCCCAAAGGAGAACAAACAAAATCTGTTGTTGGGGAGGGAAGGAAAGGGGCCTGCCAACCTACCCAGGGTCCTTCCCTTGATGGCAGGGATCCTAAAACCAAACGAGAAGCCCTTAACTAGTAAGTCTGCTGATTCTTTAACTGGATAATCCTGCAACCATGGGAGTAATGTGTCCATCTTTATAGGTGATGGCAAAGTCGATTTAATTACCGGGTTTACTCCCCTCTTTAACTTTCTCCCTGGATTTTTTAATGCACTTAAACCCTGGGTGAGAGGGGTGTCCGCAGAAAGAGCAGGTGTGTCTGAATTTGCATGACCCTGGAGTGCACAAGCATATTTTTCTATTAAAAGCCCAGCACGACCCTTTTTTATCGTTGGGATATTGTGAATGAAAGGGCTGTTTCCCGGGTAATTTGCTATTTACACACTCTAACCATACGTTCACCTCAGTCTGGTCCCAACCAATTGCTGGGTCTTCCACCTTTGCCCACCTGAAGTCTCTGTCGTATTCCAGCCAAGAGTTGTCCCCGTACATGTGGTGTGCTGTTAATATCTTTTTCGCATAGCAAATTATGGATATACCCAACAGGGTTTCTTTTCAAGCATGACAAACATAAAGACATTGAACCCAAACAACCAATTAGTTATACTTTCTTCAACTTTGTGTTTTTCGTCACTAGATGACAATACCTCCCTCTCTTTGTCTTTGGTTTCAACCTCCATTCTTTTTGCTCTGTAAAAATGTCCACAAATTCTCCCCTCCAAACCTTTTCTTTAACCTCTGAACCAACATGAGCAGTGAGCTTATCTGGTCTTGACAATAGTATGTCTAGCCCGCCCCTTCCGCTGATGTACTACCCTTACATTGAATGGTGCTTATTTCAGCAACCTTACTTTTCTCTAAAGTAGTAGCAGGAGGCAGAGTGCCCGGTGCCGGGGTGACACCCGGGCCCACTGCTTCAGCCTGCAATGATGTAACACTGCGCGCCACCACCATCGCCTCCACTTGGCGTTTAAGCTCTGCTACTGAGTTCTGCGGAGCATCATTTGAGGTCCATGGAGTTGTAGGTGGGGGAGAGTCGCTGAGGTATTAATATTAGCTAATAACTGAGACACCGTCAGCAATGCTTGCATGGTCGAATCCTGCGTGGTTACCTGTGGAGTGGAACTGGCCTGCCCTTGCAATACTGGAGGAGGTATGACTGAAACTGCAGCCTGAGACTGGGGTGATGACTGGACTACTGTCACCGCAGATGGCACCAACAAAGTTGCCAATGACTTTCGAATGTCTGCTATCATAGCTGCCACCCCTAGCTCCAGTGAAGTCACTGCATTTTGTCCCCCCAGGTGAGCCTCAGAAGTAGCGCTCCCGGATACTAATGAAATGTCTGGTATTGTCAGGGAGACCAGATCCTCGGGGTCTGCGCACGTTCCCAACATGTCCACCACTAGACAGCTCCAAGACTCTGATAGATAAAATCACAGAGCCTGAGAGAGTCCAAGCGGGGAAAAAGGGGATTAGGATGGGAACAGCTGGGAAGGAGACCTGTAGGAAGCAAAAGGTTAAACCACACAATAACAAGATTATATCACATTGCTTTTCACTAGACTATAATTCTAAGCATTGTCATACTGTAACCATGGATAATTTAAAGAAAGGACTAATAACTAGGCCTCAAGACGTCTGGGTACCTGGGAAGGAATCAAGAATGATTAATACAACTTCTCAATGAAACTTTTCATGAAATGTTACACATTGTCTAGGATTATAAGAACCTTCTAGAATTATGTTTTCAGAACAAACATGGGGCCATATGTATGAACGCTTTTTCCCATAGACACAGAATGGGTAAAAACCTTTGCTACATCTGGCCCATGGTCTTTTTACACGAGGACAAAAAGTAATCTGAACATTTCCTGGAACACAATAGGAATTGTATTAAGGACTTAATATGCACATATAATGTAACATCTTGAATTTTAAAGCTAGTTTTAAATGCCATGAAATGATCGCGCACTCTGTAAGTGATCTAACCACATCAGTTTTAAATGCGGTAATGAATTGCATGTCTTGCTGATTCGAATACCACCATGTAAATGCCCAGAAATGGTCGCGCACAATGATTCTCAAAGTTTTAATGCAAGGAATGAATCGCGCGTCTTGCCGATTCGAATGCCACCATGTGAATGCCAAGAAATGGTCGCACACAATGATTATCAAGGTTTAAATGCAAGGAATGAATTGCGCGTCCTGCCGATTCAGATGCCACCATGTAAATGCCAAGAAATGGTCATGCACAATGATTATCAAAGTTTTAATGCAAGGAATGAATCGCGCGTCTTGCCAATTCGAATGCCATCATGTAAATACCAAGAAATGGTAGCGCACAATGCGTATCAAGAGTTAAATGCACGGAATAAATCGCGCGTCTTGCTGATTTGAATGCACCGCGTAAATGCCAAGAAATGGTAGCGCACAATGAGTATCAAGAGTTAAATGCAAGGAATGAATCGCGCGTCTTGCCGATTCGAATGCCACCATGTAAATGCCAAGAAATGGTAGCGCACAATGAGTATCAAGAGTTAAATGCACGGAATGAATCGCGCGTCTTGCCGATTCGAATGCCACCATGTAAATACCAAGAAATGGTAGTGCACAATGAGTATCAAGAGTTAAATGCATGGAATGAATCGCGCGTCTTGCCGATTCGAATGCCACCATGTAAATGCCAAGACATGGTATTGCACAATGAGTATCAAGAGTTAAATGCAAGGAATGAATCGCGCGTCTTGCCGATTCGAATGTCAATATGCAAATGTCTAGAAATGGTCCCACACACTGTTGCCGACCCGAATCTCAAAAGTCAAATGCCAAGAATGAATCGCACGTCTTGCCGATTCGAATATCAACATGTAAATGTCAGAAACCACGAGCACATTCACAAGCACAAGGAAAAATCTTCCAACATGAAAACTAGGCCCAAAAACTCGAATGCCTTCGAAAACGGGATCAGGGGCCCAGCCCGACCTCCATCTTACCGCCCTGATCAAGGATCACCAATACAAGGAAGGGCAAAGGCCTGGAAGATCAAGGTAGGCCTCCGGAACAGGAGCTCAGGAAATTGCTGCTGCTCTGCACCAGGACCTCTAAATAGTGAGCACGTGGAGCTGGGCTGGCTCCCTTATATAGAGTCTGGCCCAGCCCACAAACCACACCCAGTCACGCTGCAGAGAAAGCTTCTAGAAGGCCCTGAAAAGGGACCACACCCTGACACACTCTGAAAGCCTGCAGCAATACATTGCAAATGAACAATATTTACAAGCACCTTGAATATAAGTCTTCAGGATTAAACTCTGCAATGCAAAAGGTTAAACAACAGCATATCAACATAATGCATGAATTACGTTATCTCATAAGTGCTGGGTTTTTGCATTTCAGTCGCCCGTAGATCGCTCACTGCCCTGATGTTGACAGGTATAGGGGACTGCTCAGGGAGGGTGATAGCGGCGGGGAAGCAGATGTTTGCTGCATGTTTGAAACCTTCTTTTTATTTCCTACACTTCACCGGGGGAACGATGCACGGGGGGCTACATGTGACCGCCACAGGTGGCTAGTTTCAGCACCATTGTCCTCACTCTCCAATGCTGAGTCTTCGCTGTCCGAATCCCCATTGCCCAGCTTCACCAATACCAGCTTTAATAGCTGAGACAGGTCGGGGTCCCTACCCTTCCTCTTACCCGCCCTACAGCGGTTGCAAGCCATGGCTCTCACTCGTAATTAATGTAACACGACAATGCACAACAAACAGTATGAGCTTTGTAAATGTCCCAACTTAATTACCCTGCTGTAAAATTAGAGACTTTATAACAAGTAACTATACCCACTGAAGCTGTAGCAAGCACTGTGACAGTTTGTAAATAACCAATACAAATTGCAGGCTATGAACTTTGTAAATGGATGACAATTACTTACACAATTTACAGACCTTGTAACGTATGCTATACCACAGCAAATCTTTCCCCCAATGACCCCACTTACCCTGTATGATGTACGTTCCTGTCCCAGGCCAGGCCGACGTTGTGTGACCAAACAAGGGGCCATCCAGCTAGGTCAGGAAGGCCCAACCAAAGCACCACTAGCGCACCAGGGGAGCAAGGTATTTAATATTTATTTAACAGAACCGGCTGTGACTGATTACTAAGTATAGCAATTTACCCACTTTAAACCGTTTTTTACGCACCCCCTCCTGTCGTCCCCAAGGTCGGTTACACTACCCCTGCAATAATCTCCACAAAGCACGATGCGCTCCAAACCAATTTGCCTTACTGCGTGAAGTGCGCGACTGGTAGTGGTGGGGAGGTGGAAGCTAATGCCCTTTACAGAGCCTAACAGACGCCGCAAGCCACAGGGGGGAGAGGATCGGGAACGTAAACCAGACCGCTACTCAAAGGGATTTGAATGGCAAGGTGAGAAAGTCGGAAGCAGCCGCCTACGCGCGTGCGGCCAGGCCTTCAGCCCTGGCCTCCTGGGCGGGGCCCAAAACCTGAATTGCTCACAGCTCTGCAGAGGAAGGTGGCGGGGCCTCTGACACGCTGACGGGGCCTCTGTCCACTTGGTGCCACAGCCCTCGAAGTTCTGCATAGGGGAAAGCCTGCAAAAGTGACGCCGGGAAAACTCCTCTCTGTGTGAAGTCCTCGCAAAGGTGACGCCGGAAAAAACTCCTCTCTGTGCGAAGTCTTTGCAGAGTGAAGTTGGTGAAGCCCACAACACCGTACTGGATAACAAAGCTGAGCCTTTCTGGGGGGACCCTTAAGTAGCCCCCCATCTGGAGTGTGGTGGCTGGAACAGGATCGACGGACGCTGCCTCTACGTTTTGCAGAGGGTTCAGGCCACAGCGGCCCGATTTCTAAGGGGCTGCACTCCCCCCATATTGGTGGGCACTTTTCCCTAGGACCTGTCAATACATCTACAGCCGAAACCACTAGACAGAATTACACCAAATTTGGAAGAAAGTTAGCAGCCAGAACGCAGATTGTGCTTTTTGTTATTTGGTGTAAATCCGTTCAGTAGTTTAGGAGATATTTAAGGGCAAATAAATTTGTATATCTCTGACTCGCACCCTGAGGTAACTATACCTCGTGCCTCCGCCATGCACAGCTAATTACTCCACATACTATGTAATTGAGAAGGCATGGCATCTTTGAAATCACTGCAACGTTTGCAATCCAATTGGATTTTGTGAATTTGCGCCGCTTTTGCATCAAAAAGCAGCGCAAATGCAGCGCCAAAAAAGTATAAATATGGGCCTAAGTCTTCAAACTGTATACAATGCTGTTAAAATGAGGGATTATGTCATCAATTGTGGCATTTGAGATGTCAACAGTGATTTCATTTAACATGTCATGAGTGATGTAATATGTGAGTTCATAAGCACTGCATGACAGGTGAAAGTTATAGTTAGTTTGTTAATTCGTAAGAGCCTAAAAACCTATATAAATTGTGGTTTGATTGGTCGCTGTTAGCAGAATGCTGTTTCCGCTGTCGTACGAGCTCACCATTAGTTTAAAACAAAGGCTTCTTTTCTTTCTCTTTTGTTGGGTAATTCCACAAAGTTACAATTTTTATTGTGTCACTTCTCAATATCTGGCAAAATGTTAATGTTAATTATTTATCCTCTGTAAACACAATTGGCATATGAGATTGTGTTCCTGCCTTTATCCTTTCTCATAGTTGCAAAGGATGGGTATTTGTTCTCAACAGGAATGATTCAAGGGTTCATTATATACCTCTATTAGTCAATTTTGTGGCCTTTTTGAATAATTTGGTGCTAGCACAGTGTAGGGTGGTATGAAAGTGCCATTCCTTGTTCTTGGCTCCTGACCCAGTCTGCACCCTCGACAATAGTGGGGAAGCCCTCAATGCTATACTCTAGGCTCTACGTGCACAGTCACCTACCCTTTGCTCTCACCTAGAACTCACATGCCAGAAAGTGCCCTGAAGCGATCCAGATGGAGGCACAAGATCAAAGAACTCACGTTAGAGGTGTCGAAACATGTTCTCTTCCAAATAGCAAATGTAACCCCAAAGACTAAGTGCTGTAAACAACTGATGAGGATGACTCAAGTTTGAGTCTGGCAGCATGCTACACTTACCGCAAGACCATCAGGCCAACCCATGAGCGCACATCTATTTCCATGCCAGTGAAATCCGAGCAGATGGGAACGAGGAATAATGGCAGAAAGCTGGGTACGGAGGCTGGATCACAGCTTCTTGACACATGCCGAGTACTTTAAATGGCTTTTTCATCCTACTCATGCAGCTGCTCTGCAGTTAGCATTTTTATTACAGAAAACAAAGTCTTTTGAAATCATAATGGCAACATTTGGGTTGATTTCACGATAAGTGGGCCCTAGAACGCATGCAGTTGGCCACCATCGAGACTTGAAATGATCAGTTAACTCTTTACAAAGATGCTCACGTGCTGCGTCACAGTGTGGTGGCTGTTTTTTTTATTTATTCTGTTAGCTCACAGATGAAGCAAATAGCGGAAGCTGTCTCGGAGGCACACAACCGTGCTTCTACTGGCGGATCAACATATCAAATGGATGCAGCCATTGAGAGCTGTGTTTACTATTCTAGGCCATTTGCTTTGTAGATCAGTCAGATTAGATTCTCAAAAGCTCGTTTTGAATCACAGATTCTCCTCAAGTCAGCTATCTCCCTTCACATATTTGGCTGCTGTCACTGAATGACAGTATTAGCAGGCGCTACACACAGTAGTATCTGTCTGGGAAGCGTGGCCACATTCGGTAAACGAAAAACCGGGACATTCCACAAACGTAGAGGGAGGGCTCCAATTTTGCATCCAAACGATGGGCGCAGAATAAGGCGCTGATGTGAAATAAATGCAACTTTTACTCACAGTATCAACTGTGCTAGTTACATTTATTTTTTCAAAATAAGGAGTTATAACTAATCCTCCCTTTAACACATGAAAATAGTTTTCCATCTGAGTTTTGTTACCACTGTGAAAACTGAAATCTAAATTTATCGAAAATTGCCATTGGAATATTGAAATAAACTGGTACTGCTCGGTCAATTTCAGGATGCCTGTTCATCCTAGTGTTGGCAAGCTGTTATTGTCTTCTAGTAAAAGCAACCACCTGCATTCTAGTGACACCTAACAATGCTGCGGCCCACTCCCTTCCTTCCTAAACTATTGTTTCTGTGACAGGTGCGAACTGCAGGAGGAAAGGGGAACTCAGCACATGCTCTTTGACATCCACTCCGACCCCATACACGCATGCGGCTTCTAGTGATTCTAGGGGCGACTTCCAACTCCCTCATGAGGTACTTGACTGGCAAAGCATGAGGTATTGTTACTGGCCAATGTGGTGCTTGCTGAAACTATTAGCCTGGGATACTGTTGGCTGCCTTCCCACTTGGCTTGTGCTATATAAGTACAACATTCCGAGGAAGCCGCAGGAGGAAAAGGTGAATTAGAACACACTTCTGACGGTCCATCAAGACCTGCTCTAGCATCTTCTATATGTTTCTTGATTTCGGATGTGGTCACAGTTGTGAATATAGCATTGAAGACTTAACATTCAGGTCCTAATTATCTCCCGGCAAGACTACCAGAGCTCCCTATATCTAGGATCCCCACGTTATGTCAAGAAAATGTTACAGGCCATCCAAAATGCTGCCGCCCGACTCCTCTTCAAAACCCCAAGGCACATGTCCACAAGGAGGGCCTTGGCTGACCTTCAATGGTTACCTATGGAGCAATGGGCGCAGTTTAAATCTCTGTGCATTATGCACAGGGCCTTTCATAGGATGGGACCTCAAATTCTTTGTGCTCTCATCGAACCATATAATTCTGGAAGTTTCCTAAGATCTGCCACCTCCTTTCTTGTAATGACACTCAGAATTCATAGAATCAGATGGGATGGTCGTTCCTTTAAATAGCTAGCGTCAGATGGAGTCTGACTCCACCTTCAGGAAGGCTCTGAAGATTTGCCTATTTGGTAAATAACTGTTCTCACATTTCAGCCTTCAGTAGGATTAGTCTCAATGACCTGATGCTTTGGAACAGCTCTGGGAAGTCTTCGGGTGGCCATGCACTTTACAAAACTCCTAGATTAGATTAGATTAGGTGCATTCTACCCTTGATATGTTTTTTAATGCTTCACCTTTAAACCCCTTACCCAGGTAGCAGGCAATTATTTCACAACAGTGCAGCTCCTCCTGCCACTAATACTGTTTCTAGTGCAGACTGATAGTTTTCTTCTAGAGGCATGCAAGGGTGGCATGCTGTTGTGTATAACACTTGATATAGGAGCAGCTTTCTGTCCTATAGATCATGGTGGAGTAATCCTGCCAGTCGTAAATGGCGTTATCAGCTAAATCACCATCCAGCAATTCTCTTTAATCAGAAATATAAGCAGTTATAATTTCCAATGCATGAAAACTGTGTACAGCAACGCGCTCTGTGCTGTGCTAACCCTCATGGGTCTTTATTATTGCTAGTATCTGCTAGTATCTTTAAAGAACTACTTGTATTTTTCAGTTAAGTCTCTATCTGTGGCACGTTTTAGATTTTGACATCACCACTATGCAAATGTTCAGCAACTTTCGAACCTGCTTTCCATTACAATTATATTTTAAAGTAGTGATGGAAAAGCAAAATATATACATTTTATTGTCCCCCATAGAAGCAAGCTCTTATGCCAATCATGTTTGTATGCATGACGTTTCAAGACAACATTTGTAGCCCGTTCTAGCATAAAATTGTCTGAATATCGGTTAATAATAAATTAATTAAATTCAGTATATTACATTGCTAACAGGTGTGTGTGAGGGGATGAGAGGATGGTTTGAGAGGATAAGCAAAGATGCTGACCGGAGACATCGTGTGATATAGCTCTTTTCCCAATTAATCAAACGTTATGCTCTGCTGGAATTGTTTTGTTCTTGTATCTTGAATTTGTTCAATTCATTAACTATACAAACACCGGTGGTCCCTATTTATCTTCCATTAGAAATTATATTATATCAAACACAGCCAAAGCCCAAATGCTCTCAAATGACTCTTTGTAAACTGGAGCCAGGCTGTACTTTTACTTGAGGTGAGTCTGACTTTACTGGAAAAATTCTTATAGCATCCAATTAAGCTTTAACGTGTTGGTTAGTGTAGACAAATTTTACCATCCCACAAGACTTCATTTTGATATTTTATTCAGTGGGAAAATACTTTTGTACTGGCCCATCAATTTTAGTGAGCACTGATATCAAATAAAATAAACTAAAACAGGATTGGCACCGATAATCTAAGTTCCCAGGCTACTTCAGTATGAGATAATTTATGAACTAAAATGCAACTCAGCAAATGTTAAATTTAAGAGGGAGCATTTTATGACTTGTGTATATGTACCATTTCGCAAATATCACAGTGCCAAACTACACAGCTGGCAAATAGTTGCCACCTCAATATCACACATTAGGCACAACTATCATCATATCCACAACAAGGCCTAAGTCATATAGTAAGCTAAGAGTTTGCCACGTCAGCATCTATTGTGGATCTGTGTGGAGCATTAGGTGAATGGATTTGTGCACCAAAGGACTTTGCCATCCGTTAGGCTTCGAGTTTTCTTTGCTGAATATGGACTTCGGTGCAATATTGCATGTTTGGGTGAGGTATTTTAAGTTAATTTCCTCTTGATGTTTGAAATTTTGAATGGTGGGATAATATGATCATGCTGTTCAGTTGGCAAACACTTGGCGAGCTATATAGCTTACAGTTGTAGAATGCATTTGTTAGTGTTTGAGGTTCTTTCTTATACAAAATAATGGTGTATTGGAAAGTAAGAATACAACGTGTGATGAATGTGCTGTTGAGTTAGCTACTCAACACATTCAGCTTTGCTTTGTCCTAAGATTTCTTTGGACTGTGGAATTTGGACTTTGGAATGTGGGCAACATTTCTCATGGGGATGCAAACACTGGGTATTCTTTCAGAGTTGTAATCTAGACGCAATTGGTCAGTATCTTGTTTCAAGCGAGTGGAGGTTTCTGATGCTGGTACGGTCTTTGTTACAAAGTGGTAAGGATTTATAGTCTGTCTTGATACAGTAGAGTAAGGGTTTTCTCTCTAAGCAGGGGGTGTAATTTCAGGTTTGAAACCAGAGAGTTTAGAAAATAGTTGTGCTAGATGTGGAGAGAGGCCTATCTCACTTCATTAAGAAGAGAGTCACCATTCTGGTATAGGGAGGTAACGTGATGAAAACTATCGAGAACCGATAGTGGAAAGATCCGAAGACTATGGCAAAAGGTCATGTTGTGACGAGGAAAGATGTTTTAGTTTTCTAGATTAACTTTTGAAGAAAGACTGTCCAGGGCAGCAGGTTTGGAGAGCTGAAGAGTTTAAAATAGTCCAAGCCAAGTGGCAAGGTCTGATTTCATGTGTCTGTATGGTTTTAGTCAAGAGTTAGTGCACCGAGCAGTTATTGTCTTCAGAAAGGAACATAATGTGATTGTTGTTGGGCACAGGTATAGTTTTTGGATGTGGGTCCCAATTGTTAGGCCTAGTGGCTTGGTTTAGTTGTGTTGCACTGAAAGAGAGAGGAGTTATGTTTACCAGCGGTGGATAGTGCACTGCAAAAAAAAAGGGGAGATCGTTTGAGCCAGTACCACAAAGTGGATGAGAGGACGTAGCTGGATGAAGGTGTGTTAAGCCTACATTGATTGGGGAAAGTGAGCATAGTTACGGAAACCCTCAGCTTGTTTGGAGTGTAGAATTTATGGAGGCGAGAAGGAAAGAAATATTTATGATTGTTAAGATTGTTTACCAATGTTTGCATAATTATTTTTCCACTGACGTAGAATGAGATGGGAGCTCCCAGTAAGGCTGAAGAGGATGGAGAAATGTTTACTTTCTGCTCGAAATGTACATATATGAATTGTGAAAACGCCGGGTAGGGCTGTATTAAGAAAACAATATGAGGTCTCTTATCAGGCATCATCTGCTTGCACAGAAGCAGTGGTCAGAGATATGAGTTTCAAGGAATTCATTAAGGCGTGGAGGCTCGCTCTGGTCAGGAGCAGTGGTCGCGCGTCTAGGCCTCATGATACAGAAGAGAATGACCAATTGGAGAACGTGCTTATCAAGATGGATTAAGGGGTCATGTGAGTAAATGCTAGATGTGTTTCAAGGTGGGAATATGCAAGGATGAAAAAGAGGAAATGTAGTACCTGAGGTGCCACGTACTGTAGCAGGCTGAAGGACTCTTGAGGGCTACTATTTGTAATAAAATTCTGAATTTCAACATTTCTAGACAAATGAGTAGCCTAATGTAAAACACCCTTCTCATGATAAACCGCACTAGTGAATGCATTATCTTCCAAATCATATTTTTGGATAAGAGGAGTGCAAATAATGAATAGCAGTATGAATGTAGCTTGTTATGAATGTGCTACTTAGGTGACAAACGGTTTGCCAACTTTATTACCTGGAGTAGTGTTGTGCCTGTGGTGGTGCCTTGTGTTATGTCTAACAGGTACTGTTGGTGTAGGTCGACGTATGGCCATAATTTGATGTGGATGTGCTGTTGAGTTGATAAGGCTCACCTACATGGTTTGGATTAGAAGTGTGTGCTTGATAGTGCTGTAGGTTCTATCCAATGTGCTATTGTTGTTGGGTCATGTATGGGTTTTGTGATTTCTCTGAGTCAGATGGACTGGTGTCATTATATAACGATTAATTATACAACAGTTGTTTAGTCTTTTGCATTACCATTCATGCTGAACCTTTGCGTTTAGGCTTAGAGTTTATACCTTGGCTATGTCTTAGGGTCTAAGGAAGGATTTAGGTTTAGTGTTTAGTGTTAGTATTATAGTTTTATCATCCTTTTTGAGACATTAAAGCACAGGAAAATGCTTAAAGATTTAGGCCCCTATGTATTATTACGTTTCCCCATAGACACACTATGGGTAACACCCTTTGATACAGCTGGTCCTTGGAGTTTGAGATTGTAAGGTTTCCCTCAGTATTATAGTGAGTTTCTATCTCATCTGCACTCTCTAGGAGTGCTCACATTGTGAGGGAATATGCAAGTACTGTAGAATGTGGTGGAATGTCAGTCACTATGGCCCATATTTAAGAAAAAGTGGCACATCAGAACTGACGCACCACTTTTTCTGCGCATCCTACCAGCACCTAACGACACCATGGTTGCGCCATATTTATAGTACTGTGCACCATGGTGGTTGTTAGCATAATAGCGTCAACATTTTTTAAGGTAATGTGGCGCTTTGCTAATTGTAGCAAAGTACGAGGAGGCCCATAGGTTTTTATGGACGCGTCATTTTAATGCTTGCTTTGAGCCGGCGTTAAAAATGATGGCAAAAATGTCGCAGTGAAATCTGTTAAATTTCAGTGCGCCATTTTTGTGGGCCGCCCAGTGCCGGAATGTACTCCTTGCATACATTATGCCTGGCGCAGGCATAATGTGGCGCAAGTGTTTATAAAGTGGGGTGGGGAAAAAGCCACTTTAGCGATGCCTTATCATATAAAAAGGACACTACGGTGGTGCTAAGGTGGTGCTAGGGGCTTTTAAATATGACCCTATGTGTTTTCCATTACAGTTTTCTCTGCTACACTACTGCACTTATGTGCCTTAAAAATGAGCGTGCATGGGCAATCAGAAAATCATAGTGTATTCTGATATGTTTCACTAATCTAGTCACTGTCAAATTGATAAAATATTTATTTTTTAATTCGAACAGCAAGAAATCACTCCTGTGATATTGATGTATGTTATTGTGCTAATATATTTTTGGTTAGCCGAAGGGATGATTTAGCTGGAAGAATGCAGTGATCTCAAGAAATACCTTCATACTCCCTTAAACTATTGGTAATGTGATCTCCCGTGCCTCTCAGCCTATCTCCGATAGAAGCTATCACATACTTATTGCTTTTCGCTTCTAGGCATAGCAGCATCATTAAGGACAGCCAACAAAAAACCTAAAGGCAGCAGCGACAATCATCAGAAACTGCTGTAACAATAGGAACAACTGAATAGCCTACATAGCCCATTAACTCTGGTCTGGTCGATTGCATAGCACCTGCTATGCAGTGATGATGCATGTATGATCGTCGATCACGCCGTTCTGATGGGTTCCATTTTGTGCGATGATGTTGTTTATGTTTGTGTGCTATGCACTGCTGTAGATGTGTAATTGCAAGATCGATTCACTGATGTAGATGTGCACCAGTGAGATCTGTACATTGTTTTAGATCAGCACTGGTGAGAGCTATGCACTGCTGTAGTTGTGCACCAGTGGGAGCTGTGCACTGCTGTAGATATGCACAGATGAGAGCTCTGCACTGCTGTTGATCAGCATTGATGAGAGCTGTGCATTGCATGTGCACCAGTGAGAACTTTACATTGTTGTAGATCAGCATTGGTGAGAGGTATGCACTGCTGTAGTTGTGCACCAGTGGGAGCTGTGCCCTGCTGTAGATGTGCACCAGTGAGAGCTGTGCACTGCTGTAGATCAGCATTAGTGAGCCCTGTGCACTGCTGTAGACATGCACCGGTGAGAGCTGTGCACTGCTGTAGATCAGCATTGGCGAGAGCTGTGCACTGCTGTAGACGTGCACCGGTGGGAGCTGTGCACTGTGGTAGATATGCACCGGTGGGAGCTGTGCACTGTGGTAGATGTGCAACGGTGAAGGCTGTGCACTGCTGTCGATTTGCACCGGTGAGGGCTGTGCACTGCTGTAGATCAGCAGTGATGAGAGCTGTGCATTGCATGTGCACCAGTGAGAACTGTACATTGTTGTAGATCAGCATTCGTGAGAGCTGTGCACTGCTGTAGATGTGCACCAGTGAAAGCTGTGCGCTGCTGTAGATGTGCACCGGTGGGAGCTGTCCACTGTGGTAGATGTGCAACAGTGAAGGCTGAGCACTGCTGTCGATGTGCACCGGTGAGGGTTATGCACTGTTGTAGATCAGCATTGATAAGAGCTGTGCATTGCATGTGCACGAGTGAGAACTGTACATTGTTGTAGACCAGCATTGGTGAGAGCTGTGCACTGCTGTAGATGTGCACCGGTGAGAGCTGTGCACTGCTGTAGATTAGCATTGGTGAGTGCTGGGGACTGCTGTAGATCATTATTAGTGAGTGTTATGCACTGCTATAGATGTGCACCAGTGAGATCTGTACATTGTTGTAGATTAGCACTGATGAGGGCTACACACTACTATAGATGTGCACCAGTGGGAGTTGTGCACTGCTGTATATGTGCACCGGTGAGAGATGTGCACTGCTCTAGATTAGCATAGGTGAGGGCTGTGCACTGCGGTAGATGTGCATTGATGAGGAATGTGCACTGCTGTAGATCAGCATTGGTGAGCCCTGTGCACTGGGGTAGATGTGCACCAGTGAGAGCTGTGCACTGCTGTAGATCAGCATTGGTGAGAGCTGTGCACTGCTGTAGATGTGCACCGGTGGGAGCTGTGCACTGCAGTAGATGTGCACCGGTGGGAGCTGTGCACTGCGGTAGGTGTGCAATGGTGAGGGCTGTGCACTGCTGTCGATGTGCACCGGTGAGGGCTGTGCACTGCTGTAGATCAGCATTGATGAGAGCTGTGCATTGCATGTGCACCAGTGAGAACTGTACATTGTTGTAGATCAGCATTCGTGAGAGCTGTGCACTGCTGTAGATGTGCACCTGTAAGAGCTGTGCACTGCGGTAGATGTGCAACAGTGAGGGATGTGCACTGCTGTAGATCAGCATTGGTGAGCCCTGTGCACTGGGGTAGATGTGCACCGGTGAGAACTGTACATTGTTGTAGATCAGCATTGGTGAAAGCTGTGCATTGCTGTAGACGTACACCGGTGAGAGCTGTGCGCTGCTGTTGCTGTAGATTAGCACTGGTGAGAGCTGTGCACTGGGGTACACGTGCAACACTGAGGGATGTGCACTGCTGTAGATCAGCATTGGTGAGCCCTGTGCATTGGGGTAGATGTGCACCTGTGAGAGCTATGCACTGCTGTAGGTCAGCATTGGTGAGAGCTGTGCACTGCTGTAGATGTGCACCAGTGAGAACTGTACATTGTTGTAGATCAGCATTGGTGAGGGCTGTGCACTGCTGTCGATGTGCACCAGTGAGAGCTGTGCACTGTTGTAGATGTGCACCGGTGAGAGCTTTGCACTGCGGTAGATGTGCAACAGTGAGGGATGTGCACTGCTGTAGATCAGCATTGGTGAGCCCTGTGCACTGGGGTAGATGTGCACCGGTGAGAACTGTACATTGTTGTAGATCAGCATTGGTGAAAGCTGTGCATTGCTGTAGACGTACACCGGTGAGAGCTGTGCGCTGCTGTTGCTGTAGATTAGCACTGGTGAGAGCTGTGCACTGGGGTACACGTGCAACACTGAGGGATGTGCACTGCTGTAGATCAGCATTGGCGAGCCCTGTGCATTGGGGTAGATGTGCACCCGTGAGAGCTATGCACTGCTGTAGGTCAGCATTGGTGAGAGCTGTGCACTGCTGTAGATGTGCACCAGTGAGAACTGTACATTGTTGTAGATCAGCATTCGTGAGAGCTGTGCACTGCTGTAGATGTGCACCTGTGAGAGCTGTGCACTGCGGTAGATGTGCAACAGTGAGGGATGTGCACTGCTGTAGATCAGCATTGGTGAGCCCTGTGCACTGGGGTAGATGTGCACCGGTGAGAACTGTACATTGTTGTAGATCAGCATTGGTGAAAGCTGTGCATTGCTGTAGACGTACACCGGTGAGAGCTGTGCGCTGCTGTTGCTGTAGATTAGCACTGGTGAGAGCTGTGCACTGGGGTACACGTGCAACACTGAGGGATGTGCACTGCTGTAGATCAGCATTGGTGAGCCCTGTGCATTGGGGTAGATGTGCACCCGTGAGAGCTATGCACTGCTGTAGGTCAGCATTGGTGAGAGCTGTGCACTGCTGTAGATGTGCACCAGTGAGAACTGTACATTGTTGTAGATCAGCATTGGTGAGGGCTGTGCACTGCTGTCGATGTGCACCAGTGAGAGCTGTGCACTGTTGTAGATGTGCACCGGTGAGAGCTGTGCACTGCGGTAGATGTGCAACAGTGAGGGATGTGCACTGCTGTAGATCAGCATTGGTGAGCCCTGTGCACTGGGGTAGATGTGCACCGGTGAGAACTGTACATTGTTGTAGATCAGCATTGGTGAAAGCTGTGCATTGCTGTAGACGTACACCGGTGAGAGCTGTGCGCTGCTGTTGCTGTAGATTAGCACTGGTGAGAGCTGTGCACTGGGGTACACGTGCAACACTGAGGGATGTGCACTGCTGTAGATCAGCATTGGTGAGCCCTGTGCATTGGGGTAGATGTGCACCCGTGAGAGCTATGCACTGCTGTAGGTCAGCATTGGTGAGAGCTGTGCACTGCTGTAGATGTGCACCAGTGAGAACTGTACATTGTTGTAGATCAGCATTGGTGAGAGCTGTGCACTGCTGTAGATGTGCCCCAGTGAGAACTGTACATTGTTGTAGATCAGCATAGGTGATGGATGTGCACTGCTGTCGATGTGCACTGGTTAGAGCTGTGCACTGCTGTAGATCAGCATTGGTGAGAGCTGTGCACTGCTGTAGATGTGCACCAGTGAGAGCTATGCACTGTTGTAGATGTGCACCGGTGAGAGCTGTGCACTGCTGTAGATCAGCATTGGTGAGAGCTGTGCACTGCTGTGGATGTGCACCAGTGAGAGCTGTGCACTACTGTAGATCAGCACTGATGAGAGTTGTGCACTGCTATATGTGTGAACTGATGACGGCTGTGCACTGCTGTAGTTCGCCACTAGGGAAAGTTATGCATTTGTCTGGCCCAGTGACAGCTGCGCACTGCTAGACCAGCACCAGTGAGAGATGTACACAACCGTAGATAGCCTCCAGTGAAAGCTGTGCAAGTCTATAGAACTGCACAGGTGAGAGCCTAATGCTGCTGGAGGCGTGCACCAGGTCTGGGATCCATACATTCGTTAGGGTTTCAAGTTTTAAAGTTGCTATAGTGATATCAGTTAGAGCTTATGCTCCATAAAGTGGGATCTGTGAACTGCTCGTGCCAGTGAGAGCTGTGTGCTACTCTAGATAAACAACAGGAAGAGCTGTTGGTTGCTTTGGACAAGTAATGGACGTGTGTTACCCCCCTGAGAGGTATGTCTTGCCCTAGAGTTCCACCAATGAGAGCTGTGTGCTGCTCTAGATCTGTACTAGTGATATCTGTGCAATGAACTGGACACACGATGCGAGCCGCGTGCTTCTGTCACTATAGGAATGCGTGCTGAACGCAGCTATGAGCAGGTGCACCAACGCCCTGGCGGGATCGCGCCGCACGGGGCAGACCTGCGGACAGGTGAGCGCTGTTGTACACACACAGCAGCAGAGGAGTGCGCATTTTGGGAGAAACATAATTGAGATATAGGTGCTTTGTCAGGTAAACGTGTAATAGAAGTGATAATCTAGACAGTTGAAAACTGTGTGCTGATCAGACACAAAAATAATAAGAACTAAGCATTGCTCAGGAATTCGAAATGATGCTGCGCGGAACACAGCGGATGTAGGTAAACACAACTTCCCTGAATGTAATTGTTTCGGGTGTTCAGATTTGCAGAAACAGTGGCAATCAGACCCTATTCCAGATCCTCAGAAATACCCGGGCGAGTAAACCGAGGAATAGTCTACCTGCTTCTTATCCCACCGGCAGCAATCTAAAGCTGTGTACTGCATAGGCCCATCTCTTGCAGCGCTCAGGTGACACCGCCTGAAAGGGGAGCAAGCCCACTCTCACTGCCATGTAATTCCTTCTAAGACAGGGTAGTTAAGTCGTGTGTACGGTTGTAAGTTAAAATGCTCATAGTAGATCCCATTGTATAATCTGCAAAAGGGGGTTTCTGTGAAAGAGATGCAAAGCCAACATGGAGAGAGCAGGCTACAACTAAGCAAAATGGACTTAAAATAACCATTACACCTTGGCCTAAAACAGCTTACTCAGCCAATTACAACCCAGTTAGAACCCCAGAATACTAACGGCCAGATTTACTAAAAAGTGGTGCAGCTTGGTGCTACGCCAAAGTTTGCAGTGCTGCATCACTTTAGAAATGCAGGGATGAGCCATACTTACTAAATTACGGTGCACCCCTGTGTTTCCCCCTGCGTTTGCGCTAAATTTAGTTGCCGGTGCCAACGGGTTTCATTGTTTATGTGCAAGAAGGTGTCCCTTCCTGCGTATGAACAATCTACAATGTCAATTTGGCACTTTTATGTGTGCTGCAGAAGTACCAAATCATCTTTCTATGTGTGCTGCAAAAGCAAAAACAAAAACAAGGAGGAATTAAAGTATTCCTTCTCGTTGTGCCATTCTAACGCCACCTTTGGGGTGGCATTAGTTTTTGGTGCTGCCACAGAATGCAGACTTGTTGTAAATCTGGGGCAGCGTCAAAACCAATGGGTGCTGCGGTGGAACACCCATAGCAACACCCATTGAACGCCCCTCTGATGCAGAAAACAGAATTGGAGGGGCTCATATTTACAAGGTGGTGTTAAGCCACAAAAAGTGGCTTAGCACCGCTTTGTAAATGTGGCGGACTGCGCAGCACTACCGGAGCGTCACAAAAAGTGACGCTCTGGTGGCGCAAGGACCTTGTAAATCTGGCCCTGAGCGTTTAATATCATAGAAAAAATACCTCCAACCAGAATTTTGCAAAGATAAGTGTATATGTAAGTGTAGCTTTACAATAGTTATTTCCACATCTATGTGCCTTGTCAGCATGTATGAATTGGAGTTAAAAATGGGATATTTATATATACCAATAGATACTTACTCTCTCTATAATATGGTCTTTAATGTTTTGTCTATGATATTATGGTAACACTACAGGGAGTGCAGAATTATTAGGCAAGTTGTATTTTTGAGGATTAATTTTATTATTGAACAACAACCATGTTCTCAATGAACCCAAAAAACTCATTAATATCAAAGCTGAATATTTTTGGAAGTAGTTTTTAGTTTGTTTTTAGTTTTAGCTATGTTAGGGGGATATCTGTGTGTGCAGGTGACTATTACTGTGCATAATTATTAGGCAACTTAACAAAAAAAAAATATATACCCATTTCAATTATTTATTATTACCAGTGAAACCAATATAACATCTCAACATTCACAAATATACATTTCTGACATTCAAAAACAAAACAAAAACAAATCAGTGACCAATATAGCCACCTTTCTTTGCAAGGACACTCAAAAGCCTGCCATCCATGGATTCTGTCAGTGTTTTGATCTGTTCACCATCAACATTGCGTGCAGCAGCAACCACAGCCTCCCAGACACTGTTCAGAGAGGTGTACTGTTTTCCCTCCTTGTAAATCTCACATTTGATGATGGACCACAGGTTCTCAATGGGGTTCAGATCAGGTGAACAAGGAGGCCATGTCATTAGATTTCCTTATTTTATACCCTTTCTTGCCAGCCACGCTGTGGAGTACTTGGACGCGTGTGATGGAGCATTGTCCTGCATGAAAATCATGTTTTTCTTGAAGGATGCAGACTTCTTCCTGTACCACTGCTTGAAGAAGGTGTCTTCCAGGAACTGGCAGTAGGACTGGGAGTTGAGCTTGACTCCATCCTCAACCCGAAAAGGCCCCACAAGCTCATCTTTGATGATACCAGCCCAAACCAGTACTCCACCTCCACCTTGCTGGCGTCTGAGTCGGACTGGAGCTCTCTGCCCTTTACCAATCCAGCCACGGGCCCATCCATCTGGCCCATCAAGACTCACTCTCATTTCATCAGTCCATAAAACCTTAGAAAAATCAGTCTTGAGATATTTATTGGCCCAGTCTTGACGTTTCAGCTTGTGTGTCTTGTTCAGTGGTGGTCGTCTTTCAGCCTTTCTTACCTTGGCCATGTCTCTGAGTATTGCACACCTTGTGCTTTTGGGCACTCCAGTGATGTTGCAGCTCTGAAATATGGCCAAACTGGTGGCAAGTGGCATCGTGGCAGCTGCACGCTTGACTTTTCTCAGTTCATGGGCAGTTATTTTGCGCCTTGGTTTTTGCACACGCTTCTTGCCACCCTGTTGACTATTTTGAATGAAACGCTTGATTGTTCGATGATCACGCTTCAGAAGCTTTGCAATTTTAAGAGTGCTGCATCCCTCTGCAAGATATCTCACTATTTTTGACTTTTCGGAGCCTGTCAAGTCCTTCTTTTGACCCATTTTGCCAAAGGAAAGGAAGTTGCCTAATAATTATGCACACCTGATATAGGGTGTTGATGTCATTAGACCACACCCCTTCTCATTACAGAGATGTACATCACCTAATATGCTTAATTGGTAGTAGGCTTTCGAGCCTATACAGCTTGGAGTAAGACAAAATGCATAAAGAGGATGATGTGGTCAAAATACTCATTTGCCTAATAATTCTGCACTCCCTGTATATTAAAAACTCGATATTTTGCCATGTAATCTACTGTCTAACACCTGATATGTAAGATGAAGCATCCTGCCACCTTTCTGTCCATATCCTTATTGCTCCTCTTCTCCTATGAGCTCCAATAGCATGTCCAAGTCCGACAGAAATACCTGGTGTGCACTATGTGCTGCTGTAGACATGCAACAATAAACATTGGGTGTTGTTCTAGAAACATATTAATACAAACCCTGTGTTCTCTTGTTAGGTTCCACGTTGAAACCACACAACTCTCATCGATGTGTCTGCAGCATCCAATAACCCTCATCGTGTTTAAAGCAACATACTTCTCTCATCATTGTGCATTTAGAGCAACTCCTCTAACCAGTATGTGTCTAAACAGCACCTCTAATTGTTGTGTGTCTCGATACTCACTGTTTACATGTGAAAACATAGACTGTAAACACTTCTTTTGAAGATAACGCAGGGAATTCTAGAGAGTGACATGAGGGATATCAGTCCAAAATTGGCAGATTTACCACCTGACATATGTACAGTGTACACATGAGTATACACTCTAATTAGGTCGAATCGGACATTAAGCAGTTTTAAGTGGTGTGAATTTTATTGCTGCTGTTAATTACTAGGAGTGACAAAGTCTACACTCCTTTCAGGAAAAAGTAGGAATAGGTGATAAATGTTACAACCAACAAATTTCAAACTCCCTGGAGTGGGATTTCATCAAAGGTGCATTTGACCTCGGACCCCAAATTAGAATATTAAAATGCCGAGAGCTCCATTGAAGGCAGTGACATAGCTCTGGCCTTATGACTGGTATAAACCCAGAGCGTCAACCTTCCAATGTTTGTCTTCTTGTATCCCCCTTTTTAATTTAGAACATTCCACCCTTACCGAGTGGAGTGTTGTTGTAGCATTATAGGCCTTCTGCCTCGGTCTATAATGGTTGTTAAAAGCCCTCTCCCTCATTATAGGCCCTCGACTGTGGCTCTGGCCTACAACTCGGGTTTAGTGCTTTTAACAACTGGCGTGGCCCTCTGCAGCAGGCTATAATAGAACACCGGAATGTTGAGGGCTCCATTTTAAAAAATAGAGTGGTAAAGGGCCAGTAATTGGCAGTAAAGTGCTTCTACATCTCTGTGTTCAACTTGGATTTACTGACTGCTCATCTTAATCTATGTTTTCGGAGTCTATATGTAACTTGTCAAAAGCACTGTTTTAAGTTATAAACATGTTACTGTTAGAAGTCTTGGCCTCAGGCTTCTGACAGCAAGGAAAGGAAACAAAGCAGTGGGTGCTGACAAGTGCTGCGTTCTCTTGTGGTAACAGGAACGCGCAGCAGAGCGCTCATCTTTTGCCCTTCCATATTTTAAATTGTACCCTTTTCATGATAACACTTTTTAATTGAAGAACTTTGCAACTTTGCCGTTTCCTAGACGGTACAGTTGATTTTTGCGTATTTACCTAACACTTCACCGGCAATTTAAAACAGAGATATATAAAGTGATTTACCAAAAGCACACATGTTTGTGCTAAAGCCAGGATTAGCATGGTAAACAATTTAATCCGTAGGTCTCATCTCTCTGTTGGGCACCAATGCAACATTGTATTGATGTTTCTAATGCGACTTTCTTTCACATCTATTGATTCGGAAAATACAGGCGTATGTTTTAAGCTAGTCTTTCTGCATATAGACATGCCAGTGCTTTAAACTGAAATGTAGAAGCGTAGCTACTCACTCTTTGGAGTACCTGTTTGCTCCAGAGAAGTGCCATTACACTCTCATTAAATTAAATATATTACAGCAGCGCTGAGAAGTGCAGGTGCTTTCCTTTTCAAATGAAAGAAGTGCTGGTACTCAGTACCGGACAACACCTGCCCATTTGAAGCGCTGAGACATATATGCATCCGAGTACTGCGCCGTATGCAGCGATACCTTAGTCTTTTTAGATGTTTCATGATTGCGTTGTGTTCTGCTTGCTGGTGACTTCGCTTGCTGAGACCCAACCTGTCCTATATTTAATCGTATTCACTCTTCTGAAGAATGCTGCCCACAGCACGTGCCAGAGAATCGGGCTGTGTCTGCAATACTGCCGGCTGCAAGAGAGGAGGGTTTGTGGATTGTTTCTAAAAAAAGATTAAAGGTGACCGCGTTGAGTTATTCAGGGCCTGGAAATAAAGCCCGCCTCGTGTGAAGCCTGATATCCTAATCTTTGCTCGCTTCGGCGCCTGCCTCTAATCCTTTCTAACAGTGCCTTTCCAGAAGCTGGCTTTAGCAGTGACGGCCGGTAATTTTAGGAAGGGGGGAGGCGGGAAGCACACTCGGACTCATTCATTCACACGCACACACATCCTTTCACAACACTCATCAACATTCAAACATACACGCACGCACCAAACATTCATTTAAAAGACACACACACTTACCTTCAGCCTCAGAGGTCCCAGGAGGGTTGGGACTGCTGCTTTCCCTCATTGGCTGACCTTAGGCAGCATTCCCAACTTTGTCACAGAGTGGGATGGAGTCAGTGAGACTGCTGACCCCACCCCACTCTGTGACTAGGTGTCACTGATTGACACTTGCCCTGGACGCTTCAGGGGGAAGGGCCTCGAGGCATCTTTGCTGAGCCAAGGAGGTCACTCCCATAGGAGCTGTGACCTCTTCATCCCAGCAAAGTTCAGCTCAGGCAGCCAGGAGTCTGCGCAAATCGCGCATGTCTCGCTCCTGGCTGCCTCTGCTGAACATGAAGAGTGTCTGTCAGGCTGACCTTTGCTCAGCCTGACAGGCACTCTTCATGAGGGGCAAAAGGTGGGGGGGCGTTGCCCCTCTGCCCTAAAGGACGGGCTGCGGCTGAGCTTTAGGGTATCTGCAATTAACATTGAAGCACCACTATTGCACACCACACCACACACCTGCTCTGAAAGGCAGACCAAGACTACTAGGCGAGCACAACCAGAGACCCCAAACATCAATGAAACCTCCACTCCCTCTCATCCATTTTCCGTTGTACCTCAGTTTTTGAAATTGCTATCCCTTAAGATCTCTCATGAGTTGTAGACCATAACCGAAAACAACTCATTAAAAAAATCACTTGCCATGTCTTATCAGTGCCTGGGTATTTATCAGCTGGGTTTGAATGTTATCATGTGTGTGTGTGTGATGTGTGTCTGTGTGTGTGGGTATATCACCTTCTGCAGTAGGTAGATATAGTTAGGACCATGTTTCCATTGTAAAAATCATTTCTGACTTTTCCTGTATCTTTGACGCCCTTTGACGAATCTTTGGAAGTAACTGAAAACAGCTCCTTTTAAAATCACTTGCCATATGGTATCAAAGCCTGGCTATTTATCAGATGAGTTTAAATGTGTTTATATATATATATATATATATATATATATAAAAATATATATATATTGCCTTTTGGCTGTCACCAGTAGGTTTATATAGTTAGGACCATGGTTCCATTGTAAAAGCGTTTTCTGACTCGCCTATATTTTTGGTGCCATTTGACAAATCTTCACAAAATGTTTCAAAAAATGTGTTTCAGAAAATATTGTTGTACATGGGAAGTTTTGGGGTGATGTGTCAAGTGTGGGCAGAGTAAAAGGGGGGTAAAAAAAAAGTGTGTTTCCCATTATAATTCCCATGAGAATTTAGACACGACTACAGCCCGACCTGCTGGATGATATTACACAAAATGTGGAAGGAAGGTAGTTCTTGGTCCAGAAAGAGTGTTTTTTGTTTTTTGGTGTTGATCCCTTCAGTAGTTTTAAGATAGTAAAAGAAAAAGAAATATAGATATCTAGAGGTGAAATATTTGGGGGATAATAACAAACTTGTGTAGAGATCTGCAGAGCTCTGATTGACTGCCAACACTTCAACTAAGAAGTGTTGGCAGCCATCTTTGGACATTGCTGCCAAGTCCCAGAAAAAACGATAAAAAATAAAGAAAAGGTGGCAGGGTAGAGACCCACTGACACCTTAGCTCTGTTGCTGGGGTCCCAGAGGGACCCCGCGAGGGCAACAAAGCATTTTTTAAATAATGTGTGCTGCAAATTTGCGATGGGGTTTTGAATCCACAGCAAAAACAAAAAACAAAACAAACATGGGGCCCCCCTCATGTGCTTATTTATGCCTAGGGAACACCACCTCCCCGGGGCTTTCATTTAATGGTATGTGGGGGGGGGGGGGTGCACAGCACCCCTGCGCCCCATGGACCACCACCTCCCCAGGGCAAAATGGTTTAATTATGATACGGGTGTCCGGTGGACCCCCATGCCCCGGGGACTGTCACCTCTCTGGGATTGTTTTGATTATGTGTGGGAGGGTTGCACGGCCCCCATCCTGCAGCCCTGGGGCGCACCACCTCCTCAGGGGAAAAAAATGAATACTGGAGGGGGCGCATGGCTCCCCTGCAGCCCGGGGCCCTTGCCATGCACTGCTAATTACCCCAGATTTTACAGCACTCATGACAACGTTTATAATGTTATTAAAAATATGAATGAAGCATTAGCAGTCACATTAACAAAGAAAAAACTGTGCATGGCAGGGTGCAAGTTATAGATATCTTAGAACGCGAGTTATAGTTACTTGAAATAACTCTAACTACAACTGCTGAATTTCTATGGTTTTGTATGTGTAAATCCAGAACATAACTTTAACATCCCTGTAACCTTTGTTTTTTTCCAGTGAATTTATATCTATCTATCTATCTATCTATCTATCTATCTATCTATCTATCTATCTATCTATCTCTCCCTCCCTCTCTCTCTCTATATATGTGTATATATATATATATATATATATATATATATATATATATATATATATATATATATTCACAGGAAAAAAAACAAAGGTTACAGGGACGTTATGGTTAGCTTCATGTTTTATCCACCAAAAACCATAATAATTATACTTATGTTAAGAAAATATATCTTGTGGCCTAAAGTTACTTTCCAGGACGAATTGTATGGTTTTGTGACTATAACGTTCCTGTAACCTATGGTTTTTTCAGTGAATTTCTATGTTTGTTTAAGGTGAAGTAATATATAAATACTGTACAGTAATACATTAATTCAACCACTGCCGTGCATGGCTGAAGAGGCCAGGCCCTGCTCCCAACCCCCCACATCTACCCAATCCCACGCGGCACACACTTGGGAGTATGGTGTGTGAGAGGGTGAGTTTTTTATTTTAATTTGGGCTTCGGATCCACATATCAGTTGCGGATTTACACTGACGGTTGTGCTGTGTGCTGTGGTGGATCTGTGGATCATACAAGAATTTGGCAATTTTTTGCCCATGAGGGGCCTCTTAGAGACCCCTCCATGTGTCCTATGGGGTCAGACTACCTCTATCCTGCCCCTTATGTTTGTTTTTATTTACGTTTTCTCCCTGAGGGTCCAGCCAAGAAACAAAATGGCAGGCGCACTTTTCCTTTCTGATTACAGCCAGGCAATCAGGTCCTTGGTTTTTGGTCCGACCTACAGGTACCCCAGATCCACTGAGGATATGTGTCCCTAGATATCTATATTTTTTACCTTTATTAATTCTGAAATTACTCAACATATTCGCACCAAACCATAAAAATCATGATCTGTGGGACAAGATCTAGCTTCCTGACAAATTTGGTTTAATTTTGTTCAGTGGTTTGGGGTGTAGGCATGTCAAAATATTGCAAAATCGTCATAGACATAGTCTGGAGAAAAAGCATTTTGGGACACCTCCAGCCCCCCTTTTTCTCGGTCTCCGTTTGACAAACCACTACAAAAATTTCTACTCAGTAGCTATAGTGAGTGGGAAACTAGTTTTGCCAATTTTGTGAAGTTTAGTCAAACAGCGCCAAAGTTATTAGCAAAACAAAAAATGCTCCATCTATGGGAAAGTTGGTCATAACTACAACTACATACTGGCAGCTCATTCTCAACTTGTGGTTTGGGTCATATTGTCCCTTTGCACCTAAATTTTGTGTTATTTTCATTTGTCTTCAGTACTTACTGGGACAGGTTGAAGATAGGTGAGCTTTATCAAATATGTGGAATAAAATGAAATAAATGTAACTATGTACTGGTGTAAAAAATACATTTGTTCTAAGTACAACTTATGTGTCTGTACAGTAAAAGAATAGCACCATAAACAATGTAAAACATATAAATGCAATTACGTTTTAGAGAGAATACCCAGATTTCCGTTGCTTGAGATGCACCCTCTGTGATTTCCAACAAGTCAGCTCAAAGTTTAGCAAAGGTTGACTCATTTGAGGGCTTTGTTTGAATCCGTTACTCAAATGGACCACTTAACAGCTGGATTTTAAGAATTTTTGCTACGATTTTTGTCACCAAACTGCCCACAATAGGTTAAAGAGTGCTTATTTCCAAAGGGTACGGATTGTTTTTTCTACTAGTAAGAGTAGATTCATAAAATATCAAGTAAGACTCTCAGGAGCTATGCCCGACACAGGGACACACGAATGAACCAAGCTCAGAGGGTTTGCGCACTCTGTGGATAAAGGCACAGGACAACATTCATGAGTCTCTTTAGCCCATTTCATAGTCTGAGCTGCTTTCAACAATATTTCCTCCTCGCAAAATTCAAGTATGTGGTAGAAATGATTTGCGTGCACTCTGACTCGCTGTAGCCTGAATTGTTCAGGTTAAAGTTCATTGTAATGCCTTCAGTTTTACGCTTGTACATATTTCTTTGGATTACACCGCCTGCAGGTCTTTATGTTGCCTGTATTTAGAATGAGAGGTAAAACACTGGAATATCAGGAGCTCCATTGAAGACAATGGCATGGCCAATAAGGATTGGTATAGCCCTTTTAGCTATAGCATTCCAATGCTTGTCTTATGTTTCTCCCTGTTTAATTTAGAACATTCTTCCTAAGTGGTGAAATGTTCTTGTAGCACTGTGGCCCTTCTACTGACAGCTACATTAACCTTCATAGACCCTCTTCCTCGATCTCGTTATATGGCCTTGTCTGCTATCAGACCTTGGGCAGAGGCACTTTAATGACTAGTACAGCCATGGACAATGAGCTATGCTGATATATTATATGACTGCACTTTCGAATTCCTCAGTGCTAGCGCATAATCAAACCAACTTACATTATTAGCTATTATTTTTGTTCTCTTCAGGGGTATCAGAGCAACAGTTAAAACACCTTCAGTTAAGCCAAAACTTTCCAAATTGGCCAGGCCCAAAGTCAATGCATCATTTATTTTACGGATCCTTTTTTATTAATAAAGATGTTACCCATTTAGTCTTTGCTAAGCCAGGACATAGGATTCTAAAGGACATCACAAAGTGTGGGGTACACCAGGATATCAACTGTAGATCAGTTAGCTGAAGAGATAACATTTAAACAATAGGCCCCATTTGTGAACTGGTTGTTTATTCATTCATTTAAACCTGAAAAAATAAGACAGTCTGTCAAAATGTCCGCCATCATCATCGTAGTTTTATCACGATGGGGTCTCTCTACTTTATAAGAGTTTAGACCTTTTCATGCAAAATGTGCTGTGTAATGTTAGCATGTGTTGTTTTGTTGTGAATGGGCATTGGCTACCCACCCAGTCCTATTGTTGTGAGGGACCTCGATAGGGTTCATTACATTTTGGAGCTATTTCACTTGTACAATTAAGTTATGTTTCAAAGGATGTTGGTGCGGTGTCTTCTCATAGCCCTATAAACTGTTGGTTCCCCGATTAATGAGGAGTAGTGCTGTTTCCTTAGGTTTTTTATTCCCTTCTATCCTCTGCCATAGACCCAGACTTAAAACCTTTTTCTTCACACATCGATTCCTTTTTTAAAATAATAATTAGGACTGCAACTACAGATATCAGAACACTATGAAAAGAAGATGGAATTGTTCACATGATGCTTCCTGTATGTTCTACTCTGTGGGCATCAAAATATATGACTGGTCTTCTGTACTTGGGCATCGAATTGTGAATTTGAGATTTTTGTAGTTTTAGTGTATTTTATATGTACAGTTCACTTTTGCAGCGCACCATGCCCTCGAAGCACCTCAAATATTTGACAATATACCAAATAGGAATTAATGGGGGCTAGATGTAACTGTTTAGACCTACTGGTGTACCAGGAGAAGTGGAATATTTGATGGCGGCCAACTCTTGGAACAGAGTTTGTTTCACATGGTCATGTTCACCAGGAAAGGAATGCATTGCTGAAAATTCTGTGTTTAAAATGGTATTTATGTTAATAGTAGGTGGCTGGTGTTTTAAAATCAAGTATTTGAAGCCTTCTTGAATAGTATGAGATCCAATAGAGTAAATGTGCATGCCTACTACAGTTGAGCGGTAGTCTTCCGGCCTACCCTATAAACAGACATTTGCAATTTCAATCTGCTTGCTTGTGATACTCAGGCGCAGATCTATTGGCTTTGCACACACATTGGTGGCCATGTGGAAATTGTTTTTCATGAAGCATAGAAAACCATTTAAACATGGCCAATCGCTCTTTATTATAGTGGGCCATGGATGGAGGGTGGTTGGTGTTAGAGGGCATTGACGTAAAAACTTTTGAATGAAGAGGGCAGGAGGTGGAAAAACAAGAGGGGCAGGGAAGGCGAGGAGATAATGCGAGAAAGACAGAGAGAGAGAGTGGGAGACATCAGGAACTACACCTCGTGAGCCCGACACCAGCAGGAAGAATACAACTCATTGAATCAAAATACAAAGACAGCAGAATGTTCCTTAATAAGTCAAACACAAGAATAGTGAGGGAATTAATTGAGTCAGGAAATGGGAGCTGACTCAGACCTGAAAGACACCGAATCAAGAGCCAGGGGTGGACCCAGTGGTTACTTCAAGTCTACACTGGATATAATAGGTCTCAGACAGCTAATTTGTACTGTAAACAAATCCTAAAAACCCAAAGTCATTTGAAATGACAAGCCAGGATGGCTTTCTTCAGGCACTCTGGCTAGCCCAAGAGCTAGCCCAAGTGCTACTGAGATGACAAGCCACCTTCAAAGGTTTTGCTTCATTTTCTCTGGTTTGAAAATTAATTTCCCTAAATGGTTAACAGTGGAATACCAGTTTTCAGAGGAAACCGATATCATTTTATGCAGCACAAATATACATTTCCTTTAAAGCTTGTGGAGAAAACAACCAGATTCAGACATCACGTGTACGTTTTGTTTGAGACATTCAGTGAGCTAACGATGGTTTCTCATATAGAGTGTTTGCTATATAACTATTTTACCGACGCGATTGATTGGTAGCATGGTATGCTTATTCTGGGTACCTGTTACTTGGTGATTTCTGCAGTCTGTTCTTCTCATCGTGTACTCTGACACAGTGTTTCAGTGCTGACATAATCGGTACTCTGTCTCAGATTGACAGCCGCCTGGCACCCAGTCAGCAAAGAGTCAAATGATGTTTAGCACTTAAAATGTCAGAAACAAATGCTGCAGTGCTTAATTTGTAAATAAAAACGTGCCGGTGCCCAATGCCCACCTCTTAAAGACGCGCAGCTGCTGCAATTAAATGTGGGAACACGGAATACTGAGGCAGCATAATCCTGAAGCCATTTCGGGCCACTTCAATTCATATAAAGCCACTCCCTGCCCCTTCAGCTCACTCTAGCAGCTTCCTGCTTTCTTCCATTGTGACGCTTATTCGTTTTTCCCTTCCTCCGTCTTTTCCATATGTGTCTTTTGCTCGCAGCAAATCCTTGAGGCAGAAGAATGAGCCCTAGCCCCCAAAAATAAGTGCCGGTGCTCAGCACCGGAAACAACAAGCACAAATTAAGCACTGAAATGCTGCTTGTAGTGACTAATAGATGAACAAATGTGCAACAATGATGAAATTCGGAGTGCCATTCAAAATGGGTTGAAATGTGAAGGCATGAACATAAGTGACTGTATCATGATGCTGTATCGTGGCTGTGGACAGGCACGAAAGGAGTCAAGCACTCGCATGTGAAACACGCGTAGGTAAAGCCAAGAGGTCTGCCTCTGGGAGCTATTAGCTTTGGCAATGTTTTGTTGCCATGCTGCACCATGTTTTGTAGCCATGCGAGGAAGGGAGGGAGAGAAAGATGTGGGTGGCAGGAGAGGACAGGGGAAAGGGGCAGAGGGTAAGCAGACGGGCAATAGAGGGTGGGAGGGAGGTACAGGGAGCCATTTAGTCGGACAGCAGACGATGGTTGGGAGGGGCTAGGGGCACATATATGGACAACTGAGATGGTTGGGAGGAGCTGGCACAAGCACACGGGCAAGAGAGTGGGCAGAAGGGACAGGGCAACCCCCCAGACAACAGATGTGGGCATGAAGGGCTGGGGCAAGCACACAGACATTGAAGGATGGTCAGGGGGGACAAGCACACAGACAATGGGGAAATGCTGGAAGAAGCAAGGCATGGACAACCACACAGATAGCAAAGAATGGGCAGAATGGATGGGGTTAACCACACAGACAACAGAGGGTGGACAGAAAGGGCTTGGGGCAAGCTGACAGACCATGGAGGTGGGCAGGGGGGGGCGGCTAGAAAAAGAACAATGAAGCATGGGCTGGAGGGGCAAGGGCAAGCACACACACAACAGAGGGTGGAGGGAGGTTCGGAAGGAAGCACATGAACAACTGAAGGCCACCATGGACAGGGCAAGCACACAGACAGTGGAAGAAGGGTGGAAGGGAATTGGGGAGGAGAATGCAGGGGGAAATGGTTCTTGTAGGAGACAACTGATTAACACAGGCACTCTTATAGAGTACTCAAACAAAAAAGCAGCATTTGAAAACATGAGAAGTGGAAGGACAAAGTAATGCATCCATGCTCCAGGGGCAGAGAAACACACGAAGAGGAAGGGAGCAGATGTAAGCTGACAAATAAGAAAAAAGTAAGAGTGACAATGAAGCCAATTATTAGTAAGCAATGTGCAGCGTTTAAGGCCCCTTGTATGGTAACAAATCATCTTGCAAGAGAAGAGAAACCTAAATGTCATATTGTCTACGGTCAGGGCACTAACTCAGTGACTACACAACTTTACATGTGCTTCAGGCTATGAAGCTTGGGGAAACAGAGATGTAGTTGCTGGTCCCTGTTTTCAAGCTTGCTTTCCAAAGTTCATTCAGTATCTCACCAAAATGAAACAAAATGGAAAATCTCAGATTTTCCGTGAATTTCTTGAAACAAAAATCAAGTGTTTTGCTAAAACAAAGGAACTCATGAACCCATAATAATGACAACCCAGTAGATAAAGACCAGGAGGATAATTCTGTGTGTAATTTGGAGACTTGACAGAATCAAGTACGTTACTTTCCCATCACCTGCTTTCTTCGTAAGTGAAATACACCACTAGGTATCTTAAACATTCTACATACACCTTCAATGTGGAACCCCATCACAAATCTCTCTGCAATTTCTGATCAGGTAGATCACTGATTTATTGGCATTGAGTTTAAGACCTGAAAATTACATTTCCAAATACTTGCAATACCTGAAGGACTCTGGTACCTTACTCCTGTGAATCTCCAAAGCCGATCCAGACATTGTCAGCATATAATGAAACTCTATTTGGAGTCCTGTGGGCCAAGTTGAAGCCCTGTATGTGGGCATCTATACAAAGCCGTTCAGCCAAGGGTCCAATGGTTTGTGCAAACAATGGGGGGAAAGCGGGCAACCCTGTTGCATCCCTTCAGAAGGAGAAACCCATCAGAGACTTCCCAGCCCAACCGGACCTTGGCCCACAAATCAGTAGAGAGGCGGTATACGTGTATGAAAAATGTGTGTGAAGAATGTGTTTGGTTTGAGTGCAAAAAGATATTCCCACAGCACTGAATCAAAGGCCTTTTTCAAAATCCAGCATCAAGGGACCTAGTAGATGTTGTAGTCTATCTACAGGAGCCAGAGCATTGTGAAGTCTGCTTATGTTGTGTGTACTGGATTTCCCAGGCATAAAAAAACATTGATCTTGGTGTATCAACAAATTGATCAAAGTGTTTAGGCGGCTATTGACAGTTATTCACTATAACAATATACCAAGTAGGTGCACCAAAAAAATGACGCACTGATACTGGTTAGCACCAAAGGTGAACTGAAACTGTGCAAGTGTACAGAAACAAAGAACATGTTGATATATTGTTTTCTTAAAGAAGCCAGAACTGAAAATTAGAGTACAAGCTCAACAGACTGTTCAACGTGGGAATGCATGAACGTTACAACCCATATAGAAATTATTTCCAACAGGGTCTTCATCAGCACTAATCAGGTAGCAACCTCTCACCGTGGGTCATGTGCACAAGGAAAAATCTCTTAAAATGTTACCTAAGTAGATTTGTGCCTAGATTTTGAGCAAGGTGGAGAAACATGGCTTGACAAACCCTCAAGGCAGGACTGTCCAATTTTCCCATTGGCATTTCCCCGAGGGAATAGAGGATCTAAGAGTGCTGCTGGCATCGCTGCCACTTTCTACAGCTCCCATATACAATTGCGAGAGAGAGGGAGCGAGAGACAAAGAGAGTTCAAGAGAAGAGAGCGAGGGAGCTGCTTGCACATTTTTTCCAGGGTTACTTTTAATTCCAAGTCCAGCCCTGAAAACCTTAGGCAGTGCTGCTCCTTTAAATTACAGGTGAGCTAGCTTAATAAAAAATGTTCTATGCTTGAGTGATACTGTTACATTGAAATATGACTTTTAATATGGATACTTTTAAGGCTTTTAGTTCCTGAGTAACAAAGGTATTTGCACACTGAGGTTAAACTTAGGGGTGCGTGTGCTTTCATTTAGGAGTGTAAGCCAAATGTTTATAATTTTGAATTTGCATGTGTAATTCACTCACTCACTCTGGTTTGATTTTATGTGCAATGTAATTTTACATGTGAGCAAATCAGACTGTAGGCATTCCACTGCAGAGGTGCCTGCTTATAGACGTGAAAGACAGTAAATTAGCAAGTTTGTGGCTGTTCAAATTTTTTGGCAGGCACATTCCTACCTCGCATACAGCTGGAGATTTTCAAAATTCTGGGGAAGAACAGAGGTCCCTATACAGGGTGGGAATATTAACACCCCAATGTAGGTGTTGGGGCGGGGTTTCTTGATGGGGAAATGTATTTCCTGTGGAAGAAAAAATATTAGGAACTGTAATTACCCTCTATTGTCTATTGTCATCTTCGTTCATGCTTAAATGTAGAACTGAAACATTTATATTTGTGCAAATCGTTACAAATTGGAGTAGTCTTGGAAGACTGCGAGAGTCACACCTTCACAGTTTGGAATACATCTGTAATTCTTTGTTGATTTCAGGAAGGTGACCAGTAACTCCATGGTGTGAGCCTACAGGTATAAATCTCCTACTTTTTTGGGTGTTTTGCCCCGTGGAGTCTAGAAAGGCCCCAGAGGAAGGCAAATAATAACGCCAAAGGCCATTGCAAAACCTGGACCCAAGATTGTTTGCAAAAAATATAACATTGTCCCCAGAAACTCTTTTCTTTGCACTTTTGAAGCATTGCTTCTGTATATATTACAGGGAAATTAAAATGTTTTTCCAGACAAATTTATGCAAATATTCTACATGCATAACATTGATGCTCCAGCGTAGCCTACATTCAATAATTGCATTGTTAGAAACGGATCCCCTGAAAAGACGTAAAGTTGTTAACATTCACTTTGGCAACAGGCTTCTGTGATTGGTGTGCAGGTAAATAGCTTGTCGTAAAGGAGCCTAAAAATGCAATAGACAGTATCTTTCACAAACGCAACTGCCTGTTGAATAATTTATATTCCTCCAATGTTGAGATGCCGGCATGACACTGAAAAAGAATCCATTGAGTAAACTGATTAGCCGCGCTGCATTGATCTTGTTCAAAATAATTATACATTTTGCTGAAGGGTTTTCTGTAGCGCATAATCCCCTGATGTCAAGATGGCTTTTTGTAAAGGGGGATAGAGAGAGGGCGGAGGACCCGAGAAAGAGGGAGTGCCAAAAACAGAGCACGAGAGTGTGCGGCAGAAACAGAGAGACAGGGCAAGGGAGAGAGAGGGGGGGGACACATTTAGAGCGAGAGAGCGAAAGACACAGGAGACGGAAAACGAGCGGATGGGAGTTCAAAAGCGAGAGAGGAGGAGCGCGAATAGAAAAGCTTAAGACTCTGTACAAGATCCAGAGTGGTTGGAGTAAAGACAGAAATGCAGAAAATGAGAGAAGGTAGGACAGTAAGGGAAGGCAAAAGGGGAAGGATCCTGTGGAAAGAGAGTGTGTGTAGAACAATGTGCAATAGGGTGAAAGGGGAGAAAGGGAACGAAGAAAACGACAATGGAGTGAATAAACAAGAAATATAGAGCGCGATGGATAAAGAAGGAAGAGAATAAACTACAGAGAATGTATGGGAAGAGAGCGCGATAGAGCGCAAAGAACTCGAAGCTTGTTAGCATTCCCCTCACACGCGTCGACACTTGAGCAAACTCCTCTGAGTCTCTCTGCTTTTCATTAAATCACTACCGGGCGCCGTGGCAATGTGTCATAAACAGGGAATCTTCTACATTTACATATTTCATGAAAACTGGCACAGTGCTAACTATTCCTGGCTGACCGCGGCCTACGTAGCCCGGCTCTCACATCACGTGGCCAGATACTGCAGCTCAACAGAATGTGTAATCTGCCGAGGACCGGGAATTACTGGACTGTGTGCTCTCCAGAAACACATCTCTGCCTTAACCAAACTCACGCGGCATTGTACAATTTTCAGAACTGCAATAAAGATATATGCATGTTTAATTTGCAAATAAAAACGTGCCGGCGTCCAAAGCCCTGCCCTTAAATACGCTGCTGTTTCGATTGAATGAGCGAACACGGAATACTGAGGCAGCGTAATCCTGAAGCCATTTTGGGCCTCTTCAATCCAGCCACTCCCTGCCCCTTCAGCTCACGCCTGCAGCTTTCTGCTTTCACCTTTGTGACGCTTTTTCGTTTTTCTTTTCCTCAGTCTTTCTCAAATGTGTATTTTGCTCGCAGTAAATGCTTGAGGGGAAAAATTAAGTGCCGGCCCTCAAAAATAAGTGCCGGTGCTCCGCACCGGAAACAACAAGCACAAATTAAGCACTGGATATATGAAATCAAAAGTAAACACCAACACAGTGGTGGTTCGTACCGTGCTTTGCATTGCTGCGTACATGCAACAAATGTGTATCACTGCTCGTATTCAACGTAGTGAACGGCGGGAAGAGCCCAACATGGGGTTTGAACGTTCTACGCGTCACAAACAGCTGTTATACCACAATCCTATATTCACTCCCATTGGTACCAAAGCCAACGACTGACTTTCTGTTCCACCTCTTGCACACCTTCTTTTTTTGCACCGGCATCCATGTTTTAATATCAGTTTTTGGTGGGGAGTTCTGTTAAAAAATCTAGAGAAAAACTTGAATAGTCTCTGAACCAGAGTAGAAAACAGCGTGATAAAAAAGTGGAAAATGTAACATTTATCTCAGAAGTGGCTTTTCCTAAAATGTAAAAATCTGTTTTTAGAATCGTTGATCCTAAAACAGCACGATACCTTTGATTATGCCACTGGTAGCCTGTTTATGTGTAGAATGTGATACAAGTATTAGCAGATGTTTTCTCGAGTTACTCGTTTAATACAGACTAATAAATAATATACTAGTTTTGGTCACGTGAAAAACGAAGGGCACATAAAACGAGCCTTGAGAAGGGGAGGTACTGGTCAGCTGTTTCTTATTGGAAGAAAGAGTTCTCTGGTGGACATGGATCCTGATTTCACAGCAAGGTGCATGGTCTTGTCTATTGGAATGGGTTGCTACCAGTTGGCATCATGTGCGGTGTGCATCCTTGCAGGAACCCTCAATGAAGTACTATTAAAGGTTGGAGGCCTCAGTCTGAAGCCATGCCACCAGCTTCTAGAAGGTGGCTGTGCTCCAACTTGACATGATGACATAAGTATGCCATGATGCTAAACAGGAGATTGGAGAGGAGAGAATAGACTTATGCCGTGCTGAAGGAGGGTGGGTGGCTGCAACCATTTTCTAGAAAACAAGTATGTTCAATTGAAAACTCTGCCAAAACATAGTGTTGTGATTGTCCCGAGCTTATAGAAAGCCTGCAAGAGTTTTGAGATGTTTATTTAAGCAGAAACACACTATAACAACCATTTGCAATTTAATGGGTCTCGCTTTTGATCGTGCTAGAGCTATTAGCATTGTAAATTCCTTACTGGACTTTTCTTGGCACATAAATTGAAAATAAAAAGTAAGCATAAGCAAGACGATTCAAAGACTCACGGCTGCCATGAGTGTGAGGGTGAAGGAGAGACACAAAAGGAAAAATAAGTTTGCTCTCAGTTAAACGTATCGGCAAACGTGCAATTATCCATGTAACAGGGTCGATGGCCAAAGCGGTAACAAAACTGCCCCAATGATAACAAAGGATTTTTGAAAGGCAAGCCCATAAACGAGTGAAAGTGATGTGCATGCAGTGGGTGTGGTTAAAAGCCCAAAGATAGATTACAACACGTCAGAGTGCTTGCACGCTTGACCTAGAAAACAAGGGAATCTGAAGGAGACTCCTAGCACGTGAGTGCAAGAAGGCAGGGTTGGGTGTTTGGTGTATGTGTATATTTTGTGTATGAGTGCCAGAAGTGTGCAGTGATTATGTCACAGTGGGTGAGACATAGTGGCTAGAGTGGGAGGTTGACGATATGAACCAGCGTCAGGCGTGGTTGACAATATATCAATGTGGCCATGTAGTTTAGAATATGTTCCACGGAGGAAGTGATAGTAATTCAGAGGCAGTGTCTCCTGCCCATCTTCATAGCGGCTTGTTCTGAGTTTTCACATTTTCTGCTGGGTCCTAGGATGAAAATATCTTGTGCAACTGTTAGAAATGGGGTCTTTGGTTGACAGTCAGGTTACCCCCTGTTGAAGCAAGGACCCTCACTCTAGTCAGGGTAAAAGAGAATCACCCTCAGCTAATCCCTGCTTATCCCCTTGGTAGCTTGGCAGAGCAGTAGGCTTAATTTCAGAGTGCTAGGTGTAAGGTATTTATACCAACACACAGAGTAACATAATGAAAACACTACAAAATGACAGAACACAGGTTTAGAAAATTGAGAATATTTATCTAAACAAAACAAGACCAAAACGACAAAAATCCACAATACACAAGCCAAGTTTTCAATTAAAAATCAGAAAGAGTGTTTAAGTAGTTTTCAACACACACTAACACGGTTATCGTGAAAATGTACCTTAGGTGCGTCAAAAATAACACTGCACGGGCGAGTGTGCGTCAAAAAGGGCTTGCGATGTGTCGATTTCACTCATGAGCTAGACTTGGCGTCGTTTCTCTTTTCGTCAGGTCAGGGCGCGTCGTTTCTTCTCTCTACAGGAGAGCGATGCGTCGATCCGGTTAGCACTCTCGGGTCCGGGCAGGCCTTGCGTTGTTTTTACACATCCAGCGGTGTCTGTGTCGGAAATCCAGCCGCACGATGATCCGAAAAACCGCGCAGAATGGGTTGCGATCTCCCAGCCTCTGTCAGTGATGCGGCGTGTCGTTTCTCCAGTTCCGTGAGTCAATTCTTCGGTTGCGTTTTTGGCGAGCATAGATTTTCAGCCGCGGAGCCGGCGGCGCGTCGTTTCTTCAGACGCAGATCAGAGTCGCGTCGATCTTTTCCCCGCACGGCGCTCTGTGCTTGGATTTCCTCCGCTTAGGCTGCCAGCTTCTCCTTTCAGGGTCCCAGGAACTGGATGGGAACCACAGGGCAGAGTAGGAGTCTCTCCAGAGACTCCAGGTGCTGGCAGAGAGAAGTCTTTGCTGTCCCTGAGACTTCAAACAGCAGGAGCCACGCTCTAAATCAATCCCTTGGAGATTTCTTCTCAAGATGGAAGGCACACAAAGTCCAGTCTTTGCTCTCTTACTCTGGCAGAAGCAGCAACTGCAGGATAGCTCCACAAAGCACAGTCACAGGCAGGGCAGCTCTTCTTCCTCAGCTCTTCAGCTCTTCTCCAGACAGAGGTTCCTCTTGTTTCCAGAAGTGTTCTAACGTCTGTGGTTTTGGGTGCCCTTCTTAAACCCAATCTCTCTTTTGAAGTAGACCTACTTTAAAGCAAAGTCTCTCTTGAATGTGAAATCCTGCCTTGCCCAGGTAAGGCCCCAGACACTCACCAGGGGGTTTGAGACTGCATTGTGTGAAGGCAGGCACAGCCCTTTCAGGTGTAAGTGACCACTCTTCCCCTCCCTCATAGCACAGATGGCTCATCAGTAAATGCAGACTACACCCCAGCTCCCTTTATGTCACTGTCTAGTGAGAGGTGCAACCAGTCCAACTGTCAAACTGACCCAGACAGGGAATCCACAAACAGGCAGAGTCACAGAAATGGTATAGGCAAGAAAATGCTCACTTTCTAAAAGTGGCATTTTCAAACACACAATCTTAAAATCAACTTTACTAAAAGATGTATTTTTAAATTGTGAGCTCAGAGACCCCAAATTCCACATGTCCATCCGCTCCCAAAGGGAATCTACACTTTAATCAGATTTAAAGGTAGCCCCCATGTTAACCTATGAGAGGGACAGGCCTTGCAACAGTGAAAAACAAATTTAGCAATATTTCACTGTCAGGACATATAAAACACATTGCTATATGTCCTACCTTAACCATACACTGCACCCTGCCCTTGGTGGCTACCCAAGGCCTACCTCAGGGGTGTCCTATATGTAAGAAAAGGGAAGGTTTAGGTCTGGCAAGTGGGTACACATGCCAAGTCGAATTTACAGTTAAAACTGCACACACAGACACTGCAGTGGCAGGTCTGAGGCATGATTACAGAGATACCTATGTGGGTGGCACAACCAGTGCTGCAGACCCACTAGTAGCATTTGATTTACAGGCCCTGGGCACCTCTAGTGCACTGTACTAGGGACTTAATAATACATGAAATATGTCAATCATGGATAAGCCAATTACATACACATTTTGTAAAGGAGCACTCGCACTTTAGCACTGGTTGGCAGTGGTAAAGTGTTCAGAGTAACAAAAACAGTAAAATCAGAATCCGACACACATCAACAACCTGGGGAACAGAGGCAAAAAGTTAAGGGAGACCACGCCAAAGATGAAAAGTCTAACAGGAACATTGTGTCAAACTATGGCTGGTGTCAGAGTTGAGGGCACTTTTGGTTGCACTCAATGGCCAGGTAGCTCACAAGCTGGCAGATGTTTAAGTTCACTGAACAGCTAGGCATTGAAACTTTGAGGAAGAAATAGTCAGGCATTGAAATGAGATGCAAGGATAAAGCTGAAAGTCATCTATTGACCAGCTATATGTAGCAAGAGAAAAGGCCTGTTTAGCAATATATGTGGAACTTACTTTGAGGTTTGCGCCTATAAGAATATGTGTGTTTCTTGCCTTATTTTTGAGCACCGATAATGTCATTTTTTCTGCTGTTAATAGCGCAAGGCTTTATTTTCCACCCCTTTCAATAGTTTTTGAGATTAACACTTTTTAAAATATGCTAGTTGATATTGCGCAGATGCATTTCACTATTATGAAATGCGTTTTCTTATCAGCTGAAATACATAGTGAATGTATGTATTTGCATGACCTTTTCTTAGAGTGGAAGTGTACAAAAACGAGGGTAACATAGTACACCAATGAGGAATCTGAGTAATTATACAGTTTAGGGAACAATGGCTCCACTGGATGTAAACTAAAGCATTAGGGGACATCAATACCTCTGTCTCATAAATGCAAGCATTATTCAAAATAATGATGCTATTCCCAATAAAGCTCAGCTGATCCAACGTATCCAAGTCTGGATGCGATACAGGAATTATATTACAAATAAAATAACAATGTGGAATATTGCAGGGTATGATGCCAAGCTATCTGACCAGGCTTGCGTTAGGTGTGTGGCTGACTATGATATTATTATGCAACAGGAGACATGGTCTGAGGGGCTGGCTGCTTGGGATGGTTATGATAGATTTGCTATCCCAGCTGTTCAGTCCCTTGGAGGTCGTTCGAAAGGGGGCCTGGTTACCTTAATCCGTTTTTCCAAGATAGTGGCTGCTTTTCAAATTAATTGTAACCACCAGGGTATATTGCCTGTTTGGGTAATTTTTTCTAATAATTTTAATGTCTTGTTGGTTAATTTTTATAATGCTGTATGGGATGGGGGGTGTCAAATTGGGATTCTTTTCTCCATTCTTCAGGTGTTGAAACATAGAATGGAGGAGGTGGGGTTGGAATCCTGTGATATTGTATCGGGAGATTTTAATGCTAAGCTGGGTTGACTCAGTACAGTGGTAAATCCCTTCGAGTACGACCGTGTGGACTACTCGGCGGATGAAATTCAGGATGTTAAAGGCAGGGCTCTGATTAAGGAACTTAGGAAGTTGGGCCTTTTGAACTTCCGGGACACTGAAGTAGTAGATTTTCACCAGCTCCCAACATTTATGGGTAGAGGGTCTGGCACCACAATTGACTACATGTTTGTGTCGCCGTTACTGAAAGATTTGATAACTGGAGGGGAGGTGCTTGAAGAATGTATAAGTGACCATAACCCCCTCACAGTGTGCTTTAAACTTCCAGGGGCTCCAAGTAATTCAGGGCGGGGCGGTCCAGCAACAGTGAAGATAAGAGATCAGGGTAGGCGACTTGGCTGGAAACAGGTAGATGCCCAAAAAGTTATTGAGAGGGTGGTGGGGGTAACCTATCCTTGTTTATGGATATACTTTTGAGAGAGACTCCGAGCCCCAAGGAAGTGATGGATGCAATAACTGAAGTCAACATAGTAGTCAGAGACTGTTTATTCTCAATAGACAGCCGTCCCAACAAGTGCAGAGGTGGGTGGTTTGATAAGGCCTGTTATGATGCTAGGGCAAACATGAAAACGGCCCTCAAGGAGTATCCCAGAGATAGGCCCACGGTGAAAGCAGCAAGGATTAAGTATAAAAGGGCTCTGAGGGAAAGTAAGGAAACATTTAAAGCAAAGGCCTGGGTAGAGCTGGAGCGTGCCACCGTCCTGAAGGATCCTGGTCTGTTTTGGAAGGTGGTGAATAGAGGTTCTTTTGCAACAGAGACATCTGAGGGTTTGGGCTGTAATATTGCCCCGGAGGCTTGGGTAAATTATTTCTGTAGAATCTTTGAGGGAATCCCTCTAAAAAATAATTGGGAAAAAGAGTGTGTTGTGGTTCCCAATTTAGCAATTAGGTTTTCGCTCCAGGAAGTTATTGACGCACTCCAGGGTAGCGCTAGTAACAAAGCCCCGGGCCCAAATTCCATCCCCATGGATTTGTACAAATCTTGTCCTCAGTTATAGGCACCTGTTCCCTTAAATGTTCTTAATGCAGCAGTTACTGTGGGAATTCCTGCCTCTTGGAGAAGGGCTTGTATTATTCCAGTTTTTAAAAAGGGGAATCGGAATGACCCTAAGTCCTATCGCCCTATTTCCCTACTTGACTCTTCTGGGAAGATTTTGGGACGGATCATCCTAAGGCGTATTGAGGCTTGGATGGCAGAAAAGGACATTTTGAGCCGTGACCAGTATGGCTTTAGGGAAGGTCTTGCCACATGTGAACAGTGCCTTAATCTTCTGATGATGATTGGGAAATATACGCAAGCCAGGAAGGGCACCCTCTATCTTGCCTTTATGGACTTTAGTTGTGCCTTTGATAAGGTAAATTGGTCCATATTGTGGGAAAGGTTAAGTCAGTTAGGGATGGATCCTGGTATTGTGGAGCTGCTCCGGTACCTCCACTCAGGATCGATTGCTAATGTGAGGGTGGGGACCAATGGGGAATGTTCAGAGACTTTTACACTCACCAAGGGCGTTCGCCAGGGGTGTGTGTTGGCCCCTACTCTGTTCCTTTTATATACTAATGGATTGTCGGATTTCTTGGTGGAACACTGTAGTGATGTCCCTAAGGTGAATGGCACTGATGTCCCGGTGTTGACGTATGCGGACGATGCGGTCCTAATGGCCCGCACCATGAATGGTCTCCGTAAAGTAGTTAGAGCCTACGCCTCTTACATCTCAGGCTTGGGTCTAGAGATCAATTATAAGAAATCGCTTTTTATGGTATGTGGTAAACCTTTGAGCAGGGTCGGGGAGCTAAAGGTTGATGATCAAACTATTAGTAGGGTCAATGAATTCCCATATTTAGGGGTGATTTTTGATGATAAAGGCTCATGGAAACCCTCTATTGCCAGAAGGAGTATGCTCTTCCATGCCTCAGTGGGTGCCACTTTTGATTTTGTTGTGAGAGTAGGAAGTAAACCCATTAAGCAACTGCTTGAAATCTACAGGCGAAAATGTCTCCCTGTCCTGTTGTATGGTGCAGCACTCTGGGGGTATATGGACACCCGAGTGCCCATTTATGAAGAAAATCATTTCTGCAGAAGACTATTGGGTGTTGGCCAAAATACCTCGGGTTTTTGCTTGCATCTAGAACTAGATTTTGGGTGTGTGCAAGATACTATTCAGTTGGCTCCTCTTTTGCTATGGATTTCGATTTGGAGTAATGAATTTGCCATTTTTAATAGAGAGATCTTAAGGGACTGTTTGGCCTGTGATAATGTAAAATATATTCCCTGGCTGATGTATATAAGAAAGATAGCAAAGGATTTGGGGCGGCCGGACTTATTTGACTCTCCTGAGGGTCTGACTAGCCAGGATACAAATTGGGTGAAGGAGAATTTCTTAAGAATTCCGAGGGCTGAAAGAGAGGGAAAGGAACTAGGGAAATAATCGGTCAGGGATTTTGTTATGTTAAATATGGGGGTGGGTCCTGAGCCCTATCTCCTAGCAATAAATGACCTGAGGGAAAGGACTCTTATTACTCGATTCCATTTGGGGATCATTAGAAATAATCTCTGCTTTCCGCTAGGTCAGTAGGGTGAAAAATCTATCAGACCGTGTCCCTGTGACGGGGTGTCCCTGCAGACCTAGTCCCATTTTACATTATTCTGTGTTTTTTATGCACCTTTTAGAAGTCATTTTTTAGTACCCCTGCTGAGGCCAAAGGGTTTTGTGCAATTTCGTCCTGCTTTCATGTGGCTGCAAATGGCCTCAGATGCATTGGTATGGAGGGGTTTGGGATTGTTTTTGAGGGGAGCCATTACTTGGCGTAGTAACGTAGAGATTTGTTAAGGGATTTTTTAGACTATTATCCTTGGTAACGAGGTTTTATCTGTTTTTTTAAATTATGATTATTGTTATTTTATTGTTTTATTGATATTATGGTCTATTTATTGTTGTTTATGTAATTTAAGGGTTGAATTATTTCATACCGAATAAAGTCTTTCTTCACAAAATAACAACGTCAAGTATTCAATACATCTAGCAGACCATAAGAATAAATGCATAAATGGCATACTGAATCATATGTATATAATTTGTTGATTTATCCCAAAGTAAAGTGCTCAGTACTCTGGTGACACAACAGTGCAGGAAAGTGCAGGTGCAAGAAACGGTGTGCATATAAAAAGTAAGTGAGACAAGTTCCAATGCTATTCAGCCCCTAGTATGCTTGTAATTGCCACAAAAAGTGAGAATTATGAGTATATCAATGACAGAAAATTATTATCACAGGTTTATTGATTGTTCCTTGCAGGGCATTTTGTGTTAACTCTATTGTCACTTGAATCATTTATTTCTGTTTGACTGCTCCTTGTGGTTTAAGACACACTTCTTTACCTCTTTGGCATGGACTCTAGTGCTAGGCTCCCCCTAGTGCCATGAAACAGTGTGGACATACATTTGCGCTATAAGTGAACCATAACATGGCATAACATACCACAGGAGGTAGTTAGAAATACATAAATCTGCAATCAACGTAAGTATGAACCTACAAATGCAGGTTTACATGTTTGTTAATTGTACCCATCTGAGTGTTGTGCCCATAAGAAGCCCAAGATACAAAAGACTAACAAAGGAAAGTTTCACCAGTAACATTGGAGTCCCAGCTAGACTCTAGGGTATGTCGTGGTTTGAGATATTCGACCTTTGCCTCTCAGAGCTGTTTTAGGTTTCATCAACTTGGCGACCACTCTCTTATTCCTAGAACAACCTATTGCTACTTTTATTCTTATAATGAACTGTCCGAAATCGAGGAAACAAGGTCAGCTATTCAAACGTATATAACAAATGCCAGTGCATAAACATTTTAAAAATATAGGGGGTTATTACAACTTTGGAGGAGGTGTTAATCCGTCCCAAAAGTGACGGTAAAGTGACGGATTTACCACCAGCCGTATTACGAGTTCCATAGGATATAATGGACTCGTAATACGGCTGGTGGTATATCCGTCACTTTACTGTCACTTTTGGGACGGATTAACACCTACTCCAAAATTGTAATAACCCCCATAGTCTCAGAGTGGAAGGTAAAGAGCCCTGGTAATGCGCTCAGTAGGACCTGTGGATCTGTGAGGTTATAGTGATGTCGAGAGTAATGGGTGGGGGACAGATAACGACTTCTGCCAATACAGTTGATGAAACTGCAGCGTAACAGCTGTTATAGTTATTTGTGCCCTTTAAGATTCAATTAATTCTGACACATTCTGTAAGTTGAAAGGATTCACGTCCTGCTTTGGTATAGAAATAAAGCATACATTTTTCGTTTTGGCAGGTCTGGTGGACACTATCCGATCTGGGAGAACAGGGAGCCAAGTTCCATGGGTTGATGGGAAATGTTTTTGTGTATCAGGCTGCATCTGGTAGCAGGGTCTTAAACGTTGCCATTTTGACGTCAAGTAAGATGCATGCAACATGATGTGTTGTTCTGGAAGAAGTTGTGCCTCGTATATTGTATCATTGTTTATAAAGAATAAAATCAATTATTTTAGTAACCTTAGAACATAAGGGCATTTAAAGCTCTGGTTCTTAATTGCAGGCACTATTGACATGCTGTCTGGTTCACCTATTATGCTCCAGATGGGTCGTGTGCACATCTCATGCCTCAATGCTGTCATATAAGAAAATAAAAATTCACAGTTTTGCTAAATAGTTCCCAGCTATGGATCAAAACTGCGTTATTTGTTATCAATGACAGTCCGTAAGCCAGCGCTTCTGGTGGCCTCATTGTGGTGCTGCATAGGAGACAGTGGTGTGGATAATTAACAATATGGCCAGAGTAGCCTCGAGCTCTAACCTTAAGAGCCTCCCCATGGTTTACCATTCTTCAAATCATTTGAAAGACATCAGAGACCATTATTGCAAAGGGAAAATGGGTGGGACCTAAGCCAACAAAGATGGATGATTATATGTCAGAATGTCTCCACTTTTTTGAAACATTAAATTATATATTGTCACGGTATATATATGGGAGTAAGAATTGTACAACTGTACTTACCTTTATATGCTGCCTTAACAATATTGTTATAGTCAATGCTATGGCAACAATATTTTAGCTGGTCAGCCTATAAAAAACTTTTGTAGTATGGCAAAATAACACAACGGCCTTGGTGGTAGCCCTACCAATGATCACTTCTGTTTCAGAGCTCATGCGATGTTAAAATTTAATGAAAGTTCTCTTGCTTCTGATGTAAATAACCCCTCGAGCACCTCTAAACAAAGGAAATGTGTTGTAGAGTGCATCTTTTTTATGCCAGATTTTCTTGGAGGGGGGAAGAACCCTCTCAAGCCCCACTGTAGTGGTCAGACTCGCTTGATATGCACCCTAAGGGGGCTGGTCTAACAACATATGCCAGGGCTTCTTTGTGTTTCCAGTCTGGCCCTGCCTGCCAATGTATTTGTCACTTTGCAGTCCTTCAACAAGTGCTGTGAGTCAGTCATGTTATCCAGTTTTACCATTCTCTCTCATTGTAGCTTCTTTTAATGCCAGTGAGGTAGGCAAGGTAGGTAGAGTTGGCCAGGCTAGGCATCTACAATTCGTGGAAGAGAGATTTGTGTTTGGGCCTTTGCAGAAGTTCAGCTTTCCCCTTCAAAGCAGTTTATTTCCCAACTCTTCTCTGTACCTGCAGTTTCTGGAAGTCTACTTGTGGACTAAATGCATCACAGTTATTTTACAACATTTATTTACATGTCCGCAAAAACTGGTGGACATTATGGAAATAAAATTATGAGTATTTCTTTCATTCTTATAGCAAAGACGCGATCATAATTTATTTTTAGAAGAACTGCACCTAGAGGAAAACCTCAAGCCCACGCACAAGTCCTTCTTGACATTGGTGGTGAATTTTAAAAGGATTTCGGGAAAGAAGAAAGTGAGCAGCTGGGCCAGCAGCCTGCAGCCCCGCAAGCCCATGGAGCTATGCCAGAGACTCCTGGGATAAGCGAAGTAACTGACTGGCTGAATCTTGTTAGTGTCTGTGCAATAATTGTCAATAAGGCGACATACAAAACAGTCTAAATTTATTTTAAAATAACATTTTTTTCTGAGTTTTCTTTTTTTTTTACAAAAACACAAAGCCACGAGTTGTCCCCTTCTTTTTCACATTGTAGCATTTTCCTCTTGAGGTTCGTGAAGCAAAGTAACGCTATATATTATAACAAACTTCTATAGGCTTAATGCACTGACTCCTCTGAATTCCTTCATGTCAATGGATGACAGCAGTGCCCCTTGCAGCTCTTCATGCCCAAGACGACTGGCCAATGAATCACATGGACACCACCATGCTTCAGCATCCTTGGCAACATATGGGTCTACAAATATACTCTCTAGTAGCTCATTGAAGCTTTCAGTGCACCTATTTGGACTCTTAGCGGAGTCTAGTCATCCCTTCTAGCCACGGTCAGCATTTCTGCCTTAGGGAAATAGTGCACTTTCCTTGTATTGTGCTTGCTTCCAGCACTATCTTGGGAGTGGCTTTTTTGATAGGGCACACTTGGTAGTATGACTAGGGGCATGCCTGGTGTGATCACATTTATGCTAAATTTAAAAAAACTTTTAACTTTTTTTTCTGTAACACTCACTCCTCCTTCCAGGAGGAATCTAGAAAGCCTTCAGTCCTTGGAGAATCACTCTATAAGTTTATTAATTAAATCATTTACTCTTGAATATGGCTGTGCCTCTGTGTTAATAACTAATGGACTTTATCAAAGCAGAACACTAAGTGGCAGTTGTGTATAGTGTGAGAAACGTTAATTTCTTATTGCCCCAGACAATGGTAGGTCTGGCCTAAAGGGTAATTAGGCAACTCCTGATATGCTTGTGTGATAAGGTGTGTGGGCCTCTTTTTGGCTGTTTGAAGTGTCTACTGGAATGGTTATTATTCATGATTTCCCTGAATATGGCCTACAGTAAGCTCATATCGTGCAATGTTCCACACCTTGCAAAACTCTTATGTAGCTGGTCTCTGCAAGTTCAAAACTGTTACAATTTGCAAACATGAGCCACGTTTTTTAGATATATAATTCATTGATCAGGGCCACTTTTATTTTGGTTCCCAGGCCTATTTTCTGTCCCAGTCCGACCCCTTCCCGGTCCCTTAAACTGCAGGAATATATGGGGCCCACCATGCAGTCCGTGGTTGATATTTAAATGGACCAACATGAAGTGAGAAAGCCACCTTCTGGGAAGAGTTATCATGCTGGCTTACGGGGTACTCTTGAAGAACAGGCACAGTTACACAAACAAATGAACAAATAATTGGAAACTCAAGTAAAGAAGTAGATTTACCCATATGTATCTTTTTCTTAAAGCAACTTAAATTAAAAACGGTGCCAGGATGAAATAAAATAAATAATTTAATTTATAATACAAATTGAATACTTTTGTGCCTGAAACCTAGAGTTTCTTACATCTAATTGTAATTTTCTTTGAACAATGCTCAGATAAATGGTACATTATGGGCGACATGTAATGGATATAACTAGAGTCTTATTTCAGGAATACATCTAACAAAAGGTAGTCTGGTTAAAGCAGTGTGATTCCTAAACCCCTGGCGCGGACATGTTCGAAGAACATGTTGCCCTGTGGTGCAGAGTTCCTGTGGAGAGCTGCAGGTGGTTCATGCTGAGGTGTGCTCTCACTTGTTTCTTGCTCATCACTATTGCTACACTGGGAGCTGACACCTCTGTGTGGTCTCCACACTGAGCCACACCTGTCAGAAAGGGAGGTCACAGCAAGGAATCAGCCGCTCCCTGCTGTCAGCGGGGGCTATGCGCGTCAGGGCAACCTACTCTTTGGAAGCCTAACACATGAAAACTGGTGAGAAGTAGATATCATTGTTCGCTCAACACTGTGTGCAATATAGGCATTTATCAATTCAGGGGTATTGTAAAGTAGAACCAATCTTCAGTTTTCCGCTATCACAAATGGCTGCTCTAATATTTCAGTCAGGAAATGATGGCGACCTATATCCCCCGTTCGGGAAATGATAGCCTCTCTTGTCTACCTCAGGGAAAGATGAGCCAGAAAGTAATATACTGAAATCTTTTTATGGAAATGTAAGGCATTTGTCCAGACTTATCAAGATAAAGACTAGTTCACGTATGAAGAATTATAACTGATTTGAGCATATGGAGTGTATTCTGCATCAAGCACGGAGCTGGAAATGGAACGTATGTGGCGTCCCGATCTGGGTGGACCAATGGTGGCCAGATCCGTGAAAGGGCGATATGCCTCCTCTGATTTCGGCCCTCCTGGATAAAGAGAGAGTGAGTGCCTCTCACATAGATGGCAGGCGAGCTGGGCTCTGGAGAAGGGGGCTTTGGCACTGGGTGAAGGGGAGGCCATGTTCTCATGATGGCAGTTGGGCAGTGGCATCCCAGGGAAAACTCCGGGGGCGCAAGAGTCATACTAAGCTCATGGTGATGAGGAAGGTGTAACACTTCTCTCGGAGTTGAGAGACTGAGTCATCACCGCCAGTGCCCCTCACAAACATGGCTGCTGGATATAAGGGCACTCTGTTGTTTCTTCTGCCGTGCCATGTTCTTTCGGGGTGCAAGGGAAGCAGGACTCATGTGGTGTGCAGCACAAAGGTTATGATGAAAATCAATCCTGAAAAAGAAACAAAGGCCTAACTGAGGTACAGCATTTACAAATATGCAGATGCACTTTAATACTTTTCAGGTCTCATTATCTCGTATTTTCATTTTGCTGTATTTTTCCACAAAAATAACACCGGAAAAATATATTTGTGCATTTTGGTAGTGCATCGATATACTATCAGTAGGGAAGTCTGCTGCTCCTGCATCCAACAACACTGGTGCATTGCATTGACAGCACTCTATAGGAAGGGGAATTATAACATTTCTGGTAGCCATTAGCATGGCAGTGACAGAGAAATACTCCTCTGAGCCGTTTGGCACTTTATTTTGCCAGTGATTGAAGAGGCCTGACCCAAAGCCCCTCTCTTTCTGGTTAATGATAAGACTGCGTAGTATTCGCGTGACCTTCCTAGAGCTTTTGTCTGCTTAGCTTAAAAGGTTTCATGTGTTGAGTCTGGTCTACGTGTATATGTCAAGAGAACTTGCACAGCTCTAGAGTGTGCTATACCTATTCTCTATGAGAAAACTGAAGTTACTGAAAACGTAGATTGTGCACTACTTGACTAGTCTACCTCCAGGCACTATTTATACAGTTGTTCGCATCACTTAACACAAAGGAGCAAAACAGGTGATTTATAACCCCCACATGAAGTTCAACCTGAGACACAGACTAAGATTGAGTTGAAGGTTGTTCCAGAAGTGAACATCCATGGTGGTTGATTGATGGTCTCCAATAGACAAGGGATTTGTGGATTGATTACAAAGATTTTGGTGCGAGGAGTAAAGGCCTATTTTTATCTGGTGTGAAGAGATTGTATCTCGGAGGCATGGACTGGTATATCCATGGGAGCCAGTGGGACCTGTAGTAGCCAGAGGTAATGTGTCTTTGTTCGCAGTCCACAGCAAATTATTATATCAGTGTTTAGGGCTGGTTTCAATGTCGCTAGTTTTTTTTCTTTGTCGTACCTCAGTGCAGGTTGTTTACTTAGTATAGCTGGGAGTTAGCTAGAGAGCTTACCACCTCATGACAGAGTTTGCACATGACCGTGTTCATGACATGCTTAAGTCAAGAGACTGAACTAACAATGTTTCTTTGGGATAGGTGAACTTTAGGAGTAAACAGAAGAGCTTCATCCAAAGCAAAGCAGGAAAGTTGACATTAGAACCCAAGGCCTCCACTCTTTGCTAATGAGGCAGCTATGTTAAAAAATATGACGTCAATTTAATGTGCATTAAGCTGGAGCCAACTATTGATCAGATCTTGTTCATGAGAAAGACAACCGCCCAGGTTGCTACCCTGGTGCCCTTGTTTTAATGAGGCATGGAGTGGTGTCTGCATTAAATTGTGCTGCTTCTGCCTACTTTGTGCCTGTTGTATGTGAGAAAGGGAAGCTTACACTGCTGATGTCTGTGCCTATTTATCGTGCATGTCTGAGGAATCTTGTACTGCTCCTGCCAGTAGTGTGCATTTTCTGTGGGCACACAAGACTCTTGCACTACTGTAAGGGCTGGGCGACGCACTGCTGCTTCTGCTTGAGTTAAACACGTCCTTGATAGGAAAGACTGTACTGCTGTTAGCTGCACGACTCGTTTTCTCTGTATGATGGAGGCATGCAGTGGGCTACCACTAGATTACAGTGTACGCGTGTGTGGTGGGGGGGCATTTACTGCTCGCTATGTCGTGTGCGCGAGGTGAGTGTGCTCTCTTACTGCTTCATGTATACCTGGGATGCATGTGTCTGTGTGCGAGAGAGAGAGCACTGCTACCCATGTTGTACCTGCTCTGTGTGTGCCTAGTTCGCTGCAGTTCAGGAAAGCGCTGTATAATTATGTGGAGCAGCTCTTGCTGCAAAGTGGTATGCAGAGATTTAACCTGTTCACACATGAAGGCGCTATCGTACTTGAATCATGACTATGGAACCGTGACTAATAATCATGTATGTTTTATGTGATGCTTTAAAATATGCGTTTTTGTCTGGTTCTATTAACCCGATCGCAAACTTTCTTTTTCCTCCCATGATGTATTGAAAAGAAGTAGAGATTCTTTGTCACTGAAATATGCCAGGGCCCCAAGGCATTTGAAACCATAGCTAGATTGCAGAACGGCTCTAGTTTTTATCCTCGAGCTGATGGGTTGTGCTTTATTGGAAGAATGCATCAGCTATACTTTGATATGGATTTAATCATAGCAGTGTTATTTAGAAAAGAATGGAGCATTGTTTCTTAAAGGCATTCCATATCTAATAGTCACATAGATATTTAAAAACGAAGGGGTGGACATCTGCCATAAAGCACGTATGAGCCATGCTACCTATTTAGACTGTATTTATGTCTATGCATTCCAAATAGGGGCAACTTCTGCTTTTTGGTGAATGTCCCACATCTGCCAAACTGTAAATCATACCCTATGTGCTCTTCCATATTGGCTAGAGGAAGATGTTTTCAGACCATGACTCAATGTTTTCAATCCACATCTCATAGCACGTTCAACATACTCTGACTATATTTTGCAAAATAAATGACGTGGTAACTTGTATTAACCACAAGAAAAGGGTATTATTATGTGGACCTGAAAAACCTTTACCACAGAGATGTGTTCTACCCTTCCAGGAAAACTCGAATTTATATGGTAACTGCCACAAAAATGTGCAGTAATACTTGTGAAATCAGGTCTAAAAATAACATGAAAACAGCATTAAACTGCACACACTGTACTTGTTTTAATTATTACTGAATGTGTAGAACACATGCTGCTTTAATGTTTAGGAGCCATGTCCTATCCGCCCACATTTCCCTTCAGCTTCATGTGGTGCACCTTGCTGTTACCCCCTCAAACACGTTGTTCTCAATCCACCTTGCGCCTTATTACAGAAGAAAGACAAATCAAATTGTACTATTATTTTTTCTGCTTTCGATACTCAATGGGGCAATCAGTATCTGCCCTTCATAAAACATGGAGCAAACTGATTGCACAATATTTTTCAGTTTTGGATGAGGTGATGATGTGTCCTAGCAGCTAATGATATCTGCTCTAGAACCAAGGGACCCATAGGCCTGACCTCAGCGCTTGACTCCACATCGTTTGATGCTGGGCCGGTCACTGCATCTCCCAGGGCCTAAAAATGTGAAACGTAATGTGTAAATTGTATTTGTGTAATCACCATTTGATGGACATGGTCTTGTAAATTGCCTCCTCTTCCCCCTAACTATGCACAAAGCTTTGCTGCTTCCAAGCTATATAAATAAACCCATATATACATTTACATTGAGAAAATATAGTTCTCTGCTTTTCAAACAAACACTAAGGCCCGTATTTATACTTTTTTTAGCGCCGCTTTTAGATGCAAAACGGCGCAAAGCTACAAAATACAATGGCATTTTGCAAGTTTGTGCTGTTTTTGCGTCAAAAAACGACGCAAATGCGGCGCAAAAATAGTATAAATACTGGCCTAAGTGCCTGTGCTTCAGATTACATTATTTTGTTCTATTTATGGCTGTTAAGTGAGCAGCAAAATTGGTGTGAAGCCAGTTTACTTTATTTTCCATGGATTAATATTTCTTGATTACATTTCTGTTAGTGAAGATCATACAAGAATAGTATGCAAAAATTGTATATATTCCTCAATCGGTTTACTTCATTTTCTCCTTAGCACAAAAAATTAATTTGTAAAATGGATTGGAGATTGCAATATAGTGCAAATAGATTTAACCTGGTTTTGCACTAGGGAATAGTGTTGGAGTTATAGGGTCCCATGTGCCCAAAAGTCTTAGAAAGCCAATTAGCATATTTGTAACCCAGAACGCATGTATACCTGTTACAGTTAGCCCAATGGCATAACAAAACTTGAGCCCTCTCCCCTGCAAAGTACACGGAGAGGGCCCTCTATCCCCTCCAAAGCAGTCAGGAGCTCCCAGGCCAGGGGCCCGCCACCTGTGCACACTGCAAGCCAGTACTCGGTGTGTGACTGTGTCCTCCTGAAAGGGCCCCCTGGAGCTTGTCCCCCCCCCATGTGCCACGGGGGCTAATGTTACGCTGTTGAGTTAGCCACTGATATTATTTCCTTGCTTACCTTGCTTTAGAAATTCCTCTTTCCTTCCCGATGTTTTCTCAATTCCAGAGAGAAACATTTTGTAGACATATCTGAAAAAGCTGGGGAAAATTTCCAAAATATACAGAGTCTGTTTGCCATGTACAAAATCTGTGTCCATCAGGAAATGTGGGTTTTCCACCCAAAACCAAAAATTCATGGAGTATTTTGGACTGTCATGCTAATTGCTCTTTCTGTACTGAAACTAAGTTAGATTTTTCTGTAGCTCTAGTCTTAATGAGGTCCCATGCCTTGTGTTCATTGGCGTGCTGTTGATTGGGAGGCAGGAGATGGAGACGTCTCTACTGCAGTTAGAAGGTAAGTTTTTTTCTCCTGTTTCCATGGTAAGCTTTTTGTTTGCTGTGCTTCTGTTGGGCTTCTACCTTGAACCTAGTACCAAACTGGTTGCCATGTTGATTAGTTCAAGAGTGTGGGTCCTGAGGAAGCATAGCATTTCCACTCTTGGTTGCCAGGGGCGATGTCATTTTCACTAAGCACATAGCTTCTCTACTGTCAGCAGGCGAAGGAGGTTGTCAGGGCCAGTACAGGAAGTTACCTGCATAGGGCCAGGAGGTTTTGTCCATTCACCTTGTAGTCACTACATTGCTGTTTCCAGCCTGTGCATAGATGTTTATTTTAGATATTGACATCATCCTATTTGCCCACTTTGGTAATTTTGAGCGTTTTATCTTGCACTTTGGGCCCAATCTAATGTAGCTATTCTGGATTGGAGCAAAGCAATTTGCCTTGATAGAGTTACTTAAGATTGTGCCTGTCAGCACCTAGAGACCCCTTCGTAATATGTGCCATATTAATGCAGCCAGGAGCAGTAATAATTATAACTGTAGTAGTTATCATATAATGCTGGTGGTTGATTAGCGGCTGGTGTTAAAGATACACACAGAATTTCCATATATAAAATATGCTGCAAACCACATCCTAATATTTCTAGGTAGGCATTTCATTGGCTTGTTTGATGGAAGAGTTGGAGCCAAACAGTATCTCAACCCTGTGAGCAGGGGTATCCCTAAGAGAAAACGTTGCTTTCTGTTTATAGATGAATCAGTGTCTGAAATCTACTTTAATAACGATTCAACTTCCTATGAAAACCTTCGCTATAATTTTACAAACACACGAGTTGCTTCATTTAACGCTTACATAGGGAGTTTAATAACAAACATGACGAAAGAAAAACTGTAAGCAGTCAGTCAGCATGTATGCAAATTCGGTTTCTAAGAACATTGTCGTTACCTTGATTTGAACCCACCCATGTAGGTCTTGTTTTTGTCCTGAAGCATTGTGGGATCGCAGCCAGGCCTTTATCACTGACCAATAGCGCACGCATGGGATCACAATATATAGTAGAGGGCAGCGGATGCCACTATTCGCTTGCGTGTATGTATCATGAAATCGGGCCTCTATTTCATTGTTGGAGTAAAATAAGAACAAGAGATGGGGAATATCGAACCCACGCAAAATTGAAGAATAAACCCAAGAATAATCATCGCCATGCTTTAAAGGTAAAGAGACAGCCGTTTCCCCCGCTGCCTCTCTTAGGCTGTTGTTCTGCGACGCCAGGATCTATTTTTCGTGCGTGTTCGTGACAAGTCTCTGAGAAGGCGCCGCCGCTTCCCTCCGATGCCAGCTGACTGGCAGCGTCACGTGACTGCCGTGATGAGTCAGAGGGGACCTCCAGGCAATCCGGTCTCTTTGCTTCTCTAATGGTCAGATAGATTTGATGGGAATTTCTGTCGTGCTTCTCCCCCTCATTCCGCCTTGCGCTAGTTGCTACACTATGATACAGGCTCTCGACAGTGCCTAGTACACAACCGAGAGGTTTCCTCAATGGCTTGATATTTTCTGCCGATAAACCGCATAAAAAATGTGAGCATCGTGCTGCACGGCGCGTGTCCCTGAAACTGCTAAATCTTCGTCCCTTTTCCATACTTGTGTTTTATTGCATAAAGAACATGAGCGGGAGTGTCATGCTTGGAGGGTCCCTTCTTGTCGGGAGCTGTCATGCCCCAGTGTCCACTCACTGAAATCGAGTCCATTTCTTGGAAACCTTATCTCTTGCCACCTCACAAAGGAACAAACCCTATCTAAATAAATTCTGATCAGCCTCAATAGGAAACATCCAGTCGACACTGTCAGGCCAGGCTCCCTCTGAACGGAAACACAAACAACCCAAGACAGTTTTCAGCCTATTGGACCTCGTCAGTGAGTTGGAAATTGAGTCCTATGGCACAGCGAGCGTGGGCATATCAGTTGCAAATAGGGTGTTGCACTGAGATACATTAAAAAAAGGATGGGTGGAATACTTGAATTAATCTGAGCCAACGGAAAGTACTCTAGACTGTATTACAGTCCACCGTTCTTTTGCCCACTATGCTAATCAGACAGGACCCAGTAATATGGAAATCAGACTGAACCCTGTCCCAGTGCGAACAGTCCAGCCAAACTGCCAGGCCAGGCTGCCTCTGAAAGTGAACACAAGCAGCCCAAGACCAGTTTCAACCTACAGGGAGTGCAGAATTATTAGGCAAGTTGTATTTTGCGGATAAATTTTATTATTGAACAACAACCATGTTCTCAATGAACCCAAAAAACTCATTAATATCAAAGCTGAATATTTTTGGAAGTAGATTCTAGTTTGTTTTTAGTTTTAGCTATGTTAGGGGGATATCTGTGTGTGCAGGTGACTATTACTGTGCATAATTATTAGGCAACTTAACAAAACAAAATATATACCCATTTCAATTATTTATTATTACCAGTGAAACCAATATAACATCTCAACATTCACAAATATACATTTCTGACATTCAAAAACAAAACAAAAACAAATCAGTGACCAATATAGCCACCTTTCTTTGCAAGGACACTCAAAAGCCTGCCATCCATGGATTCTGTCAGTGTTTTGATCTGTTCACCATCAACATTGCGTGCAGCAGCAACCACAGCCTCCCAGACACTGTTCAGAGAGGTGTACTGTTTTCCCTCCTTGTAAATCTCACATTTGATGATGGACCACAGGTTCTCAATGGGGTTCAGATCAGGTGAACAAGGAGGCCATGTCCTTAGATTTCCTTCTTTTATACCCTTTCTTGCCAGCCACGCTGTGGAGTACTTGGACGCGTGTGATGGAGCATTGTCCTGCATGAAAACCATGTTTTTCTTGAAGGATGCAGACTTCTTCCTGTACCACTGCTTGAAGAAGGTGTCTTCCAGGAACTGGCAGTAGGACTGGGAGTTGAGCTTGACTCCATCCTCAACCCGAAAAGGCCCCACAAGCTCATCTTTGATGATACCAGCCCAAACCAGTACTCCACCTCCACCTTGCTGGCGTCTGAGTCGGACTGGAGCTCTCTGCCCTTTACCAATCCAGCCACGGGCCCATCCATCTGGCCCATCAAGACTCACTCTCATTTCATCAGTCCATAAAACCTTAGAAAAATCAGTCTTGAGATATTTCTTGGCCCAGTCTTGACGTTTCAGCTTGTGTGTCTTGTTCAGTGGTGGTCGTCTTTCAGCCTTTCTTACCTTGGCCATGTCTCTGAGTATTGCACACCTTGTGCTTTTGGGCACTCCAGTGATGTTGCAGCTCTGAAATATGGCCAAACTGGTGGCAAGTGGCATCGTGGCAGCTGCACGCTTGACTTTTCTCAGTTCATGGGCAGTTATTTTGCGCCTTGGTTTTTCCACACGCTTCTTGCGACCCTGTTGACTATTTTGAATGAAACGCTTGATTGTTCGATGATCACGCTTCAGAAGCTTTGCAATTTTAAGAGTGCTGCATCCCTCTGCAAGATATCTCACTATTTTTGACTTTTCTGAGCCTGTCAAGTCCTTCTTTTGACCCATTTTGCCAAAGGAAAGGAAGTTGCCTAATAATTATGCACACCTGATATAGGGTGTTGATGTCATTAGACCACACCCCTTCTCATTACAGAGATGCACATCACCTAATATGCTTAATTGGTAGTAGGCTTTCGAGCCTATACAGCTTGGAGTAAGACAACATGCATAAAGAGGATAATGTGGTCAAAATACTCATTTGCCTAATAATTCTGCACTCCCTGTATTTGAGCCTCTTCAGTCAGGAGTCAATTGAGTCTTATGGCACAGTTAGCCGGGGCCCACATCTGGGCATACCCAATGCCAATTGGGCATCAGACTGAGGTTCGGGCTGGACTGTTTCTTTTGCAGCAATATCAATTCTGGTTTTCTGATGGGTGAGTCTAATGTGAGGTGGCTTTGTGGACCAAAAACGATGAATTTGGACGCAGCCTTATGCAATTACCAGCAGCTGACAGCAATTCAAGCATTCATTCATCATTTTTTGTATTTTTGATTAAACCTGGATCACCAGCTTTTACCTCCAATAGTTTACCTGTTAGAACCTGAATGCTGAGTTAAACCAATCTTCTCTGCTTGTACATCTTTAAATTACATACACATCCAATACCAACTGTTTATTTATTTTTTTCTTATGCAGCATAATAGTTGCGATGCCCTTAAAAAATGCAGGCTCCTGGTGGATGGATGGTACTATCCTTTCTGCCTGGAGCTATAGTTGAAAGCAGGGGCAATAGGAAGTGTGCAGTATCTGTGGGCTGCCACATTTATACTTGACATCATTCTGCAGGATTTCAATGTGAATGAGTAGAAGAGAATTCAATTCCATTCTGCGCAACTGAAGGAAGGATGTCAGCATGTCAGGTATAAAGTGGAGCTGAGAATGCGGCTGAGTTGGTGATGTGGCATGGGTAGGTAATGGCCATATGACAATAGCGGGACCCACGCAGCACTAAAATAGCAAAGAAGGCTTAAAAGGGCAATGTCCACAGGAGTGTCAGCAATTGTTTTATGTGTGGTTTTTCCTTCTACAGGGCTAGAAGCTCAAGTCGGTCTGCATACCAGAGCAGGCTGTTGGTGCATCACTAAGAGAGTGCCTACAGTTCACGTGGCGAATTCCAGTGAGGAGGGGGAGGGCAACAGGAGGCAGGCCCCATCCCCAATGCACCGGAGCAAGATGTGTGACTGCCCAGCAGTTGTCAGTGAGGGTGGAGGTGGAAAGATCACTCCAACCTCGAAAGAAAGGTGCTTCATGGGATTCAGGATGTGGCTGAGGAAGTAATAGTGGCAAAGGTGCCCTGCAGGTCACAGAACCAGGCCAGGGGGCCATAAACCCTATAATGGAGGACATTCTGGGGAGCAGTTAGGCTGCCTAGCGGTGCAGAATGACCTTAAAATTGAGTTGAAGGATGAGACCTCCAATGAGGAAAATAGTGCAGAGTCTGAAAATGGCGCAGGGGTGGGTGGACACACAGTTGGAGCAAATACATCAAGACAAGTAGTGAGATGTGTAGTTGTGCCCCCAAACTGCCACACAGCACATGAGGATAGTCAGTGATGGCTGAACAGTCAGGGAGAAGAAGAACACTGTAGTCCAGGAAGGAGCTCTTTAGTTGGTACAAGAGATAGTACAAGAGGCAAGAGACAGGCAAGTGCTGTAGTAGGGGAAAAGTGGCTGAGGTGGGCAGAGGAGCTGAGATAGACAGGCTCAGGATGGAGCATGAATATATACACGGTTGGTGGGATGAATGTGGCTTTAAAGCATTGAGGGCTTGACAGTCAGGAGGAAATATGCTGCAAATTTTATGATGGGTCTGACTGAAAACCAACCTGCACTGATAACCATAGCTGAAATGTTGCATGGATAATATTTAATGCAAAACGTTTTGGGGGACATTAACCCAACAGGGGCAAGCTCACAAGGTGCACTTTGGAAGGGTGATCCAGGGATAGAGGGATGAAGAGAGATGAGAGACGTTGCATCATGGTAGAGGTATTCAGAGGGATGATCACCCAGGTGAGACTTGTGTGCTCCCTCATTGGAGTTTAGGCGATGTCTATCTATATTTCGACATTCTTCAGAGCATTTTCGGTGTCAGGAAATGTGGGGGCTGGGGTTTATTTGGGGCTAATTTGGGAGTGATATGTATAAGGAGATAGATACAAAGCACACCTGGGATTTGCAAGAAAGGGACAGATGAGTGAAGGTAACTTTGAGGATGTAAGGTGAGTCTAGGGTTTGTCCTGTTATGTGTTTCAGGAGTTATGAGAAACTTAGCGGTCTGGGAAGGGAATTTACTTTCTCTCATGAAGATTAGAGGAATGTAATGGACACACAGTTGCTGAATGTGATGAGAAGTGTTTGAGGAGTGGGGCTGATAGTCCAGTCAATTTGGTACACATGCTTTTAATATATATGTTGCTACTTCTAGATTCGTGTTCGGTATGAGAGGAGACAGGTTGAAGGGCATTAGCAAATGGAGGCCCAAGCGTGTGCTGCTTAGTGCAGATGGGTGGGATCAATTTCAGTGGAGTAGTGGAGTTATACTGACATATGTATTTTTGTTGACAATGTAGGGGATTCAGAGGAGCCAAAAGATGGAGTCTAGAACGGTAGCCACATAAAGTGAAGTGAGCTTTCGAAAAAGAGGACAGGGGATGCTCCCTCTAAACCTTTATGTTTCTTTCATTTTTATTTTTCACAACACAGATGCCACGACGAAAGTAAATTGGATTGACTTTTTAAAAAAAGTTTCATGCAGTTTCGTAGAATAGGGACAGAGTTCTTAATAAAGCAATACATGTGTTTTAAATGGAAACTCTGACCTAAACCTAATCACACAGTCACTATCACTGACTCTAACACTCTGGGACTTAAAAAGAAAAAAAAAGCATTACAAACAAAATAAACAGAGGTTACCTTAAAAGAATAATGCCGTAAAGCAATGTAATGCAATACTAAATAATTTGTGGCATTCATTATGATATTCATTTTTACCAGAAACAACCATGTAAAATACGTTTAGGAAATACTTAATTTAAATCATTAAGTAAATCTGTCTACATAGGACTTATTTGATGTTTGCCGAAGTGCATAAAATATTGTGATGGTGCCTCAGGAATTTGCTCTGGTGTGACTTTGACACTGATTTTAGTCACTGGTATAGAGTTTAAGTGTAGTGCTAGCATTTTGGCAGCAAGAACCAGGAAAATCATAAAATCTAGTGAAGAATATCGACCCAGGAATGAGCATTGAATACCTATTGCATACGATGCTTAATAAAAAAGAAAAGTAACTACAAGTGGAAGTTTACTGATAGTGCAGTGTATAACCTGTACAGGACCCCACTGCCTTTTGGCTAAGTTTGCACTACACAAATACATACGTGCACTGGCCATGGCCAAAGGATGCACACTATTGACCTGGGTGTTCACTGATGACCCACACTATTGCCAAAACAAATCTGGATAGGGTCGATTCTGCCTCTCATCCGTTGTGTGGTACAAAACAAGAAACATTGACCTGGGTCATCATACACCCATTTTTTAAATTACCTACAAACAATTCAGTTCAGTTGTTAGGATTTGAACCTGTGACAAGCAGGTCTTGCAAAGATCTCTGCAGCAGGCTCTCAACCAATTTAAATAATTAATTTTCCTTTGCTTTCTGAAAATTATGATTAACCTCAGAACCTCCTGAATACAACTTTTGAAGAGCAGATGCAAAATTTTTTAAATATTTTGCAAATGACAGCTGCAGGCAGAGAGACACTCACTTGATTTTGAAACACATTCTTTACTGTAGCCTACAGGCCTCATCTGTCATATGAACCTACAAACCTCATTTTCTAAAAAGTGAAAGCTATCTCCTAAATACGGGATATTTTAAGAAGATTCAGGTGGTTGGTTGCACATCGAAATCACCGTGCTCAGACCTAGATGAAGCTTTGTGTTAGTTAGTTTACCAACAAGTCAAAGACAACTGGGCGTTTGGGCTCAGAATTAGAATGTAAATGAAGATCTGCCTCCACCACACATACCGTGTTAAGCAAACTGGAAATTTTTCAAAGATGTAAGTTTGTGGGGAGTGTAGTAGGAATTTAATCTCTGTAGGCATTCGGTCTCTGAAACACTTTTCCCATACAAATATGTTCATGTTATGTTTTTAGGTCTCGCCTAGGCTTCACATGCAGTGTCTCTAAAACATGCTGTATCTACTTTAAGGGCTTTTGTCACATCCATCGCTTTTCATTGGTTCCTTTTTGTGCCTTTAGAAATTCCTTACCTTTTAGTTGTGAATTGTTGCCATTAAGTTTAGCACATCCATCACTTTTCATTGGTTCCTTTGTGTGCCTTTAGAAATTCATTACCTTTTAGTTGTGAATTGTTGCCATTTGTCACTCCTTTTGGTGTGTTTGTCACGCCCATGGAGACTGGCCCTGTTACATGGATCATTTCACTTGAGGCCATTTATCTTACTTTTGGCACACTCTTTTTTTCATTGGTTTCTGGCCGGAACACGAGCACTCGAGGTTTGAAGCGCTTTTGGTTTCTGCCCGTAACCTGAGCACTCATGTTTTCAGTGCTCCGTAGCCGCCATTTTAATGTTTAGATTGGGATATCCTTGATACAAGAGATTATCGAGTGGAGAAGGGACAACGTTATGCTTCTAAATTTAGTATGTTGCGGATCGTGGCCATCTGGACAAGGATGTAGGCAGTAGAACGCTTCAATTTTCTTAAACGTGACAGACATTTTTAAAAGGGGTTATGCTTGGTTGACAGCATTACAGTCTTTCTAGTCTGGTGGCAGCCTCTGTAGGTATCTTCACACTCTCTTTGCTGCTGCGGTCCTATATTAATGGGATGCATGAACCTCCCTTACCAGAGCACTGGTGCCCATTTTTCTCGTGATAACGTTGGAACTGCAATGACTTCAGAGGCACAGCACATCTCACGGCACCCCTCACAGTTGAAGCTCAAAAAGACAGAACTCACCTGGAACAGGAGCAGGAGTGGTGCACTGTGCCAGGCAGTCGGCCCTCCAGATACGAGTGCTGCAGATGTGCATGCTCAAGCTCTGTGGCAGACACGGTAGGCTCTGAACTACCAGCCGTAGCACGGACTCGCTAGTGGGGGTTAAAATCTCTTTTTTTTACTCTAGCTGCTCACAGGTAGCCAACACACATTCTAACACTATTCCCTTCTTAATTCACTCCCCCTTCCCTCACCCTTCCCAGCCACCTTCACCTTGACTCAGGCTGGTCGCAGCTTTTCTGGGGTCCTAGTGCTCAACTCCACAAAAACCTGGATAAATCACTGCTTCTCCTGCTTAAATTGCATGATCTTAAGCAAATATTTTATTTAACCAAAACTCTTTTTTCTTCATTATCGCGTATGAAAACACTTTCAAGTATGTGAGTTCAGACTACCAGTTGTACAAAACTACTACTTTTAATAAGTTCTTCTCAGAGCAGTGCTATAACGTGCCATATTAATGTCTAAGACCTCCCATGTTAAAGACATACATGTTTCTGAATTTTATGGTAACCCACACTTCTAAAGCTTCCCCACTAGCATCCCCAAGAAGTGCTCTCTCAAGGTGGCAGCACTCAAAGGAACACTGCCACACACTGATATTAAACAAATAATTATGCTATTCCACTGGTTCTCCTGGATTAGGTTGAAATACTAAACACTTATAAGGTCCCAAAGGTGAGACCAATTGGCTATGCCAGTGCTTGTTTACATCTGTGATATATGTGTATTTTTGGCAGATAGGAAATATTTCACTACTGAGTGATTTCACTAGGATGCCGGTAGGCGAATCACAATGCTTGAAAACATTTTTTGAATTGCAACCAAACACTATGATTACACGATATATTAGCAATATTTTATAAAATGAGTTCTTATTGAAATTTTTTTTTTTGGCCTTCTCTAAATGACACAATACAGGTTTGGTGCATGGGCTTGCTCTAAGGGCACTTCTGATCAAGGTAAAAAAAAACACTAACATTTAAACTAACATTCTTTTCTTCTTTAATTTTTATGTCTCCAATGCAGCATATCACTTTGGAAGTGTGTTTTATATCCTGCTTCATAGCTAAGAATGAGCTTTAGATCAGGGTGTCGCACACCAATATTGGCCCATGGGGGACTGAGTCACGTCATATTGTTATAGGATAATTATTGACTATGTAAATGATTAACATTTAGATCTGTTTGTTTAGATGTGGAACGCCTAAAAGTCCAGGATAGGTCTGTACTCCTGGAAAGTCATTGGACACTCCGAGATTAGAAGAATTTCTGTTGAACAACGGACTCCAAACATTACCTCGCTTTTAGGGGAAAGCAGTCCATGACCATACTGAAAGAACTGGACCATCCAGCGATCAGTTGGGCTGCACTTAACACAGCCTGATATGTGAGTGTTTGTAAAGATTGTTCTGACATGGTGATATTGAAGACCCCTGGTTAATCAAGTGTGGATCGTGTTGACATGGTTACTTGGACAATGTAGATAGCAGGGCCTACCTTAGATACACAAGCATTCAAAAATACATTGTTGCCGGTTAAAAGCCCAGTATGGACCAATGAATATAAACTAGCATAGTCAACAACCCAGGCTAGCTGATACAATGTAGAAGGACGTTTTGAACTGAGGCAAAAGGCAGGTTCAGCAGCGTATTATTGGAAAGGATCCTTTTGATGCCAACCTATCCTGCATTTATCCTGGCGTAGGTCGTGTGCTTGTGCATGTTATGGGAAAGATCTCTATTGTCTAGGGCTAATGCTCCACTCTGTCACACTGCTGAAATACCTGGGAAAATTGAGATTATGGGGTTGTTTTTGCCTGGTCTGCACACACTGACATTGATTTGAGAGTAAACCTAGAGAGAAGAGAATTCTTCCTCCTACACAGGGATCAGCTGTTAATCCAAGGTGTATATAGCTCTCCTCCTTTGACAGTCACCTGTTGGTTGTTCCAAAACTCCCACTTCTGCTCCCATGAATCCGTCTGTGGCCTTTTTAACATCTTCACTCTTCTCATCTTCTTTGTGTTTTACCAATTTACCCAGCACATCGCAATCAAGTATATTTCAGCCTCTCCATTGCTATGTGTGCTTCTGCTAACCTCCTTGTTCATTGTTTGATGCAGAATAGTTTATTCCTTGTCACCCCTAGCAAATGAGAGGGCCTGGTTGAGACCATGCCCTAAAACACAACATCCACACAGTATGAATGTTCTCACTACTATTCTATTATAAGCCAAACCTTCTTCGGAATGAACAAATCATCAAAGTGGGGGCACCTGAATTTAGTTGTATCCTTTAAAATTTCAGGACATATACATCTGCATACAGTATTTGCACTGTGGGCCAGGCATTCCTTCTACCCAGCGCAGAAGGGAACAAGGTTTTTGAAAGACTGCTTAAAATGCACATGCCTTGCTTTTTGTTGTTTAAGTGGCAGGCAGCGCAACCTACTCAGGTGAAACATGAGAACTGAATACTCCCACTGAATAAATGTACTTTGGTTCGAAGTGGACGAAATGATTCACAAAAATGTTCATACATTAGATTTAGATACGGCTGTTTACCTTTAAGAGCTTTTTACAGCAACTGGAGGAAAGATCTGGGATCAGTCCTCTGTCCAGCCAGTGGTATTGATTGCAAATCAGTGGAACACGTAATGTTTGTATGTCCTGGGATTCACAGCATGAGTCGAAGATGGCTTTGTCCTGTTTGCTTGGCCTTAGGGTGGCAAGTTGCTCCAAAGTACAGCGTATTCTGAAATATGATACCTCTGGTCCTATTGTTTTTGCTGTTAGCTGTTTGTTTAATGTCTGCCATAAACGTGAGAAGCTCTTGAACCAACACTCTATTACAGCGGCATGAAGCAATGTGTATTTAAGTGTGCTGTTTGTTTAAAAAATTGCACCTCTGGTTGACTGCATCCTGTCTGAGGTTATATATTCGGGTTGTGTCAGCATGCTACATCAGTGATCATGCTTGCCTGGGCTTCAATTTTGTATATTTGCATATATTTTTCTGTTGGGTTCCAACCTCCAATCTACCTCATTGTGGAGCATTTATAAATACATAATCAGCTATTATGGAGTTTGACCACTTCGGAGCTGTTCATTCATAGGTTTTTAATCTAAAGTGTTTTTATGTATTTTAATAATATTTTTGAGATTTTACTGGATATTAATAGTTGTGAAGGTTTGAATTGTTTTTAACTTGTTTTAATGTGGTATCCTTATATATCCTTATATTTGAATATGTATTATGTATGACATGATTGTTTTGTGATGGTGCACTTTGATGATTTTTAACCGAATAAACTTTTTTGTAAAGTAGAGCTTCACTTCAAATACTGGCTTCAGCCTACTGAGAAACTAACATATCTGATTGCTGAATCAGTCAGGATTTATAAGGTGCGGCTAATCACCCGATAGGGTATCCAGGCACCTGCAGGTCTCAGAGGCTTATTCCAACTGCCAATTTTTTAGGGCCATTTGGAATTCCAGAAGTGAGGTGATTGTCTGGAGGTGCATGGGGAGGCTGTTCCAGGTTTTTTGCTGTGATGTGAGAGAAGGAGCATCCTCCACTTCTGCTTCGGTCGATGCAGGGAGTATGGGCAAGTGAAAGGGAGGCAGATTGTAGTCTTCTCGGTGGTTGGTGGACGTTCAGGTGATGGTTAATATATATGTGTCCTTGGTTGTGTAGAGCCTTGTGTGCATTGGTCAGCAGCTTGAATTGGCATCTCTTTTGTACGGGAAGCCAGTGGAGTTGCATGGGGTAGGGTGTGATGTGGGTTCATCGGGGAAGACAGAGGATGAGTCTGGCGGCAGCGTTTTGTAGGGTCTGAAGTCTCTGTAGGAGGTGTGTAGCGATTCCTGCGTAGAGGACTTTGCCATAGCCCAGTCAGCTGGTGAGAAGGGCCTGTGTCACGGTGAATCTCGTGTCCAGGGGTAGCCACTTGAAAATACTGCATAGCATGCACAAAGTGAGGAAGCAGGCAGAGGAGACAGCGTTCATCTGTGATTTCATGGTGAGCTTGTTGTCAATGATGAGTCCGAGGTTTTAGGCATAGTCAGAGGGAGTGGGTGCTGGTCCTAAGTCTGATGGCCACCAGGAGTCATTTCATGTGTTGCTGCTATTGCCAGAAATCAGTATTTCTGTCTTATTAGTGTCCAACTGCAGGCAGTTGTTCTTCATTCAGTCAAAGACGCTTGTCATGTATCTGTGGAAGTTGGTTCTGGTGGTGAAGGGGTCATCGGTGAGTGAGAGGATGAGTTAGGTGTCGTCTGCGTAAGAAATAATGTTGATACTGTGGGATCTGACGATGTTGGCCAGTGGGGTCATATATGCGTCGAAAAGTGTGGAGCTGAGGGGTGAGCCCAGGGGGACACCACAGGTTATGTCCTTGGGTTCAGAGACGAAAGGTGGGCGATGGATCCTCTGGGTTTTTCTGGTGAGGAAGGAGGCGATCCATCTGAGCGTGTCCCCTTGGATGCCAGTGTGGTGGAGACGTTTGATCAGCGTGTGATGGGTTACGGTCCCGAAGCCTGCCACGAGGTCGAGGAGGATCAAAGCTGCTGTTTCTTCTCAGTCAAGGAGGGTTCGGATGTCGTGGCTGTGATCAGGGCAGTTTTGGTGCTGTGATTGCTGCGTCAGCTGAAATGGGTGGCGTTGAGTAGCTGGTTCTGCTCCAGGTATGTCATGAGTTGCCTGTTGATGATCTTTTCCAGGACCTTCACTGGGAATGGAAGCAAGGAGATTGGCCGGTAGTGTTTGGGTTCGCTGGGGTCGGCAGAGGGTTTTTGAGTAGCGGTCTAACTTTGGCGTGCTTCCAGGCATCAGGAAATGTTGCATAGGAGTCCAAGCCGTCATCACACTACACAACACAGCTTGATTGTCTTCAAGAGTTCCTTCTGATGCTTATTTTACTTAGTGCATAACTACTTCATGAGACCCCTGTATTACATCAGCATATAAGAAAGTGCCTACCACAAATATTTTCCACTGTGCTATTTCATGTCCTTTGTGTTAAGGAAGTCAGAAACTAGTATAAACCTATTTTACCACTGTGTTTTGAAAGCAGAGTTTTTGAGGTGATTTTGTGTGACACAAATGAATGTGCATATTTATTTAGTGGCATTTTGTTGTAGTGGTGATATCTTGTTGTTGTGCTGGATTATTGCAATATTAGATGTATTCTGCTATGATTGTTGGGATGTGTTCACATTTTGACTGTTTTTTTGCATTGTTCCCAAATATGTTTTAATCTTGTTATTATGTTGCTTTCTGTATGTTACTGTGCTATGTCCTGATGTTTTTTTTAATGCAGCTCATGCCTTTAAGTTTTTTTTGTGAAAAGCAATACATTACAACTGTCTCAGTGGGTAAAGTTTCACTACTGCAGCTCTTCAACTTCATAGGACATGAGTCACCCAAAAATGTGGTAGAGGCCAGTCTTAAATTAGAAATTCCAGTGCTAACTTTATGTGACACCATCCAAAGAGCAGTCATTGACACTCAGGCAGAGATACCAGAGAGAGGTAAGGCAAAAAGAATGACTCCACACATAAGAGGTCAGTGGCTAAGGGAAAGGGTTACATCTCAGAGAACCTAAAACATTTGAAATGGAAAAAGAAATAAGACGAAAGAGAATAGCTGGAATCCACCAAAAATGTAAACCAATACTGGAACCAGAATTTGTAGTCTGCTGGAAAACCACAGATGCTCCCCAGTTCTTGTGGCTGCCATCATGAGACCCAGGATGGTATATACAGTGTAATATTAAGAACACTGTGCAACAATGAAAACAGCGTTATGAGCACATACAGGGGTCACAGAGGGGACAGGTCAGCTTACTACTGAAAGAGAGTTCACTGGTAAAGGAGGATTTCAGTAAAGGGTGGAGGCAGGGGAATAGACTGAAAAAGACCAAGGAAATGTCCCTCCAGAAACCAGAAGTGCAGCTTTGGCTTTCTTTATGTCATTACTAGAGAGGAGTGGAGAAATAATACTGTCTTTCTAGACAAGAGCAGAGAGGAGTTTGCAGAAAAAAAGGGCCTAGTATTATTCAAATTGCTCTCAAAGAAGGGTAGCCGTTCATTTAAGGAACCCCACACCCTACTGTGCCCACTTCTTATGAGCAGAGCTAAAAATGCACTTAAACCAGAGACTACAGTTGAACTAGAGCCCAATGTGACGATTGGATCAAGAGCTTAAACCTCTAGTAAGAGCACACAGAAAAGAAATGGGGAGACTAAGCAGGAAGCCTAGCTGCTTCTCCTGAACTCCCAATTCATAAAATGCACCAGCAATAAATAGCTATCCAGCATGACTGAAGTTTCTGCCCCAAAGGCCCCTCGTTTTACTCAGTTCTCAGTTTGAGTCCAAATTAAAGATGATTATGCGCTGTGGAACAGAAAACCTAAATCGAGGCCTTTGAAGAAGTAAGGTGATCCAACTGTAACATACTGCTTTGACTGCCCTTCCTCACCCTGTCAATATACCCAAATCTGAATAGCCCCAAGATCATACATAACCCATGACAGAAAATTTGCATCCCATAAATGGTTATTGAAGATAGGAATTAGCAGAAAGTCTTGCTGGGTCATTCCCGTATTCCCCTGGAAGAACATACCTCTTTTTATCTCCCTTAATCATTAGCTCAACCCCAAAAAATGTGTAGTTGGATGATACCCGACTACTGAACTCTTATTTCATTATTTTCAGGTCACTCACTTGCACCCCTCAGGGCATAAGATATTTTTCTTTACAGGTGCTCCAGCTTGAAAGCCCTCCCCATCCCTCATGGATTTAATAACAGGTTTCTTTCTGGTATTTGCAAATAATTTAAAATGTTTCTCCTATAAAATTCTGTCTGCTTCCTTTTTTTTAAACAATTGTTTTCAGTAGTACAGCAATAAGGTCAAAACAATATTCCACTCCAAAGTAATCTTACACAAGATAATGTGAAACCAGCAAAAAGCACAGAATTGGGTGGCACAGTAAAATAATCAGGTATTTTGGTTATATGTCGGAACCACAAGTGCTTCAAGCACCCATGGCTCAACAACGAGGTCGGAACAACAACCTCGTTCTTATCACTAATGCCTTTACCACAAATGCGTTTACAACGATTTTTCGTTGTAAACGCATTCCTGGTAAAGGCATTAGTGATCAACATGCACGGTTCCAGCATGCGTCCCTTCTAGCCCCCCCACCCCCGAAAATTACCGCGACCCCCCATCCCCACAACTACCCCAACCCCCACCCCCAAAATTACCGCAACCCAAACCCCCTCCCCTAAAACCTACACCACCCCAACCCACCCCTTAAACCTAAACCCTGACCCCCCAAACCCTAATCACCCCGAGCCCCCCACCCAAAAAACTAAAAATACCCCGAGTCCCCACCCCGCCCCTAAAACCTAAACACCCCAAACCACCCCTTAAACCTAAACCCTGACCCCATCTCCCCCCTAAACCCTAATCACCCCAGCCCCCGACCCCACCCCCCCAAAAAAATACAGCCCCAGTCCCAGCCCAACTTACCTCCTCCTTCACCGCATCGACTCCGACTCCCTTTTTCTGTACCTTAACCATGCATGTACGTGGTTCAGACATGCATGGTAAGGTACGAAAACCAGGAAGTTGTGGAAAACGAAAGCGTTGTTTCGCTTTCGTTTTTCACGACTTTGTGGTTTCGGAGTCGTTGTACCTGGTGTTTCCCAGCGAAAAGGAATAGAAGACCACAGAAGGACAAAGAAAATAGGAGAGAACAAACAACAACACTATAATCACAGTAAACGAAACTTGGATGTTGTATATCTGACAATAAGTTTGAATGCATATCTTTAGGGGTGACCCTAGGACCCAATCCTGAGAAATGGCCATAGTACGCAAAGTGGGTTACTCCAAAATGAAAAATGTCAGACTAAACATATGAATCTACATAAGTATGAATGGAAGGTCCTGCACACAACAATGAGGCTTTAAACCGCCAGAGAGAAGGAAGGATCGGGAACACCACTCACAGTCCTGTGTGGTATAAGGGTAAGCAAAGGCACAAGCAGATACACTCATTCAAAATCAGGACTAGCCACATTTCAGGGAACAAAACAGGGACTGCAGAAATGTGAGCTTGGTGTCTGACAGGGACCCCAAATCTCCTTGAATCTGGCCATCTGATTATTCAGTTTGTAGCATTTTTTTAGGAAGTCATGATAATCATGCCTGTCTGCAATAGCTCACGGGTCAGAGCCTTTGATTTTTATCGCAACCTCAGTACATCAATTTTGGCCATTGCCTTAAATGCAGAAGACCATCTTTAACATGGTGTAAAATTTCGAGAATGGCATAATTATCATAAAGTAAATGCAGTTCGGCGATGAAGAGGTTCAAGCATTCCCAAATAATCCATCATTGTGTCTCAGATGACAACATTCATTTTTAAAAATCAAGAATTTCTATAGAATGTGAACTGTATCGCTACCAGACTGGGCACACCTGTAGCATGATATGACTCACTTCCGCTGCATACAGTTTAATCATGGACCAGTGCCTGTGTTCTGGAATTTTGAAGTATCCAAAGCTAACTTCTGTTTCCCTTAGTCCCTGGTCGAGATATATGAGGCTGCTTCCATTCTTGAGAAAGCAGGTAGTATAGTTAATTCCAGTAATGCATTTCCATTTAACCTAGATTACACAGATTCAAATCACTGTGGATCAGTACGGCGCATCTTCATTTTGAGGTAGCTAAAACTGGTAAAAAATGATTGTATTTATAGTTTTCTTTTGTTGCTCAGTGCTTGGTTCAAAATGCTAATATTCTAGAAGAGACATAAAGAGAAGATGGCATGACAATAAATAACCATGCGTGGTAAAAATGTAAAATGAAGCATTGGACAAGGTGCTTGATTAGTCCACTTGATGGTGATGGGTAGAAGATTCAGAAGAGTCCACGTAAACCAACCGCACTTTAAGCACCCAGGTATCCCAAGGCAGGCTGTTGGCAAGTGTATGCCGCTAGTGGTAAGTCTCACTCGCTTCAATTTGAAGCGTCTTTGATTGGAACAACTTGAAATAGATTTCTGGTCTTCGGGCACGGTGTAGTGTTCATCACACCGCCAGCCTGTTACAGGGCTGTATGTATTCAGCAGAGCAACTTGTATTCTGCTTGTTACGTGCAGCCATCCAAGCTAGCTTCTCTTAGTCTCTGGCACAATGGCCTCCCATCACTCCACTTAGTGCTGTGGTGTGGCCGCGTGGTGAGGCGCAAGACGCGGGGTGGGATTACTCAATGGTTGTTTTTTCCACCTCCCACAGTGAATGGTCGTAGCGCGCTGCCTAAGATTAGCGCCAGTACAGGCAGAGGACCTCAAAGTTGCATGAAAGTGGGTCGGTATCAGAGATCGGGGTGAGGGGTACTTCCAGTACCCTTCACGAGGAGTTTACTGTCCTAAAAACCGAAAATGCTGATCTTTTCAAAATGGCGAATTATTTGGCCCCTTTTACTATTTCAATAAGCCCTCGCAGATGCCAGTGGCACAGCTCTGCCAACACAAATGTCATTAGTAATTTGAATATGAATTATGTGTACTTGGCCAACTTTCAAGTCGTGGTTTAGATGGGCCCAGCATGTACTTAAAGTGCTTAGTTAATGTTATCGGCCAACAACGCCACTTGACTGTTGCCAAAGCGAGTGCGGAACCCAAACACCCCTAAACACACTGGAGGTACAGTTCGCACTAAAGCTGTTGCAAAGCCGCAATAACTTGGCATACATTCGTGGCAAGGGGCGCTTACACTGAAATTGTTTATTGTTATTGCTCTGAGGGACAACAGGCCAACATTATGTGGCTCTTTTCCACAACCTTGAAATTGCAATTTAGCAAATGGACGCCACGGAGGAAAGAAGAGGGCAGGAAAAGAGCTGCCGAGCCTGCTCGTAATCACAAATGGCGGTCTGAGGCTCCGCTAGTTCACATGGCGCACTTCGGAATAAAAACAACACGCTGGCGATTGGAGGAAGCCGGGAACATTAAGGAATAAAGCGTAGGGTCCCTTGGTGGCCAGTAGATTTAATTTCCTGTAATAAATCTTCAAGCCCATGTGGTGCGGTTGTAGCCACCTCGCCGGCCTGTTGTCCGTCAGAGCAATAACAATTGCATCATATCATGAAGGTGATTTTCAATCAATTCTGTTTTGTTTTCCAATCACACTAATCACGAAGGGATATTTAGTGCCTACCCTATGATGGAGAAAGTAAAAGTTCTAGAGCCAGCATTCACAGTGACTGCTTGAAAACCAGGACTGACTCATTCACCCTCCGGACATGTGGTCACGTACAGATGTAACACCTAATAGCCAGGGACATTGAAATTATGTGGCAGGGCAGGGCTAAATTATGCTGCAGGGTTGACTAAATTATGCGAGAGGAAAAGGCAAATTATGTGGCATAATGCAGCAATTTTTCATAGTATTCCTTCATTATTTTGTCATTTTGTACACTTGTTGACTCTGCCTGGGAATAGATTGCACCTCATTAGTACCGGTTAAACTTCCACATTTAGCAATAAGTAACAGAAAGGCGCCCAGTCAATCTTTGCCAAGGGACTTCCACCATGCAATATCACGTACCACTGTGTTTTAGTAACTTTTTAAACATTTGAGATAGAAACAAATTTCTTTTGTTGTGAAAATGTACAGATTATGCAGCAGATGATGGGCTATATGGCAAATGCGACACACCCTTAATTATTTAATTATGAGAAAAACGGAGAAGACGCACAATCGCATAACTCCAGTGACCCTGCTAATAGCTTTTTCCCTAGGGCACACTGCGTATGTGTGATTCTGCTTTGCACATCACTAATGGTTGTTGAACCATACATTCACACTCGCTTCGCATTCAAACCAAGAAGATTTCTCTGAGCACCCACGCACAAATATTCTTGCTGATCAATTATTTAAACACCATGTTACAGGACTGGTCACATGGAAAAAGATATTAATAGAAACCACGAATGTTGCTGTTCTCAGATAACATAAATTACCTTTGGGGCTATTACTCATGACCATGTCTCCAGTCCCACGTTTCATTACAGTTTTCATAATTAGGAACTAAAGTGTGATGTGCTGTAGGTGGGCCCTCAGAGAGATGATAATGGCAGGCCTAACACTGGTGACCAGCCATGTGGGAGATAAATTTATTGCTGTGGTGAACATCTATTCCTAGGGTAGGAAGGGTACAGCCGAGCCACAATGCTTTCGGGAAGCTAGCCTCTTTTTTACAAGTGGAAAACCACTTCTGAAATTCGCAAAGGTCGTTTTTGTCATTTCCAAAGGAAAGTTATCTCTTTGTGAGTATTCACAGGTTACCATGCACAATCAGAGACATTTTTGTGAATAACAGTTTTAAATCTGCAGTCATGAAGTGTTTTAAACCTAATGGGAAATATGTACGGCTATTGGTGATAATGATATTTCAGCCCCTGATTCACAAAGATTTTGGTGTTAATTACATTTGTAGTACTCCTGAATCGCTCATGGAATTCATGAAGTAGGCCAAGAGTACTATACGAGTAAGTAGGAGTTAAACTTTGTAAATAGGGCTCTCAGTTTTTTTTTTACTAATGAGACCACACACTTTTTGTGTCTTGAATTTAGAAACTAGAGCCTTTTTTGTGTGACCTCATTATCTTCATTGCTAGCTTGCCAACAGCCTTAAACAACCCCCTATACTTGTGTGCTCTGAACCCAGGAAGTTGCTATAAAAGATGTTGTATTTAAAAATATCCAGTGTGAAAATATCGTCCCTCAAAAATATTGTATCCAGACCATTGATTACCAACATATTTGAAGTGTATAAAGTAAGTATATATTTAATTTTCTGAATGTTAAATCTATGTAACTCGAGAAAGATATGTATGTATATCACATAGTGGCGGTTGCTAGTAGGTAGTTATAGTTAGGACCTAATTCCCATAGACAAAGTGCTTTTTGTTTTGCCAATAATTTTGGTGCCATTTGATGAATCTTCATGAAATTTTTTCACAACTCATATGCTAATTTGTTCTGCTGCTGTCTTGAAAGTTTCAGGGTGCTAGGTCAAGCGCCAGCTGAGAAAAAAGGGGCCCCAATACGTGTTTTCCCCTTGCAATTTCCTATAGGGATTTTGAACACAACTACAGCCCGAACTGCTGAAACGAATTGCACCAAATTTTGAAGAGCAGTAGATTTTGGTAAAAAAAACAACTTTTTGTTATTTGGTGTAAATCTGTTCAGTAGTTGTTGAGATATTTAAAGACAAAAATATAGATATCTATCCATATATAGTTATCCTTCGTGGATCCAACAGATCTCATGCTGCGATCTGATTTTCGATCAACACTTTAACCAGGAATTGTTGGCAGCCATTTTTGGACTCTGGCTCAACCGAGTCCCAAAAACAAGTTTAAAAAAAATGGGGACAGGGTAGGAATACTCTGCCTGCCTAGGCCGGGCAATGGGGCCCCCCAGGACCCCAACCAGGCCAAAAAGCATTGTTTTAGACATTTTGCCACGAAACCGCTGAGGATCTGTGGATCCTGGCACACACTAAAAAATACAGGTGCAGTCTCCTGCACTTGCATAAACTTGGCCTCTGGTTGAACCAGATCCTGGGGCAAAAAATAGTATTTACAGTGGGGAGGGGGATGCATGCAGACCTCCTCCCAGTGGCCGCGCTCGGCCCTGGGAACTGCTAAATCCCCGGAGGAGACCTAATTAAATAATGCTGGAGGGGGCTATGCGGCCACTCTCCCAGGGCCATTTATGGCAGAGGGGACCGCCACCTACCTGGGGCCAAAGTTATAATTTTTTAGGGGAAGGGGGAGCCCCTCCTGGGCCATTTATGTCCCCAGGGAACACCACCTTCCCGAGGCTAGCCCATAATAATATTATGGAGGGGGGGCACATGGCCCCCTCCTGGGTCGTATTCAGCCCTGGGGACTATCACTTTCCTGGGGCAGGCCCTACAAATAGAAAGGAGGGGGGCTGTGTGGCCCCCCACCTGGCCCTTGGGACCGCCACTCTCTAGGACTGACTCCCTATGTCCAAGGTGTCACCCTCAGGACATATTAGTCAATTGTCTCTTGGTGCGAGCTATGACAGCTCCTGCCAAGCGAGAGCAAACAATAAGTCTGCTCCCAGCAGGCAGGAGCAGGAAACCTGCTCCCACTCACTGGGAGTGAACTTTTCATCTGTTTTCCTGGCCGCTATCAAGAAGGCAGGAAAACAGATGAAAGAATTGCTTCTCCATGCAGGGAGCAGCATTTCTTGCTGCTCCTTTTGAGCAGGAGAAATGCTGGGTCCTGCTGGAGGCAGCAGGGACCAAGGAGGCTTTGAGTCTACCACCATAGTCCCAAAAAATGCACACTGGGGGCCCTGGTTGGGGCCAGGGCATCCAGCAGTGAGTGTCCAAACCCTCTGGATGAGGTCACCATGGCCAGAATCTGCCTAACGAGGGGTGCCACACAGCCAAAGGCCATGTAAGGCATGGCTGCCTGTGGCCAGCTTCCACAGTGAACAGCCAAAGGCCATGCGTGGAGCGGGGTTGAGTTCAACAGTTGGATGGATGCAAGGCCTGGTCGCAGGCCAGGCCCTACAGCCGAACCCTGCTGTGCGCGGCCAAAGGCCATACATGGTGTGTGGTTGGGTGTCTACAGGGGTCCAGATACAGGGCCTGGATGCAGACCAGGCCCTACAGCCACCCCTCCCACCATGCACAGCCAAAGGCTGGCATGGATTTGGGTGTCTACAGGGGGGTTGGACACAGGGCCTGACCAGCAGCAAGGCCCTGCGGCCAACCCCTGCTGTGCACGGCCTTTGGTTTGGTATACAGGGGGTTGGCCACAGGCTGTGCATGTGGGAGTTGGATTAACGTAAAGTAATTGCATATTATGTATCATTTAAAAAAACATGGAAATTCACTGAAAAAAACAAAAGTTACTGTGACTTTACAGCTAGGAAACAGAATAAAAAAAACGTTTGAAATTCCCTGAAAAAACAAAGGTTACAGGCACTTTATTGTTAGGTTCAGATCTTACATGCACAAAACAATAGAAAATCAACAGTAATTAGTTATACTTATCTCAAGAAACTATAACCCGTGCCCTAAGGTAACTATAACTCACACCCTCACTATGCACTGCTAATTACCCCACACATTACATCACTCATGACATCTTTTTTGACATCATTGATAATATCACCGCAACATTTACAATAAAATTATTTATGAGATTTGTGCATGGCGGGGGACATTGATACATATGGATATATATATACAAATATGGTCCTAACTATAACTACCTAATGGAGACCACCAGTAGGTAATATACATATTACCTACTGGCAGTCGCCATTAGGTAGTTAGTTAGGACCATGTTTTCAAAGAAAAAACATTTTTTGACTTGCCTATATCTTTGCGTAGTTCGACAAATCTTAATGAAATTTTCCAAAAAGGTGTGCTGGTGATACTTGTTGTGCATAGAAAGTTTCAGGGTGATCTGTCAAGCGCAGGCTAAGAAAAAGTGGTGGGGACTCAAAAAAAGTGTGTTTTTCATGTTAATTTCCATAGGAGTTTTGAACACGACTACAGCCCGAATTGACAAACAGACTTATACCAAATTTAAAAGAAAGCAAGCTTTTGGTCCGCAAATCATGCATTTTTCATATTTGGTGTAAATCAGTATTTTTTGAGCTATTAACGGAAAAACAAATTTGTATATCTGGGTGGAGCTCTGCTGAGATCTGATTGGTTGTCAGCACTTCAACCAGAAAGTGATGGCAGCCATCTTGGGACCCGATGAAATGCATTGTAGTGAAGGGCAGGTTTTGAAGGTAACAAAAAGGAGAATGTATAAAAAGTGATCATTTTTAATTGCAATATAAATCATTTGTTGATTGTACCATACTAGTTTTAGGAACTGTGGTGTGTTCTAAGGTGATTTTACCCTGCTGGGATTTCATGAGTCACGTTTGAGAGAAAACTGTTTTCTCATGATTTTCCTATAGAGGTGATGGAAGGTGCTCCAGAAACTAAAATGAGTGCATATTTTCTGTAAATTCATACTATCTTTCTCAGTCATATGAGAATGAAGTCTGACATTCTCATTAAAACATGTACTTCCAACAGGAGCAGGTTGTCAGTTGATCCCTTTGCGTTTTACTGCAGCCTCCCAGAGTATTCTAAAGAGCACGAACAGTCTTACTTATGACAAAAGTGTGGCACTTCTGAAGCCCTCTTGATTAAGTCAAACAGATAAAACTTAAAGCATTTAATTTAGAAAGGAACAAAAATGAGGGGATTCATTTTGTCATAGAAATTATGGTTAATGCTGCAGGAGAAACAGCCTCTACAATGAAGGCTGAACCTTGCATGCTGTTACCACGCAGGCTTAACTGCGCATGCAACATTACCACACATGCCTTTACAACAAATATGCCTTTACCACACACACCATTACAATGAATTTTATTGTAAAGAATGAATGGTAAAGGCATATTCATTGTAAATGTTTTCCAGGTAAGTATATATATATATATATATATCTCAGCTTGAAAGTCACCGAAAAACGGAGGCACTCGCGAGCAGGTGCGTGACATCATAAGGGTGAATTCACATAAGAATAGCAGCTCACTTAACAAAAGTCTGCACTCACTGTAAGGATGATCAAAAATGTATTCTGTGGAGTTGCAAATAAACAAACAGACGCATTTCGGCAGCTGACACCTTCATAAATGTCAATTACCTTTAATGCGAAGCAAGCTTAAATAACATAATTCATTGTTTCAAGGTACCAAGGATGATGATTTTCAGACAACAGCAGTAGACATGTTAAAAAGATTAAAGCTCGAGGTTAACCTACGAGAATTTTTGACCCAGCCATGAGGAGGGCACAAGAAAAATCGAGACAAGATCTTTTAAAGGATACACAAAGACATCAGGATGGGGTAACAACATTTAGCGTCACTACTACTTTTTCTAGTGACTCAAAAGCTGTGAATAAGATTTTATGGATTTTTTTTTTTACAGATTTTGAAATCGGACAACATCTTAGGTTCCGTTTTACCTGATTATCTCCTTGTAACATAAAGGAGAGGCAGATCGTTTCGAGATCACATTGTGTCCCATCACTTCTTACAGGAAACTAGGAGAGCAACTATTACAGAGGTTCAAGTATTTTTTCCATGCATGAGATGTAAAGCATGTAGGCATAGCGAAAAGGTTCTATTTTATTGTGTTCCCGGTTACAGTAAAACTAACATTTTGGAATTGTAACACGAGTTATACCATTTATTGTCTTACATGTCCTTGTGACTTGACATATATTGAGAGCAATACATATCCTACAAAAAACACATTTAAGAACGTATGAGAGCTATAACAAATTGCGATCCTATATATCTAGTTGCAAGACATTTTGAAAGTTACCATCAGAGTGATAGAAATTTGCTGAAGTTCTTTTGTATTGATCATGTACCCCAAGGGGACAGAGAAGGGGGGCAGAGTATTGCGGTTGGGAAGGTTGGAATCTTGCTACATAATAGACTTACAAATCAAGGAACCCTTTGGCTTGAATAAGGATGATGAACTTGCAATGCATTTGTGAATTTAGTATAATGGAATTTTTTGGAGGTCATCTCCATGTTTTCATGTGTTTGAGATTTTGGAAGGTGCCACATTCTTGGAGAAAGGTGGGATTAGCCCATACATGGCTTTATAACAGATGTATAATAAACTTAAATTGAGAGGTAGTAATTTGCCCACTCAAGGCATTATTTTTAACTCTCAACTCTATATTCTTCACTTTACTGTATTTATAGATTACATTTAAAAAAATACTGTATATATGTGACTTCGTACTATAAGAGTCAATGATATGCCCTGTGACAATCAGAATGTGTAAAATCACTCTAAGATGGGACTGCATGATTAAGCTATGAAATGAAATGCATTTGTTGTCTGCCTTTTGTTTTGTTCTGATTATTACTTGGAATAATGCACATATCTGACTTTGCATCATGAATATTGACAATATGTTTAGTGGTAATGAGATTGTTTAAACTACCCACTCCAAGATGGCGACTGTGCCATGTAGCCATTGATATGAAATGTTGTCTGCCTTTTATTTTTATTATGATTCTGAACCAATGAATTACGTTATTTAAGCTTGCCTCGCAATAAGGGTAATCGACACTGATGAAGGCATCAGACGAAATGCGTTGGTTTGTTCATTAGCAACTATATATATATATATATATATATATATATGTATATATATATATATATATATATATATATATATATATATATCCAATGATTTCTCCAAACCACACCATTTCAGCTTCAAGAATCCAGGTTTGGTTTAAAAAGAACGGGCAGTACAACCAGACTCCAAGCACAGACAGAGCGTTCTTATAGGAGAACAGTCCCCTCACCCCAACACCAATAAATAACATGCAAAAAACAAGTGGAAACACAGTGCAATACATTTGCTTGACAATTCCTCCATATTAGAGAGAACCGCACAGAATATAAAGAACTGGATGTTATAAAAAAATTATTACATATTAATTTTCTCTCTCTTGACAACCTTCTTCTCGTTCTTAAACACGTAATTCCTTTATTTTCCCACTAAATAATTTTCATTTGTTTACTAATTTATTTGACATGCTCATTTCCCTATTAAAAGGTTCCAGAAGTAAATATACAGTTCTATTACTAATCACATTTTTTCTTAACTTCATTTGAAGCGTGTAAGCCCACTTTATTAGTCATAATCTATAAAGTGCATATAACAATTATGAAAATGTAAGATTTTATATTTCAGTGAGGCATTGATAATCAAATCTTTAGGGCTCCAATACCTTCTACTTGTAAAATACCGAGTCATATTGATTTCCCTTAAAGTCAACGCATCATATTGCATTACAATTAGTAAGCACTCTATTCTTTCTCTAATTTTCATTAAGCAGCTGTTTAAAATTTTGAACACATTTCAGAACACAACACGATTAGCATCAGGACTGTACAAGATGTTAACTCTACTTGGGCATATAAACACAGCAATCAAGTATTACTGAGGGCTTTAATACTTTTTCCTTGCAAAGTACACATTTATCTCATTCCCCTCAACACCATATTCACTCAAACAACCGTATTCATTATTAGGGAGCATGTATACATTTGGTCAATTTTGAAGATTGTCATAGGAGTATCCTTTTCTAAGGAAACAGACACTCAAAATCCATGGAAGTGATTATTTCTACCTTCTACACATATGTTATCCCACTCGATATGGCTTCTTAATAATGAAGAAAGAAAGGGGAAACAAAGGAAACAAAGAAGGAGGGAAATGAAGTAAAGAATGATCCCTTCTTGAACACTCTCAAAGTACTGCATACCATAAAAATACAAAACATAAAAAGCACTACCTGGAACATTGAAGTGCATTATGTGATTGTGTGCAAATTGCAATAATGTGCCTAATGCAAATAAGTGCAATCATAACCGTAAAGTACAATAGTATAAGATATACTTTAGCCCCCAGCTTTATACATTTATCCACTTAGTCGATCTGTCCTGAGCTTCTACACACATTTAAAACATGATTTCATTGTACAACAGAGCCACTTGAGCAATTATAAGAAAAGTTACTTGGACCAATCCATCCTCTTTCATCATAATATACTGGAAAACCCCTATTAACTGTGGACCTCCCAGGATTACATTCTATTGATCTACCCTGTACAACGCATTAAGAGGCACTGCCTAAATTGCAATATGCATTTGTGTGCAAATCGCAATTATATGCAATGTGCAAATAAGTGCACTTGCAATTACAAAATGCAAAAGACATCTTTCAGCCCAGGACTGAGTGCATTTATCAACTTAATTAGTCTGGCCTGAGTTTTTGCATGCAGCTATTCCAAAAATACATTGTACCACAGTCCACCTGAACAATTTCCCCCACAAATATCATAAGGAACACACTAGCAGATGTAGAACAGCAAATCTTAGTTCATCATATTATCCTGAAGACCCCTCCATTGGTTGAAGAGTCCCCTGTGTTACACTCTATTAGACTTCCCTAAAATGGATTACCTGTTATTAAAACCCGAACTCTATTCATGTCTTGACCAACTGGTGTTGCTTGCAACATTAACGTATCATGTACCATTGTCCTTGTGTGCAAACTGCAATAAATTGCAATGTGCAAGTTAGTGCAATTACATCAATGAGGTTCACTACTCAGGCTCTGTACATTTATCCACCCAAATGATCGGCCCTTAGCTAATGCACACACCTGATTCCAAAATTTCTTTCATGACACTACCAGATGCCCCTTAAGCAGAAGCTTAACTGAACACTTACCTCTTAATTCACTAGTGCAATTGTTGTCTGCAGCTGGTCCCTTTCCTCTCTTGGGCCTCTTCAGAGTCGAGAGAATCTGTCATGCTCAGCTCCATAACACTTTTTTCAAAGTGAAACCAAAAGCAGTACCAAACCTGTGTTACTGCCAGGAGAGCAGCCCCCTGCACCCCTCCTAAAGCCTGCCCCTCTGTGATGACCAACAAATGTTGCCACCCACTCCCTCCTCGTCCTCATTGGCCTGCCGCAACCCAAGTAATTGAAGTGAATGGAGCTTTTTAACTCCTCCCAGGGCCACTGTTTATGCGCCCCAAGCACAACCGGATCCATTGCATTCTAATTCAGCCCTCCCTCTCCTGTGATGTCACTGCTGCAGCTTGTGCCTGCAGGTTGAAGAAATCCTCACCCAGCTTGCACTTGCCAGTAAGACATCTGCAAAGTTCACTAGAGTTCACCCAGGAGTGTCAGCACACTGTCTCAGAGCAGTGATTTATTTTTAGCTGCTCTGCATTTATTTCCCTGTTCTTGCCTCTCTCCGGAGGTGGCAGGGCAACGCCCCTTTTGCCCATGAACACCAGTCGCCCCTGCTAAGCACAAAGCTTTATGGAACATGCATCTGGATACCCTGCAGACATTGGCAGACCACTAGGATCAGTCCAGGAGCCTTTAATCCACCAAAGCAGAGTGACAGAGTTCAAAAGACAAAATATGAGGTTGATCCCAAAGGTGCAGGGTTCATCAGTCTGAAAGTAATCTACTCATCCATTGGGGCTGAACCGAAAAATCTACTCTCCAGGAGACTGCTGAAAATTGAACTGTTCAGTCAGTCGAGTAGCCCGAATCTGAGAAATGCAGATTGACGGTACTGCTGCTGTGCATGGCTAATAACAAATTGTGTTTGACTACCACACAAGTTTATCTTCCACAATTCCCTCTTTTAAGGAGCCTTCTAGCCGCAGCAGTTTCATTAAAGCGGTTACGGATCATTGCATCTTCAAATAACCTGCCGCTGCTAGCAGCCCTCCGTAGGTAGTCTACAGCACACCTCATTTTATTTACACCCGTTCTAAACGAGACACTTGGAACAGTATTTCACAGTGGCAATATGGTGGAAACTTGTCACAACCTAAAACATATAAATAAATAATATTGCTGTGACAAAATGGCATGTACTGCCGACCGCAGTAGAGCAGTGCGTCGTTTGTATTTAGGGACACCCTTTCTAATGACACATCCAACGCCGTCACCGCCTCCACCATGGAAGGGGCTTTGTCACAGCACAGTAAAACAAAACACACTGGGCACACGTCACAAAGAAACCACAAACTGGTACTGTGCCAGATTTTTTAGTCTAGATGCCAATTTAAAATGTAAAATTCTGCGCTGATTTACATTAGACTTAGAGGGCCCGATTAACATTTTTTTTTTGCTGCGTCATACTCTTGCAGTATTCTGAGGAGAAACCCTCACTAAGCCGAATCCCGGGAAGTCTATGGCTGATGTTAGATGCTTGCTACTTGTTTGTCTGTCGGTATGTGTGTCTGTCTTTCCGTTCTGTTTCTATATTTACAGGCCCTTCCTTCTTTTTGCACGTGAGCCTGTATTCTCGTCTGCCTTCTGCTCCACAGTCTGACAGCATATCAGTCTGCATACATTCTGCATACATGCCTTCTAGTCTGCCTGAATGCTTATCATTGTGTCTGTTGTTTTTGCATACGTGCGTCCCTGTCGCCTGCCAGTTTACATTCATGTCTGTTTCTGTGAATGCCAGTCTGCTTACATGCCTGCCTGTATTTCATTCTGACTTCATGCTTGGCTCTCTTAGTTTTGGTTTGCTTGCAAGTCTGCATTTCAGGCAGTCTACATACCTATGATTCTGCCAACATATCTTCCTGTTTATGTCTTTTTATGTCTTCGTGTTTGTGTCGGCAAATCAATCTTTCTGTTTCCCTTCATCTTTTACTTCCTGATTGCACGTCTTTTCGTCCGTCTGTCCGTCCATCCATTCCTGAATTGTAATGCTGTGAGATTTTACTGTTCTTATTATCAGGTCTGTAAATTTAAGTTATCGCGGTCACCAATTTAACCCTTTCCAGTAGCAGGCTCCAGACTGAGAAAAACACAAAACGCAGATTTCCTTCCAGTTCTTACAATAAAACAGAAGCAAGAGCTGGCAGCGACCCATGGGTGCCCTGCACCTGTTTCGCAACCAGGGAGAAAATAAATCAGAAGCAAAGCCAAACAATCAGTTGCCAATTAAAAATACCAACAGGGAAAGCTTCTCGAATTAGAACGCGCCTGCAGTTGGAAAGGGGCAATCATAACAAATCAGAGTTGGACGGCTGCAAGAATGTGATTGGCTGCGGCACCCAGCAGGTACTTTATTATGTAGCACCAAGACTGAGCTCTCTCAGGCACTTGCCCTTATGAACAAACCACTCACTTTTCAGCAAGGAGTGATTTCCATTAATACACGCATGCATAAAATGCGGAGATTACCATGATTATATACATTACGGTATGGGGCAATCAAGGGGCAAGTAGGATTCTGCGCGGCGGCAGGTAAGTGAACCAGACGACAGAGCACTATTACTATGATTTACAAAGAAGGAGCCCCGCATTGCACCTATCATTGTTCAACATGCTGGCCAAGGACTGCTATTTCAATTTCACCCGATCTAATCGACTTTTATTGTCAACAGTACTTACTTACATAGGGTCTTCTAAAGAGCGGCCAGGCCCTAGACATCGACAGACTGCTGACGTATACAATTGTATTGGGAAGAGTGTGTTTAAATGTTTTTTTTATAGCACGGACGAGGAGATGCACAGAAACGGTATTTACAACATAAAGAACATAGGAATCATATCAATGCAGCGTCAAGGGAGAAAAAGGATAAATGCATAATAATGCAAAAACAGATTTACAGTCATTCGTGCAATACATGCACATATTTCAAGCCGTAGTGAGTACATGTTCAAACATAAATATAAATTGATATGATAATGTTGGACAGGTGAACCTCATACATAGTGACACAAATGTATAAGTCAGCTAATAACAAAGACAAATCAGTGACCAACAGTATTGATTCTAGTGAGCCACATTAGTGACTGCTGGCTCGGGTCACATATTGCTTGTGCACGGAAGTACCACTTAGGTCCGTAAAAATCGCACATTGAAAGTGTTCATTCAACATCCTCTTGAATCAAGATTGGTGAAATATTTCTAATGAAGAAAATCAGCCACTATGATGGATTTTAAGTTTCGTGAATGAAGGATCAGGGATAGAAAACGGGAATGTTCTGTGGTGGGGTTTCATTGCCAATTGCATTGAACAGCCACAAATTCATATGTTTGTGGATATTGAAGAATAATTTGTTTCCTGAATTGTAGGAAGGTTGGAGCTGTTCTGGTATCGGGTGCTGTTCCAGATCATGTCCCCCTGATGTGGTTAGTGTTTTTCAGGTCTACAGGGTTGGCATTTCTGAAGGCCTAGTAAGTGATGCAACTAGTCTGGAAGATGATGCAGGCCAACAAGTGGGAGATGGTAGCAGGGGATCGTATCCAATTCCTTCAGCAATGGGGTGATGTGGTCGAATTTCTTCAGATCTCTGATGTTAGCTTGGACAAGTACCAGAGTAGTGCAGGATAGACTGTTGAGAGAGCCATTGGCTTCATCCAGGCGTGAGAACCAGGACGTCACTGTTCTAAAATCAGTTTCCTTATGTAAGGGGTTCACTTTTTTTCTGGAGAGACAGTTCGTACCATGTTGTTTTCATTTTTTCTGGTGGTGTGTCCATGGGAGGTGAGCTCTCTGTTAAGAGTGACACCAAGTAGTTTTGCAGTGGTTGTCAGTTGAGAAGTAAAACTGTCTAGATTCATGTCCCTGGACATACATGCTTCCATAGAAGTGGGTAATAAGTGCCTTTCCATGGTGAGAAACAGGAGGGAGGACCTTCATATTTGATGACCATGAAACAGAACATGTTCTCCACACAGAAACATTCAAAAACTGCCACGAGAACATGGCAGTCCAGACTCAGCAATATATGAAGATGCAGATATGTAGAATAGGAAACACAGCCACAAGTACAAATATAATTTCCTGAAAAGAGATGCACAAAACCAGAAATAAGAAAACACTAATACACAGACGGACATCTATAAAGGGTAGTACAAACATAGAGAGGGAAGGCAGAAACAAGTTCAAAGACACAAGGGGCAAGAATATAATATCAACTGAAGGCACAGGCATAGGGAAAAGGCAAGACAGAGACAGCGAAAGTGGGGACACAGGATAGGTATAGATGAGATACCACCCTGCCATGCCTGACATACTCACTACATCACAAACTTTCAAACAAATGACATCACACCAAGCAATCTCCATCATACCACACTTATAAATCACAATGCACACAGCTACTCCAGACTACACCATCAAGTACCACATTGAGCCATACCACAGCACAACAAACCAGATGAAACTACACTTCACCATACCACTTCACAATACTGTCTAACTTCATACCACAGTACTCCATCAAAAGTAATTTCTAAATTCAACACACCAGATAGCATAACATATTTCACTATGCCACACGACTAAACAAACAACTCCAGTACAGCTTCTCACTGCATGACCATACCATGAACACTAGAATTGTGCGATTCTACAAGTGTACCAATTTTTGCTTAGTTGTGGATTTGCTAGTCTACACTAATAATCTGCAATTTTATGCATGATTTGCAAATTTCACAAAATATTCTTCCTAGCACAAAAAGTATAGCCAGTGGTGCTGCCCAGTGGCAAAACCTTTCAAAATGTTGTCTGGTCATCTTTCCTTTCAAGATTTGTTAAATTTGCGCTAATGAAGTGAAGCTTTGTCAGGACAGGTTTAATATCTATTAAAGTTTAAGGAATAGCAACATAATTCTGTCATAAAATGTGCTGGATTATTCTGCATTATCTGCTTTTTCATGCTGCATAACCTCTTCAACCCAGCCTCTATGGCTGTATAATTCCAGTGGCTTTGTCCATACCACACACCACTGCACACCACCACTTCACATTGGAAGATACAACTCCACATAGGTTCTCTTCACAGCTCCAATACCATAAACCAACCACATAGTTATGCACCAAACATTGCCAGCCACGCTTAACAAACACAGTTGCACTACATCACATAGCACCCTAAGCCAACCTTCACTGCAGCAAGCACTACTCCACCCACACTCCATACAAAACACTCTAAACTGCTCAACACACCTCCAACATCACACTGCATTGGTGCACTGCTTATCACATCTTCACATGCTGCACCACAACACAACAGATCTACAGCACAGCAGTGCATCATATCATATCCAAAGAACCATATCAATCATTCTTATTAATACATACACACATATGGTTTGGGAGAAAGAAGGCCACTTGTTAGAAATGGGGTCTTTGGTTGGCAATTAGATTACCCCCTGTCCAAGCAAGGACCCTCACTCTAGTCAGGGTAAAGGATAATCACACTTAGTTAACCCCTGTTCACCCCCTTTGGTAGCTTGGCACGAGCAGGCAGGCTTAACTTCAGAAGCAATGTGTAAAGTATTTGTACCAACACACACAGTAATACAGTGAAAACACTACAACATGGACACCACACCAGTATAGAAAAATAGGTAACATTTATCTAAATCAAACAAGACCAAAACAACAAAATTCCAACATACACAAGTCAAGATACGAATTTGAAAAAGAATAAGGGGGTCGACGACCACGGAAGCACCGCCAACAGGCTGGCGGTGCTTCCTTTTGTATTCCGACCGCGGCTGTGAAGCCGCGGTCGCCCAGCCGGGTCCGGCGGTTTCCCGCCGGATTACCCCCGGCTGGGAGAATCCTCCATGGCGGCGCTGCTTGCAGCGCCGCCATGGGGATTCCGACCCCCTTCTCGCCAGCCTGTTTCTGGCGGTTTTCACCGCCAGAACCAGGATGGCGGGAACGGGTGTCGTGGGGCCCCTGGGGGCCCCTGCACTGCCCATGCCTCTGGCATGGGCAGTGCAGGGGCCCCCTAACAGGGCCCCAGAAAGATTTTCACTGTCTGCATTGCAGACAGTGAAAATCGCGACGGGTGCAATTGCACCCGTCGCACCCCTGCAACTCCGCCGGCTCCATTTGGAGCCGGCTTCATTGTTGCAGGGCCTTTCCCGCTGGGCCGGCGGGCGCTCCTTTGGCGGGCGCCCGCCGGCCCAGCGGGAAAGCCAGAATTGCCTCCGCGGTCTTATGACTGCGGAGCGGCCAAGTGGCGGTTCCCGTTTGGCTGGCGGCTACCGCCGCCAGCCAAACTCGGAATTAGGGCCTAAGTGTCTTATTACTTAGAAAACAGTGAGAATGTTGTTACACAAAGTACATGGTTAGCGTAAAAAAATAAAGTTGCATGGGAGAGCATGTGTCAGGAAAGGGTAGTGATGTGTCGATTCCTTACTCCCAAGTGAGGCCGTGCATCGTTTCCTTCGGCGGTTGGGTCGGCGATGTATCAATTTCTGTACGGGCACCTCGGGTCCAGGCAGGCTTTGCGTCGATCTTTCATGCCCAGCGATGTTGCGTTGCAATCCAGTTGCACGGTGTTAGGAAACTGCGCTGCATGCGGTTTGCACAGTTATCAGCAGCCGCTAGTGGGGGTTGCGTGTCATTTCTTCAGCCGTGATGCATCGATCTTCCAGCTGCGATGCAGGCAGAGCATCGATTTCAGCTGCAAGGCCAGCAGGGCGTCGTTTACCAGCCACGTTGTGGATATTGCATCGAAAATGTCCCCACACGGCAGTGTTTGCACGGATTTCTGCCCTTTTTTACCAGCTTCACCTTTCAAGGGCCCATGGACTGGATGGGGCACCACTTGGCAGGGCAGGGCTCTCACCAAAGAGTACAGATGCTGACAAAGGAAGTCGTTGATGGTCCTGAGACTTCAACAACAGGAGGCAAGCTCAACTCAATCCCTTGGAGATTCTTCTCAAGCAGGAATGCACAACAAATTCCAGCCTTTGTCCCCTTTCACAGGCAGAAGCGGCAACTTCAGGATAGCCCAACAAAGCACAGTCACAGACAGGGGCAGCACTTCTCCTCAGCTCTTCTCCTTGGCAGAGGTTTACCTTGAATACTGGAAGAAAATCTGATATTCAGGGGTTTTGGGTCCAATACTTTTACCCTTTTCTGCCTTTGAAGTTGGCAAACTTCAAAGGAAAGTCTCTGTTGTTCACTAGATCCTGCCTTGCCCAGGCCAGGCTCCAGACTCATACCGGGGGTTGGAGACTGCATTGTGTGAGGGCATGCACAGCCCATTCAGGTGTAAGTGACCACTCCTCCCCTGCCTCATAGCACAGATGGCTCATCAGGATGTGCAGGCTACACCCCAGCTCCTTTTGTGTCACTGTCTAAAGAGAGGTGCGAACTGATCAGCTGTCAGTCTGGCCCAGACAGGGAATCCACAAACATGCAGAGTCACAGAATGGTTTAAGCAACAAAATGCCCACTTTCTAAAAGTGGGATTTTCAAACTGCCAATTTAAAAAACAACTTTACCAAAGATGCATTTTTAAATTGTGAGTTCAGAGACACCAAACTCCAAATTTCTATATGCCCCCAAAGGGAATCTGCACTTAAATATCATTTAAGGGCAGCCCCCATGTTAACCTATGAGGGAGATAGGCCTTGCAACAGTGAAAGCTGAGTTTAGCAGTATTTCACTGTCAGGGCATGTAAAACACACCAGTACATGTCCCACCTTTAACACTGCGCCCTACCCATGGGGCTACCTAGAGCCTACTTAGGGGTTCCTTACATGTAGGAAAAGGGAAGGTTTAGGCCTGGCAAGTAGGTACACTTGCCAGGACGAATTGGCAGCTTAAAACTGCACACATAGACACTGCAGTGGCAGGTCTGAGCCATGTTTCAAGGGCTACTCATGTGGGTGGCACAACCAGTGCTGCCGGCCCACTAGTAGCATTTGAGTTACAGGCCCTGGGTGCCTCTGGTGCACTTTACTAGGGACTTACAATTAAATCAAATTTGCCAATCAGGGATAAGCTAATTACACATATAATGTACAAAGGAGCACTTGTAGTTTAGCACTAATCAACAGTGGTAAGGTGCCCAGAGTACCAAAAACAGCAAAAACAGAGTCCAGCACACAGTCAAAACATAGGAAGCAGAGGCAAAAAAGAGAGGGGAGACCACACCAATGATGCCAGGTCTAACAGTGCTAGTAGACCAAAGTGAGCAACACCTTGATTAATGCCACCTAGCAGAGTATAGAATGAAAAATGATCATAAAGCATCTTTTGTGTATATTGGCAAGTGGGGCCACCATAGGATCAAGTAGTTGTACCAGAAGTCTGCCCATATGATGCCAGACCAGAAGAGAAAATGTTTGAACTCATCCTACATTACACATATTAGAAGACTACCATCAGAGAATGTGACAACACTACCACACACTGCAACATCAAACCATAGACAGCAATCTCACATAACCACATACCTGCATATGATGGTGGTAAATAGCAAGATAAGCACCTTTCCCTACTAAGGGCCTGATTTAGAGTTTCACTGATTGGGATGTTCTGTCACAACCATGGCGGAGATCCTGTCAACCAAAATACAAGTGCCATAGGATATATTTGCAATAAGGCAGACAGACTATTCGTCAAGCTTCTGATGGAGTACTCCATCGACAAAACTCTAAATCAGGCCCAAAATCTCTCCATGAGATAACATACAACTGGAAGTGGATCGCTAGAGCATAAGGAGCACACTGAACACAAGATCAAACACTCAAAATGACAAAGCCCCTGTTGGACTTTTGGCCTTACGCAGGGTCATCCCCAGTCTTTTTGCCTCCTTCCTCCTGGTTTTTCTGACCTCTCGCTGTTGGCTCTAGGACTCTGAGCACTTTATCACTGCTGACCAGTGCTAAAGTGTAGGTGCTCTCCCATCTAAAGTTGGTATGATTGGCTTATACCTAATTGGCATATTTAATTTACCTATAAGTCTCTTGTACAGTGGTATCTCTATACCCAGGGCCTTTAAATTAAATACTACTAGTGGGCCTGCAGCGCTGCTTGCGCCACCCACTGAAGTAGACTTTCAAAACCTGTCTCAGGCCTGCTAGCGCAGGGCCTGTGTGTGCAGTTTTCTGCCACAGGGACCTGGCATCTAAACTTACTTGCCAGGCCCAGAACTCCCCTTTTACTACATGCAAGTCACCCCTAAGGTACGTCCTAGCTAGCCCTATGGGCAGGGTGCCATGTATGTAGAAAGGCAGGACATGTGCCAAGTTGCGTGGCCTGTCTTGGTAGTGACAAACAGCCTAACTGGTGTCTCACTGATGTGAGTGCTGCCTTCTCATAGGATTGCATTAGAAATGCCCTGCCTTATGTGTAAGGGGTATTGTCTGATTTATGAGGGGTAGCGTAGGCGTGTTTGGTATGGTTGTGATGGTGATAATAAATGCTGCTTACTTCGAGAAAGTGCGCATTTATCTGTGCTTATGACTCTGGTGTTTTGCAGCTTGACTCCAATCCACGTCTGGGCAGAGTGACAGTTGGGGCTTTGTGCATACTTTTCAGACAGCCTGTACACAGGGAGGGTGGAGGTGTCACAGAGGTGCATCTGCATACTGAATAGTCTTCCTGGGCTGAGAGAAGGGAGAGGCGGGGCACACCTGCATTTGTAAAGGCTGTGCCCTGTCCTCGCACAATAGGGTCGTTAACTACCCACTGATGTTTGGAGCCTGTGCTGAAAGGAGAGAGGAGACACTCCCAGAACCAGTTGTAACTGGCTGGAACCTCCTCTCCCTACCATTGTAAAACACTGTAAGAACTGACTATAAGTTTCGGGGAATTTTCCCCACAATTTGAACACTCTTGGAAATTGAACCTGGACACAAGATGCTGCTGAATGGACTCACCAGGAAACCGCCTTGGACTGCTGCTGCTGTGCTAACCTGTGACCTGCCTGGTCACTAGGAGGAACTGCCATCATCTGCACCCCTTGTGCTGGCCTGTAGCTGGACCCACCAGCCTTGTGGTTCTTCCTGCTTCATTGTTCCCAGGGGCAGGGTGCCGTGGCCCCTGACCCCTGTAACTTTTCCCTGCACGAGGAGTGCTGCCTTGATATCCCCTTTGCGCTGAGAGAGCGCTCTTCTGTGCTCTCAGGCACTTTGAGGCACCTGTTTCATGCTGGAATCACCGCCGCAACCCGGGCTATAAGTATGGCCTTAGCGCTTTGAAAAGCGCTTCCTGGATGGCCCCCAGTAATCACGATCCCCGGAGGGGCCTGTTAATGGTCTAGAGGAGGTGCGTGTCGCCCTCTTCTCCTCAAAAGGATGTCAGAGGCCCCCATTTTGCGCATAGGAGCGCCGGGGGCCCCATTGTTCATCTTCTAGGCACTGGAGGTGCCTTCATTGAGCCAGGTACTGTTAAAGGAACAATATATAGAACATAAGTTCTTACTAGAGACTTCGTCTGATTTATATGTTGCCTACCTGTTTTTGATGGTGTTTCATAGGCATATGTAAATGTTCCTTTTATGGGCATGACTTGCTAATATGTTTCCCTAACTTGCCATATTTTTTTCTAATGTTCCTATTATGGGCATTTTATGATATTCTTATGACAAGTGTTCTAATGTGATAACGTGTTTCCTGACTACTGCTTATGTTGCAGAATACTGAGTAACCTGTGTGTTATGTGTGACTACTGCTAATTTGCAGAGTAACTAATGTGTAACGTTCTGACAACTGCTAAGGTAGCAGGATAGTACTGATATGTGATGTTTGGTCTGATAATTGTGTTGTGTACAATACAGTATATTTTCATGTAATCTGGTGTTGTGTTTCCTTTGTGGTGGGGATATTGCGTCACGTGTGTGTGTGTGTTGTGCAAACGCTTTACACATTGCCTCCAGGTTAAGCCTGACTGCTCGTGCCAAGCTACCAAGGGGGTGAGCAGGGGTTATCTTGGACGTGTAACTCCCTTGCCCTGACTAGAGTGGGTGGGTTCTGCCTGGCTGAGGTGCATACCCTAGCCAACCAGAAACCCCATTTCTAACAGCCCCCAAAGCACACATCAAACTAAAAGGATTAACTCTCTCAGGTTCAGTTAACACCAGATCTATAAGCGCACTGGTATTGGTTAAAGCTGGGGGTCGTATTATCTAATCAGCTCTAGGAGCACCCATATTTAGAGCTCTTTGCAGACCCAGAATGGTACAAATAAACGCAACACGAATTTTAGGCTAATATCACAAGACATTACAAATTAGGCTGTTACATTTATTAAATTTAACAATGACATTTAGCAGAACCATTCTTTGAATAATGCATTTTTTGTGTCTTGCAAACCTCTGCACCTTCTCTCTTCTCTAAAGTCATGTAGTTTAGGGTTAAGTGCTATACTTATACTCAGTCTGCATTTTGCAAACATTTACAATGTTTTCGTTGGTGAGAAAAGTGGACCCCACACAAATACAGATAAAATGTAAAGCCATGCCAGTGGTTTGCGGAACGTATGCAGAATTACATAGTAATAATAATCCAACGTGGTGAAACGAGGTAGGATGCACTGAAAAAATGGCAAATTATGCAACAGCTAGCAATTGCTTAAAAACTCTCCAGCTAGTCCTTTCTTTACTCTCTACTCATCAATACTAATTTAAATAATATGGCTTCCTACCAACAAACAGAGATTCCTCATGATCTGAAAAATATGTATTTTTTTGTTCTTGTATCGTTTGATAGGAAACTTTTAATGAAAACCTTTTTTCAGTATAAGTTTAACAATCCTTTCAAGGATAAATGTAGATAATGCTAACCTTTAATTTTTTATTTGTCGCTCTAGGAAATGTCAGTCTCATCCATAATTTCTGTTTTCTCAGTTGGAACTTTTCACTGTTTTGTGTGGGGGGAGTACGAGGCGCAATGGTTGAAGATGACAGAAGGCAATATGGAGACCTGAGGGACACCTCAGGTGATGGGGATATTTTGTGATCGGCCGGTGCCTGTGTGAATAAACTGGTGTTGGTTGGAAAGATAGGAGAAAAAACAGTGAAATACATTGCTACAGAATTCCATTCAAATCTCCAAGATGCTTATGAGGGTGGGATTGTTGAAGACAGCTGAGACATCCAACCGTATCAGGAGGCAGGGGTCATTTTCATGTTGTGGTCACGTGGGCATCATCTACGATATGTAAGGTTGAGTTCTCCATGCTGCAGCATTATCTGAAACCAGACAGTCATGCAGGAGATGGTTAGCACTGATGTGATTTTGGAGTTGAACATAGACTGCTTTTCATTGATTTTACTAATGAATGGTAGGTGAGTGATGGGCCGTAGTTGACATGTGACAGAAGACCTCAACCCTCCTTACACTGCAAGTGTGGTGATGAGTGACATTAGCTTGACTGCTTGACCCAGACCATGGGCCAAAGGGTGCTTCCCTGTCAGGAGAATACTCGGATTTGTGAGTGGGCTGTTCTTTCCTCAGGAAAGGCTATCATCCAGCAAGGGTGAGGGCAGCTAAAGACCCCAAAATGTGTGCTGTAGGTGAGGGTCAGAGGTCCTGTTAGGGACTAGAAAACTGCATCTTCAGGGTGTAGGGACCTTGATGAGTGAGGATACTGGGTTTTGTATTCTCCAATGGGAGAACAACAGTGAGCAATGGTACTCATTTTAGACCTGCCTACTGTGATGGCATCACTGCTGAGCCACTGAACCCTTGCCAGGAAGACTGTGGTGTGTATAGTGTTACTTGACTCAGGGCAAGGATGGGCTTAGACTTGCTCAGGCTATATAGGAGTTTAGAGTCCAGGAGGGTTCTTAGTGCAGTATGCATCCCCTGTGGGGAAAGGTGGCCTCCTAGGTAAGTTAGATTGGTGATTTTGGTGTCAGAAGGCCAGCATAAGATATTTATGGTGGAAGACAACTGGTGACTAATATAAGAAATTGGGTTATTAGTTGTGCAGGATGTAAGGCCTGCACAACTAATAGGCCTGCAATTGTCTCCTCACTGGGAACCAAGCACCCCTTTGTAGCACATGACTCCTGGAGTAGTGAAGCAGAGCAGTCCTAGGCCTGATCAGGGGAGGTGGTTTGGACTATTAATCCCAATTCACTGGCATGTAAAACTCTTAAATCATTGTCCAGTCAGTGCTTTTTCTTTGTAAAAGGAAAAGTACATTTATTACACACACTATAAAATACTATGCATTAATTTACAAATATATACATCAGGCAGATGATAATACTTTTGGTGACATTCTGAAATCACATTTAACCCCTAATGGGTCACGATTCCCAAAATACAGCACCCCCATCAGATATAATATCACAATACAGGGAGGTGTCATTCTAAATAAAACAGGTCTATTGGCTATGTCAGGGAGTCACCACACTAATATATAACGCAAGCTTATTAGCACTGTCAGGGGGTCACCATAGTAAAATATAACAGTAACCACATGTTAAAAGTCACCATCATACCAATGCAATCAGTAACCATGTTTAAAGACAATCATTATTTTCAATAAAAACATTGCAATGTTTATCATTGTCAGTAATATACCTTAAATTAAGCATTGGAAATCAACACATGTTGGAGTCTTTCTTTTACCACTTAGGCCGCATAAAATTTAGCCATAGGACCAACCTCTAGAGGTCCCTGAACTCTGAAGCTGTAGAGCAAAAGCTCCACCCGGGGTGGGGGTGGGGACGCTTTGTAATATCCAGCACATTCCCTGGTGAATTTCTGGTAACTTTTATCAATTTATCATTGAGTAGAGGGATGTGCATTGGGCCCCATCCCCAGAGGCTTTTTTGGCCACAGAGCGTCTGGGGAAGGTCCCCCAGGCACACCCCTCTACTCAATAATACATTAATTAAAGTTATGCTGATCCCCAATTACTGGCTGACCCAGTAGAAAGTTTAAGAAATTCCTGTGAAGCACTACATGTTTCTCTTTCCAGCAGGAGCTCAAAGGTCCAGTCCTGTCAAATTGCATAATTCTGTTCACAAAGAGAATTTTCAGCAGGCCTCCTAGCCTCTATATTGGTGCACTGCCTGGAGAGCTGGTTTCACTGGATCCATGCTCCAGCTTTCTCCTTTGCCTGGCTACTGGTGCTCCTCTCCTCCTGCTGTGGCACAGAAGTCTAAGTCTTCCACCAACTGGTCCTCTGGAGGCATAAAGGGGTCAGTATCACTGGCCCTGGAGAGGCCTACGTAGTCCTGAGGGGTCAGCTGCCAACAGAGTTCTAAGTCCATTAGGGCAACAGGTGCCCTGTCCTTCTAGATGTCTGTGGTGCAGCTGCCAGTGCCATCCAGGTCCAGGGTATTGCCCAGTGTCTCTGCCTTGTGCAGAGATTTTTAAGTATAGGTGAACCATTCCAGATGAGAGGCACACCTGGCCAATCCTAGGATGCCACATCATCCCTCCACCTTTGTCCTTGTCCCAACCTTCCTTCATAGCATTTTGGGACACTCCAATATGGCGCCATCAAGTTGTCATTGTGCAGAACTCCTTTGAGGGCCTCAGCTCCACCATTAGCTGATATTACTGCCAAGTACCTTCCCACCAAAACTTCAAAGGGAAGTCCCTCCTGTGTTGACTCCAAATGTCTGGGCTTCCCTCTTTGTCCAGTAACCCCTTAACAAAGCTGACTTCAAAGAAGCAGTTCTGACAGGTGATCTGGACAGAGTCCTGCCAGAATGCCTTCAATACCCTAAAGGAGTCCATGTGTGCAGCACCTGTACTTAAGGCTCCTTAATTTCTTTAAGGAGGTTTTAGTACAGATATATGCCTTAGAGCATGGCATAGAAGTGGTCTTAGCACAGTTAAATGAGGAGGACCTAGACCAACCAGTGACCTTTAATTAGAAGGAGGTTACTTCCACAGGAACAGAGGTGGAGTGCAATTGAAAGGGAGGCCTTTGTAGTGGTCTGGGCACAAAGATGCTGAGACCATGCCTGTTTGGTACTTACGTCCAGGTTCAGACAGACCACAGGCCCATCAGATGGCTCATGCAAATGAGGGGTGAAAATCCCAAACTGTTGAGGTGGTCCATCTCCCTGCAGGGAATGGACGTTGTGGTGGAACACCGTCCTAGGCCAGACCACAACAATGCTGATGGTCTATCCCGGTTCTTCTTGTTTAGTGAAGAAAACTCCCAAGGGTTGGGTAGTTCTTTCCACTTGCCTTAAGGTGGTCTTCCCTCTTACTTTTTGTCTTCCTCCTCCACTTTTTCTGACTTCATTTTAGCTAGTATTAGGTCTCTGTGCGCTTTACCACTGCTGACCATTGCTAAAGTGCTTGTGCTCTCTCCTCTTAACATGGTAATATTGGCTTGTCCCCAATTGGCATATTTAATTTATAAGTCCTCAATAAAGTGGCACTACCTGTGCCCAGGGCCTGTACATTAAATGTTACTAGTGGGCCTGAAGCACTGATTGTGCCACCCACTTAAGTAGCCCTTTAAACATGTCTCAGGGCATACATTGCAGAGCCTGTGTGTGCAGTTTTAAACAGCCATTTCTACCTGGCAAAATAATCCTTTTGCCAGGCCCAAGCCTTCTTTTTTAATACATATAAGTCACCCCCAGGGCCCAGATGGCAGGGTGCAATGTATTTAAAAAATAGGACATGTACTTTTAAGTTTTACATGAACTGGTAGTAAAAAACTCTTACATTCATTCGTTTTTCACTACTGCAAGGTCTATCTCTCCAATAGGATAATATTGGAGTTCCCTTATTACAATTTTTTATTAATAATAATATACGTGTGATCTCCAAAAAAGGGAAGAAATCAACAGTTCATGTTTCTCTGGAATCCTAATTTATATCCTAACTGATGATGAAGTCAGATTTTATATTACAATTACGAAACTTCCACTTTTAGGAAGTTGCCATTTTCTTGCCTTAGCCATTTGGTGCCTGTAAGCCTGTCTCTGATCACATGACTGGATGTAGTTGGCAGTTGGGCTTTGTGTATTCCTCCTAGAAAGCTACACACAATGGGAGCTGAGGTGTGACTGGATGGACCATCACTGTCAGGGTTGGGGGGAGGAGCAGAACACAGCCTCATTTACACCTGAATAGGCTGTGTCCTGTCTCCACACAAAAGGCTAAACAGCCCTGCATTGTCACTTCATCCAGCTTGGAGTCAGGGCAGGGGAGGCAGGGGATTCCTTGCACTCCAAATACACTATCTAGAAGCTTCTTCCATCATCCAGATACAGGGCACCAGGGTATATAAGATGGACCTTAGACACCACCACTTTATTATGCTTCTGGACCTAGGAATACTCTGCCAGGAAGAAGAACTACTGTACTGCTGAAGGACTGCCACTCTGCTGGACTCCTGCTTTGCTGTGCCGACCGGCTGGCTGCTGCCATGTTGCCTGGGTGAGGACTGTACCTATATCTCTTTGACCCAGCACCCAGAGTGACTACAAGGGCTAGTTGGCTGGCCTCCTGATCTGAAGCCTTAGGGACATTAACAGGCATCCAACAACCTTGTATCTCCACCTTGAATCTGCCATCTTTGAGTTTACCCTGTCAAGTGAGTCACTCCAGTCTTGGACCCCTGGAAGTGGGCCTAAGCTGCATTGTTAACCTTTGTAGGTCTAATGGAACCAATGTATCACTTCTGGTGTGCAAACCTGAACAGAAACGATGCATCTCCGCGTGGATTGAACTAGTCGCAAAGACTTGCATCACTGGCACAGGCTGCATCACCTTCAGAACTTCCGCTGATTGATGCATCCTCAGTGTAGGTCCTTGCATCTCTGGTCAGCAGGAGCAGCCTTGATTACAGCTCTGGATTCCATATCACAGCCTCACAGCTCTTTGTAACTGAAGTGTCGCCCTGTCTGCGCACCGCGTCTCTACTGAAGGACTTCGCATCACAAGCTCTGTCGATGGGATTTTCAACGTCGATGCAACAGGACCTCGCACTGCAGCCTCTCCACATCTCAGAACCATGACATCACTTTGGCTGCACAACTCATCTTTGAAATGGATCCATGCAATGCTCCACACACCAGGATTTAAGGTACCCTGTTCAGTGGTCCTAAGTAGGCCTCTGTAGCCAGACTGTGCTCCATTCCTGTCAGCCTGAACTTGTGACTTTTTCCCAGTCCAGCGCAACCAGATATTCATAGTTGGTGCTTTACACCTTTTGGTGCTATTTTCTCTAAAAACTTTAAAATTCAATATCCCCAGTTCCTCTAATAGGATTTTTGCTATTTTGGATGAGTTTTATTTATTAAGAACTATGCTAGTTTTCTAACTCTGTTGTCGGGCTCCTTTTGCGTCATGTTTTCACTGTGTTACTGTTTGAAGTGTTGCACAAATACTTTACACAATGCCTCCAAGTTAGGCCTGACTGCTCTGTGCAAAGCTACTAGGGGTTGAGCACAAGATACTTTGGGGTTTGCTTGTGCCCTACCCAGACAAGAATTGTGGTTGCTGCTTGACCAGGGCTCCTACCCCAGTCAACCAACAACCCAATTTTTTTAATTTCTGGTGCAAGTAGAAGTGAGAGAGGTAGGCTATCAACACGGACATGCACAGTTTCAAGAGGTGCCATCAATGAACGATAATTAAAACTAGAGTAATTATAATCAATAAATACAGAACAACAATACTAATTATGGTAATGCCAATCATAATCACAATAAATCAGAAAAGCAATACTGCTACTAGTACTAATAATAATATAGATCAATATAGAATTATAAATGGGTAACCGTGAATAAAGGGGGTGTTTTGCCGAGGGATTCTGAGTAACATCAAAATAACACAAAAGTGAAACTCAGAACTCCAAGGTGAAAAACATTAAATTATTCACTTTTTACCCATCTCTAATTTTATGTTATGTATGGTCCTCAAAATCATCTGCCCCTGCGTTCAACTTCTATGCACCTGTAGAAGACTAGTGGGAAAACCATATGTAGCATGGACCCTCCTTCCTGGTCCAAAGGTTAAAAAAACACTACATGTCTGCCTGCCACCCACCACCACCATCCTCTGTGTCTTACACCCCCCCCATAAAAATCTCTGCTCTCTGTTCTTCATTGAAGTAGAGCACACATGCTGCACTGACAGACTCTTAGGGAACTTGTCAGAGCACCTTGAATTATTTTTTGATGTAGTAAACATTTGTTTTCCAATGTTGCTACAATCACAGTAATGAATAATCAGATTTAGAATATAGAGTTCTTGCTACCGTCTCTCACTGAAAGCCATACATAATAATAATTATAAAAGTAATAATATTATTAAAAATATGATGATGATTATGATGACAATTATGATGATGCTAATAATCATAACAGCTGTATAAAATGGAAACACATATGTGGCAGCCATGTGAAAAGGTGTCAACAAGCAAACATTTGTTAGTCTTATAGAAGCCATAGTGGCATTCTTGATGTTTACTCACATTCCTAGCAGGAGCTGTTTCTGAAGTACCCAGTGTGGTCGGTAATTAATCTCTTAATACATATCTTAGTCAGTAGTAAATTCATCAGAAACGGGAATCCCATTCTCAGCCATAAAAAAGCAATATATTTATGTGCATAAAGATCCCTTGTTCTTTTTACAAAAAGTAACAACACAAGTAGCTTCTGCCATCACCAGTACAAAGGTGCATGATATGTGAGGCATGGTATGGTGGCTTCAGGGCTGACTTGTCCATAAGGTGACATAAAGCAATCGTCTTAGGGCTGCAGCTGATGGAGGCAGAATGTTACAGCAATAGGCTAAAATTATTTATTTTATCAGCGTATGAGGAGCACTTCAGCAGACAAAATGCTATTCAGCTGAAGTGTTGAATGTTATTTCAACGCTCTTGTGGCTCACTGAATTAATGCATACGTTGTAGGCATGTGTGTATGACCCCCCCACTGACACCACGTTTCCTTCTGAGGTTGATTAAATAAATACCCCTGGATAATAGTAATATCAATTTTTATCCATCAAAAGTACCATTTTGTCACTTGAGTGACCGTTCACTCTACAAACACACCTCTTATGTTATGTTGATCCATCAAATGAGTTGCATGTAGCAAAAACGAGCATTAGCTAGAATGAGAGCCTTGATATTCAAATGCTCTTTCAGCTAGCCCATATAATCAGGGCCACTGGAATTATGAGATTCTGCGGGTGCAAAATTATGGGGTTTCTGCATTTGCACACAATCCACCATCTGCTGTATAATCTGCAGATTGTAACAAAAAGAAATGATTTCTAGCTAAAACGGATCAAAAGTTACTAAAGATGTGGTGACACATGTTCCTGCATAATGGAAAGCCTTTTTGCATACTTTGACTGGTAATTTTTCAATAGCTTTTTGCTGTATTTGGGTGTTAAACTGGTACTAATAAGGTAAAATCTTTACCCAGACAGTGTTACCATGTCCAAAAATAACAAAATAATGAAGTAATACTATCACAAAATGTCACAGGTTATGCTGCTTAATTTTCCTTTTCTTGTGGCACAATTTAGTCAACCTTGCCACATTATGTGGGCCTCCCCAGCAGCATAATTCCAGTGGCCTTGCACACAATATTGAATATGTAAATGTATTGCTGGTGTAGCAGTGCAGGTAGGAAGACATATCATTCAGGACAAGAATATACACTTCCATTAGAGCATGCTTCTAACGTAAAGACAACGGTATTTGCAGGGATTTAAGATAGTATACTCAGGGCCACTCAAATTATATGGCAGGGCAGAGCCACTTTGTGCAGCAGGGTTGAGTAAATTATGCGTCAAGAAAAGGCAAATTATACACATAATGCGGCACATTTTGTTATAGTGTTATTTCATTGTTCCATACTTTTTAAACTTGGCAACACTGCCTGGGCATTGAGTGCTTCTCATTAGTACCACTTTATCACCCAAATATAGTAATAAGCAATAGAAAGGTGACCAGTCTAGCTTTGTTAAGGACTTACCCCTGTGCAGCAGCACCTGTCGCTGCATTTTTAGTAACTTTTGGGCTAGAAACAATTTTTTTTGTTAAAATCTGCAGATTATGCAGCAGACAATGTGTTATGAGGCAAATGTGGCAAATCTATAATTATGCAAAAATTGCTGCAGCTGCACAATTGCAGTGCCCCTGATTATACGACATAAAGCGAAAGGGCGAATGAAAAAAGCAGCACATGCCCCACAGCAAAGTAATTAAAAATCCATCTTTCTCGTTTGCTAGTTTGTTTTGTATATTAAGTCAAAGCATAAGTGTAAAAAACCCACACCTGCAAGGAAGATGCCATGAGCAATGACAAATAGAAATCCTGTTGTTAATTTGTTTATTTAGTGCTTGAGAAGTAAGGTGCTCTTTATCACCTAGCAACGGCACTCACTGCTGAAAGCTGAGGACAGGACTATCAGGCCAAGAAAAAGCGAGGACTTCGGAATGATATAATAGACGCCCTCTAGGAAACTTTAGACACGTGCTTTGCCCAGAGGTCACGCTGATCGAGGAAGGCTCTGGACGCCCGTGCTGGCCCCAAGACCCACATGATTAGACAGAACTGACCACTGGAGACAGTGTTTGATTTGTAGGGCTAAGGGGAGAATAAGGGCCTGATTTATACTTTTTAGTGCTGCATTTGTGTGATTTTTTTACGCAAAAGCGGCACAAACTTACAAAATATAATTGAATTTTGAAAGTTTGTGCCGCCTTTATGTCAAAAAATGACGCAAATGCTGGGCAAAAAAATTATAAATCAGGCTCCAAGGGGCATATTTAAACTTTTTTTGCGCCGCATTTGGGTCATTTTTTGACGTAAAAGTGGCGCAAACTTACAAAATATAACTTAACCTAAATTGTAGAGAGTCCATTAAAAATCTACTCAGAGATCTGTACGGAAACTAGAATGGAGAGAGCATTCAATTTACCAATAGTAATGAACTATGCATCAATGTCAACTACCAGGTCTCTTGAGCCATACTGTCATGGGTAGTAAATCCATTTCAGAGTCATTTTCTTACACTTTCTAGGCTAAATACTGTACACTATAAAGTAGCTTTTCCAAGCATAATATTTGATGGTACCACCATGCCGTTGTAATAAATTCACAAAACAAAGTACCTGCCACTTTATTTTGTTCTGTCCATTATGCTTGGGCCCACATGAATCCTTCTTGGTTCCTGGGTGGTGCAATTTAAAGGTAAGAGAGCACCGTTTGAGATTAGAACACCTGAAAAGAAATGCATTATACAGTTTTAAATTCCTTTAAGTGAGCACTAATAATCAGGAAGCTGTACGAGGAGATATCTTTTGAATAATGTATGCTCCAACGTTTGTTTTCATTTATGGGTGCCTATTTTGAGGCATGAATACCAAATATTTCTGTTTTTAAAAATTTAACTAGTCACTTTGTACATTTCATGGTTTTACTTTAGTTAGATTTTAAACTCGAAGTCATCCTGGCCGTACTGTGTTTTGGACCTGTTATAATGTAACACATACACAACCATACCTCAAATTAATTGAGATAGTTTTAAACATTTTTTTATGTGATCTGAAATATAATTTTGTGATTTTGTGTAGATATTTGTATTTGAATATATTGGATAGAATTGTAGCTTACGTGACTAAATCCCAAATGAACTCAGATAGTTTTACATTTTTACCGTGATTTGAAATGCAATTTTTGCAGACATTTGTATTTAAATGTATTGGATAGGATTGTAACTTTTATGGCATCATGCCGAATGAAGAATATTTTGAATGTGAAAGACTCTGAAAGTCATAAATCGGTGCTGATGCAAAGGCATATACCATGAGTGCAATTGTGTGACTTTTTTGAGAATTGGGTCCATAATTAGATCTAGTTTTAGCCAAAACCTTTCGTTTTTATTAAAAATACATATAACTTCATGTATGATTAACTGCACTGTGCTTGACGGCATTTGGCTATTTCATAAAGGGCACATTGGAACACAAAGTGGTTTTCTTCAGTGCCAGGGGCTACTATGGCACCATGTACCTTTTGGTGATGGCCCAGCAGCCCCCACAAAAAAAAGTATTACAAATACCATGTCAAAGCAAAACACACATTGACAAATTGAAAAAGCCTAAAACCTACGCCAGACTATTTGCTTCGCAAATGATTGTTTATTTTTGTTTCCCATAATCTTGCTGAAACTGGCTTTCCAATATTACTATTTTTTCGAAAAATGTGCATGTATCAAACATGTTTTACAAAATGATGCTTCAAATAAATGGTATCTAAAATTGCACCATAGTTTAATAAAATGTTTTATTTCCTATTTACATATTTTTACAAGCACATTTTATTTTGAAAGCAAAGAATCATCAATTCGGCTTTCAGACTTCAGTCAATATTTGCATCTAAACAAAAGCATTCTGAGAGCATTACACGGGGCCTCATGATGTTAAACTTTACAAACATTTATACACATTCTTTTTCTGAAACCACAGACCGAAGTGCAAGCCGAGCTTGCAGAGCTTCCTTAGAACTCTCACTCTAATAATAAAAGCTTTGCATTAATAAACAGGACGGGGCTGTGGGATACAAACCCTATCTTAACTGCAAACCCTATCTTACTTTAACAGATATTGTTGGAAGGCAGACTTTTAGTAGGGTTATGTATTCACCAACCACTAGCAGTAAGGTCACCAACCAAATGTTAGGTCGTCAAGTTATTCGCCTTCTCAAAACATCAGCTCCCTGGCTCAACCCCTGGTAGCTTAGAAACGAGCAGGCAGGCTTATCTTAGGATACAGGTATGTAAAGCATTTAAATACACTAATTCAGTTAATAAGTAATACACAGCACACAATACAAATCCCACACCAATTTACAAAAATAGAAAATATTTTTATTTATCTTTACATTGACACCAAAATGACAAAAATCCAATATAAGGAACCTGAGATATGAATTTTTAAAGATTGAATGTAAAACTAGTGCTTAGAAGCAACTAGCACTCAAAGGGTAAAAAAAAGATTGCACTGGACAGGGACACAGTCAATAGTTTCAGCCGTCTGCAGTGTAACACTTTTACACTTACTTCCAGAAGTGTTTCTTGATGCAGGAAAGTGGTCTGCAACCCCAATCAAAGGTTCTGAGTTGTCCCTTGGGATGTTGAAACTACAATTCCCACAATGCACCTGGCCAAATCCTTAAAAGTCCACTGAACGCTGTTCAGCTTGGCTCTTCTGGCAGGAGCTGATGCAGGTGACTCTTGGTAGATCCTTTATACCTGACGCTTACACGGGTCCACTCCTGGATCCTTTAGAAGCCAGCAAAGCCCAGAGAGTGCCTGAGGTGTAGTCCTTGTGAGTGCAGTCCTTCTTGGTGAAGATCAGGGGTTCAGCATGGCAGTCCTTCTTCTCCTTCCTGTTTCCAGGCAGGGATCTTTGGGTGCCCACAACACCAATCTAAGGGTCTAGAAGCTCTGAGATGGTCCTTGGGATGTTGGGGCTATGTTTCACAGAATGGACCTGACCAGCTGCTTCAAAGGCCACTGGAGACTGTCCAGCCGGGGTCTTCTTGATGGAGACAGCGCAGGTGAAGCTTTGTTAACCTGTTGCTTTCAGGGAGTCAACTCCTGAGTCCTTTTTGAAGCAAGGCTAATTCAATAGGGCTGTTGTTCCAGTGTGTAACAGGAGCAGTACTTCAGAATACAGACTTTATGGGTTGCAGACCAGGGCTCCAGCAGGGCAATCCTTCGTCTTCTTGTGATTTCAGGCAGCAGAGCTGAGTTGCAGTGCAGCTCAGCCACATTTATTCAATCATCTTGGGGGACAAGCAGGGTGGCACCACTGTCTAATGAGATGCAGGTTGCCACCCAAAAGCACAACCGCTTACTCCAGCAGGCAACACAGCAGTGCAGACTCCAGTGCAGGAAATCTACTGGGCCGCCAAACTTCCCTGTCCTTTTATATAATAGGGACTTATAGGTAATTTGAATCCCTCTTGCCCTATTATCTACTAGAGACTTACAGGAATCTGCCATTGCCAAATCTAATTGTGCCACTTTCCCATATACCTTTTATTCAGAGCACTAGCCATGGGCTTGGTTAGCAGAGCTCAGGGCACAGTCAGGGTCAGCTACCCCAGTATCAGTTAAATTGGGGTGAACATGCTAAAAGTATGACTTTCTCACAGATACATAATGTGGTACTGTGAGCTGGCAGGCAATGGTTTTGTACTGTTTGGGGGTGGGCCTAATTGGCCTAAGGACAAAATAAACATGAAAATGTGTTGCCCTTAACCCCAAAGAATGTGTCATGGGCATGAGGTGATAGGAATTCAATACCCCTGCCTCTAGTGGCACAACTGTGTGTGAATATTGTTGTGTACTGAAGTGACACAGGTGTGGGGGACTATTATGTTCTGCATTTGTTTCTGTGAATTTTCAACATACAGCATATCTAATATTAGTTGTTTAAGTCTAACATAACCTTCTCCGAATGAGGTAATATATAAAAAGCTTAAAACATGCACACTTTTGAAGAAGATCAGTATTTAGTAAGCAATCCATGCTCTAATTCGTGCTTTTGCCATTCATGTATCTGTCATATAGATTGATCAGGGGATGTGCTCTCTTATGCAGAGGTGTAGCTTGTTTGCAGATCTTTTTCCTAACTACATGAAGCTGGCAACTGCACCCATGTTATGATTACCATGTCTAACATTTCTACGAATAACATTTCTAAGAGTCTGGAACCAAATAGGAAATGAACTGCTGAGGAGGCTATACTGTGAGAGATAAATGTCGTTGTAGGACAGCCTGTTGTGAGCCTAGAGTCAGCCTTTGACTCCATTGAACTTTGTATACATTTGAAAAAATCGATTAAAATTAAACCAGATAAAATATAAATGATGAGCGCTGGTTTTGAAAGATGCTTGGAGTGTGATGTCTCAGTGATTAATGTCGGGTGAACACTTCCCAGGGCCCTCAGTGACACCTTGGCGTCTACTTCAGCTGCAGCCTGACATGCACGCTCAAGCAGCCAGTGTCAGGGCTGGGGTTTTCCGTGTGAAGACACGTGGGGTTTGTGTTCAGTCCTGTTGACTTCGGTCCTGGAATCCCTGGTCCCTCTTGTGTTGATGCACTTAGGCTACGGGTTAGAAATCTCTGTGTAAAACTCCCCTCTTTTCAGGACAGGAGGCTCCAGCTAGCGCATAAATGCTGAGGTGTGTCTATTTTGTGTAACAAACATCCTTTCTGCACAAACTCCACTGGTTACTTTGCCAATAATGTTGAGGTTGGCCATAAAATACTTTGCAGTTTTATCAGGACCTATAACTTCGCAGTTTTGATTGACGTGTCAGGAAGCCATTCGTAATAGGTTTAGGCCCTCAGGGCGTGTGCTGTAAATTAGAGCAGTGGTATCACAGCGACCTTGGTAAATTGTGTATTCTCAGGTTCAGTGCAAGAGACGTCGACGTCTCTCCTACCAGACCTGAAATTCCCCCCCACCTTGCAATTTTCTAGTTCCTCTTCCTCTGTCAGGCCTTTCTATTTCATTTGGCTTTTCTAACTTGGTTGTAGACAATATACCCTCCAAAACGCTGTATAATTCATTATAAACCAGACAGAGGCTCTTTGTTTAAATAAAACAGGTTTAACATGCAAAATCAGAAACAATACACCAAGGAAACCACTATTGCAGTGACAAAAGGTCCTCATTAACTGAATGCTAAAAATTGGATGCTCTTATACTGCAGCCGAATGATTGGTAGCTTCTTTTTGAAAGAATAGTACGAGTAGGTGCGACTGGGCTCGATACCAGTGAAGAGGAATCTTTAAAATAGCATTATGGAGAACAGATGCCCTCACTGGCATGTCATACAACAAGTGATCATTTTTCCGAGAGAACGTCCTTAAATACAAGTACCTGTTTTCACAGAAAGCATTAGATGATCAGTTTAGATACAGTGATTTCATTTCAATATTTTATTTTGTTTGTTTGTCTTTCGAGTTACAGAATTACATGCCCACCTGGTATCATCGTGGATCTGAGTAAAACAAATATAAATAGACACAGCAGGTTTTTAAAACATGCAAAAGATGCATTTTAAACATCCAGTGCAAAACCAAGGTATTTCAGGTTGTTATTCTGCATGCCAGAGAACACTTGGGCGTTATAGCTGAAGAGGGAATCCCATTTGTCTGCAATCCACGGACTTCATGGAAATACGGTGCATTATCATATTCTGCCATTAGCGTACAGCCTTCCATTTTGTCCCAATCCATTTTAAAATAAATAATTGGAAACCAGTATATCCCAAATGAATAAACAGCAAAGAAGAACTCAGTTCTTCACTTGTAAATATGTATATATTCTTACTGTATTTACTGAAAGAGAAATCACATTCTTAGGATCCCAATCCTGAGGAAGAAATCTAAAAAATGTAGGAACGGCTCATGAGAACTAAATAAACTGTGTAGACACCAATTACCAAGAGGTAACCTTAAAGGAAGTGTGTTACTATCATATTTCATGAGACGGTGTTGCGGAATCAATATATTTGTTCAATAGGATAATAGGTTCTATAACAGGATACAGGATATTATAAAAAAGAAAATAGGTTTTTAATCCTTTAGGATGTGCAAATTATTGCATCTCAGTCACTCAGTATGAAGTCACTATGGTGTGGCAATTGGTTTTTAACTCACTTCTTTGAAGAAAAAAAAATATATATATATATATATGTATATATATATAGATATACAGATATATATATATATATATATATATATATATATATGTGTAAAAAAAAGAAAAAACAACCCAGTGTGAAAAACAGAGCACACAACTGTTGGTACAGGTGTCAGGGTTGAAGACCACAACCCTCATTTAATGTTTCACAAAAGCCAAAGAAACACCGCACTCCCGGAATCAAGAAAGGCAGATTTTAATCTCAAAGGCAGGCAGCAGAGTCAGGTACCACAACGCGTTTCAGCATTCCGTCTTCCCCAGGTGGTATCAATCTGTTAGCACATTGTTGTTTTCCAGCCCATTTTATAGGCACACAGGCATTATGGGATATGTAGTTTTCAATTACTGCTGAAAGCATAATTAATTATGGTGCAGGCGCCGCAAGTCTCACAGTAATAATCAAAGTTAGAACAGTTCCATTATTCATGCCACTCTCACGATATTCTTGTGCAAGTTATTGCTAGTGTTCTCTTGCTGTTGACAGCCTGTACATCTTTAAATGCCTGCACCATATATATAGAGGGTGTTATAGTTAGGACCTAGTTTCTATAGAATAAGCAGTTTTTTACATGCCTGTATCTTTGGCGCTGCTTGATGAATTTTCACTACATTTTTTCAAAAAAAGTTTGACAGCCACGTCAGCTGCTGTCTGGTAAGTTTCGGGGTGATCCGTCAAGTGGGGGCTGAGAAAAAAAGGGGGTCAAAAAAGGAGCAGTTCCAATGTTAATTCCCATAGGGATTTTGAACAGCTATAGCGTAGAAAACACTAGATGAAATTACACTAAATTTGACAGAAAGGTAGCTCTTGGTCCAGAAAGAGCCCCTTTTGTTTGTAAATCCCTTCAGTAGTTTATGAGATATTAAAGAAAATCCTAATTTGTATATCAAGGGACACAAAGGATTTGCGACCCCTCCTGATCTCATGCAGAGATCGGACTGGCTGCCTATACTTTAACAAGGAAGTGTTGGCAGCCATGTTGGGACTCGGCTTCAGCCGAGTCTAAAAAATATAATGTACAAAATAAGAAAAGAAACTAGGGTACTGACACCTTGATCCTTTAGCTCTGATGGTGGGGTCCCAGAGAGCAAAAAAGCATTGTGTAAAAAACGTTTTGGCACACGTCACAGTGGATCCATTGAAAATTGAAAAAAAAAACAAGCGTGGTCTTGGGAGCGGGGCCGCGCAGCCCACCCCCAAAAAAATAAAAAATTAGTCCGTGACCCAGGGGATGGGGTCCCCGGAGCCCAGATCAGCCTAGGGAGGAGGGTTGCGGAGCCCCCCTCAGAAAAAAAAATAGTCCAGGCCTCTGGAGATGGGATCCATGGGGCTGAGATCAGCGTGGGGGGCACTTAGCCTCCCTTCCCAAAAAATGAATAAATATTTAAGCTGGGCCCTGGGGGATGGGGTCCCCGGGGCCGATATTGGCCTGAGGGTGGGGGGGCCATGTGAGGTTGGGTTGTTATATGGGTTGGGTAGGTAACCATAAATCACACCCTCGCTATGCACTGCTAATTACACCACAAACTACGGCACTCATGACATCTTTAATAACATAATTGATAATATCAATGTAATATGTAATAAAGCAGAGACAGGCCCTGCGGCTATCGCTCGCACCATAAGGTAACTATAGCTTGGGCCATCGCCATGCACTGCTACTCACCTGAGATATTACAGCACTCATGACAACTTTTATAACAGCATTAAAAATATCAATGAAGAATTAGCAGTCAAATTATTGAAGAGAAAACTGTGCATGGCGATAGTTACCTTAGGGCACGAGTTATAGTTACTTGAGATAACTATAACTGTAACTCATGAATTTCTATGGTTTTGTACATTTAAAATGGGAGCCTAACTAATTCTATTTCCTAACTATAACGTCCCTGTAACCTTTGTTTTGTTCAGTATATATATATATATATATATATATATATATATATATATATATATCTCAACGGTTACAGGGATGTTATAGTTAGGTTCTGAATTTACGTGTACAAAACCATAATATATTCAGCAGTTATAGTTAGAAGCATTTCAAGTAACTATAATTTGCGCCCTAAGGTAATCAATTAATCAATCAGGGAATTTGTAAAGTGCACTACTCACCCGTGAGGGTCCCAAGGCACTGATTGGGGGAAGAGGGCTTCTACTGCTCGAACAGCCATGTCTTGAGATGTCTCCTGAAGGTAAGGAGGTCCTTGGTCTGATGCAGGTGGGTGGGAAGAGTGTTCCACGTCTTGGTGGCAAGGTGCGAGAATGATCTGCTGCCAGTGGTTGTTCTGCAGATGCTTCGACGGTGGCGAGGGCAAGGTTGATGGATCCAAGCTGTCGGGTCAGGGTGTAGAAGGAGAGCCGTCTGTTGAGGTATTCTTTCCGGTGTTGTTCAGTGCCTTGTAAACGTGGGTGAGTCGTTTGAAGGTGATTCTCTTGTTGACGGGAAGCCAATGCAGGTCTGGTATGCAGAGGCGTTCAGGTTAAGGCATGAGGAGGTAACTGAATTTTGTATGGTTTTGTGCAGGTAAATTCTGATCCTAACTATAACGTTCCTGTAACCTTAGTTTTTTTAGTGAATTTTTAAGGTTTTTTAAATGCTAATTCCTAACTATAACATCCCTATTACCTTTGTTTTTTTCAGTGAATTTCTATGTTTTTTTTTAAGGCAGCAGGGGATTGTCGGCAGGGCCTGGCCTGTGTCAGGCCCTGCAGCCAACCCCATGTACATTTAACCCCATGCCAACAAGGTAAAAGCAATGAGAAGGCACTCAAAAACGTTGGAAAAAGCAAAGAGAAAGCAATGAAGACTAGGGAAAAGCAAGGCAAAGGCACACAAAAAACAAGAGAAAAGGTGAAGAGAAAGCAGTGAAAATGAGAGAAAAAAAAGAAGAAGGAACACAAAAATCAGGGGAAAAGGCAAGGAGAAAGCAGTGAAAACAAGGGAAAAGCAAGGAAAGGGCACAGAAAAAATGGACGAAAAAAGCAAAGTGAAAGCAGGGAGAACAGGGGAAAAGCAAGGAGATGGCACTCAAAAAACAGGGGAAAAAGGGAAAAAGAAGACAGGGGCAAGAGCTGGGCCTTTTTTTGAAAGATTTGCCGTGGATTTGCAGATCCACTGTGATTTTGCAACAAAAATAATGAAAAAAAAACGTTTTTGCCCCCCTGCAGGGTCCCTGTTGCTGTGGGACCCCACCACCAGGCCTAGGGGATCAAGGTATTCCTCCCCTGCCCCTTCTGTTTTTTTTCTTTACTTTTTTTCTTGGGACTTGGCTGAGTCCGAGTCTCAAGATGGCTGCCAACACTTCCTGATTGAATAGTGCTGGCAGCCAGTTAGATCTTAGCATGAGATCTGTCAGTTCCACAAAGGATCCATGTCCCTAGATACACACATTTATTTTTCCTTTAATAACTCCAAAACTACTGAACAGATGTACACCAAATTACAGAAAGGCCTCTTTCTGGACCAAGAGCTAACTTACTGCCAAATTTGGTGTAATTCCATCCAGCGGTTCGGGCTGTAGTCATGTCTAAAATCCCTATGGGGTATTGCATGGGAAAAATGCGTACTGAGATACCTCTTTTTCTTGGCCCCAACTTTACAAATCACCGCAAAACTTTCAAGACAGCAACTGTAGTGAGTGTCATACTAGTTGTAAATATTTCATGAAGATTTGTCAAAAGGAGCCAAAGTTATAGGCAAAACTAAAAATGCTTTTCCAATGGAAACTAGGTCCTAACTATAACTACCTACTTGTGACCACCAGTAGGTAATACACATATATGTAAAATAAATGTACATCTTGGTGCATGGGTGATGCACCATTTGAAATTGTTTTATGGATGCTGTTGATGTGTTATGATCATGCTTTGAATGAATGACAAAATATGTTTAATGGCACTAGAATCAAGTCCAGTACTGTGTTGATAATTAATAAATATTCATTTATGGCTGACAGAAGTGTTTGCATATGATTTATTATGTTTAAAGCACATCCTTCAGCAGACCTTAAAAGCCCAGACCCCATAGTGTGGTTGCTTTTGGTTTGGGGGCTTTCCTCTCTATTCTTGTATTTATCCTGCCTTGGAGCATTTTGGCCTCACATTGTACTCGCTGGAAAGTTGTATTCTCCCACTGCTGCCTTGAGAAGGGAGGACTCCTTTTGAGGTCTTGGTTAGGTTGTGAAAGACATTTTGTGGGCTTTTCAAGTACTTAAAGGGGTGCATATCCTGCCTTTTGCTTACAATTGGCTGGCTTTACTGTCACTTTCATTTGCTTGCTTCCTATGTGATGGTTTTCCTTGTCTCATCGTGCTCATCTTGTGTTTGTCCTCTTCATCATCCCTGACTGAATGACTTGTACCCTTCCACTGATGCCTTTTAGTTATTTGATTGGGTAGGCACTCCCTGAGCGTGCAAGTGTTTCCTAGCACTCTCCTTTGCAGGCTCCCTTACCCATTACCCACCCCTCTCTCTATTTTGCTCTCTCACACGTGTGCTGGTCCTTCTTGTTAATTTCTCCTGCACTTCATATTACTCTCTCCCTCATGTGCCTTACCCTCCTAATTGCCCTCACCCTCGTTTGCCTCTCCTCCGTCCCCTGTGTTACTCTCACATACTCTCAATTGTGCTTCTGCCCCTACTCCCCCCACAGTGGCACACCTCAACGAGGACATCATCAGAATTCAGATTAAGAGTGTAAACAAAAAAAACAACAAGACAGTAGCTGGAACAAAATGCCCATATCCATCAGGACTGCTATAATTCTGCTCACAGTGTGTTTACTGGCTTGCTTTCCTTCCTTTTACCTCTTGACTTTATGCTTGCCTTTAACCATGTACAGTGTTCTGGTGCCTTTAAGCGAGCTTTATGCTAAAGAAATGCCATATACATATATAATACAGTGGTCGCATCATCACATCTATTTTCTTTTTTTTACAAAAATATTTTTCCTGCACAGCATTGGGGGAAAGCATTTTGCTTATTACCTAGCACTGTACTGCGTTGCAATAATGCATTGAAAAAGACGTAGGGCCCCAATATGAGTTTGGTGGACAGAAAACTCCATCCCCCAAACTCCCGGCAGGGTGGCCGTTGCCTATGCGGTAACCTCCTCGCCTAAGCTATTATGGGTTTCCTGCCAGGTCATCGGGCGGAAACCTACGTTTCTGCCCTCTGGCCTACCAGGAAAGAGGCTCCAACATTGTTTCTGGCTCGTATTCGAGCTGGAGGCAATGCTGTAGCAAGCAGGGTGCACCAGCACCCTTATAATGTAAAGCAAAGCAGACAGTGAACATTGCGACGGTGCTGAGCAGGGGGGCCTCTGCACTACCCATGCCAAGTGCAGGCCCCCCGTGTCATGGTGGTGCGTGGTGGAGAACAAGGCCGTAATCCCCAGGGTGGATTAGGACCTCTGCGACCGCCAGACCGCCAGGATCTGACCTGGCCGTTCCCTGGTGGTCTGACCGACAGCGCTGTAATGTGGCAGTCAGACCGCCGCATTGGTGACGGTCCTGACCACCACTGCGAGTCTATAGACCGCCACACTCATAATAAGGGCCACAGTCTGCAAAGTTGAGTCCTGTTGGCTTTATTAAGGCTTGTTTATTTGGCATTTGTCAATCAATTGCAGTGAATATGGTTCCTGCTCACTCTCCGTTGCTGGAGTGCTGCTTGCAGACTGATTATAAACGTGGCAGCCATCTTGTTAATTTACAGTGGTGAATATAGAAAATGAGCCACAATTACCCTTAAAGTAACTCTGCCGCCCCCTATCTTACAGCCCAGTAGTGCTATAGTTAGTCATTCTCTTTATCAATGAATAATTTGTGCCAGAATCATATTGCTTTTCTTTTGAGAGAGGGGCTCCTTTTTCCTTTTCTTTTTATTCCAAAATGTGGCAGTCCAAAACTGGCTGCATTTCGTTTGTGGCCCGCCCTGAATTGAGCAAATCTTTCTTGTTGTCTTCATTAGTGTGGCCCACTGCCACATCTCATATTGCATTAGTTTACCCATCCATTTAGTTTAAGCTGGCTCTGCTGAGGCGGGATGGGGAGAAGGCCGTGGTTTCATTCTCTTCTCTCCACTGGTGGCTTGTGGAGTGGGGCTTGCTGCATCATTGCTGCTGTTTCACACACTTGTGTGCCTCTTGTCCCTGCCACACACATCATCAGTGCACTGTGCAACATACTCAGAAAGGTCTGCCAACGGTAGCAGAATCCCAGCTGTGATATAAATAAGTTGGGAAGACAGTGATACATATCAGTTGGGATATTGCACTTTAATATTGCTAAATTACTTCACATGCACATTTACAATGTTAGGCACACCGAGATTAAGCGTTGCAAATCACGGAATATTCGGTTTGATGCTCCAGCCGGGTTTAGAACAAGGTCGGCCGTTTATCCCCTAGACCATAGCACCTCCCCTTCTTCATCAACTACTGCATTATCCAATATGTCAGGTAAAAAGTTGCTCTTCTCGAAATTAACTGCTATTTCCTCCGCTTTAATAGAAGTCTGGGATAAGCACATCTTGCATTTGCACACTGAACATATTGCAGATGTATTAGTAATAATGGGTTTCCTAACCATCTGTGGATATGTTTAGTTACCCCAAGGCTCTCTGTTTAAATTTGGATCATTTCATTGTCTTTGTGTTGGGGGGGCGGGGGTCGCCATTGTTTGGGATATTTTCCTTAAGTTATTCAGTGTTCAAACGTGTACATATTGATACATTTTGTATCCTCTAAAGAATCATCTGTAAACATGCTCTTGGTCTGACTCTGTCCAATTAAGCAAGGTTGTGACACAGGTGTTTTTGGGTCACCGCTTTGTACACTTGATTTTATTGCAGTTCCTGCCAGTAACACATTAGTAAGGTTTTCTCAGCAGGCTAAACCAAAGTATTTAAATTAAAAACGGAAAGCACTGCTGGTCTAATGTGCTTTTGACGCAACACTTCTGTCATCCTATGTAGCCTTATCTCTATGGGGTCACACGGACTGGACTTCTCCTTCTGTATGCGTTAATGGCAGTAAAGGGTCTTGTGGCATGATTTGCCTCTAGTAGAGCAAGTGCCTGGAAATCCCTACTGCGCAGTGTTGATTGTGTAGAAAGTGTGCCATCGCTGCTTATCCTAAAAGATAAAATTCATCTTGGCATCCAGTAAAAGTAAAGTTTCCTCTGATGCAAGAAATTTACAAAAATGTTTTGAAGGTTTATTTTTCCCCTCACATGAAAAAGACTGACGCCATTACCTTGGGGGGAAATTATTGCTTTTCCATCTCTCCTTTGCTAATGAAAAACCATACAAACTTTCCTAGAACTTGAATCTTGCTAACGTAACATGCTCCTAGGAAGACAATTGGAAGACGAGACTCGAATTTAGCAATGCAATAAGCACAACAGTTCATAGTCTAAGGTAGATGCACCGTTAAAGGACCAGATTATCAAAGGTAAACTTGCACTTTATGTAAGTTTACTAATTTTCGGTATTCACAAACTATGTGCGATGGTTTACAACTCCACTGCTGTTTGACAGTCAGGCCCACAATTTGTACCTCCCAAATTGAATTTTAACCTCGCACTGATTCTTTAGGTAAGAAAATTGTGTGCAGACAATATCTTGAAAAAGAGTGACGGTACAGGGGATTTCCTATAGGTTTGAATTTTGAAAGATTATCTGCTTTGAAAACAGTGTAAGTCTCTCGGATAAAATTAGTAAGTATAACTCCACATTCTCTAAATGGCGTGAAAGAGGAGTAGATCCACAAAAGCACCACCAAAAAAGTTTCAACTTGACAAGATACAGAGTTTTTTGTTGCACGCCATCATCAACACAACACTCTTTTAGGTGATTAATTACTCTTACAAGGCACTCCTTTTGTGAAGCATAGATACTTGGCCCAACCCTCGTTGCCACCAAGCGAGCACAGCATAATCCTAAAAATGCTTATCTGGGAAAGAGTAGTGAGAAACAATTAAAGTGCATACACTCACTATGCCAGAAAAAAAAAACCTGTTAGTTCCTAAGAAGTGCTGGTACTGTCTCTTTCAAATGAAAGAAGTGCGTGCATTCAGTGTCCCTTCCCTTTCAAAGCTCTGGGTAGAAGGAACTGGCGCTCAGAAAAGATCTCTGTGATGCATGGTGAGCTCTTCCCAGTACCATCTTCTGCATGAGACATGTGAGCAATTTTTGTTCTTTTTTTCAGGATCTCCTTTAGCTCTTACAATAAAAAAAGCATGCTCGTCAAAGTCAGTCGTTGAAAATTTCACTAATTTTTAATATGATCATGATATCACTGACATGTAATTAGTGTGGTGTGCTGTAATGACATAATGACGAAGGTGCGATGTACGTGGGCTCTGGCACTTCTCTGCTACTGCCACAAACGTCGCAATTTGTGGTCACATTATATTGCGTGATGGACAAGTGATGAGCTAAATCAAGAAGAAAATGGTGTATCTGAGCACAAAAACGCTGTGAATATACTGTATGCGCAATAAGGAATGTTATTCCTAGTTTAACTTAAACCGTGCAATTGAAATGTACTCCAACGCAATTACCATATCTATGTAATACTATTGGATTTAGCCTAGGAATCCAAATGAGCCTTGATGATTTTAATACCACTCTGATAGCCTTGGGACTTACTCAGGGAGGATTTCCTTAAATTCTACTTTTTCAAATTAAAAAAGGTAGTCAGTAACATCCCAATGTAGAAGTCACATGATTGTAACTAGCCGAAGCAGTTTATTTTTGACTTATTTTAACTTTTAATTTAGTGTTCTAACATGGCTGTCTGCCATGTCATAATGGTAAATTACAATTCATAATAGGAGCACTGAACGCCGCAATGTACCCACAGCAAGCCTCGTTGATGCATTTGTCTGTGTTATGATACATGCACACATATCTGTTGTGCTGCATGCATGCACATGGGCAGCCATCAGGGAATTGGCTTTCTGTAATAGAAGACCCATGGCCATGCAGTTGCATGCAAATGGCTATGAAAACAATGTCAGTAGTAATAGCTTGGCCTTTTAGAGCTGAGAACTTTTAGTTTGACCAATGCTTGATTTTTATTTTACTGTATCAGCACTCCATTCTGTGTTTCTGTGCTGCCTCCCATACTTCTTTTGTTTTCACTTTTTTGGGGAGCTGCAACGTGTTATTGGGCCACCCCAAGCTTTGTGTTTACTCTCCTGCTCTGGTGCTTTTCCCTGTCATGCTCCCTACTTGCATTTTTTTTATTTTATTTTACTAGTCCTCGCAGGTACCGAGACGCTTTTTCCATTTCGTTTGCACTTGCAGACACTTTGTCTTGTTATTTTTGTTACTTTTAATTTATTTACTGTTTTACCACGACTGCCCACCATGTTACAACCGTAAATGAAAATGACCACTGTGCATTAAAACCCATGTTCATGCGTGCATAACGTTGTATGTGCATACATCAAGACGCATGCGTGAGCATGCAGCACGATGCAAGCGTAGGTGACAGCAAGCATCTTCGAATCAGTTTCCATTAAAAGAAAACACCTGGATGATGCACACATTTCTATGAGAATGACAAAAAAAATGACAAAAAGCCAACAGTGCGGCATTTTAGTGTTGCGACCTGCTGGCTTTGACAATTCCTGTTTTGAAGTCTGTCAGGGAAGTTCAGTAGGAAGTGTACTACTGAGAATGAACTTCCACTGTCAGAGATTAGTTTGCGGCAGTGCATGTTAGCTAGACAGAGCCTATTTCCAACTAAATGAAACATGATTATTTTGACAACAGAAATCGACAGTTTGTATCTTGATATCAGATATTATATCCCTAAGAGAGAGACAGACAACATGACCTTATTTTATCCAGACCACCGCCTACAGAACAGATGCATGTTATTCCCGTTGCAGTGTTCGATTTCACAATCTAGCATATTCACATAGAGGAAATTGCTAAAATCGAGACGAAAATTAACAATGTGTCCCACAGCCAAGGCCTCATGAGTCTCATACTAAGAGATAATATCTGTATTTTTTCCATCGATAAAAACAATGTCTAACCTCAACATGTGGTGGGATCAAGTGATGTTAATATTGAGATAAACTTCATTACTTGAAAATTATGCCTAAAAACTAGGCCTAGATGGGTAAGACTTAACATTTGTAGCCAAATATACTGACTCCAGTTTTAGAACTTCTGAGTTGCAAAACATGAGCCTGGCACTGAGTTTTAACCTCAAGCAAGCTATTTCGAAGTTCCAGATGTGCTGAGTTTTAGCAATATCAAACCCTACAAACTGATACATTTAAGCTTTTGCAACCACTAAAGCAGTTTTTTCAAATTTACTAAATCAATTTAGTGATTCGTAAAAATGTTTCTGAATCCCTAAATAGGTTCAGAAATAGTTTCTGAATCACTGCTTGGATTCGGCATGTTTTCCGTGTCTCTTTCAAATAGAGATTTGAATTCTGATGTATCAATGGTTTGTAACCATAATTCGAGCCACAAATCACTGAAAAGTTACAGACTATTGGAGGGGTAACTCATTCGTAAAAGATATGGAGGCCGCTTTGGTTCCATTTCCCTCTGCAAAATATGGAGGGTCCTTCCGGGGACGTAAGCAATGGTCTAGCTGGCTCCAGTCAACTCTCTCTTAAACTTGACAACATTTTTTTTAAACAGTTGCTTCAAGGAACTCATATTGTTGATTTTTAAAAAATATTTTTTTTTTCACAGGATGGCAGTCTGCTGATGATTGCAGGCCACCATCCTTGTGACAGTAATTAATCATAATGAGTTTCAAATTGAGAACTGCCTAATTGATATTCAGCAGGTAGGTTGCAAATTAATCTATTATTACACAGGTTGGTTCACAAAATTATATAAGCAAAAAGTTGTTGTGCTATTTCAAACACTTGTTGCAAATTCAATATTAATACATCTAGCTGTAGGCACACTTATTTAGATTTTGAGGCGTGTTACAACCACAGATAGCAGAATGATTCAGGGAATTACAAAAGAAAGTAATGCTACTAAAACTATATGTTAGTTGCTTTCTGTAGATATCACTTCCGGAGCTGACTTTGTGTATTTGAACTTTGACAATCTACCCTGCTCTACCTCGAGAATAAAAGTACTTAAATTCAATTTCACTCCAAATCTATGGCAGTATCTGCAAGGGCCTCCACAATATTGAGCTTACTGCTAAAGAACTTAGAATCATCCTGACTTCCCACGGTTGAATGATGAGTCTGTCAGTCGTGGCTTGCTGCGCTAACAAGGGGTGGGGAGGGTGTGGCACGAGGGGGGGTATTTTTAATAAATAAAAAAAATTAAAACTTACCTGATCCACCGACCCGCGCCGCTCCCCTTTCCATTGTCGCTGAAGGTACAGGCTCACAGCCTATCCTGCGGCAAATCCTGACGCGGCTCAGAGCAGCATCAGGATTGGCTGGGAGCACCCAGTCAGGGCACTCCCAGGCAGTCTGGGAGCCTGTGCATGCTCTCTGTAGCCCAGCAACTGTGTTGCTGGGCCGGAGAGAGCCTACTGAGCATGTGTGTTTGGCCGAACCGAGATGGCCAGCCAAACACACATGTGCTCTGAGGGGCAGTAATGTGCACTCCCCCTCACTGCTCGTCACCTCCATGGCCCGCCCCTTTCACAACAAAAGGATAATAAACACAGTTTATTATCCTTTAGTTCTGAAAGGTTTGCAGCTTCTGCTGCTGGCAGGGGGCGACGCTCCTCTGCCCTAACGGAGGAGCCACCCCTGGAGTCTGTACCAGTGCTGTTATTTGCAGATGATGCAGTGTTATTATCTTAAACAGAAATATTAAGTATAAAAGGCTCAACAGGGTAATTACTTATTGCTCCTAAAGTTAGTCTGAAGCTAAGGTTAAAAAGAGTCTAAAACTTTAGAATAAAATTAATCTAAAACTGAGGGGATGGTTACTGGAGGTAGAGGTAAACTAAAATGCCATTTTAGGATCTATAGGCTAATACAGGAAGAAAAAAATAATTAATAATTTGTGGCAAATTGGTAATTGCAATTTTGACATGTGCTTGTCACAATGATCTATCATGTGTATCCGTGTTTCCCAGTCTTCCAGCCTATTGTTTAAATCGGTGGTTTTGAATTTGCAAATCTGATGTTCATGCAGGTGTAGGAGACTTTTAAGTACACTACTTTTATGTGACTTTTGTTAAATAGCCTGTAATTTTATGTCAAGACCGTAAGCTTTGAATTATCCTTAAAACACGTATACATATTTTTTATGCAGAATATTCACTGCTGTGTCTCTAATGAAATTAGGATTTTCCATCATTAACATTTAGAAAATCCACATGTAATTGAAAGCTTTTTTTGATCGTGTCTAAATGTATGTTTATCTAGATTTTAGTCTTATGTGCTTGTATTTTGTGGTACTGCAAGATAAAATGCCTCTTTTAGTGTTCGCAAGCTATCATTCCCTGACAACAGAGAGCAACCGATCCAGCAGGTTGTGCACTGTGCTGGTTCCGAAGAAGAAACTGTTGCTAAGAAACAATACACACGAGGATTGTAGATTTGGTGGGAGGCAGCGTGAGGGAGTGATCTGGCTCTGTAGACGTGTAAAAGGACACACGCTTTTAACCACACAATGAACGCTGTTACAATATCTTTCATGCCCCATAGATCCGGGAGATCCTATTACTGTGGTAGACTAAACCAAGGTAGGGACAAATATACTTTCAAATCTGGATGTGCAATAGGTGAGATTTAATAATGCATAATCCTGAGGGTGTTTAACAATTTGGTTTGCTTGCATGGAAATAACTATTTCCAAAATAATTGTCTTCTGATAAGCATTTTATATTAATTGATGAGGATATATTGCCAAAGAAATAAATGCCCTGACATGAGAAATTGCAAGCTTGAATTACAGAAATTAGATAATGATTCTTTCAGCACCTAAATTGAAGTTAAATTGCCAGTCAACATATATTGACATAACCCGTGCAATATTTTAAAATATTTCTTGATAACTTAGATTACAATGGTGAAATATTACAGTGGCATTTGGACTTGCCAACAAGTGCAGATGTAATGTTCTGAGTTGTCAGGGCATCAGGACTTCAGTCGTGGCTGCTATGAAGAAGAGGTGGGTGAGGCAGCATGCACAGCAGAGGATGAGGAGAGGAGCAGTTAAATAAAAAAAAAAATCACCTGCCCCCCAGTGATGCGCCGCACTGCTATGTTATACAGCATGAAAGAGGTGCTGCGATTGGCTTGAATGGGCAGAATTGCCTCTGAGGGGGAGGGTGGGCACTGTGCTTGGTCTTCACCTAGCTGTAAAATACAGCTGGGTGCAGAGTTTCTACTTGCGCATGTCAGTTTGGCTACCCTGCCCCTATGAAGGTGGAAAGATAAAGGGATATAAAAAATTTTTATTATCCCTTTATTTTTCTGCTTTTTGTCAGTGAGGTACGCTCCTTCGCCATAACGGAGGGGGCGCCCCTGCAGGACTTCACATGGAGCAGTCTCTCTGGGTCTCAGACATGTCAGTACTTAAAACCTAACACTGAATGGGCTCCTTCTGGGCCTTATAATTATATCCTTAACTTTAAAGGCAAAAACACTGAATGATTTCTGAACATTGACTGAAAAAAAAGGTTAAGGCAATCCATGCAGCAATGTAGTTCCTCTTTATATTTCAAATGTTTTACTTACTCTTGCATTCTCTAAGAGTCTATGCTTTTTCCAAAGATGTGTTTCTGTATTTTTTTCATGCAGCACATTGGTCTTGTATATTGCGTACTGTGAACTAAGTCACCTCTGGGTGCTTGTGTTACTTGAGTTTTTGGGTAGATGTTTATAAAGGGACATGATTGAGAGCTCTGGATTGGCAGTGCAAATTTCAAACCGTGCCTGTCAGTGGGTCATAAAAATTTTCCGATTACATGCTCATCCAATCCTTGTTCTCTTTGTAGATTGCCCTGAGCAATGGTCACATGTGCCAATTGTAGCTGTGATTCTATGTGAACTTTGTGTTTACAGGGTGAAAGTTAAAAAATGCAGTGTTTATGGGTCAGTCAGTGCCTTTTTCTGTGTAGAGAATTGGTGAAGTGAAGGAGATGAGATAAGTATGAAAAGAGAAAAAGAAATTGTGGATATGCAGATGAAGGATTTCAAAGAGATGTGGGAAGGAAAATGACATTGTCTAACAGAGACTGCAGACTGCAGAGGAAAGTGCTGTGAATGGAAGAACATGAGTGATTGAGGCACTCTGAAGACTGTTACGCCTTCCACAGACCCTATATGTATTAAGTAATGTCGTTAATTATATAGGCCACCCTCTTCCCTCTTAGAAATGGTTCCTAGTTATGCTTGTTTGTCCACCGCCCATTTACAGAGTCACCCACCTCTGATTTCATCCAGCTGGAACCCTGTAGGGAGTGCAAATGTAAGTGCTAAAATTGCAGTCCATGCACTACTGACACCTTATCTTAAAGATTCAGGAAGCAAAGTAGCACCAACATGTGAAAGCTCAAACAGTAGAAACAATGGAACACACTATATAAATTCAAGAATGAGAGGTAGAACACCACATGCAGGTTAAGCTATAAAGAATTCTCAGAGAATATTTGCCATATATCAGAGTTAGGGCTGAATGCAGAGTGGGATTTTGATTTTTGGAGCAATCTCAGTCTGCATACTCATATCTAAACATGGACACTAGGAATGTTGATGGAACACCCCAAAACGTGATCCATTGTGAAAGTAGAGAAACCGAGTGGTGCTTTAGCTAAGCATGCATTGTAAATGTTAATGAAATCATAAAAGGTTTGTTAATTTTGAGTTCTTGATGAAGAAAAAGCCCTGTAAAAGCTTAACTTTGAAAAGAGATGGGCCTTTTTGTTTTTTATTGGCAGTACCCTGAAACGGTATGAATGTACGATTTTTGCTGGAATCACTTCTGCAAATAACAGGCTAAAAAAGACAATGAATTACCAGATTCAAATTTGCAGATGTCCATGGAACTTAGTGAAATTACTAACAATTTGTGAAGTTCAGCTAAAGGCTGTTCTCCTTGGCTACTAACTGCCAATCAGAATGGTAGTAAGACAGGACCATATTCTGCTTGGTTGAACCAATCATAATAGGCCCCTCTTTTAAGACCATTTTCATTAGTGGCTGTCAGGCAATACAAATTCCATTCGGCAGCCCTCTCACTGTGGTTTGTGGTTCAAGGAAGACCTGGCAGCTGGAGGGCAGGTGGTTTATGAGTTTGGAAAAGTAAATCACTCATTTTTATGGTGCCCTTGTGGAGTAGCACAATCTAGACTCCATCCTTGTCACATCATCATTGTGCAAAATAAGCATTTACATTTGATATATTTACTGTGTGCCCTAATAAAATTAACATGTGTGAGTACGTAAATGCATTAATGAAATTTAACCACTGAAAGACTGATGCTTTATAAAAGTGCACACTAATGTTCACTTAAAATGCTTATATGTATTCATTGTTTATGTTTTATATTCACACAATATGTTGTATTCGTAGAAATAAACATGTATTTCTTAACTCGTGCTCAGCATTTATTTGACAAGTATATGTGGGAGCATCTATAATCATGTATTTGAAATGCACATTCAATGTTGGTTAAAGTTAGGCTGAATAAAGGCCTAATTTAAAAATGATTTTTTGCTTGGATATTGTGTTCTTTTTCTTTGCGGGTGCATTTCAGGGCTTTGTTAGCCTGAAAGAAGGAGCATTGTTCTATGTATTAGTTTGCTGATAGTAAGGTTTGAGAAAAGAAATCTTGGCGAGAGACGTGCAGCTCAATGAGAAGGTGAAGTCTCCTAATCATTGTGTACCAGGAACCAAGGTTACAGTAACTTTCCGAGTTTTGTGAGATGAGAAATTCAGGTGGTGTTGCAAATGCAAACAGTGGATCAGGAGCTGATTGGGTCTTGGAGGGGAGGAAGAAGATAACATTAATGTTGAAGGTTCTGTTTAAATTAATTAATGCCTATACTATTAGGAGTTAAGGCAGATTTCCTTAGACTTTGAGGGGGAAAGACCTCTCTGCTTCCTTTATTTGTTCTAGTCTGAAGCTTCACGCTAAAGACGTATTCCTTTTTTTGGACGACTGCTACTGAAGCCTTCATTATGCTGACACCTTGCATTCCTGAATTTCCATATTATTCCATTATAACCATCCTTATTCCTGATTTAGAACTCTGAATAGATGATTTTGGAATAATTTCATGTTTAGGAGAGAGAGCAGGGGTTTCTTTATGGAACACCTAATTCTAATTCTCTGTTTCTGCATCGCTGTGGTTGTTATTGCTTTGTTTTTTAATTTCATGAGACTGAACCAATTGCAATATTTCAGCTTCCCAGCTACAATTCTGTGCCTTTTTAACATTTTAATGACTTGCATATATATTGGATCTATTATTGATTGGAAATAAATTAATTAACTTCAATTATGGATTCTTGGTCCTTATTGTGTGGCCAAATGGGCTGCAAAGAAATATAATTGTTTAATATTGTTGATTAACTCATTGTCTCTGTCAACTTAAAAAAGATCCATCGGATGAGAGTCTGTAGATCACGCTCATGTGCGCTCACACATGTGGGATGGATGTACACAGTTTTTAACCTATCTTTCTTCTGCTAATGCACACAATAGAATGCAAATTGATTTGTTGTTCAGCTAATTTTTTACCAACCTTACCTGTAAAATGTGAGCTCGACCCAATTAAATTCTAGTACGATCAGCTTCAGCTTGCATCCTCCTATGGCAGGTATCACCGTCACTGCTAGTACCGTGTTAATGATAACAATAAAATGTTCAAAAAGTGTTTTCTACAAAGGCAGGTATGAAGTCCACATTATCACACTGGATTTAACATTGTGCCAAGCAGCCCCAGCTCTCCCCTCTGCTTCATGAAGCATTGATCCTGCTGGCATGTTAGACCTACTGAATGACAAGACTGAACCTGCTGTCTGCACATTTCCCGTTGGCTCTTTTGAGCTCTTTGAAGGCTCTGTCTCCCAGTCTCTTCTTTTTCAATTTCGTACGTGGAGGAGAAATGTAAGAGTGTGAAATCAAAAAGTGAAAGGGGGAGTAAGTAATTCAAAACCTTCGTTGCCAGAGGCTGGCTGTCATCTCCTTTCTGTGCTGGAAATGAGCACATTATAGGACTCACACTTTAAAGGCATCCACGCTGTGGCTCAGCACATTGCTGTTCTCATCATTACAGGGCTTTTCAAGGGGAACGTTGCAATATTTTCAGCGCACTACCAAACCACCCGACGCATCCTGTTTTTTTCATTTTTGTTGAGATCTGAGGTGTTTTCAGAGTTGTTGCTGTAAAAGTGGTTGATCACTCAGGCCATTTGGACGTCACATTATTTGTTGAAATCCTAGACTAAGGAATTTACAGTTTCCTTTCTTCGAAAATGTCTTCCTGGCGCTCTGAAGTCCAAAGATTTGATTATTTAATTTCAAACCTGATATGTTATCTCTAATACAAGAATATCTTCTCAGATCTGAGTATGTTTAATAAGTGTAGACCCCAGGGGTAGTTTAAAATGTCATTATTGAACAAGCAATTTAAACATAATTCACTTTAATTTTTCAAACCGTTTAATGTAAAGCTTAAATACTGCAGCAGCAGGCCACATCATTGGTCTAAAAAGGCAGCTATGCAATAACAGCTTCCAAAGATCAATTTTACTGGCCCGACTCAGACATCTCAAAATATTTTTTAAAAAGTGGAAACTAACTTCATAAAGGAAACCAGCGTAATCAGGATGCTAGTAAGAATGATTACTAATTAGTGTTCGAGAGCAGTGCTTCCCTAACTTTTTTTGCTAGATTTACTGGACATTGGGGGGATAATTTTTTCATGTAATAGAGCATCATGTGGTAGTGAGTTGTCATTTACAGATGGTGCATTTACCATTGAAATGGCCACTAAATGTGCACAGACATACAGTTGTGCTGATAAAACTATATTACACACAAATAATAATGACTTTGGGTCTCAGTGAATATTTATTATTTGTGCGTCAACAAGTAAAGTGTCTTGATTTGTTCTGATCCTATTAAAGTCTTTATATACATCACAGTTCAGAATTACAAACAATATTTCATTTGCTGAATATGTACAGGTCATTTGCTGGTATTTACATTGTGTGCTGTGTTATGAAAATATGACTACATGCAACCTTTCCTTTCACACTTCATGTACTCCAGCAAGACTGTCACATAATTCACATTACTTGTCTTTCTCTGACGGCAAAGTGAGAGGACTTTAAAACATGTCCTCTTGTTAAATAAATGAGCAGCAGAAGACATAGCCTGAACTTTGATTTCTGTCTTTGAAGTCAGCAAATATGACAAGATAAATATAGAATTTAAAAGCATCTTTATTTATTTCTTGGACTTTTGCAACCCACTAAAAACTTGCTCATGACCTACCAGTGGGTCATGACCTACAGTTTGAGAAACATTGTTCTACACCATACATAACGTGATCCTTAAAAATTTTAAATTTACATTTAGCAATATTTCACTGTAACATGTAGAAACAAAAACAACTTTAAAGAATCTAGAGAGGAAGCAAAAGTGAGCACCATTGCAAGAGGTAATAAAAGTTGAAACAAGCAAGGCTACGACTGATAATCATTTTGCGTTCAATAAAACAACAAAGCAAGCAACAGTCAAAACCATTTCCAGAGATTAAAAAAGTAAATAAAAACAATGATAAACATTACAAAATGAGACTGTTTTGGAAATATGTTAGAATATGTATCCCATATAGCTGAAAGTGAAAAAAGAAGCTGAGCCAAGGCAATGCCATTAGCTACTAAATGTAAGTTGCACGAGACCAGTGCATGTACACCAATATAGGAATGTTAAAGGTGAATGGGTCCTGGTTGGGAGCTGTGATACAACTGAGTGGGAGTGTCTGCACTGGGTGTCTATCTAGAACATAGAACAAAAATACCCTCTGAACATTTTGTTATTAGCATGCTCGTGGTAACGCATACATTAATGTCAGAAGCAGTACAGATGTGCTGCAACAAACATCAGAATAAAAAAACTCAGTGCATATGGTGATCAAATACATAGAGAGACGATGATGTGTGTCACTAAGTAGCCAAGTAACACTCTGACCAAACTATAACTGAGAATATCTTGGGAATGGTAGGTACGTCATCATCATCTATCTAGGGGAAAAACTTTGATCATTGATGGCCGGGGAGGGAGTCAGATTAGGTGCGCCAGTGAGCGTCACCCTTTGATGCAGTAAGTTGACGCAGCCTGGGCGGCGCCCTCGGATTTTACAGATAGGATTTAATTCTATTGAGCTTTGCTTTTATTCATGTCATTTTCTTTGCCTGGTGCATTATTGTCAGCACTGCTCCATACTAACCCATACATTTTACAGATAAGATCTAATTCTTTTGAGCTTTGCTTTTATTCATGTAATTTTCTCCGCCTGATATATTATTGTCAGCACTGCTCCGTAATAACCCATAAACGATTCTCATTAAGAAGGGGCCCAATCTAAGTTCACCCCACTGTTTAAGCCAATAAGCTAGACCTTCTTTTCCAGGACTCCTGTAGCCTTCTTTGGGCCCTTATTCTGTGCGTCTCTCATCTGCTAACAATGTCTTCCTTTCAGTTCTGTGTTCATCTTTGCTTCTGCCACCTTTCTCCTATGTATAGTATGTAACTACAAGGGGACACTCTCCCCCCCCCCCCAGACCAGGGGCTAATTGTCCTACAATGACAGCATAAGAGACTGCATTTTCCTTTTCTTCCCACAATTAGTGGGTAGACGTCCCACTTAATAGTTTACCCATTGTGGCTTAATTTTAAATGTACTGCATGGTTTATTGCCTGTTTCAGCATGTAACTTCACTTTTTCGTGTGCAGAGGTTTGCTGTGTTTAAGTATCACCTACATGTAGTTTGCATGTCATATTAAATGAATTGCTCTCCTTCATCCACAGGCCTCCCATGTTAAGCAATCCTCAGGTAGGCCCTTCTCATTACACTATTTCAGCCACCTCTTACTGGGGTAGGCCCCCCCTTTTTTCCTCAGTTCATGACCCTTTAGCGCATGATCCTAGGGATCCGAGGCCCTGACGAATGCCCCTAGACCTTCTTTGGCTTTAGTTAGTGGCCAGAAACATGTTGGCTAGTGAATAGTTGGTGGCTCTTTGACAACTGGATCCCATTATTATCCAGATAATATTTATCTCTGCACACTTTAACAACAAGGTCGAGTCGTCCAGGTGGTATTATCCTACCTGGATGGGGGTAGGTGGTCATATGATGAAGCATGACACTATACAGTGTGTGAGACCACCTAGTCCATAAGGAGAAATTCCCCTCATGTCACACCATACCCAGCACACGAATAAGTCCCGAAGTCCGGGATACTTAGATGGTCCATGGCAAGTTAACTCTACTTTTTTACCCACCTGACACCTCAAACGCCTTGTGTATTTGTCTTCTTAACATCCACAGCTCACATATACAGAGTAGAAGCTATCCTTCATGGACCGCTTTCACTTTCAGAATAAATAGCCATCGTCTTTGGGTGTCTGTGTCCCTTCCACGGCCAGCAACGGCAACTGAGGCTGTAAATAATTAGGAAGTCAGATAGGATGATCGTTTCGCATCCACTTTTCCTAATAATTAGTAAAGAATTGCAAAGTATATACTGCAAATCACAAAGACATTTGTAACTTGCAATGGACCTTTGATGCATTGATTTGTTGTGTTTTGTGGTCGCAAAGACTGCAGCTTTACCAATCAACTGCAAAACCTTTTATTACATAATGCTATTTGACCTTAGTTAGTATCTCTTCCAGGCCAAACAGCAGCCATCATGGGATACTGCGGAACAATGCCATTATTATATGCCAGTGGGCAGTGCACAACGTAGGGTACCCTTATATGCATGTAAAATGTCCCGAAATGCTATGTACACGCACAATGCCGTCTTTAATTCACTTTTAAATTCACTTTCGAATTTAAGAAGATAGTGCTATCTTTTATTTTCCTAGAATACGTTGTCTACAGGAAATCTTCGTTTTTTTCCCTACAAATGTAATTGATTAGGTAAGTAAAAATAGAACAAAACCAGTAGATTGCTGTTAATCTCGACATTACTAGGACCATGAGGTATGAACAAAAGAAATCACAGGACTCAGAACAGACAAGGGTATGTAAGTGCACAAATGCAATCATAATTTTGCTTATTGTCAGTGGCCACACACCAATCACTCAGGCTATAGTCCCTCCAGCTTTCATACAGCCACTCCACACCCAATCACTCCCCATCACGCAAATCAAGCATCCCTCTAAAGTGCTCAGATTTTTTTACATTCCGTCAAGCGTACACGTCTCTCATGTAGTGATTTGTCATGGTCATACACAAATCTGTTTCTTTCCTCCAAGTATCTGAGGGCCTGAATTAAAGTTTAGCGGGCAAGTACTCCATCACAAATGTGATGGATGTCCTTTCAGTCTTAAGATAGAATGGACGTGTAATAAGGCAGATTGGATATCTATCATGTTTATGACGGAGTACCCGTCCACCAAACTCTTAATCAGGTCCTAAGTCATGAACTGGGTGACACCCCTGTCAAAGCCAGCATGTTGTCCAGAACACAGTCTTAATTTATGTTTGAAGAGGTCCTAGTGGAGCCACGTAGGGTGTTAAAGACACATTCATAAACAGAGGTGTAAAGAATTCTGTGCACTACCTCCCAATTAACCAAATCTTAATATATTCTGAGATTGTAATAAGTGTAATAAAATGTACCATTACCAGTATGGCAAGGTATAAAAATCGGAACCCCTATCCATCTCATGCCGAACAGATACAGATTGAACATGTCAAAATGCATTCTTTGGAAAGTGCTGACTTGTATAATCCATAAACTATACTGTATTACAACCTCTGAGTATACATGAGGGCAGCACCCTAATCACTGTCCTCAATTGGGGTCCAATCTGTCAGTCATTTCTCCCTCAGGCAAATGACACAAAATAGTACTCTACATTTTGGTGACTGACCCATCTAGCAGTTATCCCATCAGAACCTTCGCTTCCAAGTGAAAGAAACCATGTGTGTCCCTCAGGTCCACATTTTAAGTGAGCAGGGCATGTCCAGTTTGAAAATAAAAATTCATATTCAGTTCAGTTGTCATCTCAATCGGTGCTTGCTAGTGGTTGAGTTTACAAGTAATTCATAGAATAGTTTGACCATCATAGAAAATCAATGCCATTTTTTTCCTCAGGAACTTCAGTTTCAAAAACTTGCAAAACCTATGAAAAATATTCAAAGGTCACCCATTTTGTGCAAGTCAAGATATCATGTGAACATCAGAACTGTTGTATTTAACAAGCAACTGTAATTTATGTTGAGTCAATCACAATATAAAAAAAACTAGGTATGGTATTCAGTTACCTACAATACGACTATTAGGTACTAGTGCAACACTACTTAGCAAGCTGTAAAGAAAGTGCCACACAAGTTATGCACTCACACTCAAAATGTTCATAAATACTGTTGCCATTCACATCTCCTGACAGAAAACTATGCTAGTGCGCAGGTGTAGGAAAAGTAGGAAAATCTGCAAACTAAGAGCTGGTAAGCAATCGGGGACTCCGCAAAACTACTCATGAGTACTAAAAACTTTGCACACCAAATATATGACTGTAAGTAGATAGAATTATTACTCTTAGGTCAATGCACATCAGTATTATTTTAGTAGATTTAGGACTTGATATTTCACTTTAAATTGCCTTTCGTGTTTCCTGAAATTGGTTCAGCACTATAGGACCTGATTGAGCATAAATCAAGTTCCTCACATATACATAAAAACCCCTCATCTATACATAAATACGCACAAGAAATTCCTAATGGTTACTCAGCAAATGCTGTTGTCAAAATATATAGATGAATTGCACATGAAGGGCACAGTCACAAATGTTTGTGCACAACAAAGTTTTAATTAGTAGCCCCGTAAATTACAATAGCACATTTCAGATTCTGTTTCACAGATTCAGCACTTGTGAAATTTTACTAACATAAATTGTATCTACGACGCTCACGTTTAGAGTAGATAGTGGAAGGAGGAGATTGTATAGGCCTCATGGGCATTTTCAGCCATCATTTTGTTTTGTAGTTTCAGCTGAAAGCAGTTGAGGTCGTCAGTATAAAGCAGTGGTGCAATACAAACTGATGCCCCACCCCTGCAGAATGTGGTGAGAGGTCCTTGAGTATACCATATCTCACAGTCATCCATAGATTCTGGACTGGATAGGGACCTTTTAAAGGATGGGCGCGCCCCAGTGCTGCAGGGGCTGCAGGGCCCTGTGTTACACCCCTTGCATAAAGGGAGTTATTGGCTGGTGAGATTAACAATTTACAGGGAAGGCAAGAGTAAATGAAATAAACGTAGGACGTCTCTGAACCTATTATTCAGATCACCATTTCACTTCCTGATGGCCACGCCAATTAAAGTGGGGTTTCTTCAGATCAGAGCCTGAGCAATGAACAGTGGCTTGAAACTCAAAGGGTAGATATGGAGCAGGCCTGCTCCTCTAAGGACAGCGCGAGCCTTCATGGATCACTGGGTGCAATCCTATCAGGAGGCTTGCAGCCTCTGGGTCTTATTGCTTTCAGCCTGTTTTCATGTCAAGGAAGATTTGTCTAATGCTTGAGTGAGGCTGGCAGAGCAGGGAAAATGTTAACTAAAAAGCCCAGATCACATTTGAAACAAAATAATGCATCTTGGTTTCTTTTGCGTTTTGTGTTGGCAGCAGAAATCCGCTTTCGAGGATAAGGGTTTGAGAAGGGCACTTTTATGTTTTCCAAGAGACGTGATCTGTAGGGAATCTTTGGCTTGTCCAGAGTTGCATTTCATAAAAGAAAAGGGCCTCAAGGGGTAATTACAAATATCACACGTCAGAATCACTGGAATGAAACAGGTCTGTCTGCATGTTTATCAGGTACAATGAGTCAGACTAACCACCTACAGGCATACTATGCATCTCCTTATCTGTCCGCAAGGGTTTTATTCTGGAATTTCGAAAATATGTCTAAAGCATTAACTGGAAAATGTTAATACCAGAGCTCCAACCAAGAGACACTATGACCACGGCTGTTAAATAGGGCTTACTCATAATGGCTGATCTTACAATTAATTGCCAGTTTATAAAGCTGATATGTCTTTTTATTTGTATTCATTTGCATTACTTTGCATCGCATATCGAGCACAGCAGCGTAAGGCAGCGTTGTGCAAAGGCATTAGAGATTAATTTAGAAATAAACAGAAATACTGTGACTACATTATTTTGCAATTTACAAATGAATCTGGGAAACCATTACTCTGTGAAGTAGAGCCCAGAGACTATTATGGTGTGATTCATGATACACTGCTTGATAATATTAAAGAAACCTAAAACTGTGATAGTAAGTATGGGCTAATTGGCCGCATTTTTCTTCCTCTCCACTTTTACCGGTCGAGGTCTTCTATGTGACACATCCCTACCTGCCTGGCACGGTTGTTCGCCAGTCTTTCTTAAAAGTCATGTATCTGTTTCCCGCCACACTTTCTGCACAAGCACGAGCCTCTTCAAGAATGCTGCCATTTGAATGCCTGGTACAAAACATTTCACCATTACGAGCATGAAACAGTAACATTGCCGTGAGGCAGTGACGGGGAAATACATGACAAGGGCGAGGGGTGCAAAGAGGGGCTTGAATGGCATAGAATTGGGATTGTGGTTGGAATGATAATTTGTACCAAAAGTCGGTGGATTGTATCGGAAGCAGTGAGCGTTGCTCACGGAATGGCTCCTGAATATCGAGTAGAGTTCAGGATATCAAGGGACTCTAATATCGTGAGCAAAATATCAAAACATAAGTATGAATCCGTTTGTATGCTTAACTCCATCTGTATGCTCCTTGACAATATATGTATCTCCAAGGTACATAGATGTGGAGTTAATAGTAAATCTATACTTCCCTCTTAACTTTCAATATTCTTGTGCTGGATACTCAAGAATACAATCCTTGAGCAGATAATACCTATCAAAACGAACAAGAACCCCTTTGGTTATAAAATAAAAAAAGCCTAGGTTATCAGTAGACATGAGAATGATGTACTGGTGCATATGTATCTAACCATCAGGGGTAGGATGGCTACCCGGTCTAGTTGAAGTCTTGCCTAAACATTTCAGTTCTTAGGAGTCTACTTTAGCTCTACTTTAAACACAGACAAAGGGGTGAAGAAGCATATTTAGCTCCCTGTGAAGTCCTCTATCATTCTACCTAATAAAAATAACAAGCTCCCTCCGTAGTTAAGAATTATTTAATTTATTTCAGAGAGCACTAGAAACGCAAGATTCTCTAATGGTACATGTTTATCCATATCTCTTGTAGGCTCTCACAATTTTGGTGACCATGGAGCACAACAGAGCAATACCAGCAAATTTGGGAGACTTATTTTATGAGCAGAAATGTCTAAATTCGAGCATATTAGTGAGCATAGTGACCACCACCATGAGTTATCAATCATGCCATGTATGACTACAACAGAAACCTTGTTTTCTTTTCCAACTCTTATATATAAGTTTCTCACAGTATGAGAGTTTCCATGCACAGTTAGGATCACCAGTCCTCAATCTTTATGAGGAAGATGGCTAGGGGTGTATTGTAATTGTGAAATGTTTCAAGATCAAATGATCCTATGCCATCTTGTTTTATAGTCTGCTTTTGCATGCTGTCTTGTTTGAAGTGGTCTCCTAACATTGTGTGCCATATAAAAAGAAATAAATGGTTTTGTGATGCATGAAGAGTCGGTGTGGTGGTCATTATGCACAGTAATATGTTCCTATTTACAGGTTTGTGCTTGTAAAGTAAGTTTCCCAAAGCTGTCAGCATTGGTCTGTTAAACCAGGTTATGAAATAATGACGGACTAAAACAGACTTGGATACTCAGGTACTTAGAGAGGATCTTGCATCAACTGATGATTTATGAAATTATTGCAGGAAGTGCATGTTCTTTTTGGGAGGTAGAATAATAGAGAACATGACAGTTTTATATATATACACAAGGCACGGTCTCTTCTTCCCACGTGTTAAGTGCAGTGCTAAGGTAGACTTCTAAAAGTAGAAATGTTTAGGCACACCTTTGAGTAACCTGGTCAGTCTCGCCACCGACTGCCATCTGGAATTGAAGCAGTCCATCTCACAACAATAAGCTGAGAATCTTAACAAAATCAACCGCCAGAATTCAACCCATCCTCCCCTAAACCATCGAAGGTTAACAAGACCAGGAGTGGTTCAGTGCTGAATGAGACGCTTTAGGTGAAGTTTACAGTCCGTTAGAATATCACACAATCAAATAATGATGTGTTAAGGTGGAATTAAGCCAGCAACAAATGAAGGATTTGCGACAGACTCAGGGCACACTCTGAATTAACTCGAAATGCTTGACATATATGGCCTCACTAGACATTTTGCTAACTACCATTTCTGCAAGATGTGTAATCGCAAATGAGAACAATACAATTCTTGCTGGCATTCAAAGAAGCACATTCAAAAAGGCATTTTGTTATAGTTGAAATAGTGCTCCGATAACACTATTTTACATATGTGTACATGGCTTTCTAAATGGGACCAAACATCTAAAATAGGGATCTTCTGGCAATATCCATATACAATTAGCACAAAAGAAAGGACTGTGCTCACTTTGCACTTTTACTAATAGGGAGTTGGATGTTTCCGGGCTGATTCACAAAGGCCTGTAAGAGTTCAGTAAAAAGTACTCCTGTAGTACTATATCCTGTACTAATAAATACGTTTAGGAATTAGATCCACATTTTTGAGCCATCCATACCAAGACATCTGATTCCTCTCTGTTGGAAGGTGGGTCATTAGTTGTGTGGCCTGCACAAGTAACGAGTCCGCACACGACCGCCACTGGGAACCAAACACCCCATTGTAGCGCTTGACTCTCATAGGGTAGCGTTGCAGAGCAGTCCAAGGCTTACTCAAGGGAGGTGGTGTGGGCTAGTAATCCGCATTCACAAGCAGGCAAGCATGACTCTTAATAAATGAATGTCCAGTCTGTGCTTTTTCTTTTGATAAAGCAAAAGTACATTTATTATTCACACACACTACTCAATACTATGTAACAATCTACAAATATATACAAAGTGATGAAATCACTCTGGACCAACAGTATGTAATCGTTCAGGTCCACCGCATGGCAAAACAATCCCAGTGCCCCCCTGTGCGACATTGGAACATTCTGACAGTATTCAACAGTACAGTGCAATGATGACACCTACATTTGTGAATAAATACTTTCATCCTACCAAGATGTGACTATCAGTATCATTATTCAAATTAGCATAATCAGGGAACATAAGAGACCAAATTCTAGCATTATCACCATTGGGATTACTTTTAGATTACTTTTGATTATTTTCAGATTACTTTTGGATTATTCTTACTAAACCATAAAATAACAGTAGAATACATGGGGCCATACCAACCTACACCTATGGTAGGCACCCTGGCACAAACAGGAACAAAAGTTCACTGAAGCTTGTGCTTCAAGAATCCATCTAACCCTTGAGGGGTTATCTCTCAGGTGTCCCACCACACAAAGGGTGGGGACACCAACAGATGTTGGGGGGAGGCTGCGCTGCTCCTGCAGCTCCCCCAGCCTCCTAGTTCTCCGTTGGTGGTGGCCCCCATCTCAATGGGACCACCACAGGCGTTTTGAGGGCTCAAAAAGCAGCCCCTGCCCCGCAAAGCATGCTGGGGCGGCTGTATAAATGATGAGCGGCTCTCCCGCTGTGCTGGGGAGAGCCGCAATGCCTTTTCTTTTCCTTTCCCTTTTGTTTTTGATTTTTATGTTGGGGGTGCCGGTCCCACCCGGACACCCCGTGCCAAAAACAAGGATCCCTCGTGGGAGGGCGGCCCAGGGAGCCCACCCCTGGCCGCCCCCGCCGGCTCCCCGCACGGCCAGCACGGCCAGCACCTCCGGGTGCTGCCGCGGGAGCCGGCCAGCTGATTTGGAGTCTGCCCGCTCCAGCGGACAGACTCGGGATGCTGGCGGCGGCCGCTGGGGCCGCGCGGGGGAGTGCAGCGGCACTCCCCCTTCCTCCCGGCATCTTCGGGGCCCCGGGATGGGGTCCGGGGCCCCTCCTCCTCAGACGGGGAGCGCGAAGGCGCTCCCCGGAGTCCTCCTGTTCTCGGGGCCCCGGGATGGGGTCCGGGGCCCCTCTCCTTTCGTAGGGGGGAGCGCGACGGCGCTCCCCCAGGCCCTCTTCTGCGCGGGGCCCCGGGATGGGGTCCGGGGCCCCTCGGCCACATTCACGGGGAGCGCGACGGCGCTCCCCGGCTTTTCTTCGGCTGGGGGTGCGCGACGGCGCACCCCCACTCCCGCCTCTTCTCGGGGCCCCGGGATGGGGTCCGGGCCCCAGGGGACCATTTTCACGGGGAGTGCAACGGCGCTCCCCGGCTTCCCTTCTGCTGGGGGGTGCGCGACGGCGCCCCCCCCCATTTCACCATTTCTTCACGGGGAGCGCAACGGTGCTCCCCGGCTTGTGTTCGCCGCCGGGGGCCCCGGGATGGGGTCCGGGGTCCCCTTTCCTCAGCGGCAGGGGGGTGCGCGACGGCGCCCCCCCTTCTTAAACCTCGCATGGACCAGGCTTCACGGGGCCCCGGGATGGGGTCCGGGGGCCCTTCTTCTTCTGCGAGGGGGAGTGCGACGGCACCCCCCTTGCTCCTCTTTCTCCTGGGCAGCCCCCAGGCCCTGGCCCACCCTGGGGGCACAGTCTCAAGCAGCTGCAGAGCTCCACGCGCTTTGTAGCTGCTCTCACAAAGGTCAAAGGTCGCCATTCTTTGTCCTGTGATATCTCGGGCCCCCAAGGGCCGATTTTCTTCATTCTTGCGTCGTTCCGCTCCTGGTGACAAGCCCTTGCCACCAGGAGTACTCTCCTTAGGCCTCCTGGCCTGGAAGGGTCCCAGATCTTCAGGGAGCCAGTTCCACTGACTCCTGCGCCAATCTTTCCTCTGGGTTTCCTCTTTTCCTTCTGGGCTGCGTGCTCTCCTTGCGCTAGCCCAGTCCTTCCCCCAACTAGTCCTCTGGGGGGATAAGGGAGCCAGCTTGCCTGGCCCTGGCATTCGCCTCGCTGGCCTGGGATCCTTCAGGGGCAGAGTCCCTGCCCCATGGGCAGTCAGGAGGTTCTTCCTTCCAGTTGTCCATGACGCCCGTCTGCAGTCCCAGTGTCCAGCAGTGAAGCACAGCCAAGAGAGAGAGCTCTCCCCTGTGCAGGACCTTTTAACTGGGGGCGGAAGTGTCCAGCAGGTCTGCACCTCTGGCCTATCCAGATGTGCCACATCACTTCCTTGCTCCCATCCCCTCCTTCTTGCACAGTCTTCTAGGATAGCTCAAGATGGCATCCTCCAGGAGTTGGTTGCCACATGTGCTCTGAAAGTCTCAGCCCCTCCTTCCTGACATTCCTCGCAGGGCTTCTCCAGCCTGCTCCTGGCACTGAATGACAGCTGGCTGATTGATGCTAGGCCCTGCTCCAGCAACTGGACAGAGCAGTAATTGGCCCTAACCCTGAGCTGAGGCAGAGAAATATGACATCCCTGGATGACCCATAAGTTGTACAGCTATGCTCCTGTAACCTACTGCATCATTCTTTTCTTACAGGTTACAGTGTACTTTGGTGTGACTCTGGTCTCGGTGGACCCCAGAGAACTGGAGTTGCACCCTAGGCCCTCTTTTCACATTGACATTCAATGGAGTATCCCCCAATGCAAATACCTTAAGCACCCTGACATTGGCATTGAACTGGGTGTCCCTACAGTGAAAAGACAGTAAGCACACTGACTCTCCCTCACATGTATACACCCCTCTCATGAGACCTACTCCAGGTCACCACCCACTCTGCATAGTTCCTCCTGCGCCAGGACTATCTAAGCGCAGTTCTAGGGCTGCGCACACTAGGTATTCTCCTCCCACAGCCCTCACATGGGTGCACCTCCATGCGCACACATGATCACATGTAACCTGCCTGGGGCCTCCTGCCTTGCTGCGCCACAGCAGCCTTTGCTTAGCACGGCGACACCAGCGGTAAACATGTGTAGTCCATTTTACCATGTGTTTATTGTGCGGGAGTCACCTCATAGGAGGCTTCCTCACAGTAAACAGTCAAAAACCAGGTGGTCAAAAATCGAAAAATCAGGGCAGTCCTGATGGTCAGAACCGTCCTCTAACACTCTCTAATCCCCTGTAAGTGTTCAGAAGGGAATGGAGGGCATTCTGTTACCACTTTATAAAACTTTGCACATTAACAAACAAATGACATGAAGAAGGACTGGAACTTTTCAATATGCTACATGAAAGAACGACAATAGGTAGCAGTGGTTATAATAATTGGATATTGGCACACAAACATGCATTTTTGTGTTTAGTAAAATGCCACAATGGTATAGAACATGGATACTCACAAACATTTCCCCAGTGGCCAGAAGCAATAGTTTGTTGTGTGCCCGAGGGCCGCATTACAGGCAGCACGGTGTTGGTTGGGCTTTGTGGGGGTTAAGGTGGGCATAGGGGAAGCAGATCACATACCTGGTGTGGTCAATGAATCATAGAGTTATTTTGAGGGTTTCTTTCCATACTGCCTCTAAATTATGCTCCTATTGTGTAGACAAGTCTTAGATTTGACAATACAGTGTTATTCTGTATCTGAATTGCTATCGCACCTTGGGGTAAGCCTTTCAGTTTAGTACTGCTACCATGGGAGAGGCAAGTGTAAAAAGGAATTAACTTATTGAATTGAAATGAAACAGAAATGCACAATCTGAAGCCAGAAAATAAATACCGACTTTCCCACTTGACCCATCTGTTTGATCCTAGGCAAATTCCTAATTTCACTTTGCCTCCTCTTACTTCATTATGACATATAAAAGCACCTTGAAGTGCATGAGTTCAGGACATATACTGTACAAAGTTCTTGTGTTTGATTTAATAAACTATTATGTTGTCCATGTATAATAGCAACCCTGACCATCCAGAGGGTTCCACATGGCAACTGACTTGCCTCTTAGTTCGCTAGTGGCTTTGTTTTCAGGGTATGAGGAGGCATGAATATTTTGACACTCATTTTTTAAAAGGATAAGTTTTAAGTAAACTACTTCTGATTGCACTTATCTTTCTGATGTAGTAAGATGTAACGCTTTTGCACGTTAATGAAATAAACTTTTTGAATTTTAAAGAGACTTTACCTTATTTTTACACGTTTGTTGCAAGATGTATTGAAAAATGAAGTGTTCCTCAAGTTAAGTTTTGCAAGGCACCTTATTTGTTTCTTTTCTTTTACTCCTGCTATCCTGTAAATACACGCTCTCCTGTCTATTTAACTTTTTTTTAATGTTAGTTCTTTCTGAAGTAAACAGCAGCCCAGGGCAGTCATTCAGCTGAGGGCCAGATGTGAAGGTCAGGAGGGCCGCACTTTGAGTACCACGGGTAGCCATTCAGTGCTACTAACAGTGTCCAGCACGATGCTACCAACGGCTTGTCAACTATGTTGTGTCCCGAAATGGAGTTACAAACTAAACAGAGCAGTATCCTTAATCACTATGTATAGTTCACTTAAGAAAATGATCTCAGTATTCTTTGAGTCAGTCCCCTTTCTTTCTCAGTAGTTCTAGTGCCTTAACAGGTCGGAATGTTGACAGTACATACAGAAATATCCAGCAGGCACAGCTGACACGGGTTTTAAGTCTGGTTTCAGACTTTTTCAAGGCTGCAACAATAAATTCCCAAAAGTGATCATTATGGCATATATGTTGTTTCAAGATGTTATACAAAAAAATATTTTTAGAACTACAAACAAGCCTGTTATATCTAATCCGAATCAAAGTCCACCCAAAAATAGAGCGGTACGAACACTGAACACATGCTTCCACGAAAAGTGGGGTACCTGTCGACCATAGCGAAAGTTATGCTTGGTTTGCATTTGGCCTGTAAGATACCAGTCCGTACATACACTTCCATGTGAATGACAAGCTGACTAGATATATATGCGAAAAGATAATAATCAAAACTTGCACTGCCATGTGTGTGACAAAACATGTAGATGAGATAAAATATAGGGTACAATTTCTGAAATGACCTGTATAAGACAAAATGGTTCTATAAGTAAATCAAAGAAATCTAAGGATGCAGAGGCTATTTAATAGTGTTTTGATAAATCACCTGTAACAATTTACCAAGCGAAACACGTGTCAGCTGCGGTTGCTGGATATGTGTGTACATACTGTTTACATCTCAAACTGTTCGGGCTCTAGAAGTTCTGCGAACAATAGCGGACTACTACTGAGAATACTTGGATAATTAAGGGCGCTCCAGTTGCTCAGGCTGTTCATAATACATGAACCTATCAGCGACATACCAAAACTTAATGGGGCTCGTGCAAAGTACCTGTAGGCCCCCTCACCTATCCCCTGGACCCAGTCAGGGACCTACCGAGCGTGCACTGTGTACTGTGCTGAGGGACCCCCTAAAGTTCGCCCCCCCCCCAACACAACGGGGGCCGCGGGGACCTTAGTTACGCCACTGGAACCCATACCCATTGCACAAATGAATCCTTGAGATGATGGGCGCCAACCAGCATATTTACTTATTCGACTGTAGTATTGTTTCACGCCAGTATTCTTTTCATGTTTTTACCACTTATTTGTGCTTAGACAGTTACTTGGTATATCTTTTATATGGCACAGCCTTTTCAGTATGTACGAGATGTTTTCGACTTATTTTTTCCAATCCAGTCTTTTTAACACCTGGAAAAGTCTAAATTAAAAATGATAATTTTCTCTTCTTTCGAAGCTTAATTATTCAGTTAATCACGACTACACATGACACTCATCTCACGGCAAATCACATTTTATGTTGAGTAATTATTCGCCTCCCGTGCAGTGCATGAAACGTCTAACGGAACGGCTTTGTAATCCTGAAAAGACGACTGTGATTCACGGTTACTGTAGTGTAAAAAACAGATCTGAAGCCACCATTCTTTATATTCCTTCGTAGTTGTCACACATATTAATGGATTTGTATTTTTGATATAATTACTTATGCCTAAATGCTGCGCCTTGCTATCGGAAACTGCCAAAATAGCAAATTAGGACGTGGCCTAGTGTATTAACTGAAATCCATTGATGGCACCCGATAATGGCGCGACGGAAAAAGGCCTGTAACCAGCAGGGCCTCGTTCTGACGGAACGAGGGTGCACAGCAGGCCTGCATTTCCTTTAGTAGCGCGTGCATTACTGTTGGGTGCAGCAGAAATCAATTACCAAATCAATAGGCGAGCAGCAGAGAGCAGCCTCTCAGAACTGATGCGCACCGTGGATGGAGAGAGCCTTTCCCTTTCGGTGGAGCCAGGCTGCTCTGAAGACGCTGAATTCTAATTCGCCGCGTCTAGAATGTACAATATTCCAAGCGGCTAAAATTGGAAGCGTTGACACTGACTCGGCTGATCTGCTGCCTTCATCCTCGTAGGTGGACTCTCAAGCCATCTGCTGCAAGCTCCAATATTAGCAGCCAGGCGACAACATGCGCAGACAGTGTTATGACAATATCATCACAGCTCCAGCTCCTCCTGGCAAACTCAGCGCACATACAGAAAACAAAATCTAATATCTAATTCTGGATGTGTTAGCCAACCAAACACATCAGAATTAACTGGTGTTGGAAAGGACCATCTTTTGTGCAGGGTCCCCCCAGATTTTTGCCTTCTGTTTATAAACCTGTTTTTCTTGGTCGCAGAGCTCCGTGCGCTTTGTCCCTGCAAAAACAGTGGTAAAGTGCTTGACTTTTTAAGCATGGTAAGATTCATATACACCTGCATACAAATTTAATGCTACTTGTGGGCCGCAGCACCCATTGCACCACCCATTACAGCAGCACAGCGAAACGTTTCAAGACCTGCCACTGCAGCCTGTATATGCAGTTTTAAACAGTCATTTCGACCTAGTGAAATACACCTTGTGCCAGGCCTACACCTTCTATTTTAACACTTATAAGTTGCCCCTAAGGTAGGGCTTAGACTCTCCTAATGCAAGGTGCAAGGTATTTAAAAGGTAGGGCATGTATTTTTTAATGTTTCATATATACTGGCAGTGAAAACCTTCTAAGTCAATTCTCATTGTGGCATGGCTGGCTCTCCCATAGGTTAACACTGGTTTACACTATTACCTTTAGTGCTGAGTTCAGTTTGGGAATTAGTAGAAAAATGGTTCAAGGACTCTTTTTAATAATAATTTAAAATCCAACATAGTGGTCAATTCAGATTTTACATTGCTATTTTGGAAATCATACTTTTAGGAAGTTATCATTTGTTCTCCCTAAAACCAAACGCTTTCTTGCCAGTGCCCAGCTTTTACCTGACCCCTGATTGCTCCTGTGTGGTTAAATGTGTATTGCTCCCAGACAGAGGACAGTGGGTGTGGGCAGAGGGGCTCCCCCTTGCCATGATGGATTGAGGACTGTGCCCAGCCCCCTCTTGAGCTTTAAAGAATGTCTACCTTGTCACTGACAGACAAAGCTCACACCTAGACCTGCCTCCTTTTTGTCTCTCTTGTTCTGGTACCAAATCTCCTCGGAGGGGAGAAACTGACCAGAACTGATTTAGAGGGTGGACAAAGGCTGGACCTTCACCCACAGGCTGGCACTGGGTGTAAAAGTTGACCTCTCCTCAGAATACTCCTGGATCTGTGAAGAATCAGGAGAAGGAATGCTTTGCTGTCTGAAGAAACTGAGGGATGTCTGAGTCTGCTTCCCTTGAACCCAGGGCCCCACAAGTGACTCCAAGGGTCATCTAGCTGACATCCTGTTTGAGCTACAGGGACACAACAGGCTTCCAGTGGCTTCTTTCCTGCAGCAGACCAGTTTTAACTGGATATGCCCTGGACGCTGCTGCTGGCCTCTTTAAGCATGAGTTCTAACCCCGACTTGGTGCTCTCCAGCTTCTGAACCCTTGTCTGCTGTTTAAGTGTAGTCCTCCTGTCCCCCAAACTGCAAGATGTTGGCATTTAGAAACATTTTGCCAACTTTCTGGAGAACATACAGGGACCAGAATCGCTGTTGAAGCTACAGTTGTCTACTACAAATCACCAGTCATCCTCAACTTGGCAGTTTGCTCTGCTGAAGGAGATTCCATTCCCAGAAAGGTTTCTAAGGCCGTACATTGATGCCTTTATAAGAACCGACGCTGAACAGCATCCGATTGACATCAAAGCCTCCTTGGGATAGGATGTTTCGGATTTTGCCATCTCTGAGCTTTCCCACCTCCATGGATGACTGCATTGGGTGGGAATTTCCATCAACTTCCTTGCGGCTGCATTTTGGACTACCTGTAGCCTCTTGATGACATACTTTGGGCTGCCAATATACAAGGAGTTCCCATAGTCCAGTCTTGAGCCAATAAGGCCCTCACCACTACTCTTTTGGAAGAAGGTGGGAGCCAGTGAAGACATTTTCTTAGTGTTCTAAGAGTGCTAATACACATGCCTGCAACTTTACTCGCCTGGTTTCAAGAGTCAGTTTTTTATCTATCCAAAAGCTCAGGCTTTTCAAAGTCTTAGTTGGTTTCAGGCACTCTCCAAGTTGTTCACGCCGGTTCACATCCCTCCATCTTAGCGGGTCATTCCCTATAATCAGTCTTCTTTCTGTTCAATTTTAAGCAATTCCTTGCAATCCACCCTGTAACACTTATAAGGCACTGTCCCAGCTTTACTCAGTCAAGTTCCACCCTGGGCTAAGTGGCATAATAATTTATGTATTATCTGCATAGGACACCAGGTCCAGACCAAATGAGCGGACAATCTTTGTTATAGGTGAACGTAAATATTAAAGAGTGTGGGGCTCCGGAAAGATCCTTGAGGAACCCCACACTTCAGAGGAACAGCCTCCAAAGAGAAGGTTTCCTCACACGTCTGGAAACTTCTATCTTCCAGAAATGGGAATGGTTCAATTTTATAGGAAATGATTCAAGATCTCTAGCCCAGTACTATGCTTCCATCCTTTAAGAGAACACCCGGTGGGGCTGGATCTAAAGGTGACCCAGATTTAATGTTTTTTTAGAATTGCCTCCATCGAGTCCATCTCTTATTGCAGAAAGGTATTTAGGAAGTTACTATTTCCTTTTTGCTTCACTATCTCATTAGATATAGCTCCTTTAGATGGTGGAGGTGGAGGTGACTCAATAATATTATGAATCTTACTTTGGAAAAATTTGGCAAGCATCTTGCATCGCACTGTGGAACCTGGATAACCAACTGAGTTCTGAGGTACTGCCATTGTTGACTTCACTATTTTAAATAACTCTCTAGGGGAATTTGTAGCCATATCTATTTTCCTTGAAGTAAGACATCCTAGCTTGTCTTATTGCACCTTTATATTCCCTTTCAGCTGATCTATAATCAGCCTTACAGGGTTCCTCGTATTTCCTTCTCTATTCCCTCTCCTGTTTCTTGGCTGCCTTTTTCAGTTTTGCCAATTCTGGGGAGTACAACGACCCCTGCCTCTCCTCTGATTGCCTTTTGGTGCTCTATGTGGTATCACTTCATCTAGACCTTTGATCATCTGGTTTACAAAGGAATTATATTTCACAGTAGTGTCATCAATTGTCATACTAGAGGAGTTCCCAAATACTTTTGCCCACTCCATGCTTCCTAGTTTGGCCAAAGGTTTTTTAGGTGTTTGCAGAGGAGATTTAATAGGATTTTTTTTCTGTTTGTCAATCTTAATTGGGACTATATAGTGGTTTGACCATAAGATCGGAAGAGGATTCTCCGTACTCAGATTTACAAGGTTTGAAAATACTGGATTTAAAAGATGACCTAAATTATGAGTTGGGTCGGTTAAAAATTGTTTGAGCTGTAGGACCTCCAGATTCTGTCTCAGTCTTGTAGCCGCTTCACAGTCTGCCACATTGAAGTGGAAGTTCAGGCCCCCCAATGGAGTAAAATTGGCTTTAGCTTACCAACATTCAGCTACATTATTTGGAAGCTGCATAGCAAATTGTGTTGCACCCCCAGGAGCTCAATAAATCAGGAGTCCTGAAATTGTACACCTTGGTGAACATTCAATGGAAAATTGTAGGCTCTTAAAACATGTTATTTCAGTGGAGTTGAATGTTCCTTTTAATCCTTCCTTGAGGATTATTGCCACCCCAAACCCTTTTTTGCCTTTTTGATTGTGACTAGTTATAGTAAAACCTGGGGGAAGGGCTGTTACTATATCCAATACTGAGTCCTCCTTGAGCCAAGTCTCAGTTAAGAATAATACTTCCGGACTGTGCTCCTCTAGGAACATCCATATTTCAGTATTGAGCTTTGGGCGTGACCTGCAATTTAAAAGATACCATTGAATTGTTTGGTCACCTTTCCACAGTTTGTTGCGTGTGGGATTCTGGTTTAGATTCTCAACAGGACCCTTTTTTGCTTTATAGCACCTGCATTCCACTGGTAACTTTGACGGGGGTGACCTTATTTTACTTAGCTTACTAGGAAAATGATTACATTGATATAACTTTTCTGCTGTGTACTCTAACCTCTGAGCTCCCTCGGCCAGCATTTCTGGTCCCTCGCCCTGGCCGGTCATAGACGAGCACAGACAGGCACAGACGGGCTTGCCTGTGATTCACCTTACTGACCACAACACTCCATAAGCCCAAATCAGACTCTGGTCTGGGATGAAAACATTTGCATAGTCATACAAATGGCAGAATGTGTGCCGTACACGCGCTAATTAGTAAAAATAAGTAACTGAACTGCACTAGCTGAAAAGCCTTGAATTATTTTGAGCAGCTATTTTTATTCAGAACTTGGGGTTGTCTACCAAAATTGTTTTTCCTCATCTCATTTTACATAGGAGATAATGTACCCCCAATGTTACATTACAAGGATATTGCACACCACCCAGATATTCCATGACCGTACAGTAGCATAAAGCCTTAACAAGGGCATGGCAATCCCATGTAACATGCAATGACCTATTATGTGTGGCCTTAGGGGTGTATTATCCCAAATAATAGGTGGGACATTACCCCTACATTTACATTATGGCCTACGTTTTGGCTTTTGCCTTTTGCCTTTGGCTTTAGGTCACCATGAAAATGTAAAGACATTTAAACACTAAGTGCCCAATTATGAGTCTGGTGGTCCTAGGATTGCCAGACTCACAGTGGCGGTTAGACAGCGCCAGCTGTGGCGGTACGACTGCCACATTACAATCCTGGCAGTCTGAGCACCAGGGGACCATTGTCTCTGCCAGGATCGCTGGGATGACGGCGGTCTTGGTTGTAATCAGCCAGGGCGGATGCCTAACTCAGCGCCTCACTGCTGATTACAATCTTGTTTCCAACAGCCTCAAGATGGTCCCACCACCATGAAAAGGCTAGCAGAGACCAAGTGCAGGGGACCACAAGGGGGTGCCCCTGCCCAGCATCCTTGAAATGTGCACTTTCAAGGGTGCTGGTGCCCCCTGCGTGGAGCAGCATTGCTGCCGGCTCTATTATGAGCCGGTAGCAATGCTGCTGCACATTCCCACTGGGCTGACTGGCGGAAACCTTGGGGAAAGTTGTAATGGGGCCAGTGGGGAGGTCGCCAGCACCGTGGTGAACTGTCTTTCGGGGGTCTGGTGGACAGATGTTTTCATCTGCCAAACTCATAATCAGCCCCTAAGTGAGGAAAACTGAAAATGTTGTCCCTAAAACTACACGTCTTTTATGGTGAGGGCTTGCTATGTCAGAATCTGTTACATCATAAAAAATACATGAGGGACTATTACTACCCAAATTAATGAACTGTTTTCCATTTGAGAATGGCGAATTGAGCACTATTCAACATGTAGGATTATGGATAGGTAAGTGAAAATGAGCGTGTTTTGACTGAGAGCCTCTGAGTGACATTAATAAAATGCCTAGTGTACTACAGATCACCCCACCATTCTTAACTTCAGTCACTCACCCAAGTGGCCTAATATAGGCTACTGCAGCCCCTGCTTAGTGGGGGGCACCCAGACTCCATGGGTCCCTCTCAGTACAGTACCCTGGCCTGAGAGCTCCTGACTGAGTCTGGAGAAGGCCCCTCTACGTATCTTGCAGGGGAGCCCCTCAAATTTTGTTACGCTGCTGACTCACCCCAACCAATATTAAAACAGGTGTACTACCACACACTCCCATGTCACCTGTCCCTACCTCACCCAATTAAAACAATAAAAACCTTGGGGCGTATTTGCAAGCCCCGTGTGCCTCCTTGCGCCACACTAGCATAATTTATTTTATGCTAATGTGGTGTTAAAGAGGTAATTTCCCTGCACCATATTCACAAAGTGGCGCAATGCATGCATTGTGCCACTTGTAATCCCTTGCGCCACAGTATGCCTGTGCCAGGCATAAGTTATGAAAGTGGACGTTCCCCGTTTGGGAAGCCCAATAAAATGGCCCAGTGAAATTTACAACGTTTCCCTGCACTATTTTACCCATCATTTTTAATGCCTGCTCGGAGCAGGCGTTGAAATGATGCACCCATTTTAATCAATGGGCCTCCCTGTGCTTTTCTGCACTAGTGTAAAAAATAGTGACGCTATTGTCCTAACGATCGCCATGGCATGCCATATTGTATATACAGTGCATCCATGGTATCGTTAAATGGGGCAGGGGAGACACAAGAAAAGTGGTGCATCAGGACTGATGCACCACTTTCTTGTAAATATGCCCCCTAGTGTCCTGCTTCCGATCCCCATCACCCTCTAAGCAGTCCCTTCCCTCTTGAAACTGAGAGCAGAAAGCCAGAGCCATGCTGACAGCTGCTCTGTAACCATAATTTCTCTGCTAGCATGAAGCTAGGCAGATGCAGAAAATATGGTGGTTGACTGTGGAAAAGTGCCTCCTGCAGTCATTCACCTATCTGGGTCTGTAGAGGCCTTAAATAGGTAGAATAATGTTGGTGAAACAGAAGACCACCATCCACCTTTCCACTGCTTCACATAGGTCCCTGGAGACCCGTTGAGGTAGGAGGTCACCAGGAGGCAAGCATTTGACTCGTTGATGTAACAGCAGTGGAGAAACAGTTTTTGTTTTTCTACCTATTTTGCGTCACAGCAGTGAGTAGCCAGATTTAGAAGTGAGTATTCACCCTGTGTCTCTCAATACCTGCTATTTATGGTTCATACAAATGAGAGATATGAACTATGTATAAAAATATGTTATTAGAATGTAACCGAAATGCATTTTATTTCACAAGCCACTCAATTATTTTTTATATTTATGGAAGGTTGGCTAAAATCATTATGCACGACACATGGAATTTATATATATTCAGTGGTCAAAATGCTGCTCGATTTTTAGTTCAAAGCACTGATCTAATGACCGGAGGGTGGTGAGTGTGGGTGTCAGGACAACTGGTCCACTTTAACGTGGGTGATGGCTAATGAAGGAGGTGAGGTCATATAAGGCAAGTTTTCCCATGACTTCTCTACCTCTCCTCCATTTGATTACCTTATCTGGGGAAGAGGGTTTGGTGGCCGTACACAACATAAACACGCGTATGGGTAGCTTGCAGTAACATGGAGTTTTTCATCTGCGACATCCTTGTAACATTATACAACCCAAGCTGTGCTCTTGTTTTGCATATGCTGTCACTTGGGTGTGATACTAAAATACAATTTTGAAAATAATGTCTGATAAATATAATGTCTTAAATATTATCTATAAATGTATCCACCCAATGGAGGTAACAATAGAAAATAGACACCCAATGAAATAGTATTTTAAACAATTTTAATAATGTGAAACACAACTTTTCTGTGCATAATATTGTGACATACAACCATCTGTTGGCACCCCTTAGTGGAAAACAAGCCTGTTATTGATAACACCTATCTACAATACTATGGGGGTTATTACAACTTTGGAGGAGGTGTTAATCCGTCCCAAAAGTGACGGTAAAGTGACGGATATACCACCAGCCGTATTATGAGTCCATTATATCCTATGGAACTCGTAATACGGCTGGTGGTATATCCGTCACATTTGGGACGGATTAACACCTCCTCCAAATTTGTAATAACCCCCTAAATGCCTTTACTGCCATAGACTTTGGAATATATTTCCGTACAGATATGATACCATAGCCACAAAGAACAAATGAAAAGGGATTTTATGAATGTAGCAATCTTTGTATTTGGAGCTTGAATTCAGACTTTTATATGAAAATCCAGCTATAGACAGAGTAAAAGGCAGCAGATTCTTGCTCAAAAAGTTACTACATGTTTGAAACATCATTCCTGATCATGTGACTTAAAGATGGGATGAAGGTTTGTGGTATAATAATGTATAACTTGTTGGACTGTGGTCACAATTATGGGCTATTAATGCATTTGTTACTAGTTGGACTGTGATCACAAATAAGTTCACTATTGTATAAATATATATTTTTAAGTTCAGCAACTTGGCGTTTAGGGTTTATACTAATTACTACATATATTGGATAAAACCGTAGGAATTCCAGTAAACAAGCAGTAAAAATATATTTAAACTTTATTTTTATTCCCTTTCAACTGTGTGGCAAATTATCTTTGTACTTGACGAGCCAAAATGAAAAATTGTATATGAATTCCACTGATGTTGTTTGATGCTTTGAATCCACCATTGCATTTCCACTATTAAAGCTATGATTGTCATCTCCATCCCTCTAGCTATAGCCCTGTTTCCTTTCTTCCCTTTTCTCTAAAACACTTAAATACCAAGGGCCTGATTTAGGTTTTGGCGGAGGGAACACTTCGTCACAAACATGACACCAATAGAACATGATGGGATCGTAATACGGCGGACGGGATATCCATCATGTTTGTGATGGAGTATTTCCCTCTGCCAAGACCTAAATCTGGTCCCAAGGCTTTAAATAACGACCCTAAGCTTCTCAACTCACTACAATTTGGTATCTCGGCAAGCCACTCTGTGGAAACTGGCTTAAAAAAAGTTACCATCTTCATCAACTCTTCCTATTATTATCACTCAGCTCACATTGTCATTATCCTGAACCTATCGGTGGTGTTCACAGAGTTCACCACCATACATCGATTTCTCCTCTTCCTTCGGTGGTATTACGGTTTCAGTGGGTCCAGGACCGATAACCTTCTCCATTCCAGTGTTCTTAGTTCTTATGTCTCCACAACAATGTCCTGTAATGTAAGATTTTTCAATTAGCTTTTTTTGTTTGTTTAGAGGTGCATTCTTGTTTTTTTTTGTTTACTGCTTCTACTGTTTGTAAACTGTAAGTAATCACAATAGCAATGCACCAGTCCGTGGTGCGTGAATAGATAAATTACAGTTTGCGCGTGATCACATTCTGATGTGAAGTGTGCTTCATACCTGGGTGTGCCAGTTTCACAAAGTGAGCGCTGCTTCATAACTATTTTTAGGATAAAATGAGGCTATTTCCTTCCCCCCAGTGTGTCTTCAGTACCTCTGAGACTCTGGAGAAGTCATTTTGGCCTTACAGTGCAGAACTAAATATTTTCCCGAGTGGTTTGAAAAAATGATGAAGTGGTTTGCAAAGTCTTAAAATCTAACCTTCGTCGGCCAGTCAGATTCTTCAGTCTGGTCTCTCAACTGCGTCCACAAGGTCAAACTGGGAGACTCTTTTGAGCTCTTTAACTTGTACACGATGATAGTACGTTGCCTGCTACATATGTTCGAAGAGTATTCAGTTGCACATCTCAAAGGAACCCCAAAACGGTTACTTCATGCTAGGCTGCTTCGATGGCGTGCAGCAGTGAATGTGACCCAAGATTCTATGCGTAAATACAGCCAGAATAGACGTCCTGCTACTGAGCCCTGCATGCTCTTCGTGTGCTGCTTTGAGTAACCCAATTTATGGATGTGTCACAAAACTGAAAAGGATATGCAGCACTCTGGCAGTTGTCACAGACCTCTAACCGCATTCTCACAGGGATACTAAAGGATCCCATGCCACCAAATATGTTTCCTGGGTAAACACTGGACACTGGTAAACACTGCATGTTCAGGAAATGCCTACAATAAGGAAAGTAACAGAAGAGGTAAGCCAGGGTGTCACAGTCATATAACCAGTTATTGGGGAAGCAGGTGGTACATCGCTCACCAAATTCCTCGGCAGCTAGTGTCTTCTTGACCTCTGGAGCTACCTGCAAGAGCCACGACGCCCAGAAGAAGCTAACAACTACCTCCAGAAACAAAATAAGAATTCACTCCAGCCATGCAAACCCATAAATAGCAAACATATACCTACAGTACAAAGGAAGCCCCAAGGAAAATATTTAAAAAGTCGAGGGGGCAAGATAAGCGTTACTTATCTTTATTGCCAAAGCCACAAAGCAAACTGATGTTGCTAAGCTATGTTTCCTCTCTGACTGCCCTGCCACCAATTATTGAGGCACCAGCCAGCTTGCCACCCACACCACTGCACTTATGAGGGAAAGCACAGCTTCCTTTGCATGTGGCCCTCCCCTGTGAACTTTGACTCAGCCATCTCTCATGCTGCCTACTAAATAAGTACTGACATGGTACCCTACCAGTGCCATTACTGCAAATTGGTAACCTTGGTAACAACCTTGATGATGTGCAATCATATCCACCACAGATCAACAATGTTTCTAAAAATACTTTCGTCTGCCTTTTTTCAACTCCTCACGATCTTGCCATTTCTGCTTCAGCTTCACTAGATTTCTATGGTCCTCCCAATCATCTATCCAAGATTTACTACTGAAACAGGATATAAGGTGATCCGTCATGCAAATTCTAAGGACAAGCCCCAATTAAACTAGCTTATTCTTGTTTAAGCAAAGCTGAATTAAAAACAATTCTGCCTTGCATGTAAACCTTTGAATTGCCTGTCTCGAGTTATCTAACTAACATGTTAACCAGGATAGCACCCAACCAGATGCCTATCGGCGGCCTTTCAAAGCAGCTGTTATTCCAATCAATACAGTGCACATGTTTTAGAGGTGATCTCCTCGTGTCCCAAGCTTTTCCCTATGGAAATTCCTTCTGCGAGTCTCCTGCATCAATAGTACATTTAAGCAGTTCCTCAAAAGACCAAAAGAAAATCTCTCCTGCAAGTGTTTTGACGAAGTTTTAGATTACACTGTCTTTGGCTCTGATGAACTGTCTCAACTGTTGTGTATCTTGTTTCCTTTTCCTCATTCCTCTTTCAGTATAAAATAATATAAAATTAAAAGAGCATCATTTGAGTATGGCTTAACAGGTATGACCCAAACATGACACTGAAGGAAGACACGAGGAAAAGACATCACGCTTAAACCAAAAGAGGGCACTGTGCAAAATCACACCCATAATGTAAACTTACAACTGGACAAGTGCTGCCTCATACACAAGGCGTCAACATAGCCTATGGCACATATAACATAAGCATGGCACTGGAGACGTAAATGTATATATGCCATGAATCTCATGATGACAGCAGTCAACAATTTATCAAGGATCTCTTCCCTCTGTATCATTCCACCTACATACTTCACTCATCTTCTGTTTTTTTTCTCATAAGGATCTGAATATTCGCAGAGTTGGTAAAGGTAGCTGATCATTTTCATATCTTACTATGACAACCTGGAATTCTCTCCCACTAACTACCCATATTGCGGCTCATGGCCTTACCTTTAGATTATTGCTGAAATGCTGGCTATTTATTCATTAGATTGACTTCTTCTGCATCAACGTCTTCCTATCATCAGGGCACATTAACAGTTAACTGTGTACTACATAAAACCCAAAGCTATATACATAATTAACAATATCATCCATTTACCAAACATTTCACTCAAAGTGCATGGAGCCCATAAAACACACTTGTGGCACTAAGGGGAACAAAATCACATTAAAGTAGGCCCACCCTACCTGAACAACCGTGTGCACCTCCACCAATCCTCCAGGCACTTCCTCTCGGCTGGACTCTCACTAGCATAAGTTCCACGCATACGCGAATGCAGAGCAGGAGATCGGGCCCTCTTACACATCACTCCTAAAGCATGAAATGACCTCCCATACCACATCAGAGATTCCTCATCTCTTCTTGAATTCTGCAAGGAGCTGAAGACCTGGCTTTTCGATGTACATCATATTGAGGTTAGTTTCACACACCTGCAAATCGCCAGAATACCCTCACAGGTGATAGCATAACATAACATACCATGGGAAACTATAACATTCCACCTTTCACATACTGTAACTCAGTTCTATCCCAAAAGGCCACTCTCTGAATTCTAATAAGCTTCCTTTAACAGCCTCTTCCGAATGAGTAACATATGCCTATTAATATCATTCTGTAATCGGTGTTCCTGAAAAGGTATTGTTTATATTTATTTTGAAAGCAATCATGAAACAGCAGCCCCACACCACGAACACACTTTCATAAAAACAAGACACATAGCTCAAGTAAGAGATTTTCTGTTCTCATCGCTGCATAAATGTTGCAGATTTTGAGCCAACCAGCAATGCCATCAGGACTAATCATTAAATCATCTATATACAGTAATCATAGAGAAGTACGTTCAATAGATTTCTTGATGCCTTTAATTGGGATTTTGTAACCAAACTTGTACCCACAGGCTATTCTTCACAACATAAATTTAATTTGGATACAAATACATAATGAAACAGTGATAGGCATGGTGTTTTGGTGCTGGGAGTTCAGGCATGTAGTGGAGGTCAGGGAAGGTAAGTAGTGACAGTGAATCTGCAGTCATACATTCTGAAGCACATAACTTGGAAAGTCTAATTTCTAAAATGGTTACAGGCAGATTGGAGGTCCTAAAACAGCACAGATTAATCTGTAGAGATTACATCAACGTCAAATGTTTGCGAGGTAACACTGGCTGTGATCAGCCATTTTGATCCAGATGAGTCACAATTCTATGTTAGAGGTAGAGGGAGTCCATTCTGTGCATGGCTCCTAAGATCACTACCAGTATATTTTGTTTTGCTTCAAGCTTTTTCATGAATGTAAAAGTGTCAAGCCATTGTGATGTGGTCATGAATGACACTTAGGTAGAGAGGTATGTTTGGATGGGAGTTCCTCCATTAGATCTTAAGATCCAATTCAGTCATCTTCTGGTTTTGTTTGTTTTTGAAAAGTAAACATAACACATTTATGTGATCACTTGATAATTTGATCTCGGTTTGAATTATCCTATTCTTGATTGTCTTATGTATGGTACATCATCAAAGAACCTAAATGGTAGATGTTGCATGTTTTTGCATTGAACTCCCACAAGCTCCTAGATCCATCATTTGGCTTGTCTTGCTCAATTACACTTTGCCCTTTTGGTAGGCTCAGACTTAGGCTCTTGCTATAGGTTAGTGCGGCTGGGAGCAAATATGGACAACAGGTGCCCTGTCTCACTGCTTCATTGTATCTGTAGCAAAAAACAAAGCCACCCCTCTCACCTGAATATGCTCCTTTGGGTGGAGGCTATGGTGTAGACATTGTAGTGTAATTCTGAAGCTCAAAGCACAGATTCTCTGCAAAGCTTGCGGAAAAACGGCTACATATTTTATGAAGTACACACACCAGTTAAAATTATGAGCCATGTATATATTTGTAAAAACAAAGAAAACAATAACCCTTAAACAATTTTATTTCCAAACAGGAATGCATCTCAACTAGTTGGTACAATTTTATAAACATTTGAGTAATGTCTTTGTGCGTTTGGATTGGAAATAAACGTCCACTTCAAAACGTGTTCAACACAGGTGGGAATGCAGTGTTTGGAGTAGTGTTTCCCAAATATGGGTTGCGACCCACTGGTGGGGCAAGAGCTGATTTTCGGTGGTTCATGAATAGCCATGCAATAAATAAAGGTGACTTTAAGTACAGTATTTACCTTGTCACATTGGCTGCACTTCAAAGACATAGGTCAATTGTCAGGTTATGTCCTCTGACAATGCTGCACGTTTTTTTATATCATGGGACTGACATTTACAAACATCTCTCACTTCGTAGTCTGTAAAAGAAAGTAAAATGAATTATGGGCCAATCTTGCAGGGGTAAAGGAAGTGTGTAGGCTGAATGGTTTTTTTGGGGGTAACACACAATAAAAGGTAAATCCTTGTATATGAACTGTACACATTCAACAGATAGGAAAGCAAAATTGAAGCACATTTCTTTGTAATTCTAAAGTACGATGGAAACAAAGATTTTAATTGGTTTAAAACAAATCAAGACACTTGGTGATGCACAAATGACAACTATTCACTGTGACCTGATTTCCACATATAATCATGTGGGTGCAATATAGTTTTATTAGTAAAACTGTATGTCTGTGCAAATGTAGTGGCAATTTCAATGGAAATGTATTATATATATATATATATATATATATGTGTGACAGAGCGCTGCCACACAATGCTTTTGTTATATTAAAACAATTGCTCGCCTCATGTCCATTAAAGCTAGGTAAGTCACACAAGTCATTCTAAAACGTTTGGGACACATTGAGTTACAGGATGAATTTTACTGATTTATTGTGTGGAGTAGTTCTTCTCAATTTGCAAATTGTGATATCACACGTTTGTGTGTACATTGGAGCTGAAGGACAGACTGTGTAAACAGAATTTTAAGCTGTAAGAGGAAAGCTGTGATAGACTTTTTGAAAACACTAATCGATACTACTACATTGTCAAGGCTGCAAAAATTGCAAAATTAGTACCGCATTAAAATGGCTTCCTTTTCCGACATTCTTGATATCACAGTAGTTTCTGAAATGAGAATCTTAAGAGCCCCTTTTCCGACTGAGACAGCATTGCTGGTGCTGTCATAAAGTTATCTAGTACCTCAGTAATCTATGATTCAGCTTATGGATGCATGCACTTGCTTTCTAGAGCTAATGTGATGATCTGAGAATAGTTGCTCTTGTAGTACTTATTAATAACAATTTTGACAGTATGACATTTTAAAACATTAAACTCTCAAGATGTCATAAGTGCATACCTCTGAGGCGAATGTCATCGGGGAGAAATCTCAATGTACAAATGCATTGTTCTCTTCTTATTTGCTGTATTTAATGGCTGATGTGAAAGAACACTAAATATTGTGTTAAAAACAGACTTTTAAAAAAAAAAACATGGCCAGAAGCAAACTGAGCAATTTAAGATAAGGTTCATATGCTGTTACATCGTGGTCGACGTGCAAAAATATTGCATCCATAAAATTGTTAAGGCAAGCATATGAAGGTAGGTATAGATGTACAATTCTTATCTCCACATCTGATTACAATAATTATATAGTGTTAGTTGATATAGTGAATCAGCTTTACTTTCAGGTCGATATTTCGGCAAACATATAGTGACATAACTAGAAAGGGATTTATTAGATGCAGATTTATCCTTTCAGGACAGAATACTCCAGATGACTGTGGTATTTATTTAGCGTTTGTGAGGCCCACAGAAGAACACTCAAACTGCACCAAATAAAACATAAATCACAACGGAGCCCAGAGTTTCATTAGTTACGGTTGTGTTGGGAACATTCGTATTCAGCCACATCAACATAAAAGATATTTGAAATTCCAATGTTCACAAGTTCAACAAAGAGTTTTAAAGGTTCAGCTTAAAGCATCAAAACCACTGAAACTTGGCAGCTTAAGCAGTTGCTGAAGTCATTCGTCGTGTACTAATTATAACCTCACGCATAACATCTGAAACGTCACTGACTGTATGAAATAACGTTCATAGTTTATCATTTTCCCTGCAGTATCACTGACACTCTCACTGCTCCAAATATCACTATTTACCACAGTAATGTGAGCACCCACATTTCAAATGAACCTAGGAGAGGTGGTGCAAATAGTGCAGCAACGTGCACCAGTCTGTGCAGATTATGTAGAATATATGATAAAAAAATATTGTATTTAGGGGTAAGAAAGTTATGAAAAGTAATTACTTGTGAATACATGCATCTTAAAAGGCTGATGTGCATGATGTAGGCAAAGTGAATAAATACTTAATACAACAAATCTTTGTGAATAACATGCAGGTACCATGTTGCATAGCTTGCAGATGATTCTGAATCAAATGTCTTAAAATTGTAGGGAAGTTGTGTGCAGCAGTAAGCTACACTTGTGGGAACCGATTCACAAAGGTTTAATTTGATTTAGGGCCTGATTTAGATTCTGGCGGTGGGATTACGCTGTTGCAAATGTGACGGATCTCCCTTCTGCCATTTTATAATCTTCATAGCATATTATGGGATCGTAGTAAGGCAGATGGGATATCTGTATTCCCCGCCGTCAAGATCTAAATCAGGCCCTTATTCTTTTAGTATTTTTGGCCTACCCTGGAATTTGAGGAGTAAACCAGGAGTGAGCTCGGAGAGTTGTGGTATATTACTAAATTCAGTAGTAGGCCAGAAGTACTTTAAGAGTAAGTTGCACTTGCTCATAACAAAATCTGTGTGAACCGGACTCAAGAAGCACTTCTCCTAGGCACACTAAAGGAATGTTTTAATTGAATTTGCACCATTGATTCTTCTATGGTAGCTGCCATTTATTTTGGTAAAAAAATGTGCATTTTGGAAGCTAACCCAGTGTGGCATGTCAGATATGCGCTTTCACGCCCTCTGTGTCTCTCACAGTTGTTTTCTTGAGATATTAAAAAAGATTGCTGTCATCAGGACAGACAGGACAGACCTTTTATTCCACCGGGCATTTCCACTGTGGGCAGGGGTTTTTGGAGGCTGGTTTCGAGAGCCACTCCTGGTGCCTCTACCACTTTGCCCAGCTCCCAGACGTAAACTGAAGTAAGCAGGCATGGGGATTTTAAAGATTTAGAGAGAAAGAGAGGGAGTAGAAAGAAAGGAATTAGAGAGTGAGAAGAAAGAGAGGCAAGGTGGAGAAAGAGAGAGAATGGATGGATGGAAAGAGAGAAGTGGTGCAATGAGATGGAGGAAGTGTGGCTGCTTCTGGTTCGCAAGTCCCACCCTGGTTGTCAATTTTTTGCTGTTTAATTGTTCCTTAATTAATGCTGCAAATAAATGTGCCAACACGGAGGCAGCATAATCCTAAACCATCTTGAGCCCCTTTAATCCATTTACAGCCACTCCCTGCCCCTTCACCTAACTCTTTCAGGTTTCTGCTTTCTCCCTTTTTGACACTTTTTCTTTTTTCTCTTCCTCTGTCTTTCCCATCTGTCTCATTTGCTCGCAGTAAATGCCTGATGCAGAAAAATAATAGCCGTTCCTAAAAAATAAGTGCCATCACTAAAAAATGAGTGCTGGTGTCCCACACCGGAAACCACGCCTCAAATTAAGCACTGATGTCAGCCCCTTCACAAGAGTTCAATCAAACAAACTTTCCATGTGCTGCATATGAAGAGGTACAATGTGTCAGCACCTTAAGTATGTTCCCATGGGTGTGTATTTACCAAAAAGCCAATGATAACGGAAGTGGTATCACTCTTTCTTGACTTCTAATGATGACATCAAAAGTCTCCCACTTTGCCCTGTCCTAGCTCCTCAACAGTTCCCTATTTGTTGGTGCGTGGTAAGGTGAGGGAAAATGAGTGACAACTGCAAAGTGTAAACAAGCCTCTTAAGAGCACTGCTTACTACTTTCAATTTTGTACCCAGTGTAATGGCACCGGCACCTTGTCTAGTTGTCCGCTTTCCATGTTTGTGACTACCCATTGAGTAGTCCTTCTTTTCTTTTTACGTTACCGCCTGGTTATTAACAGCGCGCCTTTCCGCGATGCTGTTGTTACAATTTCCATGGAAACGAAACTCTACGCCTCACGGCACTCAGCCGTACATGGTGAGTCTTCCTTCCTGGTTTCTTGACAGGTCTATTGAACCTTTTGTAACACGCTCACCTTCTCCCACCCATGTTTTCGGACCTTCATCCAGGCTCCGGCCATTCCGACCTCGCTGTATTAAACTGGACGTCAGCGCCGCCGCTTTTGACTTTTATTTGTATAATTTTTTTCTAGGACTGCAGCTTGGGCTTATCAATGCCCGTCAATCACTATTACTTTCTAACTGTGTCGACATTTCATACCGGGACACGCTTATATTACCAGCCAAAATACAGGTAGCTTATCGATCATTATTTTTTGCATACATTATTTCCCGTTACCCGTTTGGTCGGTTCACATTTTATTATTTTACTGAGAATCATTTTACCCCTTTTTTTGTTTCCAGTTCCAGCTGTGAAACCGACATTGTAACTTGGAGATATAAATTCTGTTTACAACCATACCCACTTTTTAGGTACGGTTAAAGGTCACTATTCCCTCCCTCCTCTTAGGCGCGCACTGTTTTTGCTCAGTCGACTCACTTATTATCATACTGGCTAATTTACACACGTTTGTTCATTAGTGACGGTAATAATCAATATGGGTGCTTTATACTAAGGAATGAGCACATTTCTTGTTGGCTTTGATTTGGGATTCTTGTAAGGTCGTTCTTTCACTTAGGTGTTTCCGCATGGTGTCTGCTCACCACCCTAATCTTTTCTGGTTTGCCATATCCACGGTCTTTTTCTATCTGTTTTCTATTTTGGATTTGCGTTTCTTAGGTTCTTTATCGTGGATTTAGATCCTATCTAATGATTTTGTTTGTCGTTTTGCTTCTACGGTGATCAGTTCGGAACAACATGAAACACTAGTGTATATATATATCTTTTTGCAGCCTTGAAAAAGTCACTTGCAAATTTCCAAATAAGGAGACTTTCTATTAAGAACGTGGGATACTTACGTGCCTTTTTCTCCAATGAACTTTGCATACCTAGGATGCTACTATGTACTTATTACTGCTGCTTACATTGTGTGCTGTGGTTTTTATTGTTCAGTCTTTCAATTCATGCTACTCACTTCATGAGGCCAGAAATCAAGGTAGCAAAGTTATTGCTGGGAGTATGCACCTACTTTACACTCAGTAAGGCACTGGATTTTCCTGGTCATTCCAGGAAATAATAATGCCTACCATCAGCATCCAAAAGCCTTCTGTGTAACGTCAAATGGAAACAACAATGGAGGGCAGATTTATAGTCCCCTAGTGCCGCATTAATGTCATCTTAGTACCATTTTTATGATGCTAAGGCGGCTTTAAGGTGGCCTTTCCCCTGTATCACATTTAGAAAGTGGCGTAATGCATGCATTGGGCCACTTTGCAACCCCTTGATCCACATTATGCCTGCGTCAGGCATAATATATGCAAGGGGGTGGCTTTCCCCCGCAGGGAGGCCAGAGAAAATGGTGCAGTGAAATTTACAAGATTTCCCTGAACCCTTTTTTCCATCATTTTTAATGCCTGCTTAGGGCAGGCTCTAAAGTGACGCACCCATAATAATCCATGGGCCTCCCTATGCTTTGCTGCACTAGTGTCAAAATATTTGATGCCAGTGCAGTACAGCGCCACAACAGCATCAAAAATGTTGATGCTGTTTTGGTAACAACTGTCATGGTGCACCATATTGTAAATACAGCACACCATAGTGTCGCTGGGGGGGGCAAGGGGGAGCAAGAAAAGTGGTGCACCGAGACCGAGGTGTCACTTTCTTGTAAATCTTCCCAAAGTCCATTCATATGTCTAGAGCCCAATGGATCGGTTCTCTAAGATCGGTCAATGAGGTTGTGGCTGTAACAATAAACAACATTTGTGTAATTTGTATAATTTTGTATATAATAATGTGATGCAATCATTATGGATTAGTGTTTGTGGGCTTAAAGCAACTACCAGCTTTCTTTAAGTGGCATGTGCCTTAATCCAAGTTATCATTTACCAATCTTGTAAAAATTAAACATCGATTTTTGTAGTTTTACAGGTTCACACACCAGGTGACTTTTTAGGCAAAGCATGTGAGACTCTCGTAGAAAAGCAGCATGAAAGATGGTGGCCTCGGATTGTCGCATATGCTCTCATTATCCTAATTAGACTACTGGATTTTGAGCGTCAAAATCGTTCACAGTGTGGGGGACTATGTCTGACCCACGGTGAAGGACCCTTGTCACTCTAAATCCGGGTTTTGCTCCGGCTAACTAGCAGTGCCTCATCTCTCCCAAAGGGAAGAGACAATTGGGCAGCCGAGCGCATGACATCTTAGTACTTCTCAGGGAAGTCATGGTCACTCAGGTCACAACCGGTTCTCTCATACACGGTACGGTCTCACATATAAATGACAAAGGCAGTTTAAGCTTTAAAGATTGGTTTAATAAAACAACTGTATTTTGGATAGCAAGGCGTGAGCTGCAATAAACAGAACTACACAACACAGTAGGATTAAAATAGTAATGATGAGAGTGAAGCACAAGAATAAGGCTATCATAGTGCAACTAGATTAGGTTCTCTCTAAGTTATATTCTGAGTACAGCATGTAAAGCTCTAAGCCTTCCTTTCAGGTTCCCCCGGGAGGACATCAACCCTCATACCTGAGCAAAGGCCTGTAATCTGCATCAGCATCCGCAACGGGGCAGTCAGCATCTAGTTGTAGGTTCCTGGTCGGAATCTCCCTCTGACCTGTACTAGGACTAGAAAGTGGTTTTATAACTAACACGCAGATGTTCTAAGAAAATGTCCCTACGTAAGGATGCGTATCTTCTACGAACACTAGAGACGAAACTTCTACCACATTTACCGGCAATGTACCAGACTGTAGCCTTGACCGAAGCACAGGGTGAGCAAGAATGCATTGTTTGAGAACACAGTGCTGAACTAAGCTAAACAGTGTGATAGAAATAAATAAAACAAGACCTTAAAACTGGTTATTATAAAATAACAGTGCGAGGCTGAATAAAATGTATCTAGGGCAAAGTGCACAGAGGCCTAATATGTTAACCTAACTTGCATGAAGCTATATTAAAAATGGCTACACTACACCCTCCCCTTGTCGGTAGAAAGTGGTTTAAGCCGAAGCTAAAAATGTCCTTGGCTAAAATATAAGTAAAACTCTATTCAATTTCAACAAGTTAAGAGGACACACATGCATGGTGATTTTCAATTTAAAAAATGAGCATGCGGCCAAATGCCGAATTCAAAGGATAATGTCAGTTTAGAATAAGTCCAAATCAAGCATTGATCATTGAAAGCAGGACATTCTCCACTTCGGCAGATGACAAAACTGGAAAATCCACGCTAAAGACTAGCAAGGAGCAGGTGTGTTCCAAAGCCCCAGTAGCAACCGAGGCGGCATCCCGTGCAGTGCCTATGAACGAGTTAATATCAACTTCCTCCAGGAAGGGCATCTCGTAATCAGCCTCTCGAAGCAAACACTGCTGCAGCGCGCATGTCTGGTAATGAGCCCTCATTGAGAACATCAACAGATCAGCATCAACCACTGGGGGGCGTTGCTGTGAGAGACAAACGTTCAGTGCATGTTCAAAAGAGCACCAACGGCACTGAAACAAGGGCTGCACACAATCCAAAACCGGTCTGGATGACAGAGTCCAGTTACACACCAAATATTCCAGGAGTGTCGCTCCAAATTGCTGCATCATGCGTTCACGACACAGCTGTGCTGATGGGAGCGCCCACATTCGTCCTTGTTGCAGTGGGACAGCCATTGCGGAAAAACAACAACAGCAAAATGCCGGCTAATAAAGCCAAAGTTATCGGAAATCCCCCAAAAATGCTTCAGAAAATTGAATGAATAGCCGAAGGTATTAAACCGAATATGGAAGAGAAGGTGTGAACGAAACCAACACCAACGGCTTTGAAAAAATGTGCTAATCCAGCCGTGCTGGAAGCATTAAATATACGTCCCACGAGCTCACCAAAGTGTCTCGGAAAGTTTGTATTTAACAGGGACTGTATTTCCGCCGATGACCTTGCCACCTGAAGTGCATAGGTCTCGCGTGCAGATGTAAGGGCCACATGCTTCTGAAACAATAAAGCCTTCAATCTGCTTAACTTGTAAAAATTCACCTTGGAAGTAGCAATGTGAGGCCAAATATCTGCTACCTCCCTAATTTTAGTGGGGGGAAACAACACGTTCTTGCAGCAAGTAACAACCTTAGTGACCTAAACAACGTAAACTATTCCGGCCCGCATGCCATAACAGTCTTCACTATTGAGGAGGACGTAGCTGCCGTTTGAAAGCACCTGGAACGTGCGTTTAATCAAGGGGACTGGAACTCCCTTCAGATAGCAAGCCAAGTTCGCAACCGAGGCATTACACGTCCCATGCAAGGACAGCTTCTTACAAATCATCGAATGGCTGACTGAAGTCTCACATTCACTGCCGCTAAGAAAGACCTCTTTCATGCCATTGAGGCATTTGTACAAGAAGGGAAGCTCCCACACCTCATGGATGTAACTATCTCCCAACCTTTCATATCTGCCTACAGGAACATGTTTCAAACAAGAAGTGAATTGTAATGTAAAAATAGGCAGATTAATAACCCTGTGTATCAACCACTCTGCTGAGGGAATCTCGGCCACGGTGAACGGCAATCTTTCTAACTTTTCAATGTGGAGCATGACATACGTCGCCCCCTTCTTAGCCATTAGTTGTTGTTGTTGCGTTTAATTAAAAGAAAAAAATATTTCCCTGACACTGATGTGCTGCCACGAATCTAGACCCGCCTTCAATGTCTGAAGCGTCCAACCCAACTGCATAATGGACCTGGTCTGACTCTGTCCATGATATAAAGAAGACATATCAGATCTTATAATGTCTATAGCAGAAGAAACAATGTTGTTAATTGTATATATCCGGTCAGACAAGGTGTGAATTCCATTATCCACAACAGCTAATGCATTCTTCAAATTATCCTGATCTATCTGCCTTAACCGGGCTGCAGCCTCTTGTTGGGAAAGTTTCCATATTTCATTGTATACTTCATACAAGAAACGCTTCCTACGTGGTGTCTTCGGGCCTGACAAAAAATCATGTAAGTCAGTGTTATTTGACAGGAGAGTGAGATGTGTCTTAACTGCATCTAGCGAGGATGATTTTAGCCATTACTGGCACAATTTTCCCACACTATGGGGGTCATTCCGAACCTGGCGGTCATAGACCGCCAGGGCCGGGGACCGCGGATGCACCGCCAACAGGCTGGCGGTGCATCCAGGCTAATTCTGACCGCGGCGGTAAAGCCGCGGTCAGAAAAGGGAAACCGGCGGTTTCCCGCCGGTTTTCTCCTGGCCTGAAGAATCCTCCATGGCGGCGCTGCAGGCAGCGCCACCATGGGGATTCCGACCCCCTTCCCGCCAGCCTGGTTCTGGCGGTTTTGACCGCTAGAACCTGGCTGGCAGGAACGGGTGTTGTGGGGCCCCTGGGGGCCCCTGCAGTGCCCATGCCAATGGCATGGGCACTGCAGGGGCCCCCTAACAGGGTCCCAGAAAGATTTTCAGTGTCTGCATAGCAGACACTGAAAATCGCGACGGGTGCAACTGCACCCGTCGCACCCTTTCCACTCCGCCGGCTCCATTCGGAGCCGGCATCCTCGTGGAAGGGGGTTTCCCGCTGGGCGGGCGGGCGGCCTTCTGGCGGTCGCCCGCCAGCCCAGTGGGAAACTCAGAATGACCGCCGCGGTCTTTTGACCGCGGTATGGTCTTCTGGCGGTTCCCGCTTGGCGGGCGGCTCCTGCCGCCCGCCAAGATTAGAATGACCCCCTATATGTCGGAATTATTTCAGCATGTTCTGGTGATATATAGCCAGGGTCTGACCTACTCGTTCGGAAACCCCCAGAGGAGGTGACAAAACGTTGATGACACCCGTTGGTATCTATTGGCCACAATAACCACCCGCCTGGTCATCATTGAGTCAACTGTCTTCACATCCCAGTCATCAGATACAATGCCTGGTATGACTATATCATTCACAGATAACTTCAGCACATATGGTATTTGAATTATTTCACAGGGACCGTATATATCAAACATTACTTTATCCCACACAATCCCATCCGGAATTGGCACTGCAGAAATGTTCACAAAGGACAAGTCTCTTCGAACCTTATGTGATGAAAAATGTGGTTTCAACACCTCCTCCACCTGTTCAACCGCTGATCTCTCGGGAAGAAAATTACCATGTATCAACAGAAAAAAGGTAACGACAAACCCAATCCAAAGAAAAAATGCTAACATAGTCAATAAAAGCCACAGATAGTTCCATGGAAAAACAAAATACGTATCTTTAAGCCAACACATCAGCTTACGTGGACCTGACAGGTCAGCAGTCGAAGAGGCAAACGAGTCCGATAGACCATCGTTGTTGTCGGCAAAGTAACCAGAGGCAGTTCGTGCAAAAGGCGTTGCCGTGGTCAATGGAGGAGTTGGTGTTTCCCACGGTGGCATACTGTGGACAGCACCATCCGTCACGTTCCTAGTCATGGTGACTTGATCAAATGTTTCTAAGTTGGTCGTTGTTTGTGGAACTAATGCGAGATCATCATCCACACTCCCCAAGCTTGGGGAGTCAACAGTGTTGGTATAGACAACTTGAAGCGGAACTTCTTCTCCAGTAGTGAGAGGGATTCGGGAACTACTGGATGTTCCTCTTGGTCGGCTGTGTAGAATTGGCCACATGCTGTAACTTGACATTGTCAATAGAAACAAAGCGATTTTCTTTGCCACCTGGCAACGGGGGTAGAATAACAGTCCTGGTTCCGTATATCCCCAACACAGGGACTGGTGTACGATAAGAAGGGCCAAATTCTTTCTTTACTGTGACCTTTTCACGCACAAGATCCCCAACCCTGGGAATCCAGCCGGTAGGTGTTACTGGCACATCCTTAATTCCTGTGGAGGCAGCACTTTTAGAAGAGTTGTCTTCACAGAACTGCTGTCATTCCTGTAAAGCAGGGACACGATCATTTATGTCAAAAGGTGTTTCCGCCGCCTCCACACCAGGACCATTAAGATCCAGAACAAACATTTGTGTTCCGAACAGGCACTCATATGAAGTACGACCCTCCAGGGACCTTCTAGGCAGGTTATTAAGTGCTCTCTGAACTCCATACAGGTGGGATAGCCAACTACGGCCCGTACCTAAGACTCTGGCTGTTAAGGATTGCTTTAAGTCGCAGTTTAATCGATCCACAACAGAATTTCCCTCAGGATGAAATGGATACGAGTACTGGAGCTGGACCCCCAATGAAGCCATGGTGTCCCTGAATGCACTTGAGGCAAAAGCAGGGCCCTGGTCCGAATGGAATGCCGCAACTGCATATGTACCGACAAAGACTTGCAAATCTTTAATACCAGTCCGAGCGTCAGCCGAGCGTTGTGGCCACACCCACACAAATCTGGAGCAGGAATCAACAGCGACTAGTATATATTTATATGCACTATCCGGTGTTAATGGACCACAATGATCCAGGCACACACATTGTAATGGTCTGTTTGAGATTAAGAGGGGTGTCTGCGGCGGGCGCTTAGCTGTTGAAACTTTAATTTGTTGGCAGATGTCACAACAAAGGACATACTGTTGGTCTCTTTATAGAGACCAGGCCACCAATAATAGGCCTGTAATAGCAAAATTGTAGCTGCTACGCCAGCATGTGCAGATGCCACTCCCTCATGTGCTGCCTTAATCAATTGTGGTCTTACATCTTTATTGGGGATGTCGCTTACGCCTACGCCTGGAATTTTAACTTCAGCTTTCAGCATACTTCCCATCAAGTATTGGTATTTATTAGGAAATCCTTTAGTTTAAGGCGTGCCATCAACCATAGCCTTTATGGCAGCCATAATATCTGTGTCTGATTTGGAACTCGAACGAGTCACTGCAGCTACAGTGGCAACTGCCACTGCCAACTTTACGGCTTCATCAGCCAAAGTATTTCCAGCAACGTGTATTCCAATGCGCTGGTGCCTAAGTGTATGCACAACATGGACCTTAGGTAGCATCTCTTTCAGGTCTGCCACCTTCCCCCACAGTAGTCTGTGTTTTGTGGTGTTGCCTTTCGAATCTCTGAACCCATTCATGCGCCAGTAATGCAGGTATTCATTAAAGGACTGCACGCAATAATACGTATCACAAACAACCAGGGTGAACTGTGTGGGATCCGTATGTTCTAGTGGCAGTAGTAGAGCTTTTAGCTCAGCCAATTGCGCTGTACAATCCCCTAAGGTCTGGGTATAGGTATATCAGGGGCAGAATTTCTCCCCCTCCATATAGCCGCTCACAACCGCACATGCATCAGAATATTGATGTTTTGTACCAACCGCCGGTTGCGCAGAGCCATCGGTGTACATGACTACCTGATATTGATCAATAGGCAATGTGTCAGCGGGAACTGGATATTCAACTTCATATTGTAGAAATTCCTGAGTTTGTAACTTTGGGTCAAAAATGTAGTCTACATCAGTGGCTGTCAAGGACGTGGCCCATGGTATCCATCTTGGGTGGAGTGCTTTCGCGTTCGGGACGCTAGCTTTTGTAACAGCCTCAAGGACCGGAATAGGAGAAACAACAATAATGTGTTTTCCCTGGGCCAGAGGTCTCTCTTTAATAACAGCCATCTGTACAGCAGTGAGAATTTTCTCTGTGGGTGCAAATCGTTGTTCAGCAGTGGAATACAAGTGTGACTTGTATGCAATCGGGACTGTCTCACCTTCATTAAATGTGACATAAGTAAACCCAATGGCCCCAGCTATCACCCTGATGACCAAATGTGTCTTATTGTTCCGTGTGTGTAGATGTTTCGCTGCTAGCATATCTGCTTGTAACTCACGAAGAGTATGTGTATGTTCAATTGTCCAGAATTTGCTTGAAAAATCAGGACGTATTAATTCATATAAAGGTTTCATGCGTGTAGCATAATCAGGAATGTATGTTCTGCCAAAATTTAGAAAGCCCAACAATGAATGGAGTTTCTTAATCGTGTTTGGTGGTTGCAATTGTGCACACTTTTCTAAGAATTGTGGCGCTAGGCTCTTCCCTTCATTCGACAGCTCATATCCCAGGAACAGGACGCTGAGGAAGGCAATTTTCGATTTTTTTAAATTAAATTTGTAGCCGATGTCGGCAAACCCTACAACAATGCGGGCTACCCGTCTTAAATTCTGTAGTAACTTGTCATCCGTGAGATATATATCATCCACATATGACAACGCTTCAGGGTCTAACTTGTGTCAAATATCAGTCACAGGAGCTGCAAACAGTTCTGGGCTGTTCTTATACCCCTGAGGCAAACGTCAGATTTTATTCTGGGAGCCTAGTGCGCTAAAGCCTGTTAAGTCTCTGCTTTCAGGCGCTATATTCTGGCAGAAGAATCCATTCGAGATATCCAAAGTTGTTTTATATTTTTTCCACACAATGTTGCTCATTAGTGCAGTGCTATGTGAACTTTGTATAGCATATGTACGTGTATGTCCATTCAAATGTCTGTAGTCTAAAACTATCCTATATGAATGGTCTGGTTTTGCTACAGGAAATAAGGGATTATTCATCGGTGAGACACAGGGCTCAATCACTCCCTGGTATTCTAATTGTGTAAGTATTTCTCTCACCGGTGCCCCTGCTTCATGTTTTATGGGATACTGCGGTTGTGGCTGAGGTTCACCTTTAATGGGAATTACATGATATGGAGAATCCCTGTCCCACCCTACGTGATTTCTATGTAACGCAGGTGCCTGTGCGAGAGCCCATTTTATAGAATAGGACTCAGCGAGTTCCTGTGCAACAAGGGGCGAGAAGGAAAGTTTAATAACCTCCTCCCCAGCTGGGCAGGTGCAGACAAAATCAGGCAGCCAATCTTGTTCGGCCAACAAAATGTCATATATCTTAACTACACGATCCCAGAAGATTGCGTGTATAGTGCGTTCAATGTCTCCTTCCAATTGTAAAGTTACTGTATACACCCTATCGGGTTCTGAGATACGCATATCTGCTGTTTCTACTTGGATTAAGTCATCAGTTGCTTTCACCTCCAGATGCTCTAGAAGATTCCGGTGAACTATTGTGACCTCTGCCGCGCTGTCTAGCAGTGCTAGAGCCGATTTCTTGTTCTTCAAGAGAACCATCTTCCTGAGTGGCATGTCTGACTGGGACTGCTGCCACTTTTTTCTTTTTCAACTGTTGTTTTTGTTGTACCGGTTTCTCTTCCTTCTTGACAGATACCTCCGAAGAGCGTTGTGATTCCTGTCTCGGTTTCACGTACTCTGTTCTCCGCTCTGACCGCCCACCTCTCTCATTTCTCTTTTCTGATGAGTCCTGAAAGGAACGAGATTGGTGTGTATCAGTATATTGATATCTATCAGGCGTTTTTATATTATCTCTATTCCTGAGATTATACCTATTCTGCGGGGTCTCCGTATGTGGAGATCCTCCCCTTTCTTTTTTAGGTGTTTGTTGTTTTTTCTCCCAGCGCTTCTTAGTACCCTCAGGTTGTTGTTTAGTATTGTCTTTATTACTTTTTCCCTGAAATTGAGGTTTTTGTGGTCTAGCCCCCAGGCTATCACGACCGATACTAGGATATGTTTCCGCTATTATTATAGGCAGTTCCCACTCCTGATCTTGTTGCGGGACGTCACGAAGACGCATGCGCACAGCAAGTGCAACTGCTTCCCATTTAAGATTACTTAGGATAATTGAAGAAACCGTGGCAAAGTTGCCCATCAGTTGCATTCCTAAATCTAAGGCTGGGGCAGCCCCGTATTCATCTTGAATTTGCTTAAGCACTTCCGGTAGGTTGGCTAGTGTCGGTGTACCGTGTGCCGTTGTATAGAGCGTGGCAAACACCGTGCCCCATGTATTACAATGTTCCACTGTGGGAACCATCCCAAAGGGTAAACACATAGATAATATTCTATGTTTGTCCTGAGGTCCTGTATGGGGAAATACCGCCTCCAGCGTGTTCATTTTTTGTGCCAGCCAAAATGGAGTCTCCTCCCGTTTTGCTGGGACTTTACCCATAATAGAGTGTACAGTCATCGGATTGATACCTGGTGTTACTGTGTGTGGTTGTACTGGAGCAGCACGCACTGGGTTTGTATTTAGTGTCTGTATTACAAATTGTACTAATCGTCTATATATTGCTGTTAAGTCAGTATATAAGCGTCGAACCTCAGCCACTGCCATATTTGCAGCCGCAGGATGAGGGGTATATGGGGCCAATAAAGGCCAGGTAGGACCATCATTACTTAGTGGACCTAATCTTACTGGTAATACCGTATGGGGTAGGGCGCCATCAAGCCAATTATTATGTTCTTGATAAGATAGAGGTATCTCTAAATATGCGTACGCCCTGTATTGCCCAGGCAATGTATGGAATGTATTTGTGTTCCCATCAACTGCTGGAAATGTGACCCAAGAGTAAAAAAGTTCTGTTCTATAGGCTGCGTGGGCGTCCACCACAAACGTGACTGGGCCACCCTGGACCATAAGGCCGTGTGCTAGCAAATGTGCTGTGAGCGGTTGTCTCGTGTTAAGAGCTATTTGTACAACCTGGGGATTCGCCATTAGAAAGGCATCTAGAATTCAGAGAAGGCACACCAAGATGGGTTTTTGTCCTTTTAAGGTTCAAGCTTGAACAACCACCTGCTGTAAATAGGGTTACGTATACGGCAGTGGTGGAAATCCTCAGTACCACGGACGTCTCCGTATACGGAACTGAGGGATCATTATATTATACCAAACGTTGGCGGCGCCATGTCGCGTAGGCTCTCATTATCCTAATGAGACTACGGGATTTTGAGCGGCAAAATCGTTCACAGTGTGGGGGACTAATTCTGACCCACGGTGAAGGACCCTTGTCACTCTAAATCCAGGTTTTGCTCCAGCTAACTAGCAGTGCCTCATCTCTCCCAAAGGGAAGAGACAATTGGGCTGCCGAGCGCATGACATCTTAGTACTTTTCAGGGAAGTCGTGGTCACTCAGGTCACAACCCGTTCTCTCATACTCGGTACGGTCTCACATATAAATGACAAAGGCAGTTTAAGTTTTAAAGATTGCTTTAATAAAACAACTGTATTTTAGATAGCAAAGCGTGAGCTGCAATAACCAGAACTACACAACACAGTAGGATTAAAATAGTAACAATGAGAGTGAAGCACAAGAATAAGGCTATCAGAGTGCAACTAGATTAGGTTCTCTCTTAAGTTATATTCTGAGCACAGCACGTAAAGCTCTAAGCCTGCCTTTCAGGTTCCCCCGGGAGGACATCAACCCTCATACCTGAGCAAAGGCCTGTAATCTGCATCAGCATCTGCAACGGGGCATCTAGTTGTAGCTTCCTGGTCGGAATCTTCCTCTGACCTGTACTAGGACTAGAAAGTGGTTTTATAACTAACACGCAGATGTCCTAAGAAAATGTCCCTACGTAAGGATGCGTATCTTCTACGAACACTAGAGACTAAACTTCTACCACGTTTACCGGCAATGTACCAGACTGTAGCCTTGACCGAAGCACAGGGTGAGCAAGAATGCATTGTTTGAGAACACAGTGCTGAACTAAGCTAAACAGTGTGATAGAAATAAATAAAACAAGACCGTAAAACTGGTTATTGTAAAATAACAGTGCGAGGCTGAATAAAATGTATCTAGGGCAAAGTGCACAGAGGCCTAATGTGTTAACCTAACGTGCATGAAGCTATATTAAAAATGGCTACACTACAGGATGATTGAGTTTATTAGTCATTAACGAAAAGGGTATAAATTCAAATTGCAACAATCTCAATGATAGATGGGTGTGGAACCTTATCACCAGGTATTGCAAGAACTAAGAGAGGTTGTGGCTTCCATCCTTCTTCATGCACCCATCAGAAGCTGGAGGTCTGACAGACAAAGCCCTTCTAAAGGTATAAGAGGCCGCAGGCTCCAAATTATAGGCCGATTGGGCTAACAATTGTTTGCATAAGCATACTCTAACAACATAAAGAGGGACATTAAGGCCAAAAACACGGAAATCCCAATCATGTCGTAAATTAGAGACCTCGAAGGCTGAGACCTGATGTAATCCATGGCACGCTATATACCACTGATGCTAGCCAAGGAACTGCATAACAACACTTTGCTTGGTGGTGCCCATTTCTCGGTTGCAAACTGGAGTTAAGCAGTTAGCCATATTTTAAAATTAAAACATAATTCCCCATACCTTAAAAAAATTATTTTACTGCCAATTTTCAAGGAGTAAGATATACAGCCACCTCAAAAATCGTATTTAGAGCTGAACACTTTCTTATTAGTTCTGTGTGAAAGTTTAGTTATGTCGGAGTAATTCGGGTAGTTTCACTTTACGCATGTTATGCGAAATTCCTGAAATGGTGCCATTATGCCACATTGCTTAATTACATGGTATTCACTGTAAAAATCTACTTTGAATGTGCCATTTAAAAAAGCGCAAAAACAACGGAAAACAAGCTACTGTTTTTGCGTTTCTATTGCTAATTAACACTCTGTTTTATCTCAAAATCATTCCTCAGTAAAAAATTGATGCGAGGACGCATCTCGTACTAAAATGTAGTTCAGAAACCATATGCACTTACCCCATGACTTGTAGCTGAGATTTCTACTATGACCCTCATTATAAATTCCCTGGTTTTATAGGTAGGGAAACCATGTGCCTGAATCTCTCATTCTATCCACTATTCCCACACTTAAATTAGGGCATTTGGTGTTACTTCGCCTGCAACAGGAAATTACATGGGAGCCCTGCAATATTGGGTCCCAATTCATGTATTTTTGCCCCTTCCAGGGGGATGCAATTAACAGCTATGCCTGCATTTATCATCTGCTTGGAGGTAAACTGGTGCAGTGGCTTTGTTGAGGCCCGTGGTGTGGATGAGGCGTTAGAGTCGGTAAGGAGAGGGCTGGGTATCATTTGCAGCTTCCACCTTTATTCAGGAACAGGGCGCTGTTCTCCAAGTGATGTAGCTGCCCATGCAGCATCACACATGGGTCTGGGTCCAGTGTCTCCTGTCCTGGAATTTCATCTAATTCTGGGAGCAGAGACACTCAGTGAATTGGAACGGCCTGGCCACTGCTAGCTTCTCATAATGAGTCCCTATGTGTGCAAATTAGTCTTAGTTTAATTTTTGACTACGTTTTGTAAACATAATTGCCTAATAAGTAAAGGATATCTGCCCCATATACTGAGCTTGGCACCCAGTCAGTTGGGTTCACCTGACAACATCAAGAAGGGGATCATTCCAAGTACCAATGGATATGGGCCTTTTCATTTCCCACCTACGAATTTCCAGCATTGCAGGTTGGGTGCTTTTCCCTCCATCTGGAGTTTTGCGTGTTGGACTAGGTCGTAACAGGCAGATGTTGTATAAGAAAGCTGCAAGTCCTTCCCATGACAATAGCCACAAAACCTATAAGCGTCGTCTTGTTCCACTGGGCCTTCGCATATTATATGCAAAAGTTGTAATCTCGATTGTAATGAGGGCCAAATTGGGCTTGGGCTCGTAGGTTCTTATACTGGGAAAAGTACACTGGTAGTCACAGAACACTTAGGGGGTCATTACAACATTGGAGGAGGTGTTAATCCATCCCAAATGTGACGGATATACCACCAGCCGTATTACGAGTTCCATAGGATATAATGGACTCGTAATAGGGCTGGTGGTATATCCGTTACTTTACCGTCACTTTTGGGACGGATTAACACCTCCTCCAAAGTTGTAATCAGGCTCTTAGTGCTGTTATATGATAAGCCAAGTTTTTGTGGAAGTCATCATCATGATATAAGCCTAAGGGCCAGCACTGGGACAAAATTAAGACAACCAACTTGTGGGCGATATGTTAGGGAAAATTCTATCAAGAAGAAATATTTTTCAACTGTTACCGATAGGGACTGGACAAGAATCAGTCTCCTGGAGGAAAGGCACTTTAAGCCTCTCCCAGGATCATACATACCCAGCACCTTCTTTTCTGCTTTCTTTATCCAGTGAGAATAATAACCTCAAGCCCTCAGAATGAATACATTTTCTCCAGAACACAGTGTCCTCAGCTTCCTCAGCACACAGCCTGAAGGGGAAGCTATGTAGCGCCACTGACATCCTCAGACCCATTTGTAATGAGAAGCAAGGGATGCATTTAGAATAAATCTACTTGACACTGGGTTAATTTAATGAAATAGAAGGAGCTCATAAAAATAGTATCTCCATAATGCAAAATATCTGCATTAAAGATAACCTTTTCTTGAGTGAAAAATGATTTCCCTCTTCGGTAGTCAAGTTTCACTTTGTCACTTTTAACTTGTTTGAGTACACATTTGGCACGTGGTGGCTGATCCAAGGAAAATGCGATTGAAATATACCTTGACTAAGTAGTCCACACAAGTTCAGTCATTCAGGCTACACGGGTAATGGTTCTGCAAGAGAAAAATGTGTGGGATTCGGGTCACTGCCATTTTGCTTCTCGCTGAAGCATTAAAATGGCTCCGGAAATTGCCGAGAGGCGTGCCGGAAACATCGCTCACTGCCCATTAATTTCCAGAAGTGTCTTAAATTGCCAGTAATCTTGTGCTTAAGGCAGGTGGAAACACTGTTCTTGTTGGTTTCTATCCAAAACTCGGGCAATGTCTAAAATATTGCAGGCATGACTGACTGTAATGTGAACATCGGACCGGCCATTTACACAATATTTTATGTCAGGACCATAGTTTTTACGCGTCCTCTGTGTAGTACGTAGCCTGAACTACATAAACAGATAAACAATGAAAAAGAGCAGTAGTTCTTCATCTGTGGTCCGAGGACCATTGGGGGACCTCGAGAACTACTCAGGGGATCCATGTCGGTGTAAGAACATTAAATAATATTAAAACGAATACATTAAAATTAATAAAGTATATAAATAAAAAAGCACAATTGAAAATGTTAAAACTTTTTCTATATTTGACTGAGAATTAAACAAAATATTATCAATTTTAGCATTTGTTTGGCATATTCTTGTTTGTTTTGGATTTCTGTGTATTGTTTTGACGTTCAGATAGTAGAACTTGCTTAGGTCCAGGGCCGTCAGCTTCTAATAATGACTCAGTTGGGGGTTCCTAGATTTCAGCTGTGATCTGTGGGGGTCCAGAGAAGTCAAAAGGTTACGAATTGCTAAAATAGCGATAACCACCATTAACTTCTGGTCTAGAGACCTCAAATAACAAAAAATGTTAAAGCAGCTGCGTCCAGTGCAAAACATGAGGTGCGAAGCTATTATGGAAAATCATTTGAAACACACATTCACCGGAGAAAATATTTTGAGTGGTATAATATTGAACACTCTTCCTTAACAATTGGAAGAAATTGACCATAGTGAGGGTGCAAGAATAGGACCCCTCAGATGCACTTTGCTAAGGATCCATGACATGTAATGTGCTGAGGACGACAGGATCCACCAGACCTTTGCTGAGAGGACAGCTTTTCGAAGTATAAGGAACCCAAATCTGGAAATCAAATCAAATCATTAACATTTATAAAGCGCGCTACTCACCCGTGCGGGTCTCAAGGCGCTAGGGGAAAGGGGGGGGGGGTTACTGCTGCTCAAAAAGCCAGGTTTTTAGGAGTCTCCGGAATGCGGAGTGGTCCTGGGTGGTCCTGAGGCCGGTGGGGAGGGAGTTCCAGGTCTTGGCTGCCAGGAAGGAGAAAGACCTCCCACCCGCCGTGGAGAAGACTATCTGAGCTTGTGATGTCTTTTAAAAACTTGTCTATTTTGAGAATGCCTGTCATATGTGTGCTTAGGTTTGATCATGGATCACAAGATGTTGATGAGGCGTAGGCTTCAGATATGTGCTGGTTTAAGTGTTATGAAAACAAACATTTCAATAATAAAAAAAAATTATGTAATGTTTCATCAAGCGGTGTTAGACCTGGCAGTTCTCGCTGGGTTTCCCCTGTCTTTTTGCTTCTGACTGCCTGTTTTTAATCCTGTGCTGAATTTTGTTTTTGCTGGCTTTAGGACGCTGGACACTTTACCACTGCTGACCAGTACTAAAGTGCAAGTGCTCTCTGTCTAAATTGTATTGGTGGTTGGTTTCTCCATGATTGGCATGCTTGATTTACTAGTAAGTCCCTAGTATAATGAACAAGGTGTGCCCAAGGCCTGCAAATGAAATGCTACTAGTGGGTCTGAAGCACTGATTGTGCTAGCCATATGAGTAGTCCTGCAAACACTTCTCAGGCCTGCCAATGTGGTGCCTTTGTGTGTAGTTTTGAACTGCCATATCGACCTGGCAAGTGCACCCACATGCCAGGCTCAAACCTTCCATTTTATTACCTGTAAGTCACACTTAAGGTAGGCCAAGGTACCCCCATATAAATGGTGCAGTGTATTACAAAAGTGGGACATGTACTGGTCCTAATAGTGAAAAACTACTAATTTTGTTCTTCACTACTGCAAGACCTATCTCTCCCATGGGGTAACATGGGGATTGCCTTGAAATATCTTTTAAGTGTAATTTCCCACTGGGAGCAGATAGAAATATGGACTTTGGGTCTCTGAACTCACAATTTAAAAATACATCTTTTGGTGAAATTGGGTTTTGAGTTGTCATTTTGAAAATGCCACTTTTAGAAAGTGGGCATTTCCTTGCTTAATCATTCTGTGCTTCTGCCTGTCTGCTGAATACATGTCTTGGTCAGGATGACAGTTGGGTTGTTTGTGCAATCACTCTAGACAGTCACACAAAGGGAGCTGAGGTGTGCCCTACATATTCTGATGGCCCATCACCAGGGTGATGGGTCTTCTTGAGCTAGAGTGGTGGGAGGAGCTGACACTTGCACCAGAATAGGGCTGTGCTGGTCCTCAGACAAAGCAGTCTCCAACCCCCTGGAGCGTGTCTGGGGCCAGGACAGGGAAAGGCAGGGTCTTGTGCACTACAAAGACTTCTTTTTGACGCTTGCCTACTTCAAAGACAGAAATAGGTATGGACCTCTGACACCACATAGTTAGAACACTTTTGGACTGCGGACATTCTGCAAGGAGGAAGAGCTGAATGGTGTAGGAGAGAATGATACTTGGCCCACTGCTTTGTTGTGCTGGCCTGCTGCTGGCTGCTTCTGTCCTGGGAATGAAAGGACTGGACGTGGCTTTCACCATCCTGCTTTCTGAGGTTTTTCAAGGGCTTGAACTGAGTTTGCCTCCTGTTGAGAAGTCTCAGTGCCATCAAAGACTTCACCAGCCAGGGCTCTCTGGCTGAGAGTCTAAACTTACCTACTGGTGCCAAATCAAGTTGCTGGGCCTTTGGAAGTGAGCTCTGGTGCAACCAAAAAGAACTAAGCACATTGACTCTAGAATGACTTTGGAACCGATGCCGCACCTAGACTCTGCCTCAGCACCTGTGGCCCTGTGGTGTGATTGTGACATTGCAAAGTCAACCTCTCACATTTTGACCTGGTGGATTCATCGACCCTGCCTTGTCATAAGGAACCGATTCCTCACACACGATGCCGCGTCTCCTTACCTGCACCTGTAAGGAGCCAATGCCTCACCTCCCCAGTTGCAGTAAGGAACTGATGCTGCGCTGGCTCAAGCGACTCCTTACCTCCCTGACTCCAAACGACATCTTTGTTTCCTCATCGTTTTCCAAGTTACTGTACCTGGTGTCCGTGAGACTCCGTGACCGGCCAGCACTCCCTTGCGAGTGTTGGGAGCGATTCCGTCAAGACGCCATGATAGCCCTAATTGCAGCCACTGTGTTTCTAAGCGCTATACTAAGTCTTAATCTTTGAAAATTTGTATCTTTACATGTGTATGTTGGATTTTTGTTATGGTCTTGTGTTACTCAGGTAAATATTAGCTACTTTTCTAAACTTGTGTGGAGTCCATTTGTGGTGATTTTACTGTGTTACTATGTGTGTGTACACATACTTTACACATTGCCTCTGAGATAAGCCAGACTGCCCATACCAAGCTACCAAGGGGGTGAGCAAAGGTTGTCTTAGCGTTGTTACTCTCTTACCCTGACTAGAGTGAGGGTTTCTACTTGGACAGGGTGCAAACCACTGCCAACTAGAGACCCCATTTCTAACAAGAGGTAACTTTCCTGGAATTAAATTCAGATAGTTAATAAACATTACAGCCTCAACCCATAGAAACTCACACTCATCCCTCCCATTCTCCTATAAGAGCCATGAAAAGGCATATGTGCACTGTGTGCCAACTAAGAAATCACCAAAAACACAAAGATTAGTTGAATGGAGGTAGACAAGATTTACAAACGTATAACAAAGCACCACACTTTGATTTATCACTTTCTGAGACAACTTGAGCAACCACTTTGATCATCACTTTCTGAGACAACTTGAGCAAAAGTCTCATGAAATACACAACTCATACATTATTGTACCCTACATCTAGTGTAAGTGCCCTTTCTCAGATAGACTAATCTGAAAAGGGCTTATTAATTACTTTAGTTAAATGTTTTGGATATTTGAGGTCTATGTACCATGAATTACATGCTTAAAGACATATGACTTGTCTGGAATGATTACATCTCCTTCTCTACTTCCCATTTTTGTTGGTGATCATTTGGTTAATTTGCAAAACTTAATAAAATATTGTTTTTAAAGAAACGTTTTGATACTAGACTGTGACTCCTTACTGAATAAAATCAGCAATATTTTCACTGAAATTATACCTAAATGAATTTGATTCTCCATTGAAAAGCGTGGTGATTACTCTTTATGAACTGCACATGGGAAATGTTATGTAGGAAAATCCACTGCAAGAAATGAAAAGGCGGCACTCTGGAAGTGACTGGTTTTCGTCTTATGCTCTGGCTTGTTGTTACAAAGCATATATATTCCTATCCTATAGAACAGCCACAAAATCCTCCTTTCGTGCCTCTAAGGTAGTTTCATAACAAGTAGAAGGTGAGTATAAAAAATATAAGGTTTTGCCTCATTTCGTCTACCACAATTATGCATTTAACGGGAAGCAAACTACAAGTCCTACAGACTGAAGCATTTAGAGTTACACTACTGCTAGGAAATAATACTGACAGACATTAGCTTAAAGAAGTTTGACCTAATATCTGCTAATATCATTTACTGCTTGCCCTGTCACACTAAATGTTCCAGCCTGCTGTAATTGAGGGCACACCCTAAGGCAAACCACAAATCAGTGGGCCCTGATTCGCAACTTTTTTTATGCACAATTAGATTTAGGTGCACTAAAAGTTATTTGTGCCCAGGAACGTTGCACAAATTTTCAAAGCTCAGGGCAAAATAGCATTTTGCTTGTTAGAATAGAGCACTTTCAACAAACTGGTGAAATTACCATTTTGAGTATGTCTGTTGTAAATTGGCAGCATCACCAAGTGTTAAGGATGCTAATTTACCTCGTGGGGAATTTTAATTTTTGGCCACAAAAACCAGTAAGCCGCAGGAAGAAAGTAAACTAAATTGCAGAGCGAAGACCATTAGAACTATATAACACCCGCAAAAAAAACCTAAATGAAAATTAGCACAGACAATAAAAATAACACCACGTGGGCCGCTCATGTAATCTGGGCGTTTATTGGCAGCTCCAAACCTTGCATGAGGGCTACGCCTCAAGAGGTAGGTCACCCTTCTAAACTCTCAGCCTGTTCCTTATTTTTCTTCTTTTAAAGTGTTTATTTTTTGGTAACCGAAAGCTACAAAGCTATTTTCTTCTTGTTCTGCACATCATTGTGTTAATTAGCCATGCACTTTAAAATGCGATGTGTTAAATGCCAACTTGTTGAAAAAAGACAAGATGTTCAGGTTTAATCGGTATGTAAGACATAGACCAACAGCAATATAATTAGCAAAAATTAGGTGAACAATGAATATATAATGAAACTCATTTTTGTGTTTATTGTTTAAAGATTAATCTGGGCTGAAACTGTACTGCACATTAATTTCACCTCCATCAAAACATTATTAGCCAATAAATTGTATTTTGAACAAGTATTATAACTGCTCGGAGGCATTTTATTATATTCCAATTTAAAGAGCCAAATGTAACTTTATAGTGTGAAAAACTAGTAAGGCGATCATGTCGTGACGTTTTTAAGTTTCATCAACAAACTCTCCAAAGGGATGTTTTTTACTGCCTAATTCAGCGTTGGGTGAAAAGTGAAAATTAGACGCAAACATTGTGTTCCCGTTTTCTCAGTTTGCAGAAGATAAGTGAAAACACTGCTCGCTCCTACCTGGAGGAAATTATTAATGAAAAGCTGTTCTGTGGTGGTAGTACCAAGAGCAAAACATGTCTGCACGTATATCTCAGCAGTGTCTACCGCAAAATGTATAAGCAGCATCAGATTCTTGCCCATCAATTACCGAGCAGGCAGTTCTGCAGGGATTCAGATGTTTGTTCTGATTGTACAGCGACTAGTTTCTTAGGCGTATAATGCCTTGTTAGGGCTGGATCGAACTTACCTACAATATAAATGCCAATGGGAATTGATAAACGCTATGTATGGCCCAGACCTTTGCTGGTCCGGCCTTCTTGTACTATTGACAGACGAAGGCAGATCATTAATCACTGCTATAATGAGCTGATACTTCAATTTTCTTATGTTGTCATGAGTGCTGTACACTTAGTTGCCTTTACTGAAAACTATAGTTTAGTGCCTATGTAATGGCATAGGACTGACCCACTGTCAATAAAGCCTGCACTTACTTACTGGTAATCTTCATTACATTGATTGACATTGATTGCATTGACTTCCTCATTAAAACCTCATTTATTGAGGTTGAACACATATCTGGAATAGAGGCATCTCGTTCTCCTAAAACTCTCTCAGTGCCCCCCAACTGTCCATCTTCTGATTCTTATCTCAATGGCTGCCTTATATGGGGGCACGCAAGACTATAATAAGATTAGGACTCAGTGTAACAATGATTACAGGTCACTTATCAAAGGTTTACCACCTCACTGTTCTTCCTTGTCATCTTCCTTTCATATTGAGGAAATTCTTAAGCAGGACTTGCTTTGCCCTCCAAATACCATAATGCGCACATACCAAGGGTGCATCCGGAGAACTTGACACGAGTGGACATTTTTTTACAGTAATAAACAGAATAACAGAGCGACTTTCCATGGATACTGATTAATAGGCCCTCATTCCCAAACCCTTGGAACGAAGGCCCACCCCATAAAATGTTTGAAATGCTTCTCAAATGGCACTCATCCTTAAGACTGACACTAAACTACATATGGGAGGTGCCAACCAGCCAGCCTATAGGCATTACATGTGAACTAATAGATCCAACAAAAGAAAGATCCTGAAAATGGTTTCTTGATCTCATGAGGAGCATCAGATGTCACAGAACACACAAACAATATACTGTGGTAAACCCACAGAACGTACAGTTTGTTTAGAAACTCCTATTTGAGGGCTTATGTTTGTGACTGAAATTAAAAGAAGACTTAGGGCCTTAGTTAGAGTTTGACTGATAGGATACTTTGTTAAAAATGTGGCGGATACCGAATCCATGGTATTATAAGGGCCATAGGCTATAATGCAATAAGACCTATACTCTTAAGTGCAAATGCTGGTCTAGGGCACAGCCCTACTGTCTTAGAGAACTTAGTTTTGAATTTACCAGAGTTCCCATTCTTCAAGGTTTCGAGTCAATGTGAAGAGCAGTAAACATAAGGTCATAGCAGCAATAAAATCAGTTCTTCTTGTTTCCAGTGTACAAAATGGTGTACTGTAAGGCCAGAGAAAAGTTCCAAGTTTTATACGATATCTTTCAGTTGCATATCAAAATCAAGAGTTTGCTAATTATATTAGTTTCATTACTTTATAAAGGGTTCTATCATCCGGCATCTTAGTGCTAACCAAGCACTGAGCAGAAACCCACTCAGTCTCAACTCGTAGAAAATAGAAGTCGGAGTGGCCTTAGATACATGTCACCTTGGCTATTAAACCAAGGTAAACACTTGATAAATAATGTTACTATTTTGTTAGAATGTGACAACATCACTTTTCGAAATTCGGTCTGTAGTACTTTTATTTGATCAAGTATTGTAGCATTATCCTGTATTGATATCTATTCAATTATTCTAATGAGCTCGGCGATTAAATACTTATTAGAATTTACACTGAAGTAAAAGGTGAAAAAATGATTATCTTATGAGCTACTTAAATAAGCTTAAAGTACTGGAGCATAGGAATTTAGGATATTGAAACGTGCAAGGACTGTATAGTATATAGAGGGCACTGTCCCTGTCTATCGGGATGTGCCTGGTGCTTACTGAGGCAGTGCACTCTATCACAATAAATGCACTGTCGCCATTAGTCAAAGGCAGACATAGGCGGTCATTCTGACCCTGGCGGTCAAAGACCGCCAGGGCGGAGGACCGCGGGAGCACCGCCGACAGGCCGGCGGTGCTCCAATGGGGATTCCGACCGCGGCGGTAAAGCCGCGGTCGGACCGGCACCACTGGCGGGCTCCCGCCAGTGTACCGCCGCCCCATTGAATCCTCCAAGGCGGCGCAGCTTGCTGCGCCGCCGAGGGGATTCCGACCCCCCCTACCGCCATCCAGATCCCGGCGGTCCGACCGCCGGGATCCGGATGGCGGTAGTGGGGGTCGCGGGGCCCCTGGGGGCCCCTGCAGTGCCCATGCCACTGGCATGGGCATTGCAGGGGCCCCCGTAAGAGGGCCCCTAAATGTATTTCACTGTCTGCTGCGCAGACAGTGAAATACGCGACGGGTGCAACTGCACCCGTCGCACAGCTTCCACTCCGCCGGCTCGATTCCGAGCCGGCTTCATCGTGGAAGCCTCTTTCCCGCTGGGCTGGCGGGCGGCCTGAAGGCGACCGCCCGCCAGCCCAGCGGGAAAGTCAGAATTACCGCCGCGGTCTTTCGACCGCGGAACGGTAACCTGACGGCGGGACTTTGGCGGGCGGCCTCCGCCGCCCGCCAAGGTCAGAATGAGGGCCATACTGTTTGAAACTGCTGATCTGCCCTTCACTGTACGGGCAGCAAACTAAACTGCATTGGAAAGGAGACAAGAGATGCCCCTGCAGGTGATGCAGTGAGGGACTGCGCTCGCCTTGTATGGAAATGCCTTTCAGGTCCCTGTGCAAATGAGGGAACACCCCCTCATAACATAGCACAAAATGTATGTTGGTGCGATCTGTATTATAGGAGAGGCCGCACAAGCATCGGAGGGGTCTTTTTAATACCGTAGAGCCAGGGGGTGCAAAAAGGGAGCACAAATGCCTATTGTACTCCCCCCACTACCATGGAGCACTTACTGTAGTACAGCCCCTGATAGAAACTAATGCTGGCTTCTGGGAGTGAGACTACAACACATGGTTAATAGTGAACTTGTATTAGATAACATTTCGAGGAATGTTTGAGCACCTTAACATTCAGAAATATCTCTCTAACTTACATCACCAGCTGACACTGTATTACTGAGCTAAGAGTTTGAGGCATCATGTGTAGACTTTATTTATCTTTATAAAATTGAATTCGTTGACCACTGATAACTCAGTTAGCTTATGTCATTTAAATATATCCTAGTTGGACTGGTAACACACAGTGCAGGTGAAATGTGTTTAAATTCTGTCCATTGAACAGCATTCGTTGCAGCATTTTGAATCTTCTGTAGTTTGAATCTATCTATCTATCTATCTATCTATCTATCTATCTATCTATCTATCTATCTATCTATCTATCTATCTATCTATCTATTTTTTAAATGTGTCTTTATTGTTATTTGACACAAGAAATACATGGAACAGCTCGGGCAACACAGAACCACACAGGGCGGCGACGTGCTCGGAACTCCCTACAGTTGTTGATTTAGAGAGTATGCACCCAAATATATGTCGTAAACCATTTCAAGACATTACAATAAAGTTGACATATGCTTCAAAACACTTACATAAACTTCCAGAAAAAACAAACACAGCATGAGGCAGCTATTCCCAACAGGGGTACAAAGCCTCTTCCCTAGCTCTCCACCCAACTACAGCATGGGTAGGTGAAGGGAATGTTTGTTAGGATGCATAATAGGAACCATGGGTGAGGAAGGAGTTGGGTGGGGGGTGGGTCAGTGTGGGACAGCAAAAAATCAATCCTAAAATAAATGGAGTGGGGTAGTGTGTGCACAACCTGCCCCAAACCCCAGGTGTCTCTGCTACAATCATATCACCACACTCCGAGAGTGTAACTGCTTATCCGGACCCCAACTCTGATCCAGTGTGTGTGTTCCCCATGCAGGGCATCCCCAGCTCTCGGTTCCTGGAGCTGCCCGAGGAAGTATGGGTCAGCTCATCTACCCCGGACAGGTCTGTCAGCATATCTACCCACACATCCAAATTAGGCTCAGCATGCTCATCTGTGCGTACTGTAGGGAGCCTTCTCTCTTCAGCTATGCCCCATCGCTGCATGTCTGCCAGCCATCTTCTTCTCGTTGGGGCTGCAGGCTGTGCCCAGTGTATGGCCACTTTTCTCTTGGCCAACACCAGTCCCAACAGCGAACACCTATGACGTATGCAGGTCCCATGCTTAGGTGCTGGGAGTACTCCCAATAAGCAATGTTAAATGGGAGCCTCCACCAAGATCTGTGTGGTTTCCCACAGTACCCTCAGGACCCACTCCCAGTAACCTCGTAGCTTGGCACAGTCCCAGGTCATATGGAGGAAGGACACCAGGGTCAACCAACAGGGGGGACAGGCCGCCAAACGAGACCTAGTCATCTTGTGCAGCCTCTGTTGGGTCAGGTAGGCCTGGTGTAAGTAGCAAAACTGCCACTTCCTTAACTTGGGCAAATGCTTTTTTCCAGGCTCTATCTGGCGAGTGGAATTGTAAGTGCTCCTGTCCACCTGCCCCGAACTGTCTTCATGTCAACATGCCGGTCCTCTTTAAAAGCCTTGAATATACATGAGATCAGTTCATGAATCAACCCCACATCCAGCAGAAGCTGTAGGGTGCAAGACTCCTCTGGCTCCCCTGGAAAGGTCAGCCATATCTTGCAGATCGTGTCGGATATCTTGGCATATTTTAGGAACTGGCCTCGGTGGAGGCCAAACAAATCTATCACCTCGGCTATTGTGAGGAACACACCATTAGATAATTATTCCTCAACTGCAGTACAGCTCCCATCAAACCATTGGGTCAGGTCCATTACTGATCAAATTGCCTTTATGTGTTTCAACCAGCGAAGTGTCAGAAGTCTAGCATAGGGTGCCTGGTGCAGCGCCTGCATGATCACATGCTCCCAGGCTGCCACCACTTGTTTAACAATGAAGGGACGATCAGTCGGGAGTCTTGCCCTCATCATGAGGCAGTGCGGGAGGTCCGCTGCAGTGCCCCATGTGCCCAGTAGGGTTGTCTCCCAATTGAGGCCATCCGAACACCAGTGAGCGGCATATTGCAGCAAGCTTGCATAGTAGTACATTCCCAGGTCCAGCAGACCCAGCCCACCTTGGTTAGTGTCCAGCTTCAGGAGACACAGCTTGACCCTGCTGCACTTATCTGCCCACACCAGGGACACCAGCAGATTATTAATTCTGGAGAATGTGGATTATAGAACGCTGCACATGGCATTTTGTAGGGTACAGAGACAGAGAGGTAGCAGACCCATCTTGCTCAATGCTACCCTGCACTTCACCAAGCAGGCCCAAAACCGGATGGACCCCTCCAGGCCATTAAGGACTCTACTCAGATTGAGTTTATTTTGAGCCATAACATTTTTCACTATCTAGATCCCTATGTATCCAAAAAGGTCACTCTCCCACTGAAGCCAAGTTACTGGAAGCTTAGCCACCTGTAACCGGGCCAATGCGGCCAATGGAAATATCACTTGGCTTGGAGATTGGACACGCACTGAATTCAGACATGATTTGCTAAAGAGTCCCCATTGACTGCTCAGGGTGGGTAACATACACTAATGCATCATCCGCATAGACCAAGACAACATGCGTGATGCCTCCCACCCTGACCCCCACTCATCCATGTCCCAACGAAGCCGTATGGCCAGCGGCTGTATCGCCAAGGCAAATAGGAGTGGTGACAGTGGTCAAAACTGTCTGTTACCCCTCTTGATAGGGAAACGGTCTGATACTACAGAGCTCGTCTGAACCCAGGTGACTGGACCGGCATAGAGCAGCTTCACCCAGGACAGGAACACTGGTCCAAACCCCATCCTCTGAAGTACCTCCTAAAGATACTCCCAATATAGAGTGTCGAATACCTTCTCAACATCAGAAACAATTAAGGTTGCTTCCATCTCACTATCAGCGGAGAGTGCATCACATGGGACAATCTCAGCAAATTCAACTGCGTCCCTCATCAAACCATAAAGCAACATTGGTCCTCGTGAACCAGGTGGGTGGTCCCTTCTGCACAACTGAGTGGCAAGTGCCTTCACCAGAAGCTTGACCTCCACCTAGACTAGACAGGGGACTATAAGAGCTGGGATCTGAAAGGTCCCTACCTGGCTTGGGAAGCATGACTGTTTGTGCTCCACACATGGTCTGTGGTAGAATCCCATGTTCCAGTGATTCATGAAATATTTCTAGTAAATGGGGAAGAAGTAAAGCCAAGAATGTGTGGTAGGACTCTACTGTTAGTTCATCAGGTCCCAATGCCTTTCCCCATGCCATTCCTTGAACCACCTCCCCCAGCTCCTCTCCCAAGAAGTGCCCCTCAAGTTCCTCAAACTCCTCGGCTGTGAATTGAGGCAGTGATAACTGATCTAAGAATCTACACGTTTCCTCCAGCTAGCCACATCCTGCTGCCCTGTAAAAGGATGCAAGGTCACCCCTCAGAAGGAGATTGATCACAACCTGAGACCTTGCAGAGGTGCCATTTTGGTGCCTCAGAGAAAGAACTACCGGGGCGGATGTTCCCTTTTAAGTAGGGACACTAGTAGACACCCTGATTTGTCACCATCATGGTGATATTCGCATTGAACAAAATGGTCCAGCTTATTGAAAGTCTCTTCTACTGCTCTCCGGGCTGTCAACAGCCACTCTCATTGAGTCCCCTGTGGCGAAACAGGTCTTGGTATAGTTGGGCCTCCAGGCATCACCTGGTGCAACTAATGCATGACAGGCACTCCCTTCGCGTCACAGCCTTCAGTGCATCACATTCTATGGTCCTCTGTGATGCTGTTGACCAAATAGAGTCAAAATATCCAGTGGTAACTGCTCTGAGCTCCTCACAAAACAGTGAGTCCATGAGTGCCTCGGGTCGGAGCCACCATAGGGGCATTAAAAGATGGTCACCTCTCACTCCTCATTGCAAAAGTAGTAGTGCATGGTCCAAAAGGAACCTGCCCAGTATCTGCATCTGCAGCACTGCGCTGTAACTAAGAATCAGTCAAGGTGACTGTATGTGTCATGTGTTGGGGCATAAAAAGTGTATTCCCTGAGGTCTGGATATGTTTCAAGATGCACACCACACGTCCATCCAAAAAGCCACACAACAGAAGGTATCTGCCCTCAAAGTCTGCCTTAAAGCTTCACATATATCATTCTGTCCCATCTATCCCACCCCATCCCGCCATCCATCCTTGCAACAGTGCTGCAACACAATACCATAATAAACAAATAGAACGAGCTATCCCACCCACCACATAAACACTCCAGAACAATTTGTGCCTCTCCAATCATTACCAACTAACGAAATTCCCCCGACCAAACTTGGTCCACTATACGTACACATTTCCCCAATTGCACACTACTTCTATCAACCCTCAACTATAAAGATATAGAAGGAACGCCGACCACAGCTAGCGGTCAACAACAGGTCCAGTTCACCCAAACTGCACACCCACGCTACTCCAAGTCCACCCACTCACTACTAACACATCCATACTCCCATTTATACTGCCTCTATGTGTAATGGAAAGACAGACTATAGCAGGGGAACACAATCTCCCAAAGGACAGAAAGAGAGAGGAAGATAGAGAGAAGAAAAAGAAGAAGAAGAAGAGGGTGTATGAGCTCGGCCTGACCCATTCAACCTGGTATGAATGACACTCCACCACATCAAACTTACTGCATTGCCGATACAATAACTGTGCAGACTCCTCCCTCCAGTCTCCTCAGTCCCTAGTGGGCCTCCCATCCCACCGTACATCACCGACATATGATGAGCTTATATTGTTGTTGAAGAAAGAGGGGTGCCCCCATAGAAGAATGCATGAGGGAACCCCACAACAGTAACAACATCTAGTTCAAGTCTCTCTCTGGTTAGGTGTCTCTTCCACCACATCCACTGCTCTGGCATCCAAACCGAAGGCCGTCACTGCCCCAACCAGTGCCATCACTGTTTCTCGCTCCATCCTCTACCCCGTTCTCGGCTCTGCAAGGAGGTGGCGCTGGGATCTTCTCATTTCCATAGGTCTCCAGCCATTTCTTCTCCTCAGGAGTGGTAAAAAAGTGTGCACACTCATTGTGTAACACCTTCAGTTTCACACAGTATAAGAGCATATAATGGAGTCCCATGGCTCTCAGTTTCTGTTTGACCTTGCCCAAATGATTGGTACAGCTGCTGCACTTGTCTCGTATAATCGGGGAAGATACGGATCACATGATTCTCTAACTTGGGGTCTCTGCCCTGACATACCACCCATAAGATAGCATCTCTGTCCCTGTAATTAAGTATCTTTGCAATTGCTGTGCATGGGGACTCTGGCAGGGGGTTGCGGCACCAGGATGCTGTGAGCTCGCTCAAACACGAAACAGGTAGACAGTTGAGCTCAGGGAATCATAGTTGCTATCCAATGCTCAAGAAAGAGTTCCAGTGTCCGGCCCTCCCCAGCATCCGGAAAGCCAAGAAAACGGAGGCTACAGGGACAGGAATGACCCTCTGCATCTTTGGCTTGCACCTCTAACATGATTGTTTTAGCTGACAGGGACTCCAGCCCAGTCCGAATTGAGGCCACTTCCCCCTTCAGCTTTGTGACCTCTCGTTCAGTAGATGGGGTAAGTTCCACAAATCCACGGAGATCTGTACACAACAGACCCACTTCCTGTATAACAGTCTTGATTTTTGCTTGACAGCCACACTGGATGCTTCAATGTGGACAGTATTTGAGCACTAGTTGGACCCTGTAGCTCCAAGACACGTTCTCAGTTGTCCAGGGATACAGGTGTATGTACCGTTCTATTCCCCATAGCCCTAAAATGATCTATTTTGATCTGTTGAACCCCCTCTCTGTGGACTGTCTTTCCCCATGTTGGGCAATGATAGTAGTAGTAGAAGTACGCTGGTGGGTCAGTTGACCCCAAAGGAACAATGGATGGCACCAACTGGAGAGACAGGGCCCGCTTGTGCCCCCAAGTTCTCAATAGAAGCACAGCACGAGGAACCCTGCAGCGGCTAGGGAATGGACCCCCACTGGGGCAGCTATGTTTGGTTGAGGGATTCTACCATGTCAATACCCTCCACGGTCCGGCTGGCAGGCCCTCCACAGCCTACTTCCGCCTCGGTGGTAACAGCAGTGGGACCACACGTGGCCAAGTGACATAAGGCACAGTCAGGTAGAGCAACCAGGACCTACCCAGTCTAGGAGTCGGACATCGAAGCAAGGGAGACCCCTCTCAACTCCCCACTATTAATCTATCGTGCCAGGCATAAGGTCCCTCTGGGAAGGTAAGTCCCCAAAAGTTGGTGCCAAGGGCAGTTTAAAGATATTGAGTGTGGGAAGGCCAGCAGCAGCTCAAGCCTCACTTTCATCCACCAGGTCAGCTCGTGCAGGGCGTCTCTTGACCGCCTGGGCCCCTGTCTCACTGCAATTGAAAAATACTGTGGCATTCTGTAGACTTTGCCCCAATAAGTTTCCTGGGCTGGATAGGACATTCAGGTGGAGACAATGGGAGTACCCCTGGGGGGTGGGCAGCTGGTAAGTTCATAGGTCTTTTGGTGAGAGGCCCCACTCCCAATCCCCTTCTCGCCGCCAACACTCAGGCCCATACTTATACTTTTTTAGCACCGCATCTGCGCTGCTTTTTGACGCAAAAATGGCACAAACTTACAAAATACAATTGAATTTTGTAAGTTTGTGCTGCCTTTGCTTAAAAAAATTACGCAAATGCAGTGCTAAAAAAGTATAAATATGGGCCTTGGTCTTCTCAGTGGTCAATCAGGGTGGCAGCGGGGGACTCGTAGGGCCCAAGAGTCCTCACTGCACTGGGCCAGGGAACTCAACCGTATCTCCCCCCTAGGGTCCGGTGTCAGTTCAGTCGCCAGTAGTCCCGGAAGGGGGTTCATTCAACAACTAGGCAGACCCCACATGATCTGTAGATACCCCAGGCACTGGCATCATGCACCAACCTGCCTCGATGATCCGGTAAGTGGGCCTAGGCCAGGGCATGCCGCCACTGAGTGTCCAAGGGCACAGTCCCAATCAGCACGGCAGACTCCCTCATGGGTCCAGACGAATAATCAGAGCAGCGGTGGAGGAGGGTGGACACCTCAAAATCCTCTGGGGCCCCTCCCTGCAGCTCCGGCTTTGTGGGCACGCCTCTTCTGCGCTGCCACAGGCCTGTAGTTTACTGGCCCCACTTTGAATCCCAGTTCCAGATGGTACAGTCATGTACAGGCAGTGACCAACCACCTAAATAGAAGGGCATACAATGAGTGCATACAACCACATGTATTTATTCATGCAAAGTGGATGGAGAGAGGCCAAGCAAACAATGCATAATCATTGCGGCTATTCTAATTCTGTTTGAATTTTATTTCCTGCTAGGGAGTCTAAAGAGGTGCTACCACTGGGTCTGCTAGGATGACACCTTAGGGGTAGTTCTAAATTGAGATGCTCACTATAATAATAAAATCAGCCACTGGGGCAGAGGACAGCTAATGCTGGTCCACATTAATGTAAAAGCATGGCAAAGCGCTGAGTAATGTCGATGTGTGACTCAGTGAACCAGCATGTTTTCCTTTTCTGACAGCTGCTGATGTTGGAAGGGATGGCTGGCTGCATGTATAGAATTAGTATTTAAGGCGGTAGAGACATTACACTGCTGTTACCATCCTTGCTTTCCAATGTTTAGGTTGTTAGTCCAATAATCTCTTACACATTGATGTAGCAATGGTTGGATTACTCCACTACTTTGCTATGGAAAAACACTCAAATATTTAGAGTCTTCTATCTTAGAAGTTGAATAGGCAGATGATGTTTAAGAGTGCTTTGTTACCTTACAGGTATTATGTTTATGACTGTAAGAAATTGGGTTATTAGTTGAGAATCCCCACGCAAGCAATAACCACCATCCTTGTCAGTGTAAACCCCAAATTTCACTAAATACACCTGTTCTTTACCCTCTGGTAGCTTGGCACAAAGAAGTCAGATTGAACTTAGAGGCAATGTGTAACTTATTTATGCAGTACTCAAACTGTTATTCAGTGAAAAAAACCATAAGAAAAATTCCAAGCCAATTTAGGAAAAGGAGAGTTAATTTTCACAAATAAAATTACAGCAAACAATAGAAATTCAATCAGTAGAACCAGAGTTATGAGTTTTAAAGTTTAAGGAAAAATAGCACCAAAACGGCCTGAGGCACAAACTGCAGGTATTTGGTCGCGCCTTACCAGGACAAAGTCACAAGTTCAGGCCATCTCCAAGGGCTAGTGGGCCAGATACCCGCTGCGATTTCTGCCCTTTGTCCTTGGTGTGGGGTGTGTGTGGTGCTGCGATGCAAGGTTCCTCTTCATGCTGCATCCGTTCTGATGAAATCGCAATGGGCTGCTAACGAGCAGCTGCGAGGTGCTGTGATCGGAGGTCCTCTGTCGGTCTGTGCCACAGTGCATTGGTTTTGGTGGAGTCCCCAATCAGGATCTGTGAGGTGTTGAGATGCAAGGTTCATATCAGTCTGCTCTACATTGATTCTAGTGGAGCCACTGATCAGGAGCTTTGGGGTGCGTAATGCGAGGCCTTGTGTCACGTGGTGCCGGATCCAGTGACACCTTCAGTAGGTTAGAAAAGAGCACACTCTCATTCCATCTAAGTTTCCAGGACCTGAAGGACAGCACTTGGAGGGTCACGATTCACTCTCACAGAGACCAGTAGAGGAAACAAGTCAGGTTCAGTTAAGTCTGGTCAGCTAGGAAGCAGGAGAAGCCTCTGTAGGTATGTTGTTTCCATGTAACTCACACAGGAGGTCATCTAACTGACCAATGGAGTCACTTCTGGGGATCCTCAGTTTGAGGAAAACAGATTTCATCTTCCTTCTCCAGACACCAGGACAGTCCTTCTTCTGAATCTTCTACAGGTCCCTTAGTGTTCTGATGGGAAGTTTTGAGGGTGCCACTTTATATCCAGTGCCACCCTGTTGGTGAGGGATGCTCCTTTTGCCTAACCTTCTCTCTTTCCTGGGCCTGGCTCCAAAATGTCTATGGTAACAAAGGTCAGGCTGGCCAAGGTGTGAGCTGTATTTATCAGTGTCAGTGTAGGCAGCCTTAGATGTCTTGAAGGGGGTCACCGCAGTCCTCAGACTTCCCTCTGAAGCTCAGGAAGGACTGCATACAGCCCCCACATGCCATTCTGTTTGGGAGACGTACACCCTGCCACACACCCAAGGCCCCTGCATCCTCATGTCTGAAAGGACATTGCAATCCACCCAAGAGAGTCATGTGACCCTGGCCATTGGCAGAAAGGCACATTTGGTTTGGGTAGAAAATGTCAACTTTCTAAAAGTGTCATTTTCAGAATAGTAACGTAACACCTGACTTTACCATTAAAAACAATTTTAAATTACAATTCAAATGAGGGGAGGAAGCATTTAATTTTCTGTTCCCAACTGAAGTTATCCTTTATTAAGTGTAACCAGATAATTCAGTAGTAGTCTATGAGAAAGATAGCCTTGCTACTGTGAAAACTGACTTTAGGAGTTTTTACACTGTCAAGTAAAACTTAAATACACATGACCTACTTTAAATACTCTGCACCCTGCCCTGTGAGCCTTCATGATCTAGCTTAGGGGTGTAGAAGAAATTGGGTCACTGGTTGAGGGGGATGAATCCCTACTCAAGCAGGAACCACAATCCGAGTGAAGTCAGAGTTAAGTCACAAGCAAACCCTAAATTAACCTGTGCTCAACCCTCTGGTCGGTTAGCACTGAGCAGTCAGGCTTAATTCAGAGGCAATGTCTAAAGTATTTGTGCAACACTTCAAACAGTGACACAATGAAAATACACCACAAAAGGATCCCACGCCAGGTTTAAAATAAATAAAACAAGACCAAAATGACAAAACCACACTCAGTAGAACTGGAGGTAAGCAAGTTAGAAGATTTTAGTGAAAATAGCACCAAAAAACGCAAAGAGGCGACTGTGGATATCTAGTTGCGGTGGATTGGGACAAAAGTCACAAGTTCAGGACAACCACAATGGAGCACAGGCCGGCTACAGGTACCCAATTAGGCCCGCTGAACAATACTACCTTAAGTCCTAGTTGTGGAGCGTTGTGAGGTCCCGTGCCAAGGATGTGCTGCACAGCTGAGGTGATGCCTAGGTTCGGAGGTGCTGTGGAGCTGGGATGTGAGATGCTTTGTCATTGTTGAAGATCCCATTGATAACGGCTTATGAAGCAAAGTCCAATGATGAGGTAGCATTGCACAGTTGAGGAGATGTGTCAGTTTCAAAGGGGAAACATCCTTTTTTACGACTTTTTTTTTCCGAAAGTCGTGGTTAACGAAAGCGCAACAACGCTTTTTTTAACCAAGAGTCCGTTTTTTTGTGCCTTAACTACGTATGTTCTGAACAACAAACATGCGTGGTTAAGGTACAAAGAAGGGAGTTGGCGAAGGTAAGTGGTGGGTTTAGGTTTTGGGGAGGGGGTGGGGGGTCAGGGGGTTTTAGGTTTTGGGGTGGGGGGGTGGGGCGTTTTTGGTTTTGGGGAGTGGGTGGGGGGTCAGGGTGTTTTAGGTTTTGGGGTGGGGTTGGGGGGGTGGGGCGTTTTTGGTTTTGGGGAGGGGGTGGGGGGTCAGGTGGTTTTAGGTTTTGGGGTGGGGTTGGGGGGTGGGGCATTTTTGGTTTTGGGGAGTGGGTGGGGGGTCAGGGGGTTTTAGGGTGGGGTGGGGAGGTGTGGCGTTTTTGGTTTTGGGGAGTGGGTGGGGGGTCAGGGTTTTTTTAGGTTTTGGGGTGGGGTTGGGGGGGTGGGGTGAGGGATGTAGGGTGAATGGTGCCTACTGCTAATGCTTTTATCAGGAATGCCTTTACAACAAAATATCGTTGTTAAGGCATTCGTGGTAAAATCATTAGTAGTAGCAACGAGGTAGGTGTTCCGACCTCGTTGTTAAGGCAGTAGTTGTTTTTGAAGTCGTTGTTTCGTCGTACAATCGTTTCAAAGGGCTGTGATGCTGCAGTACCAGAACCTGCGTCGTTGTTGAGGCTGCCATTGACAAGATATTTTGTACAGCGGGGGCGTCAGGAAAGCTTTGCACAGAAGGTGGATCTGATGCGGGCTGCGAGGTCGATGTGCAGTCCTTGTGTCGAGAGAACCCTCTCAGCAGAGGCTATGTGTCAGTTCTGCTCAGGGTTGCACCCCAGAGTAGAGAAGATGTGTTAGCTCTGCGGGATCCACAAATGGATTGGCAAAGCACCTTCAGGCCCCCTTCCAAGGTTCTAGAACTGGGGTGGCACCACCTGGCAGGGTGGTACTCACAAATGGCAGAGTCCAGGTGCTGTGTTCAAGGTTGTTGGAGCCTTCTGTCCTTGGGGCTCCAGTCAGGAGGCCAGCCAACTAGCCCTTGGAGCCACTTTGTGTTCGGGGTCCGATAGCTTAAGGTCCAGTCCTTCTCACCCATTCAAGAGGGCAACAGGTCAGCACAGCAGGGCAGCAGTCCTTCAACGCAGCAGTCCTTTCAGCAACACAACATTCCTTCTTCCTAGCTGAGTGTCCATAGGTCATGTCCAAAAGTGTGCTAAAGAGTTGGTTTGGGGTCCAATATTTATACCTCGGCCTTCCTTTGAAGTGAGGGAAACTTCTAGAGGTTTCACTTTGAAGTCCCCAGGCATCCTACTCTCCATGTCCTGGCTATAGACTAACTACATCGTGTATGCAGCCCTTCGTGTGGAGGCAGGACACAGCCTATTTAAATGTAAGTATGACAGTGCCCAGCTACACCCTCCCATCCTGCAAGAGATGGACCATCCAGTCACACCCAAGATCTCTATTTTGTGTGGCTGGCTTGGAGCAAAACACAAAGCTCAAATATCAGCTACACCCTGTCATGTGACCCAGAGAAAGGATGCAGACACTAGGCTCAGGCAGGAAATGCCAACTTTCTAAAAGTGCCATTTTCAAAACTGTAATTTTAAATCTGACCTCACCATAAGAGAGGATTTTTCATTACTGTTCCAAAGACACTAAGGCCCTCATTACAACCCTGGCTGTCCAAGGCCGCCAGGGCTGTTTTGGCTGAAGCACCGCCAACAGGCTGGCGGTGCTTCAGAGGGGATTACGACTGCGGTGGTAGCACTGCGGTTGCACCGCCGGCTGCCCCGGCGGTGATAATCCGCCAGGGCAGCGCTGCTTGCAGCGCTGCCCAGGGGATTACGAGTCCCCCTACCGCCAGCCTTTTCCTGGCGGTTTGAACCGCATGGGCAGTGCAGGGGCCCCCTGACAGGGCCCCGTGCAGCTTTTCACTGTCTGCATACCAGACAGTGTAAAGCGCGACGGGTGCGACTGCACCCGTCGCACGGCCGCAACACCGTCGGCTCCATTTGGAGCCGGCTCCCATGTTGCGGCCCACATCCCCGCTGGGCAGGCGGGCGGAATCTCTGTTTCCGCCCGCCGGCCCAGCGGGGATGTCATAATGGGCACCGCGGGAGTGCGGCCGCATTGGCGGCCACACGGCGATTACAACTTGGCGGGCGGCGGTTGCCGCCCGCCAATGTTGTAATGACTCCCTAAATATAAACTGTGTACCTACTCCCATTTGGAAATGATCACTTATTAGATGTAATAAGGTAAATCCAAGGTTCACCTATGGGAGAGGTAGGCTTTGCAGTAGTGAAAAACTAATTCAAGCGTGTTTCACTACTAGGACATGTAAAGCCAAAAAGTACATATCACACTTTTTAAATACATAGCATCCTGCCCTCTGGGCTGTCCAGGGCCTACTGACTTGCATGTATATATGAAAAAGGAAGGTGTGCACCTTGCAAAAGGTTTATTTTGCCAGGTTGACATGGCAGTTTAAAAACTGTGCATTCAGGCTGCAGTGGCAGACGTGAGGCATGTTTAAAGTGTTACTTAAATAAGTGGCATAGTCAGTGCTGTAGGCCCACTAGTAGCATTTACTTTACAGCCCTGGGGAAAGGTAGTGCCACATTACTAGGGACTTGCAAGTAAATATGCCAGTTGGGTATAGGCTAATTCTACCATGGTTTAGGGAGCAAGCAGAAGCACTTTAGCACTGGTTAGCAGTGGTAAAATATACAGAGTCCTACGACCAGCAAAAACAAAGTCAGCAAAACAGGAGGGTTGAAGGCAAAAAGTTAGGGGTAAAACTGTGCCAAGGATGCAAGGTCTAACATTGTGCATTGTAAGTATTAGAAAGGAGTGTATAGCCTGGAAAAAGGTTTAATAACTTACACCTTACAATTACTAGGGGCTTGTAAGTCAATTAAATGTGTGAATTAGTTGTATACCAATTTTAACATGTTTGAGGGAGTGAGCACAAGCAAGTTCCCACTGGTTACAGGGATACAGTGGGCAGAGTCCTAATGCTAACAAAAACGGGTTCAGCAAAATTAGTGAAGTGAAGGTAAAAGCTCTGAGGAAATACCATACCAAGGATACCAGGTCTAAATATTACCCTCCACTTAGAATACTGAAACAAAAACTCAAATGCTTAATCTCATGAAGACACTACCTCAGTAAGACGCATGAGAGAGCAGGACCTGTCTATCCATTCATCCCAACAGGGATTTTTTTGGGGGGCTGGATCCACTTTAAGCCAGTTTTGTGAAGACCCAGGGTCACTGTTTGCATTTTTCTACCTTCCTCCAGCCCCCCAAGGATAATTAGAGTAGGTGCAGTGTAGGTTTCAGAAGACAGCAAAATAGAGAGAGAGCGGGGATTTGGGGTAGGTGACTAAAGCCTACAGGCTGCGCATACATCCGAGTCATTCAATGGCTAGCTGTTGATGAGATGATTGCAGTGGATTTTGATTGTGCCAATGACACAAAAAATGAGAAGTCAAAAAAACAATGCAGAACAGAATCCCATCATACTCCTATGACACTGAACGCATACAGTCACAAGTAACACTATTCAACCGTTTTTGTGAATTGAAGTAGGACTTCATAAAATCAGATTTACATTTTTTGCTTTTAGGTTGCATGTTGGGCAAAGTGCTCCTTCAGTGGAATGGAGATCGAATTAGAAGATAGCTCATGACAGGTCTCTTCATTGATGCAGCAGTGACCCCAAAGTATCAATGAAAAATCAAAAAGCTATTGATGGGATGCTTAGAGTTATTCTGGGCTGCATTCCATTTAAATGTTTGTTTTGCTCACTGCCACCACAGACAGGGATCAACCTAATTGACATGGCGCTTGACCCCGACCCCAAAGGAGCAATCTGAGTCAACTGCTAGTCCACATCACCGCTGCATGAGAGCACAAGTAATCCCAGACATGTTTTAGCCTTGTTGAGCACAGTCAATGACCTTAGGGATGTACCCGTCCTCCGTCTCACTGAAAAACACATGAATGCGACTAGCGGCAGAATGCGAATATTTCTGCATTTGCAGCTTGAGATGGTTAAAATACTGACATAATTGAAACCTGTGCTCACTGATGCATATGCCACATTTACCAGTTTGGGATAGAGGCGGTCAAGGAAGAGGGAGGTTATCCCGGAAGGCACCCTGCCTCTGGGAAATCTGGCAGTCCAAATGAGTTTGCTAATGGAAAAGCAATATTCAGTCTTTCCACTTGTCTGACACAGATATATCACACTCGCTGCTGTACCCACAAGGCAATGAGAAAACATGAAGCCATTTGCATACGAGGCGTGCTAGACATCGGAAACGTAGAATGGCAAAGTAAGAGAGGTTTTTAAAAAGTTGCCAACATAGAATTAATAGAGCAGCAAATTTGTTTTTATTTCACTGCCCAAATGATTGCAAATCGGACTTACAGGAAGCTGTTTTCTCCTGATTGCCTAGCTTGGCTCCTGGTATTTTTACAGCGATTAAATCCAAAATAACAACTTCACTTTAATCTCTATCAATTAGGCTGAGAAGAACTGTGACAATTAAAGCTGTTTGTAGTTCCAGTTTTTGCTGCAAGAAACGCTCCTCACCAACTCAGCCTGATTCATCCTGACTGGCAACTACACACCGCCTGCTGAATTAAGTATGAGTCTGCACTGCCAGCTCACAGGGGCATTATTATTTAAACAGGACGGGCAAGCTGAAGAGAAGGCAAATCATATTCTACACACCAAGAACTGCATACTTTCCAAGGACCCCATCATTTTCACTCTGGAAATTGTGCACCCACAAGGGGCTAACCAATGGGTGTAGAGATCTGAATATTTTACTCACCAACATTACACTAGTCATTTAATAGTGAGAAACGAGACTTACCAATGAATGAAAAAACATAATCAGCGTTGTACAGGAGGAACCGAAAATGCCCTGGGTTGTACTAAACTGTCAGAGTGTCAAAGCCAAAAAACAACTTTCTTATATTCTTCTTGTAAAAGTTATCTGGAACCTAAGTAAGGGGAAGTCGGATTTTAATAAGGTATTACAGTGCTTTCAAAAGTCCAGAAGTGCATTTCGGATCTGAAAAACATTGACTTTGTTAATGTTAGTGTTAGATCTGACACCCTTGGGAGGGAGTCTCCCAAAAAATGTGCTTTCTGCAATCCTGCTTATTAAACTCTTTTTTTTAGCTTTAGCTCACTGATGACCCACACTCTTCCCCTAAACATGGTAACATACTCCTTATTAGCACTTTTAATTTACTTGTAAGTCAATAGTAGATGGTACCACGTGTACCGAGGGCCTACAAGTTAAATGAGACTAGTGGAACTGCAGCACTCATTGTGTCACCCACTGAAGTTGCACTTTGCACCATGTCCGAGCCCTGCCACTGCATCCGGTAGGGCAGGTATAAACTGCCATTTCCACCTGGCAAAATCATAATTTTCCAACCCTAAACCTTCCTTTTTAGTGTTTTTATGTTGCTTCTAAGGTAAGCCCTAAAAGTTCCTAGGGGACGTTGCGTTATATTTAAAAAGTAGCACATGTGTTTTTTGTTTCACAAGTTCTGGCAATAAAAAACTCAATTTTTCACTGCAGCAAGGATGTACAAACTTCAGATTGGGAGCTCATATTCAAATGAATTGTAATTTAATTCCTCTTTAATGGTAAAGTCACATTTTAAGTTACAGTTTCTGAAAATGCCACTTGTAATATTTTAGAAAAGTTGTCACATTTTTGCTCCAACCAACTGTGCTTTTCTGCCAGTAAACAGATTCACATGATTGTGGCTGTCTCCCCTGTGATGGTTTGTTGATTCCTTCCAGACATGGCAAAGAAGGGGGCTAGGAGTGTGAAAGGGATGGGCCATCCTAACAGGATGACTAAGCAGGGGCTGTACCCACCCCAACTTACACTTCAAAGGGCCTTGCCAGCAGCACACACAAAAGAACCGAACGCCAGGCCTACCCTGCCTTTTGCCACAGTACACAGAGAGGAGCCAAACCCAGGAAGGCCATGGGAACTGGACAGATCTAGTTAGGGAGCAGGCTAGGGTTTGCCTCCGTAAACGTATTTAGAGACCCAACCCAGAAGGGGAAAACTTCCACAGAAAAAGTTTTTTTGTTAGAAAACCCCTCACCCACCAGGGTTACCCTCTGGTGGCATGCTTCATCATTGGGTTTGCCTCCTACAAGAAGGCAGGCACTGTGAGTAAAATGGGGCACTTTCACACCCCACTCAGATCACTACTGGGCCTGTGAAAGATTAAGAAGAAGGACTGTCCTGCTGGACTGCCTTGAGGCCCTTCTGTCTGAGGAACAAAGACTAGACATTTTCCCTTGACTCCAGGAGCTGCAGAGTGACTCCAAGTGCAAGTGGGGAGCCTCTGTGTGAGCTTCAGGAACACAATTAGCTTCCAGATGCCTCCCTGCAACTGCCAGCTGACCAGCACCAACTGGACCTGCCTGGACCACCTGAGCTGTGCTGGGGTGAGCCCTGATCTCAAAGAGGAGTGCCGCAGGTCATGGACCCTTGGTTGGCATCAGTGAGAACTCCTGCACAAGAAAATTGTGAAAATCCTACAGTTTGGACTCCTTGGGACTACGAACAGGCCTGTTCATGCCAAAAGTCTGTGATGAACACCAACGTGAAGCTCCGGTGAGACCTACTCTACGCGCTGACAGTGACCGTCTCCACAACCAACAATGTGAGACATGCACTTCATGCTACAGCAATGACAGTCTGCAGCCACCTCTGATGTCAAGCTCTAATGGCAGCTGGATCTTTGCACTACATCTATGGCCATCTTGTGACTTTTGACCTGGTCTTTGCGTCGAAAGCCCCCTCCTCGTCTCCTCCTAAAACGTAATTTGAACTCTTTGTGCAGGACTTGAGAAGGAAATTCTTTAGAGGGACTAACATGGTCCTTGTATCTAACCCACATTCTATCGTGGTTGGATTGATCTTGTGACTTTCCCTTGGTCTTTGGCAACTAGATAACAGCAAGTGGTGCTTTCTGTTTCTTGGCGGTATTTTCACTAAAAACCTGGAAATTCAATATCTCCAGTTCTACTAATTGGATTTTGTTCATATTGGTGTCATTTAATTTATTAAATTCTACTCTATTTTTCTAAACTCAATTTGAGATGTTTCTTTTGTTGTGTTTTTACTTTATTACTGTTCAATCTGCATAAATATTTTGCACATTGCCTCTAAGGCAGTGGTCTTCAAACTTTTTAATGCCGCGCCCCCCCAGTTGCAAAAGAAAAATCATTGCCCCCCACCTCAGAATGTTTCACAATTATTTTAGAAAGATGGCAATGTTTAAATAGGTCCAAACCTATTCAAACATTGCAGTTAAGTACTGTTACCTCTTTAAAATTGCAATAACATGCTTCTGCTTAAAACAAAGGCATGTTATCTGTATAATATTTCGTTTGGCCAGAGTTTGGTGCCCCCCCCCCGGGATCACTTGAGGCCCCCCAAGGGGGGCCCGCCCCCCAGTTTGAAGACCTCTGCTCTAAGGTAAGCCAGACTGCTTTTGTGCCATGCTACCAGAGGGTTAAGCACAGGTATATTTTGTGACTTTTTGGCCCACCCTGACAAGGATTGTGGTTGTTGCCTGAGTGTACCACCACTCCCATCAACCAACAACCCACTATCTTACAGTTAGACATCATAGCGTGGGATAGTGATGGTTTGCTTGTGATAGAAGTGCAATTAAAAAAGCTATGAAGTGAACACACATGCACTCAAAGTTTATATCATTTTTTAGGAATGGACTGTTCTTGATGGCAGGTGGTTGACTTGGTTTGATGGTCTTTAGAGGACCCCTGGTACTAGATGAGGGCACAGAAAAGCACAAAGTGACAAAAGTGACAATAGTGTGCCCTACTGGTATGATGATGAATAAGCTTTTTAATAACAGTTTCTACAGGTAGTTATTTTTAGGGATCTAAATATATCCACAGCCCACAGGTTAATAAATGTAACTGTAATGTTTAGCCCTTCACAAATATGTTATACTGCCTTCTTCAGTACATTGTAAAAGGCACAATGTGCTGTCAACAAAGTGCCTAGTAGTATGTATTCCAGCACTACAAAGCACAGCCACAGAAGATACTGCAGTTTACATACTGATTGCTTTAGGGAGATATGATAGAAAGGTTGTGCAATTCTGTGAGTGTTTTATCTGAGTGAACAAACAGAGCACCACATCTGTCTTGGTTTGCATACTAATAAATTCTGCTAGAATGTTCATTAAGAATGACATTTGTAAGTTAGAATTTAGTATCACAACAGGGTATCATGGTTGCAGGCTATTCTTAGTTTATAGTACAATGATTCTTTGCCATTCAGGCACTGGGGGCATGGTGGAGTGGTTGATATCTTTCATGGATTAAAAACAGCATTACTGTTAATATTGTCAAATGATGTGGAACGGTGGAAGAATTGTGGATGATTCCAGCGCTAAAGATAGATAAGAGTAGGTGGTATTTAGAGTTGACAGCAGTTTGTCCACAGCTTATGAAGCTTGAGTAGAAATAGAACAACTTATTAACAACAACAAACTATTTTATATTAACCTTTCCTTGGAATACTATAAGACCACACCTATTCTTTAATGCTTAGCCCTACTTTTGATTATTGCTAATAGTACAGAATAGTGGGTGTGAGAAAGATAGAACTAAAGAATGGCACGGGGGAAGGTGACGCAAGGGATTATAGGCAAGCTATGTTAGACTGGATGGAACAATATGAAGTAAATATTATGTGGTTAATGTAGTGTGGAAGAAAACAAATGGATGATTGGCAAACTTGCAAAATGCTTTGTGAAAAAGTGAGGTAAACTGTGCTGGTTTGATAGGGACTTTGTGAATAGGTTTAAGGCTGCATAGTGGGACGCCTTGATAACATTTATCTTATTGCAATATGAAGAGTAGCTACATGTCTGGCAAGCTCTACTCTTTTGATGCAAGCAAGAATGTAGATGGTGGCTACCCTATTCCTAAAGAGAATCTCTTCAGCAAGTTTATTCTTGACGACGTCCCTTCAGAAGGGTCTGCACTGGAAAGGACAATTTCTAGCCTAGTTTACCATAGGATTGATTGTACAAAATCATTCTAACCACCCTGCATAGTAGTGAGGAAAGTGGTCTCTTAGGCATTTCCATAAATGGAAACTGAGATGGCTCCTGGTCGCTGCAGGTTTCTAGACCTGATGGTGCCAGCCAGCTTTCTTTCAGACATCTATAGAAAAACATACTACAGTGTTCTCAGATCATTTCCCTAAATAGTGGGTTTTCCTAACAGCATGTTTTCATACTTCCATATTTTAACACCGGCATGCTTTGGGTCAAAAATGGACACCTTTAATGTATAGAGAAAGCATTTTCGCTTTCTCCTGGACAACGTAAATGTTCCATGGTTCAATGAGCATGACAGGCAGGACATCGCCTTCGTTCATGAACATAGACAACCCCCCATTGTGCCTAAGCTCACCAGAGGTCCTGTTTGAAGGCTAGCCAACAACATTTCGGGCGCTCCTCTTTTTGTCAAAAACATACCAAATTACAAATTCTCAAAAATAATCTATACAAAAACATGCATGCATCTTTCTGATGCAAATTACAAATGCTTATGGTCAAATATACTTGTGTTTTGAATTTCTGGCAAACATTTGTTTAGATGTTTATTCAATAATATTTTGGGTGGTCATGACTCACACAAAGAGACTTAAACTATACTTACTGGTAGGTCTTTGGCTGCTGGGCATTTAAGGAATAATCCCTGTAGCTATTTGCTATTCCTAGAAGCTTTGTGTTTTTCTCTGGGAGCTGTGCCGCCTGTTCAATAAAGGTGTTATTCGGCGCCAAATGCCCCAAAGTGTGAACGTCCGCTGTTTGTTATACGTTTGCTGATTTTGTAGCCGGTTCTGGACTTCAGTCATATGTTTTTATGATTTAAAAATACATTTACATCATAAACCAAGTAGAGATAGTCTAGAAGAGACTAAATAAAACCTGAGTCACGGATAGATTTAAACAGCCAGGAGCGTTTATTGTTTGAGATCCTATGAAGTGTACGGTTTTAAAATGTATGAGAAAGACCCCAAACCCAGGGATCTTCTGTAAAAAGTCTCCTTATCCAAAATGGAAGTTTGTTTTTCTGGATACCTTGACAGTCATTGTTTTTTTCTAGATTTTAAAAGGCTTTAGCACATGAATGAATTATAAATTTACATGGCGCACCATTACGTAGACAGTTTTTAGGCATTGAAGAGGAGGGGAAATGAGGCAGAAGAATACAGGCTAACTTGCCTTTGGAAACTGGGGGAAGAATCTTAGGAAAAATAACTCAAACATGCAAATACACAAGATGACAAGAACAAAACACCCTCAAAATGAGCAACGCGCACAAGCACCAAAAACTGGTTACTCACCTTTGCCAGTTTTAATTTGCTTTTTTTTTTTATTTACGTTGGTTTTTCGATAGGACAAACTTGATTCGAAAGGAGATACAAAGCAATTTAGAGACACTCAATAATATAGGGATTTAATGGTGCAAAAGAGAAATTTTAATATACAAAAAGAGCAATAACAACTAAATCTATAATGAGGTACAGTGATTCTAGTCCAGGAGGGGCATGCAGTACACAAGAGTTAGACCAGTATGCTCTTTCGAAGATCTACGCAAGGTTCAACTCGATATCATTGTAAAATTATTGTTGCCTTAAGACCCAGAAAGGGAGTAATAGATGCGTGCATGAATGGCAGTTTCATACATTACTGTACCGTTTGCGGGTGTGGTGTAGGTGCCTGAAGAGACTCAGACTAATCAGTGCATGCGTGTCCATATATGTATGTACGTTACAATGGTCTTGTAGTGCTGCTGTGAATTTAAGAGTTAAATGAGCAGCATTGTGCATAGAGGTACATGCACCATTGCATAATGGTAGCTAGCATTCCAGCGCGGTTACTTACAAGTTGTGTGTTGATAGGATATTGACGGAGGAGCCATATGAGATCCTAGAAGGGAACTGCATCTTTAAGCACTTGATGAGAGGGATGGGAGTTGGCAGCTGAAGGAGACAGTCAGTTCCTGTAGCTGATGAGGAGAATTCCAACTCCTGCCCCCCCCCCTTGTGAGGTTTTCTGTTGGCCCCTCCTTTATTCAGTGAGGGAGGGCCCCAATCTTGGCCATTACTTGAAATTCTCCTGATCACTGCTGCCATTCACTTCATGTTACCGAAGCCGGGGAGAGGTAGATGGCCATTCACATTGAGAGTAGGTAGACACAGTACCAGGAAGAGGAAACATAAACAAGTTATCTGAAAGAAGACAATGCCGGTAGTTTTGTCAGCCTGCTGGAGTTAAAGGATACACTAGTGACACCTTCCCCACGAGCAGCATCAGGAAACTTACTTTTCAATTGAGTTTGGAAGAGTCATGAATTTGTGCAAGAAGGGTGAATTAAATTACTTTTTTCCAATTATATAAAGCAGGCCCTTTTTATGTGGTCTTTATTTCTGTTTGTGTGTGTCACCTATGATTAAAAGGGATGCCTATCTGCACTAACTACTTGGCAACTGATCCAGGGGAATCTATTTGACTAAAATGGGTTATCAACATTTTTCTGTTTTTTTGGTTACCCAAGGGGAGAACTGCTTCCCGGTGAACACTGGAGTAGAGTTAGAAATGTGAAATACAATCATGACCATGTAATTTATGCGATGAGGCATAATCCGTCTGGATTCATGAGAAACACGATATAGCTAAATTAATTTGCTGACCACTTGGCAGTTTAAATATTATTTATTCAGAGGGAGCCTGTCGGTACCTTGAAAGCTTTTAATGGTTGTTGCCACTGGACTCAGAATATATTTCAAGTGATCTGGTGTAGGATTCTGAAGAGGAGATCACATTTATGTGAAAGTTGTAAAACCTTTGTGGCACAGTTACTCTTGGTGTGCTTGCAGAGCTAATTCAAACAGTAAACAGATATAGACTATAACATCTATGGCTTTAACACGTTTACTAAGAAAATGTAGCAGGGAGTACATTATGTACAGAGGTCTATGCACATAAGGTATGATTTAGTAAATGCTTCCAATATGTGTAGGTATTCTGTCAGCATAAATGAATGACTGTAGTAACTTAAAACACATATCGTATGACGTGGATGAAGTAATTGTATAATATGAACTACTTATTTTATCATAGATGCACTCCAGAGTGGTATCTAAATGTATGAGCCACTTACAGGGTAACTTCTCCCCAGGAGTGAGAGAGTCAGAGACCTCGCCTGTTTAGCTCACTGAGTCATGTATGTAATAAACAGATGGTGGACTGCTACTGGAGCAAGATGTCTGTCTGGTGTATCCCAAGATAATCCTGAGATAACTAGCATAGTATTATCACCTCAGGATACACACTATACATGGGAAAGCCAGATTGCATTTTGTAGGAAATTGGGTTTCTGGTTGGCAGAGGTATGCACTCTGTCCAAGCAGGAACCACAGTCCTAGTCAGTGTAAGCCAAATACACACCATAAATTAACCTGTACTAACTCTGTGCTAACTCTGTGGTAGCTTGATGCAAAACACTCAGGCTTGACCTAAGAGTTAATGTGTAAATTATTTGTGCAACATTTCAAACAGTCACACAATGAAAACACCACAAAATAGACTCCACACCAGTTTAGAAAAATAGATTTTATTTTTATAAACAAAAAACAACCAAAACGACAAACATTCAATAAATAGACGCCAATATATGATTTTTTAAAGAATGTATCTGAAAATAGCACTTAGAAGCAATAAGCGCTTATTGGGGTATATAGTCACTCCTGACCCAGACAAAGTCAAGAGTCCAGGCCGCCCACAATGGAGCACAGGCTGTCTACAGGACCAACGCAGGGCCCACTGAGCAAAAGTATGTTAATCCTTGTTGCAGCATGAGCTTTGTCGATGGTTCCCACGCAGTTGTGGTGTTGCGCCAAATTTCTCCATGCAACTGTGGTGATGCGTCAGTTCCATTGAGTGAAGCTCCAGTTCTGAGTGTGACGGTTCTGATTTCAGTGCTGGAGGTGGCGATGCATCAATCTTCTCTATGCAGTGGTTGTGATGCGTTGGTTCCAAAACCATGGCTCCGGAGTCAATGCAATGCATTGGGCTTTTCCATGCAATGGCGAAGATGCATCGGATTTGATGAGGACGTGTGCTTTCTGGTAGTGGGTACACCTTATACTCACTTCCCTGGACTGGGTTGGCACCACTTTGTAGAGCAAGAATTGCAGCAAGCAACGTCCAGCTGCTGTTTGTAGATTGAAGAGAAGTCTTTGATGTCTCTGAGACTTGAGAACAGGAGGCAAGCCAGCAAGCCCCTGGAGGCACTTTCAGTTCAAGTGAGATGGGTAAATTTCTTCCTCAGCAGGGCAGATGGCAGCAGGTCAGAACAACGGAAAAGCAGGTCTTCCAGAGTGGCAGTCCTTGTAGCAGCGCAGCAGTCCTCCTTCTTGCCAGAGTGCTTCACAGGTCCAGCAATGTAATGTTTTGTTAGGGTCAGAGGTCCAGTACTTATACCCAATTCTGCCATTGAAATAGGAGTGACTTCAAAGAAGGGTCTTTGAAGTACACAGAGGTCCTTTATTTTTGCCCTGGCTCCAGACTCACTACAGGGGGATATGCAGCCCTTTTTCTTGAAGCAAGACACTGCCTATTCAGGTGTAAGTGTCAGCTCCTCCCACCTGCCATGCCTAGGATGGGCCATCAGGATGTTGATGGTCCATCAGTCACACCTGAACTCCCTTTGTGTGTGGCTGTCCGGAGGGAATGCATGAAGTCTAACTGTCAGCCAACCCAGACATGTATTGGAGACAGGATGCAGGTACACAGGGCTAAGAGCAGGAAAATGCCAGCTTTCTAAAAATGGCATTTTCAAAATAGTAAGAATAAATCTGACTTTACCATTGAAGAGAATGTCTCATTACAATTCCATATGTGCTAAATATCACATAGCCACTCCTTCTCAATTAGAAATTACACATTATTAAATGTAATAAGAGTTCCCAATGTTCACCTATGAGAGGGGTAGGCCTCACAGCTTTGAAACATGAAATTTGAAGTTTTTCAATACCAGGACATGTAAAACCTAAAAGTGTATGTCCTGCCTTTTATTACATAGAACCCTGCCCTAAAGGCTACATAGGGCCTTTCTTAGGGTGCCCTATATCCAATGAAAGGGAAGTTTAAGGTTTGGCAAGAGATTTTAAATCTCGTGTAACTGCACATGCAGGCTCTGCAATGGCAGCCATGAGACAATTTTAAGGTCTATTTGAATGGGTGGCATAAGCAGGGCTGCAGTCCCACTAGTAGTATCTGTTAGAAATTGGGTCTCTAGTTGGCAGAGGTATGCACCCTGTCCAAGTAGGGACCACAATCCTAGTCAGGGTAAGTCACAACAGAATCCATATTATCCTGCATTCATCCTCAAGTATCTTGGCACAGAGCAGGCAGGCTTAACTTAGAAGGCAATGTGTAAAGTATTTGTGCAATAACTCATACAGTAACACAGTGAAAACATCACAAAAACTACTACACGCCAGTTTAGGAAAATAGATAATATTTATCTGAATATAATAAGACCAAAATGTCAAGAATCGAATGTACACAAGTAGAATTATGAATTTTGCAATATTAAATCTTATTATAGTGAGTAGAAACACAATAGCTCCAACTGGGGCTATTATGACATCATGACGGGTTCATTCCCAATGCCAATCACGGGGAAGTGTGTGCGGGTCACGGAGTCGCACGGACTCCAGGCACAGTACCTTTGGTAAATGAGGAAACAAAGACATAGCACAGAGTCGGGGAGATGAGGCGTTGCTGGTGCCATTGTGGCATCGGGTCCTGGCTGTAGCCGGGGAGCTGAGGCGTTGGTTCCATACTGCTGCCCAGGGGAGGTGAGGCATTGGTTCCATCCAGTTGCAGGGGAGCTGATGCAGCACTGGTGACGAGGCGTCAGTTCCTTGTCACCCGGCGGGGTCGATTAGTCAAGCCGGTCAAGACGTGATGTATCAACTTCGCAGTGTTGCATTCAAACTGTGGGACTTCAGCTCACCACGATGATGTTGGGCTTACGTTGCAGGCCTTAGTCGTTGGGTTCAGAGAGGAGCACGGAACCGGAGCAGGCAGCAATGCGGTGTCGAAAAGCAGTGCCAGTTCTTGAGTCACTGAAGTTGGTGAGCTAGCTAGTAGCTAGTAGAAGAAGTCTTGGTTGGCCCTGAGACTGCAGAACAGGAGCCAAGCTCAATCCAAGACCTTGGAGAGCACTTGTGGGGAAGGTAGGGTCTTTCCAGCAGAGACAGGGGCCAGCAGGCAGCAGGGAAACAAGGAGGGCAGCAGTCCTTCCAGCAAAGCAGTCCAGATGAGTCTTTTGGGCAGCCAGGTAGACCCTCTGAAAGAGTCCAGTTCTAGAAGAAGTGTCTGATTTGGTGGGGTCAGAGACCCAGTATATATATCCAACAGTGCTTTTGAAGTGGGGGAAACTTCAAAGAGTGGTTTTGAAGTGCACAATGCCCCCTTTCAACGCAGCCCTGTTTGCCAGGATTCCTGTGGGGGGTTATTGTTCCTTTGTGTTGGGTCAGGCCACCAGCATCAGAAGTGAAGGGGAGACCCATTCAGCATGCAGAGGAAAGCAAATGTGGCTAAATGTCCTGTGTTTATGGCTGTCTGGATGAAATGCCCAGACGTGAATTAGAGGCAGGCTGTAAGGCACAGAAGGCAGTACGTGCTAAAATAGTAATATTAATTCAAACTTCACCAGTAAGCAGGATTGTCTATTAATATTCTGGCCATACTAAACATGACAGGGCTACTCCTCTCAGATCAGAATCTACCACTTAAAAGTATGTAAGAGCAGTTCTAATGCTGGCCTGTGAGAGGATCGGGCCTCACAGTAGTGAAAACGAATTTGTGAGTTTTTTCACTACCAGGAAATGTAGAACACATGGTACATGGCCTGCCTTTTACTTACATAGCACCCTGGCCTATGGGTTTCCTAGGGCCTACATTAGGGTGACATATGTAGAACAAGCATTTGCAATGCACTAGGGTCTCGCATTTGTCCGAGTTACAGCTATTACCAGTTGTAAACTCCCAACTGGGTTTTTCATGCCACGTTAAAAGAAAAAAACAGCGCGATCCCGCTGCTACATTTCACTCGTAATGAAACCTATCGGCAAAAGTGCAATTATGTACGTAACCGGCAAAAGTGCAATTAACTGTGTAATAGGGTCGATATTATGCAAAGCACTCGACTTCTGCCAAGCGAGATCGCACTGCGAAAATAGAGAAAAAGTAGTCCATAAACCTGACGGGAAACAGTAGGCCTCGCATGTTTTCTGTACTTGGTCGCCGCGCTCGAGGAGGGCTAACCACCAGAAAAGGCATGACGTTTGCGTGCCTTCCACTAATGAAAGCAAGCAGATTCTAACAGGCAAGCCCACGAACCAATGAAAGACACTGACATGACGTGGACGGGGCTCCGAGCCCTTTTCTAATTCCATAAGCGCCTCGCTAGCAATCCGCATGCGCAAGCGCCTGCAACGCAGGCTCGTCCCTAAAAAAGGGTATTTAAGGCTTGGCAAGTAGTTTGAAATGCCAAGTCGAAGTGGCAGTGAAACTGCACACACAAGCCTTGCAATGGCAGGCCTGAGACATGGTTAAGGGGCTACATATGTGGGGTGCACAGTCTGTGCTGCAGGCCCACTAGTAGCATTTAATTTACAGGTCCTGGGCACATTTAGTGCACATTACTAGGGATTCATATGTAAATTAAATATGTCAATTGGGTAGGAGCCAAGGTTACCATGTTCAGGGGATTGAGCACATGCACTTTAGCACTGGTCATCAGTGGTAAAACCAGCAAAAACAAGATCAGAAAAATGAAGGAAGGAAGGCAGGCAGAAAGTTGGGGGAAGACCACCCAAAGGCTGACAGGTTTAACAATATCTAATTTACAGGCCCTGGGCACATGTAGAGCACTTTTCTACAGACTTATAAGTAAATTAAATATGTCAGTTGTGGATGCACCAATCAAACCATATTTAGGGGCGAGAGCACATGCACTTTAGCACTGGCCAGCATGGTAAAGTGCTTGGGGTCCTAAGGGCAACAAAAACAAATCGGCACAAATGTGAGGCAAGCAGGCAAAATGCTTGGAGGAAGACCACCCTAAGGCTGTCAGGTATAACACATTTGGTTCATATTTTTCGCCATTAGAAGTGAAGATCTATGAAGGGGTTTTAGTGATGGGGAGAGGCCAAGAGGAGGGCAAAGCATCTTAAAATAGTGCTAGGGGGTTGGGTATCGTGGCTGTAGGAGATTATATTCTAATGGCAGACAAAAACAGAGAAAGGGGGTTAGAGTTAGATGCTGCAGAAGGAAGTTTGCATATGGACCAGCATGGGTCAGTATGAAACATATGGATTTAGCATGAGAAATATGTGTTGGCTAGGAGCTTGTTTATAGGTAGTTTTTCAAACTTTGGTTTAATGAAGGAAACAATGTTGGTTGTCTAAAATCAGTTGGAATGTTGTTCATGGTCTCCGGGTCAATCCCTCGGAAAAAGTGCGACAAATGTGTTTTTTGTTAAAGCGAAGGTATTGATGAATTATGTTCTGCTGAGAACCATTATATTTCCTCTAGGAATAGTTCATTTCATAGGTGGCTATGTGTTTATTTGTTATGTGAACTTCATTGACAATGGAGATTACAATGTAAAACAGTGTTGTTTTGAAGTTTGCCATTTCAGTGATTTTAGTAATGGTATATGGGTTTATATTTATGAGTGTCTGGGATTAGTCTTGCCGCAGCACAATGGACAGTTATTTAGGTGAATCACTGGGAGGCCCATGAAGAGGGAGTTCACACGGTATAGGCAGCATAGGACGTGTCTGTGCAGCTTGCTTATCGTCTTATTTTTGGATGAAGGGTTTAATTAACCTCACTTGTCTTACACGATAATGCGTGTTTTTGACATTGTTTGTATGTTTGCATCCATGTTAAGCTTGCAATCTTAAGTGATTCCAGTTGATTTAGAGTTAGTGATAATTTCTGATATATTGCAAGTTATTTTTCGATTTCTCTGCCTTTTGTGAGTTAGGTTACTTTAAGGGTCAGTGCTGACAATGAGAAATTCAATTTGTTTTCAGTTATTATTCCTCTGATTCTGACTCACCTAGATTTTTATTTGGTTTAGGCACTATCGAGGTAGTCAGTCTAGTGAGTGGAATTTATGCACACTTACTTAATTGAGCATAATTTGCATAATGGTAATAGGTGATGCCCAGCGAGTTCATGAGTGCGCTCGGTTGTTCAATATACAGATTGAAGAAGATAGATGCTAAAATGGAGCCTTATGGAATGCCTAAAGTTGTATATATCGGTGGGATGGGTGTGTCTTTTATGTTGACCGTGTGAAGGCATTCGGTGAGGGAGGATTCAAACTGTTTAAACTATTAATTTCTGGACAGTTTACGGAGGAACTCTGTCACATTAGTGGAATATTGGGAGGGGATGGCTACAATGTCTTCCCAATGTTAAAGGTCATTTCTGAGAAGTGAGTTGCAAGTTCTTTAGAGTGAGCTTAGAACTTTACACGACAATTAGATTTTAATGATTTTGAAAAGTTTCTTTGGGCGATGTTTGATTTGTTTTAATCGATTTTTCTATTCTATGAAATTTGCTTTGGTTTTGAACATATTGACTCTGTACTTCTTCAGCATTCCTTTGGAGTGTTTTGGTTGTAAAAAGAAGCATTTCTCGAATTTTTGCTCAACAGAATATGCTCTGTTTCTTTCTATATTAAACTCTGCCAAGTACCATCCTATGTTTTCCTTATTTTCAGTCTAGTAGTCTGGAGAAAGGCTAGTCCTCAAAGATTTTAGACAGTGGGTAGTTGTAGTGATCATGTTTCTGTGCTGTATGTGCTTGTTTATGTTCTGCTGCTGAGTGAGAATTTATTGTGATATGTTGGTGACTCTGTTCACAAGCAGTGAATAATGCTATGAGAAAGGATATTTGGAAGTAACTGTATCTTTAAGTGGCAGTAGGGGCATCCATTTTAAGTAGTGATTAAGTCCCACTACTATAGACATGTTTCTGGCATAATTAATGTAGGTTGTTCAAAAGAAAGGAGGTAGTGAACACCGCTCTGGGTCAGTTATCATATCATTGTAGGGTTAAGTCCCCCTAATACCGTGTATTCATTAGAGGATAGAAGCTAATTTTTCTTGCACCCAATCAGATCTTCAACATAAGTATGTATGAATGTATGAATATGTGTTATGTATGTGTATGATATTTCCATAGAGTGAACCTAGCCACAAGCCAAAGGAGCACTCTACAGCCTAAAAACTGTCAAAAACAAATGCTCACTTGATTCTGAGGATGGAAAATCAGACCGATGTCATCCTATACCTAGTATGATTTGTAAAGTGCAACATTTTCACCCGGTGGCAACCTGATGTTAAAAAAACACACGATACGGGACATAGGGCCAGATGTACGAAAAATCCAGTTTGCCATTTCCCAATTGCAAATCTCTTCGATTTGCTATTACAAAATCGCAAACTGTAATGTACTATAGTGCATTTAACATTGTTTGCAATTCACACATGCATTCCAAGAGACCGGCCTCAACAATATTCATGAGGCGGTTCGCAATTTACGACCCATTGAGAATGATCAGCACTCGCATGGATGGTGGCCTACTGGGGTCAGCAGACCACTATGTCTGTGACTGCTTTTTACATGAAGCAATTTTTTTTGTAATGCAGCCCGTTTTCCTTAAAGGAAAATGGGCTGCATTACAAAAAAAACTAAAAAGTTTTCTTTTCATTTTTTAACAGTAGGCAGTGGTCTGTGGGACCACTACCCGTGCCTGGTCTTAAAATTTCTTTCACCCAAATTCACAAAGGGGAAGGGGTCCCATTTGCGAATAGGTTACTACCTCCTCTACAGAGTCAGTAAAATATAAATGTTTTGAATCCGCATTCCGGTTGCACAATATTCATACATGCCAGTGCTATTCGGTATTAGGAATGAACGCCCTAAACATGCCCCTCCCTAATACTGAATTGCAAAAGCAAACTGCGATTTTGTAACAAGTTCCCGAGTCACATTTTGCCTTTTGTACATGGCAAAGTGTGTTTTACTGATGGGCCGTTTGCGACCGGTAAAATGATTCGTACATCTGACTTTTTGAAAAAGCCATGCTCCTAAAGTTTGTTTCCAAATTGACAACAGTAGTAAGGGAGCACTGTTTTGAGGTGGCAGCCACTCAAAATGGCTTTCCACTGATTGTAGTACATTTGACCATGGGGATTTTTTTTAACAAACATTTGTCTGCAGATCTAAGAAAGCGAGAGAAAGTATGCCTGTGTAAACGGTGAGACAACCGAGTATGTCCCTGATCATGCAGAGGTTTACCTACCAGACATATTTTTCTTATTACATTAAATCCAGTTTTCTACCGCAGAAAGGCAGTTGTGAAAACTGGAGACACTTACATCTAGATTACCTGTAATTTTAAACAGCATTTGAGTTTCATTTGCATACACGAAAAAGTAAAGCCAAAAGCCTGTGTAAGGTGAGCTAGAGGGATGTACTAATAAATAGCAACAGGGAAACATAGAACTCTGGGGGAACACCAATCTTAAATGTTTTTGTCGAAAAATTGAAAGATGAAAAATACCTTCATGAGTTCGGTCTATTAAAAAAACTGTAAAACCATTTTAAAGCACGTTTTTGGACGTGGAAATCCTTCACCATAGATAGCAAAATCCGAAATCTGATAGTCTGTGAAAAACTGCCAACAGTCTCAAAGGGATTAAAACAGCCAGAAGATTATGATGCGTGCAGTGGTATAATTCACCTATGGCGGCTACCACCACTATCTTAGTGCTGCACACCCACATGAAACCCAGCTTGCATAGAATGCAGCAGGTGATTGGTTTCCACATATTCCGATATTTAAATAACGAAAGTCTTCCCTAGTAATTTGGCCATTATAAGGGAGTTGGGAGATGGGGTGATAATTTCCTAAAAGGCTTGCACAAGAGATGGCTGTAAGGAAATGCCTCCTTGGCATGGTTACCCCCTGACTTTTTGCCTTTGCTGATGCTATGTTTTGAATTGAAAGTGTGCTGAGGCCTGCTAACCAGGCCCCAGCACCAGTGTTCTTTCCCTAACCTGTACTTTTGATTCCACAATTGGCACACCCTGGCATCCAGATAAGTCCCTTGTAACTGGTACCTCTGGTACCAAGGGCCCTGATGCCAGGGAAGGTCTCTAAGGGATGCAGCATGTATTATGCCACCCTAAGAGACCCCTCACTCAGCACAGACACACTGCTTACCAGCTTGTGTGTGCTAGTGAGAACAAAATGAGTAAGTCGACATGGCACTCCCCTCAGGGTGCCATGCCAGCCTCTCACTGCCTATGCAGTATAGGTAAGACACCCCTCTAGTAGGCCTTACAGCCCTAAGGCAGGGTGCACTATACCATAGGTGAGGGTACCAGTGCATGAGCACTGTGCCCCTACAGTGTCTAAGCAAAACCTTAGACATTGTAAGTGCAGGGTAGCCATAAGAGTATATGGTCTGGGAGTCTGTTTTACACGAACTCCACAGCACCATAATGGCTACACTGAAAACTGGGAAGTTTGGTATCAAACTTCTCAGCACAATAAATGCACACTGATGCCAGTGTACATTTTATTGTAAAATACACCACAGAGGGCACCTTAGAGGTGCCCCCTGAAACTTAACCGACTATCTGTGTAGGCTGACTGGTTCCAGCAGCCTGCCACACTAGAGACATGTTGCTGGCCCCATGAGGAGAGTGCCTTTGTCACTCTGAGGCCAGTAACAAAGCCTGCACTGGGTGGAGATGCTAACACCTCCCCCAGGCAGGAGCTGTAACACCTGGCGGTGAGCCTCAAAGGCTCACCCCTTTGTCACAGCCCAGCAGGGCACTCCAGCTTAGTGGAGTTGCCCGCCCCCTCCGGCCACGGCCCCCACTTTTGGCGGCAAGGCTGGAGGGAACAAAGAAAGCAACAAGGAGGAGTCACTGGCCAGTCAGGACAGCCCCTAAGGTGTCCTGAGCTGAGGTGACTCTAACTTTTAGAAATCCTCCATCTTGCAGATGGAGGATTCCCCCAATAGGATTAGGGATGTGACCCCCTCCCCTTGGGAGGAGGCACAAAGAGGGTGTACCCACCCTCAGGGCTAGTAGCCATTGGCTACTAACCCCCCAGACCTAAACACGCCCGTAAATTTAGTATTTAAGGGCTCTCCCTGAACCTAGAAATTAGATTCCTGCAACAACAAGAAGAAGGACTGCCTAGCTGAAAACCCCTGCAGAGGAAGACCAGAAGACAACAACTGCCTTGGCTCCAGAAACTCACTGGCCTGTCTCCTGCCTTCCAAAGAACTCTGCTCCAGCGACGCCTTCCAAAGGGACCAGCGACCTCTGAATCCTCTGAGGACTGCCCTGCTTTGACGACGACAAGAAACTACCGAGGACAGCGGACCTGCTCCAAAAAGACTGCAACTTTATCCAAAGAAGCAGCTTTAAAGAACCCTGCAATCTCCCCGCAAGAAGCGTGAGACTTGCAACACTGCACCCGGCGACCCCGACTCGGCTGGTGGAGAACCAACACCTCAGGGAGGACCCCCGGACTACTCTACGACTGTGAGTACCAAAACCTGTCCCCCCTGAGCCCCCACAGCGCCGCCTGCAGAGGGAATCCCGAGGCTTCCCCTGACCGCGACTCTCTGAAACCTAAGTCCCGACGCCTGGAAAAGACCCTGCACCCGCAGCCCCCAGGACCTGAAGGACCGGACTTTCACTGCAGAAGTGACCCCCAGGAGTCCCTCTCCCTTGCCCAAGTGGAGGTTTCCCCGAGGAAGCCCCCCCCTTGCCTGCCTGCAGCGCTGAAGAGATCCCTTGATCTCTCATTGACTTCCATTGCGAACCCGACGTTTGTTCTAACACTGCACCCGGCCGCCCCCGCGCCGCTGAGGGTGAAATTTCTGTGTGGGCTTGTGTCCCCCCCGGTGCCCTACAAAACCCCCCTGGTCTGCCCCCCGAAGACGCGGGTACTTACCTGCTGGCAGACTGGAACCGGGGCACCCCCTTCTCTCCATTGAAGCCTATGCGTTTTGGGCACCACTTTGAACTCTGCACCTGACTGGCCCTGAGCTGCTGGTGTGGTAACTTTGGGGTTGCTCTGAACCCCCAACGGTGGCCTACCTTGGACCAAGAACTGAACCCTGTAAGTGTCTTACTTACCTGGTAAAACTAACAAAAACTTACCTCCCCCAGGAACTGTGAAAATTGCACTGTGTCCACTTTTGAAATAGCTATTTGTGAATAACTTGAAAAGTATACATGCAATTGAAATGATTCAAAGTTCCTAATGTACTTACCTGCAATACCTTTCAAACAAGATATTACATGTTAAATTTGAACCTGTGGTTCTTAAAATAAACTAAGAAAAGATATTTTTCTATAACAAAACCTATTGGCTGGATTTGTCTCTGAGTGTGTGTACCTCATTTATTGTCTATGTGTATGTACAACAAATGCTTAACACTACTCCTTGGATAAGCCTACTGCTCGACCACACTACCACAAAATAGAGCATTAGTATTATCTCTTTTTACCACTATTTTACCTCTAAGGGGAACCCTTGGACTCTGTGCATGCTATTCCTTACTTTGAAATAGCACATACAGAGCCAACTTCCTACATTGGTGGATCAGCGGTGGGGTACAAGACTTTGCATTTGCTGGACTACTCAGCCAATACCTGATCACACGACAAATTCCAAAATTGTCATTAGAAATTGATTTTTTGCAATTTGAAAAGTTTTCTAAATTCTTAAAAGTCCTGCTAGGGCCTTGTGTTAGTCCCTGTTAGCATTTCTTTTAGAGTTTAAAAGTTTGTTAAAAGTTTGAATTAGATTCTAGAACCAGTTTAGTTTCTTAAAAAGTATTCCAACTTTTAGAAGCATAATGTCTAGCACAGATGTGAATGTGGTGGAACTCGACACCACACCTTACCTCCATCTACAGATGAGAGAGCTAAGGTCACTCTGTAAACTAAAGAAAATAGCAATGGGCTCCAAACCTACCAAAGTACAGCTCCAGGAGCTTTTGGCAGAGTTTGAAAAAGCCAACCCCTCTGAGGATGGCAACACAGAGGATGAAGATAGTGACTTGGAGGGAAATTCCCCCCCTCCAGTCCTACTTAGGGAGAACAGGGCTTCTCAAGCCCTGACTCCACAAATAATAGTCAGAGATGCAGGTTCCCTCACAGGAGGGACCAACAACTCTGAAATCACTGAGGATAACTCCAGTGAAGAGGACATCCAGTTAGCCAGGATGGCCAAAAGATTGGCTTTGGAAAGACAGATCCTAGCCATAGAAAGGGAAAGACAAGAGATGGGCCTAGGACCCATCAATGGTGGCAGCAACATAAATAGGGTCGGAGATTCTCCTGACATGTTGAAAATCCCTAAAGGGATTGTAACTAAATATGAAGATGGTGATGACATCACCAAATGGTTCACAGCTTTTGAGAGGGCTTGTGTAACCAGAAAAGTGAACAAATCTCACTGGGGTGCTCTCCTTTGGGAAATGTTCACAGGAAAGTGTAGGGATAGACTCCTCACACTCTCTGGAAAAGATGCAGAATCTTATGACCTCATGAAGGGTACCCTGATTGAGGGCTTTGGATTCTCCACTGAGGAGTATAGGATTAGATTCAGGGGGGCTCAAAAATCCTCGAGCCAGACCTGGGTTGACTTTGTAGACTACTCAGTAAAAACACTAGATGGTTGGATTCAAGGCAGTGGTGTAAGTAATTATGATGGGCTGTACAATTTATTTGTGAAAGAACACCTGTTAAGTAATTGTTTCAATGACAAACTGCATCAGCATCTGGTGGACCTAGGACCAATTTCTCCCCAAGAATTGGGAAAGAAGGCGGACCATTGGGTCAAGACTAGGGTGTCCAAAACTTCCACAGGGGGTGACCAAAAGAAAGGGGTCACAAAACCTCCCCAGGGGAAAGGTGGTGAGACAACCAAAAATAAAAATAGTAAAGAGTCTTCTACAGGCCCCCAAAAACCTGCACAGGAGGGTGGGCCCAGAGCCTCTTCACAAAACAATCCTGGGTACAAGGGTAAAAACTTTGATCCCAAAAAGGCCTGGTGTCGAAACTGTAGTCAGTCTGGACACCAAACTGGAGACAAGGCCTGTCCCAAGAAAGATACCACTTCTAACTCCCATCCAGCTAAAACTGGAATGGCCAGTCTCCAAGTGGGATCAACAGTGTGCCCAGAGCAAATCAGGTGTCACACTGAAGCTACATTAGTCTCTGAGGGTGGGGTGGATTTAGCCACACTGGCTGCCTGGCCCCCTAACATGCAAAAATACAGGCAGCAGCTCTTAATTAATGGGACAAGTGTAGAGGGCCTGAGGGATACAGGTGCCAGTGTCACTATGGTGACAGAGAAACTGGTTTCCCCTGGCCAATACCTGACTGGACAAACTTATCCAGTCACCAATGCTGACAATCAGACTAAAGTACATCCCATGGCAATGGTAACTTTAGAGTGGGGAGGGGTCAATGGCCTGAAACAGGTGGTGGTCTCCTCAAATATCCCAGTAGACTGTTTGCTTGGAAATGACCTGGAGTCCTCAGCATGGGCTGAGGTAGAACTGAAAACCCATGCAGCCATGCTGGGTATCCCTGAACTGGTGTGTGTCAAGACTAGGGCACAGTGCAAGGCACAGGGTGAAAAAGTAGAGCTGGAGTCTGGAAGAATGGCCCAGCCTACCAAGAGAAAAGGAAAGTCAGCTGGGAAACCAGCTGCAACACAACACCAAAAAGAGAACCTCTCTTCTCAGGAAGAAGTTCTGCCCTCTGAGGGAACTGAGCCTATGGAGCTGGAACCTTATCAGGTTGAGCTCTTGGGCCCAGGGGGACCCTCAAGGGAAGAGTTGTGTAAGGGACAAGAAACCTGTCCCTCTCTTGAAGGCCTTAGGCAGCAAGCTGCTGAAGAGTCCAAAGGCAAGAAAAATGGAACACATAGGGTCTATTGGGAAGATGGACTCCTGTACACTGAGGCAAGAGATCCCAAACCTGGTGCCACTAGGAGAGTGGTAGTGCCTCAGGGTTTCAGAGAGTTTATTCTGACCTTAGCACATGATATTCCCCTTGCTGGGCATTTGGGACAAACCAAGACGTGGGAGAGGTTAGTCAACCACTTCTACTGGCCCAATATGTCCCAGAAGGTTAAGGAGTTTTGCCTCTCCTGCCCCACCTGTCAAGCCAGTGGTAAGACAGGTGGGCATCCAAAGGCCCCCCTCATTCCACTTCCAGTGGTGGGGGTCCCCTTTGAAAGAGTGGGTGTGGACATAGTTGGTCCACTAGAACCTCCCACAGCCTCAGGAAATATGTACATCCTAGTAGTAGTGGATCATGCTACTAGGTATCCTGAAGCTATTCCCCTTAGGTCGACTACTGCCCCTGCAGTAGCCAAGGCCCTCATTGGTATCTTTACCAGAGTGGGTTTCCCTAAGGAGGTGGTTTCTGACAGAGGTACCAACTTCATGTCAGCATACCTAAAACACATGTGGAATGAGTGTGGAGTGACTTACAAATTCACTACACCCTACCATCCACAAACTAATGGCCTTGTTGAGAGATTCAACAAGACATTAAAGGGCATGATCATGGGGCTCCCAGAAAAACTCAAAAGGAGATGGGATGTCCTCCTGCCATGTCTGCTTTTCGCTTACAGAGAGGTGCCTCAGAAGGGAGTAGGATTCTCACCCTTTGAACTTCTGTTTGGCCACCCTGTAAGGGGACCACTTGCTCTTGTTAAAGAAGGCTGGGAGAGACCTCTTCATGAGCCTAAACAAGACATAGTGGACTATGTACTTGGCCTTCGCTCAAGGATGGCAGAGTACATGGAAAAGGCAAGTAAAAACCTTGAGGCCAGCCAACAACTCCAGAAGTTGTGGTATGACCAAAAGGCTGCACTGGTTGAATTTCAACCAGGGCAGAAAGTCTGGGTTCTGGAGCCTGTGGCTCCCAGGGCACTCCAGGACAAATGGAGTGGCCCTTACCCAGTACTAGAAAGGAAGAGTCAAGTCACCTACCTGGTGGACCTGGGCACAAGCAGGACCCCCAAGAGGGTGATCCATGTGAACCGCCTTAAGCTCTTCCATGACAGGGCTGATGTAAATCTGTTGATGGTGACAGATGAGGACCAGGAAGCTGAGAGTGAACCTCTCCCTGATCTCCTCTCATCAGACCCTAAAGATGGCTCTGTAGATGGAGTGATCTACTCAGACACCCTCTCTAGCCAACAGCAGTCTGACTGTAGGAAGGTCCTGCAGCAGTTTGCTGAACTCTTTTCCCTAACCCCTGGTCAGACACACCTGTGTACCCATGATGTGGACACAGGAGACAGCATGCCTGTCAAAAACAAAATCTTTAGACAGTCTGACCAAGTTAAGGAAAGCATCAAGGTGGAAGTCCACAAGATGCTGGAATTGGGAGTAATTGAGTACTCTGACAGCCCCTGGGCTAGCCCAGTGGTCTTAGTCCCCAAACCTCACACCAAAGAAGGTAAGAGAGAGATGAGGTTTTGTGTGGACTACAGAGGTCTCAACTCTGTCACCAAGACAGATGCTCATCCCATTCCTAGAGCTGATGAGCTAATAGACAAATTAGGGGCTGCCAAATTCTTAAGTACCTTTGACTTAACAGCAGGGTACTGGCAAATCAAAATGGCCCCTGGAGCAAAAGAAAAGACAGCATTCTCCACACCTGATGGGCATTATCAGTTCACTGTTATGCCCTTTGGTTTAAAGAATGCCCCTGCCACCTTCCAAAGGTTGGTGAATCAAGTCCTTGCTGGGCTGGAATCCTTTAGTGCAGCTTATCTTGATGATATTGCTGTCTTCAGCTCCACCTGGCAGGATCACCTGGTCCACCTGAAGAAGGTTTTGAAGGCTCTGCAATCTGCAGGCCTCTCCATCAAGGCATCCAAATGCCAGATAGGGCAGGGAACTGTGGTTTACTTGGGACACCTTGTAGGTGGAGGCCAAGTTCAGCCACTCCAACCCAAGATCCAGACTATTCTGGACTGGGTAGCTCCAAAAACCCAGACTCAAGTCAGGGCATTCCTTGGCTTGACTGGGTACTATAGGAGGTTTGTGAAGGGATATGGATCCATTGTGACAGCCCTCACAGAACTCACCTCCAAGAAAATGCCCAAGAAAGTAAACTGGACTGTAGAATGCCAACAGGCCTTTGACACCCTGAAACAAGCTATGTGCACAGCACCAGTTCTAAAAGCTCCAGATTACTCCAAGCAGTTCATTGTGCAAACAGATGCCTCTGAACATGGGATAGGGGCAGTTTTGTCCCAAACAAATGATGATGGCCTTGACCAGCCTGTTGCTTTCATTAGCAGGAGGTTACTCCCCAGGGAGCAGCGTTGGAGTGCCATTGAGAGGGAGGCCTTTGCTGTGGTTTGGTCCCTGAAGAAGCTGAGACCATACCTCTTTGGTACTCACTTCCTAGTTCAGACTGACCACAGACCTCTCAGATGGCTGATGCAAATGAAAGGTGAAAATCCAAAACTGTTGAGGTGGTCCATCTCCCTACAGGGAATGGACTTTATAGTGGAACACAGACCTGGGACTGCCCATGCCAATGCAGATGGCCTTTCCAGGTTCTTCCACTTAGAAAATGAAGACTCTCTTGGGAAAGGTTAGTCTCATCCTCTTTCGTTTGGGGGGGGGGGGGTTGTGTAAGGAAATGCCTCCTTGGCATGGTTACCCCCTGACTTTTTGCCTTTGCTGATGCTATGTTTTGAATTGAAAGTGTGCTGAGGCCTGCTAACCAGGCCCCAGCACCAGTGTTCTTTCCCTAACCTGTACTTTTGATTCCACAATTGGCACACCCTGGCATCCAGATAAGTCCCTTGTAACTGGTACCTCTGGTACCAAGGGCCCTGATGCCAGGGAAGGTCTCTAAGGGCTGCAGCATGTATTATGCCACCCTAAGAGACCCCTCACTCAGCACAGACACACTGCTTACCAGCTTGTGTGTGCTAGTGAGAACAAAATGAGTAAGTCGACATGGCACTCCCCTCAGGGTGCCATGCCAGCCTCTCACTGCCTATGCAGTATAGGTAAGACACCCCTCTAGCAGGCCTTACAGCCCTAAGGCAGGGTGCACTATATCATAGGTGAGGGTACCAGTGCATGAGCACTGTGCCCCTACAGTGTCTAAGCAAAACCTTAGACATTGTAAGTGCAGGGTAGCCATAAGAGTATATGGTCTGGGAGTCTGTTTTACACGAACTCCACAGCACCATAATGGCTACACTGAAAACTGGGAAGTTTGGTATCAAACTTCTCAGCACAATAAATGCACACTGATGCCAGTGTACATTTTATTGTAAAATACACCACAGAGGGCACCTTAGAGGTGCCCCCTGAAACTTAACCGACTATCTGTGTAGGCTGACTGGTTCCAGCAGCCTGCCACACTAGAGACATGTTGCTGGCCCCATGAGGAGAGTGCCTTTGTCACTCTGAGGCCAGTAACAAAGCCTGCACTGGGTGGAGATGCTAACACCTCCCCCAGGCAGGAGCTGTAACACCTGGCGGTGAGCCTCAAAGGCTCACCCCTTTGTCACAGCCCAGCAGGGCACTCCAGCTTAGTGGAGTTGCCCGCCCCCTCCGGCCACGGCCCCCACTTTTGGCGGCAAGGCTGGAGGGAACAAAGAAAGCAACAAGGAGGAGTCACTGGCCAGTCAGGACAGCCCCTAAGGTGTCCTGAGCTGAGGTGACTCTAACTTTTAGAAATCCTCCATCTTGCAGATGGAGGATTCCCCCAATAGGATTAGGGATGTGACCCCCTCCCCTTGGGAGGAGGCACAAAGAGGGTGTACCCACCCTCAGGGCTAGTAGCCATTGGCTACTAACCCCCCAGACCTAAACACGCCCGTAAATTTAGTATTTAAGGGCTCTCCCTGAACCTAGAAATTAGATTCCTGCAACAACAAGAAGAAGGACTGCCTAGCTGAAAACCCCTGCAGAGGAAGACCAGAAGACAACAACTGCCTTGGCTCCAGAAACTTACCGGCCTGTCTCCTGCCTTCCAAAGAACTCTGCTCCAGCGACGCCTTCCAAAGGGACCAGCGACCTCTGAATCCTCTGAGGACTGCCCTGCTTCGACGACGACAAGAAACTCCCGAGGACAGCGGACCTGCTCCAAAAAGACTGCAACTTTATCCAAAGAAGCAGCTTTAAAGAACCCTGCAATCTCCCCGCAAGAAGCGTGAGACTTGCAACACCGCACCCGGCGACCCCGACTCGGCTGGTGGAGAACCAACACCTCAGGGAGGACCCCCGGACTACTGTACGACTGTGAGTACCAAAACCTGTCCCCCCTGAGCCCCCACAGCGCCGCCTGCAGAGGGAATCCCGAGGCTTCCCCTGACCGCGACTCTCTGAAACCTAAGTCCCGACGCCTGGAAAAGACCCTGCACCCGCAGCCCCCAGGACCTGAAGGACCGGACTTTCACTGCAGAAGTGACCCCCAGGAGTCCCTCTCCCTTGCCCAAGTGGAGGTTTCCCCGAGGAAGCCCCCCCCTTGCCTGCCTGCAGCGCTGAAGAGATCCCTTGATCTCTCATTGACTTCCATTGCGAACCCGACGCTTGTTCTAACACTGCACCCGGCCGCCCCCGCGCCGCTGAGGGTGAAATTTCTGTGTGGGCTTGTGTGTCCCCCAGTGCCCTACAAAACCCCCCTGGTCTGCCCCCCGAAGACGCGGGTACTTACCTGCTGGCAGACTGGAACCGGGGCACCCCCTTCTCTCCATTGAAGCCTATGCGTTTTGGGCACCACTTTGAACTCTGCACCTGACCGGCCCTGAGCTGCTGGTGTGGTAACTTTGGGTTGCTCTGAACCCCCAACGGTGGGCTACCTTGGACCAAGAACTGAACCCTGTAAGTGTCTTACTTACCTGGTAAAACTAACAAAAACTTACCTCCCCCAGGAACTGTGAAAATTGCACTAAGTGTCCACTTTTGAAATAGCTATTTGTGAATAACTTGAAAAGTATACATGCAATTGAAATGATTCAAAGTTCCTAATGTACTTACCTGCAATACCTTTCAAACAAGATATTACATGTTAAATTTGAACCTGTGGTTCTTAAAATAAACTAAGAAAAGATATTTTTCTATAACAAAACCTATTGGCTGGATTTGTCTCTGAGTGTGTGTACCTCATTTATTGTCTATGTGTATGTACAACAAATGCTTAACACTACTCCTTGGATAAGCCTACTGCTCGACCACACTACCACAAAATAGAGCATTAGTATTATCTCTTTTTACCACTATTTTACCTCTAAGGGGAACCCTTGGACTCTGTGCATGCTATTCCTTACTTTGAAATAGCACATACAGAGCCAACTTCCTACAATGGCATTTTTAGCTGGGGAGCTATTTGGCCAAATGTTTGAGCATTAGGGCCAAGCCAACCAACAAAGAAGTATGATTAATGATCTCACACGTGAACTTTCAAGTAAAAAAATATTTTTTATGACATTTAGCCAGAAAATGCTGCAAGATGACCAGAGGACATGCCTTTTTCGACTATTGAAATAAAATTGCCTATTCCTTTAGCAGAGAGGCCAGAAGGAGGACAGGAAAGCAGCAAGGAGGGGGAATCCCAGTTGATAAAACTTTCACAGGTGGACTTCTGTTCTTTAAGTTTAGAGATCACATTAAGCATTTTATCCGAAAATAAGTCAGCCAGTTGCTTACATCTGAACCAGAGTGTTTGGTCATAATTTTTTTTAATACAATTTTTATTGAGTTTCGACAATGTACAATTCAATGGGAATCAACACAAGATATCCTTTACATCATAGTGTGAATTTTCATAAGTATTCTGATACATTTATACTATGTTTGCTATATCCAGAAACAATGAACTTATACATTTCCCAACTCCACCCTCCCCCATGGCTGTTCAGTGTAAAGAGACATATCTCGTATTTCCAATACATATTTTGAATTTAGGGCTTCTGTGGTGCAAGCATCATCATTCAAGACATTCAGTGGGCAGTATGGATGTGGTCGCCAGGTCTCTCTCTGGGTCGTGTGTGGATAGCACAACTACTGGTTTGAGCTCGTGATAGGTTAAATTCCTTACGCTCCATGTGACATAACCCAACATCATCATTTTTCAAGCCTCTCCGTTAGCTTCTGTTACCTCTACTGGTTCACCCAAAGCTCTGGTAACATCTATCCCTATGCTGCTAAATCTGCTTTAAGGTAGTCATCGTGACACACAGATTTCCTCAGCCACCGCCCGTTCTGACATATCGCGCCACCACTCACTGTAAATCAGTGCGAGGTCATTCATTCATTTGATAGCAATTTGTCTTTTAGCTAGTACTAACCCAAGCATCACAAACTTATGGCTAGGTTTTTTCTTAGGCGGGGCAGAAAGCAAGCTCAGCAACACCTGCCTGGGGCTATGTCGGATCTCCCAACGTCTTTCCAGTAGGGCCCAATTAGGGAGCAGCTCCATACCAAATTGCAAAGTCAGCTGCTGGTATTCTGCATCCTGAACATCTATATGTGTGGTCAGGGTAAATAGCGTGTAGTGTCCTGGGTGTAAGATACACTTGGTGTGTGTAATTATACTGTGTAAGTATAAAGCGGGCATTAGAGCTAATTGTACGCACTCCCATGTGGACTTTCTCACAGTCTCGGTCAGGGATAGCGTCACCCAACATTTCCTCCCATCTATCTCGAACCCTGGGTGTTATTTTAGGAAGAACTTCTGTGAGGGCTCGATATAAATGGGTAATCAGTGAGCGACATCCCAATAGGTCCAGTAATCCCGTCAAAGTTAGAGAAGGCAAGGGTTCTTCTGGGAAGGAAGGCCAGATTCCATGTACTGTAGCTGATATCTTAGCATATTGTAAATATTGACCAGGACCCAGTCTAAATGAGTCCACTGCTTCCTCCTGTGTGATAAAGTTGCTGCCTAGATGCAGGTCTCCCAGCATATCGCATCCCCCCATCCCACCACCTCTGAATCAACATAGTCATTGTTATGTCTGCAAACGGTTTCAATGCCCATATCGGCATGTTACGCACATAAGGCTTTCTACGAATCACCATTGTAACCATCTGTTCCCAGACATTCCACACCTTGCATATCAGAAATGGGGTCATTGCTGGTACATGTTTTCCACAGATGAGCAGCACAGGGAGCGTGCCGTCCCCATGGGTGTCCCACAGAAGACACTTTTCCAAATGTCGTCCTCATCTAGCCAATGCACCACTTGTTGTAGGTGCAATGCCAGATAACAAAGCTACAATTTGGGGAGCTCAATACCTCTCCGTTCCATGCCTGTTTGAGCATAGCCAATCCTACTCGCTTGTGTTTATCTGCCCACAGGAGTTCTGCAATTAAGCTGTCTAGTTCATGAAAGTATCTCCTGGGTATCTCGTATAATGTATTTTGAAGGATATACAAACAGCGGGGCAATACTACCATTTTAACCAGGGAAGCTCTGCCCATTAAGGTAAGCAGGGGATCTTTCCAGAAGCGCACCGACGCACACAATTCCTCACTACTCTGCCAATGTTAAGGTCTAGAAAGTATTGTTTCTCAAAGGCTAGTTTAATTCTTAAATATTTATGGCCTGCAGCACCCCATGGCATTGACGTCTAGGAGAAGGCTGAGTTCTGTTCCGGCTAGTGTACCCAAAGGTAACAAGCGGGATTTGTGTTGGTTAACTCCTAGGTCCAACCCTTCCCCAAACATTTGCAGGGCATCCATTAATATCAGAATCAACTCTGTCGGGTTGCACAAGTGTATTAGGGCATTGTCTGCGTACATGTGTGTAGTGTCACTGTTAGACCTGACAGCCTTAGGATGGTCACCCCTAACTTTTTGCCTGCCTCCCTCCACTTTTTGGACACTGTTTTTGCTGGCATTTAGACTCTGCGCACTTTACCACTGCTAACCAGTGCTAAAGTGCATATGCTCTCTCCCTTTAAACATGGTTATCTTGGATCATACCTGACTGGACTATTTCATTTACTTATAGGTCCCTAGTAATGTGCACTATATGTGCCTAGGGTCGGTAGATTAATTGCTACTAGTGGGCCTGCAGCACTGGTTGTGCCACCCACTTAAGTAGCCCCTTTTCCTTGTCTCAGGCCTGCCATTGCATGGCCTGTGTGTGCAGTTTCACTGACAGCTCGACTTGGCATTTAAAAGTACTTGCCAAGCCTAAGCCTCCCCTTTCTCCACATATAAGTCACCTCTAATGTGTGCCCTAGGTAACCCCTAGAGCAGGGTGCTGTGTGGGGGAAAGGTAGGACATGTACCTGTGTAGTTTACATGTCCTGGTAGTGTAAAACTCCTAAATTAGTTTTGCACTACTGTGAGGCCTGCTCCCTTCATAGGCTAACATTGGGGCTGCCCTCATACAATATTGAAGTGGTATCTGCTGATCTGAAAGGAGTAGGAAGGTCATATTTAGTATGGCCAGAATAGTAATACTAAATCCTGCTGACTGGTGAAGTTGGATTTAATATTACTATTCTAGAAATGCCACTTTTAGAAAGTGAGCATTTCTTTGCACTTAAATCGTTCTGTGCCTTACAATCCACGTCTGGCTGGGCTTGGTTGACAGCTCCTTGTGCATTCACTCAGACACACCCCAAACACAGGGTACTCAGCCTCACTTGCATACATCTGCATTTTGAATGGGTCTTCCTGGGGTGGGAGGGTGGAGGGCCTGCTCTCACACAAAGGACTGCCACACCCCTACTGGGACCCTGGCAGACAGGATTGGACTGAAAGGGGACCTGGTGCACTTCTTAGCCACTCTTTGAAGTCTCCCTCACTTCAAAGCCACATTTGGGTATAAAACAGGGCCTCTGCCCTACCTCATCAGACACTTGCTGGAGAAGAAACCAGAACCTGCATCCTGCCAAGAAAAACTGCCTGGCTGCCTAAAGGACTCACCTGACTGCTTTCTACAAAGGCCTGCTGCCTTGCTGTTGCCCTGCTGCCTTGCTGAACTCTTGTCTGGCTGTGAAAGTGCTCTCCAAGGGCTTGGATAGAGCTTGCCTCTTGTTCCCTGAAGTCTCGACGCGACGCCTTCGGGACGACCGGAACTTCGATGCACGGCCTCGCAAGGACAACGCCGCCCGACCTCCAGAGGAGAAATCGATGCGACGCCTGCCCTGAGAGCGAAACTTCGACGCGCAGCCCCGCAGATCGACGCGCAGCCCGAAACCAAGCAGGAGAATCCACGCACAGACCCGGGACATCTGGTAATCCCCACGATCCACAGATAGAGACTGTCCGCGCGCAGGATAACGACGCACGACTTCCCCGCGTGAAAAATAACGACGCAAGTCCGTGTGTGCTGGGGAGAAATCAACGCACACACCATTTTTCCACGTATCTCTTCTTCTGTGGCCCTCTGAGGAGATTTTCTACTCCAAACTAGGTACTTTGTGCTTGAAAGAGACTTTGTTTGCTTTTTAAAGACTTAAGACACTTTGGGGGTTATTCTAACTTTGGAGGAGGTGTTAATCCGTCCCAAAAGTGACGGAAAAGTGACGGATTTACCACCAGCCGTATTACGAGTCCATTATATCCTATGGAACTCGTAATACGGCTGGTGGTATATCCGTCACTTTACCGTCACTTTTGGGACGGATTAACACTCCTCCAAAGTTAGAATAACCCCTTTTATATCACTTTTCAGTGATATCTCTACAAATTCACATTGCAACTTAATTCGTTTTGACCTACAATTATCCTGATAAATATTATATATTTTTCTAAACACTGAGTGGTGTATTTTTGTGGTGCTATATGGTGGTATTGTATGATTTATTGCACAAATACTACACACATTGCCTTCTAAGTTAAGCCTGACTGCTCGTGCCAAGCTACCAGAGGGTGGGCACAGGATAATCTTGGATTGTTTGTAACTTACCCTGACTAGAGTGAGGGTTTTTGCTTGGACAGAGGGTAACCTGACTGCCAACCAAAAACCCCATTTCTAACATTGGTGATCAGTGGTGAGGATAGGACTTGTATTTGTGCAGTGACATACAGTAGCTAAGTATTTCACTACCTACCCACAGTTGAAGGTCAACTTGATTTTTATCTCTTTTTGCAAATTCGTTTTTTTCCTGACAATTTTCAAAAACTAAATCCTCACTCAACATGTCTCTGACTGGGTCTCAGATAGGAGACTTTGACCTAGTCCTGTTGGATACATATACAGTCAAACAACTAAAAGGGTTCTGCAGAGCAATGAGGGTATCTACCCAAGGGGCCTCCAAAAAGGAGAAGTTGCACTAAGGGCTCATGAGGTTCCTGAAGGGCAATGGGGGGTAGCTATGTGGGGTTATGTGCCGCCATTGGGGAGGGACACACTTCTCACATTGGATCAACCGGATCAAAACACATACCCACTTCAGAAAGCCACTTTACTTGCCAAGTTTGGGCTGACCCCTGAGGGATACCGTCAGAGGTTCAGGGACAGCACCAAACAAACCACACAAACATGGGTAGATTTCTTTGACTTTTCCAGTAAGGCACTGAATGGATGGGTGCGGGGCAACAAAGTAGATAATTATAAAGGACTATATGACTTGATTCTGAGAGAGCATATACTCAATGTTACCGATACAGAGTTGCGCCAGCACTTGGTAGATAGTAAGCTGACTGATCCCAGGAAGCTTGCTGAGGAGGTGGACCTCTGGGTTAGCACCAGAGTGTCCAAAAAGGTACCTGGGGGGGACACCCACAAAGGTGGTCAGGGTTCCCAACAGAAGAAAGAGGGGGGAGATAAACTTACAGATAAGGAACTCTCAAAAGGCCCCCAAAAGAATTCCCAGGGAGGGGGTGGCAACCATTCCTTTTCCAGATTTGGGAAAAAGCCAGGGACGTATGATAGGTCAGGGAAATCCAACCCCACAAGCATGGAGTGTTACCAGTATGGTCACTATAAAGGCGACCCCCAGTGCTCCAAGAGGGCACTGTCCACTACCGGACAGACACCTGGGTTGACTAGTGTAGCGCTTGGGGGGGGGATGGACCCAGATAGCTTTGGGGAACAGGTAGAGATTTCCCTAGTGTCCCTGGGAGAAGGAGAGATGGTGCCCAAAGCCCACATGCCCCAAAATACTTCCAAGTACAGGCAGTGGGTCACCATTGATGGGCAGAAGGTGGAGGCTCTGCGTGACACAGGAGCCAGTATGACTACTATCAAGAGTCAGCTGGTGTCAACAGAGCAGATAGTCCCTAATACATTACACCAGGTCATAGTCGCTGACAATCGTGAGAGTCACCTACCGGTGGCTCTGGTTCCCTTTGAGTGGAGGGGGGTCTCTGGTACTCTGAAGGTAGCTGTGAGTCCTGCCATGCCTGTAGATTGTCTGTTAGGCAATGATCTTGAGCATACTGCTTGGAAAGAAGTAGAGCTCAGATCTCACCTGGAGATGTTAGGGTTACCTGAGTGGGTCTGCATGACCACGCGGTCCATGGCTGACCGAGAGGGAAGTCAAGGGCGTCTGGAGCCTGGAACAATGGCCCAGACAACTGCCAAGAGGAGGGACAAGGGGCGTGGGGAACCGGCCCCAGAAGTTCCCGCAGTGGTTGACGGGGCTCCTGAGGAGGAGGCTCCCGAACCAACTGGGGAAGACATTGCCACCCTAGGTGACCTTCCTGAGCTTGCTGGCTGGCACGTTGAGGGTGGACCCACCAGGGAGGAACTCTGCAAGGCGCAGAAAGAATGTCCCACTCTAGTGGGTCTGAGGAAGCAAGCCTCAGACCAGGCGGCAGGTGAATCCTCTGGCGATCACCACATATATTGGGAGAATTATCTCCTCTACAGTGAGCCTAAGGTTCCGGCCATTGGGGCAGCGCGTGCGCTGGTGGTCCCCCAGTGTTACCGACCCTTCCTACTGGGTCTGGCTCACGACATTCCCCTGGCAGGACATTTGGGGCAAGGCAAGACCTTTGACAGGTTTGTCACCCACTTTTATTGGCCCAGAATGAGGACAAACTCAGATAAGTTCTGTAGATCTTGTCCTACCTGCCAGGCCAGTGGTAAAGCAGGAAAAAGGGTTAAAACCCCCCTGATTCCACTTCCTGTCGTTGGCACCCCCTTTGAAAGGGTGGGCATCGACATTGTTGGTCCATTGGACCCCAAAACTGCCCTAGGCAACAGGTTCATCCTGGTTTTGGTGGACCATGCCACCCGTTACCCAGAGGCAATCCCTCTGAGGACCGTAACTGCACCAGGGGTGACCAGAACTCTGATGGGGATATTTACCCGTGTGGGATTCCCAAAGGAGATAGTGTCTGACAGAGGCACTAACTTCATGTATGCATACATGAAGTCTCTGTGGGATGCGTGTGGTGTAACCTACAAGTTCACCACACCCTATAACCCCCAATCTGATGGTCTTGTGGAGAGATTCAACAAGACCTTGAAAGGCATGATTGGTGGCCTTCCTGAGGCCATGAGGCGTAAGTGGGACGTCCTCTTACCATGCCTTCTCTTTGCTTACAGAGAGGTCCCCCAGAGGGGGGTGGGGTTCAGTCCCTTTGAGCTTCTCTATGGGTACCCTGTCAGGGGACCCTTAAGCATTGTCAAGGAGGGGTTGGAGAAAGCTCCAAAGGCGCCCCCTCAGCTACATGTTGGCCCTCCGCAACCAGATGAACCGTTTCTGGAAAGAGGCCCAAAGTAACCTTGAGGCCAGTCAAGAGGTAATGAAATGCTGGTATGACCAAAGGCCACCCTGGTAGAGTTTCAACCTGGAGACAAAGTGTGGGTAATGGAGCCAGTAGTGCCTAGAGCTCTCCAGGATCGCTGGTCTGGCCCATTTGAAGTAAAGGAGCGGAAAGGGGAGGCCACTTACCTAGTGGACCTCCAAACCCCTAGGAACCCCCTAAGGGTGCTCAATGTCAACCGACTAAAGGCTCATTTTGAGAGGTCTGAGGTCAACATACTTCTGGTCACGGATGAAGGAATGGAAGAGGAGAGTGAACCTCTCCCCGACCTCCTATCTGCCCAAGAAGGTGATGGGTCAGTGAAAGGGGTCATTCTCTCTGACTCCCTGACTCTAAACCAGAAAGGAGACTGCTATGAGCTGTTGGAGCAGTTCTCCCCCCTGTTCTACCTTACTCCTGGACTGACCCCCCTCTGTGTTCATGACATTGACACAGGTGACAGTCTCCCTGTGAAGAACAAAATTTACAGGTTATCTGATAAGGTGAAGGCCAGCATCAAGGAGGAGGTCTCCAAGATGTTAGCTTTAGGGGTTATAGAGAAATCCAGTAGTCCCTGGGCCAGCCCGGTGGTGTTGGTCCCTAAGGCTACTGCCCCAGGTGCGAAGCCAGAACTCCGGTTCTGTGTGGACTACCGGGGTCTCAACTCAGTCACACGGACTGATGCTTACCCCATCCCCCGAGCTGATGAGCTCGTTGACAGACTGGGCGCTGCCAAGTTCCTGAGTACGTTTGATCTTACTTCAGGATACTGGCAGATCGCCCTGACTGAGGGGGCTAAAGAGAGATCTGCATTTTCAACCCCTGAGGGCCATTACCAGTTCCGGGTGATGCCATTTGGGTTGAAAAATGCCCCCGCTACCTTCCAAAGGTTGGTTAACGAGGTCCTAGCTGGCAAGGATGCCTTCTGTGCAGCCTAACTGGATGACATAGCTGTCTACAGTTCCAGCTGGGAGGAACACCTGCTCCACCTCAAGGAGGTGCTTCAGGCCCTGCAACAGGCAGGCCTGACCATCAAGGCTAGTAAGTGCCAGATTGGGCAGGGTTCCGTGGTGTACTTGGGACACCTAGTGGGTGGTGGCAAGGTGCAGCCACTCCAGGCCAAGATTGAAACTATCAAGGCCTGGCAACCACCTAGAACACAGACTGAGTTGAGAGCCTGTTTAGGCCTCACAGGATACTACCGCAGATTTGTCAAGGGCTATGGTACCATTGTGTCACCCTTGACAGAACTCACTTCCAAGAAACAACCTAGGTTGGTGAATTGGACAGAGGCTTGTCAGAAAGCCTTTGACTCTCTGAAGGAAGCCATGTGCACGGCTCCCGTGCTCAAGGCCCCTGACTACTCCCAGGAATTTATCGTGCAGACAGACGTTTCAGAGCATGGCATAGGGGCGGTCCTAGCACAGCTAAATGAGGAGGGCCTAGACCAATCAGTAGTCTTTATTAGCAGAAGGCTATTACCACGGGAACAGAGGTGGAGTGCTATTGAGAGAGAAGCTTTTGCTGTGGTCTGGGCACTGAAGAAGCTAAGACCCTACCTGTTTGGGACTCACTTCCGCGTTCAGACAGACCACAGGCCCCTCAGATGGCTTATGCAGATGAGGGGTGAGAATCCAAAACTCTTGAGGTGGTCCATTTCCCTACAGGGGATGGACTTTACGGTGGAGCATCGCCCAGGGGTTGACCACGCCAATGCTGATGGTCTCTCCAGATACTTCCGCCTTAGCGATGAGAGCTCCCAGGAGGTCGGGTAGCTCTCCCCACTTTCAGCTGGGGGGGACACATGTTAGACCTGACAGCCTTAGGGTGGTCACCCAAAACTTTTTGCCTGCCTCCCTCCACTTTTTGGACACTGTTTTTGCTGGCTTTTAGACTCTGCGCACTTTACCACTGCTAACCAGTGCTAAAGTGCATATGCTCTCTCCCTTTAAACATGGTTATCTTGGATCATACCTAATTGGACTATTTAATTTACTTATAAGTCCCTAGTAATGTGCACTATATGTGCCTAGGGCCGGTAGATTAAATGCTACTAGTGGGCCTGCAGCACTGGTTGTGCCACCCACTTAAGTAGCCCCTTTTCCTTGTCTCAGGCCTGCCATTGCATGGCCTGTGTGTGCAGTTTCACTGGCACCTCGACTTGGCATTTAAAAGTACTTGCCAAGCCTAAACCTCCCCTTTCTCCACATATAAGTCACCTCTAATGTGTGCCCTAGGTAACCCCTAGAGCAGGGTGCTGTGTGGGGGAAAGGTAGGACATGTACCTGTGTAGTTTACATGTCCTGGTAGTGTAAAACTCCTAAATTCGTTTTGCACTACTGTGAGGCCTGCTCCCTTCATAGGCTAACATTGGGTCTGCCCTCATACAATATTGAAGTGGTAGCTGCTGATCTGAAAGGAGTAGGAAGGTCATATTTAGTATGGCCAGAATAGTAATACAAAATCCTGCTGACTGGTGAAGTTGGATTTCATATTACTATTCTAGAAATGCCACTTTTAGAAAGTGAGCATTTCTTTGCACTTAAATCTTTCTGTGCCTTACAATCCACGTCTGGCTGGGCTTGGTTGACAGCTCCTTGTGCATTCACTCAGACACACCCCAAACACAGCGTACTCAGCCTCACTTGCATACATCTGCATTTTGAATGGGTCTTCCTGGGCTGGGAGGGTGGAGGGCCTGCTCTCACACAAAGGACTGCCACACCCCCTACTGGGACCCTGGCAGACAGGATTGGACCGAAAGGGGACCTGGTGCACTTCTTAGCCACTCTTTGAAGTCTCCCCCACTTCAAAGGCACATTTGGGTATAAAACAGGGCCTCTGCCCTACCTCATCAGACACTTGCTGGAGAAGAAACCTGAACCAGAACCTGCATCCTGCCAAGAAGAACTGCCTGGCTGCCTAAAGGACTCACCTGACTGCTTTCTACAAAGGACTGCTGCCTTGCTGTTGCCCTGCTGCCTTGCTGAACTCTTGTCTGGCTGTGAAAGTGCTCTCCAAGGGCTTGGATAGAGCTTGCCTCCTGTTCCCTGAAGTCTCAGGACCAAAAAGACTTCTCTTTTTCACTTGGACGCTTCGTGCGCCGAAATTTTCGACACACAGCTTGTTCCGCGGCGAGAAAAACGCCGCACACCGACGCTGATCGGCGCGACGCCTTCGGGACAACCGGAACTTCGACGCACGGCCTCGCAAAGACAACGCCGCCCGTCCTCCAGAGGAGAAATCGACGCGACACCTGCTGTGAAAGCGAAACTTTGACGCGCAGTCCCGCAGAACGACGCGCAGCCGGAAAACAAGCAGGAGAATCTACGCACAGACCCAGGACATCTGGTAATCCCCGCGATCCACAGAAAGAGACTGTCCGCGCGCCGGATAACGACGCACGACTTCCCCGCGTGAAAAATAACAACGCAAGTCCGTGTGTGCTGGGGAGAAATCGACGCACACACCATTTTTCCACGTATCTCTTCTTCTGTGGCCCTCTGAGGAGATTTTCCACTCCAAACCAGGTACTTTGTGCTTGAAAGAGACTTTGTCTGCTTTTTAAAGACTTAAGACACTGTGGGGGTGATTCTGACCGCGGTGGTCGGCAGTCGCCGCCCGCCAAGCGGTTCCCGCCAAAAGACCGCTCCGCGGTCAAAAGACAGCGGCGGTCATTCTGGCTTTCCCGCGGGGCCGGCGGGCGACCGCCAGAAGACCGCCGGCCGTCCCAGCGGGAAAGCCCCGTTAACAAGGAAGCCGGCTCAGAATTGAGCCGGCGGAGTTGAAGGGGTGCGACGGGTGCACAGCAGACAGTGAAAATCTTTGTGGGGCCCTCTTACGGGGGCCCCTCGACACCCCATACCGCCATCCTGTTCCTGGCGGGCGAACCGCCAGGAACAGGATGGCGGTATGGGGTGTCAGAATCCCCATGGCGCCGCAAGCTGCGCCGCCATGGCGGATTCCCATGGGCAGCGGAAAGTCGGCGGTACACCGCCGGCTTTTCGCTTCTAGCCGTGGCTGTACCGCCGCAGTCAGAATGCCCGGCGGAGCACCGCCAGCCTGTTGGCGGTGCTACCGCCAACCTCCGCCCTGGCGGTATTTACCACCAGGGTCAGAATGACCCCCTTTATATCACTTTTCAGTGATATCTCTACAAATTCACATTGCAACTTTATTCGTTTTGACCTACAATTATCCTGATAAATATTATATATTTTTCTAAACACTGTGTGATGTATTTTTGTGGTGCTATATGGTGGTATTGTATGATTTATTGCACAAATACTTTACACATTGCCTTCTAAGTTAAGCCTGACTGCTCGTGCCAAGCTACCAGAGGGTGGGCACAGGATAATCTTGGATTGTGTGTGACTTACCCTGACTAGAGTGAGGGTTTTTTCTTGGACAGAGGGTAACCTGACTGCCAACCAAAAACCCCATTTCTAACAGTCACCAACTAGGAGCCCCCAGGGGCTCAGGCATCTCTGTAGGAGTATCCTCAGAGGCTCCATTGTAATGGCGAATAATAGGGGCAACAGGGGACAACCCTGCTGTGTGCCCAACGCAGGTGAAAGCACAGAGATATCATTCCTCCAGTCTTAACTGTAGCTCTCAGTTCTGCATATAATAATTCCACCCAGGAGACATATTTTGGTCCAAGGCCCATATGCGCCAAAACGGACCAGAGATACTACCACGAAACAGAATTGAATACTAGAGTGTAAGCATCCTGTTGTAAACTCGGGGAATGAACAATGTGAAATAAACAATGCAGATTATACATGGTACTCCTTTGGGGGATGAAGCTGCACAGGTTGTCATGTATTAGCGTCAGTAAATATGGTAGTAGCCATGTAGCTAAAGGACCACTTAAGATTTTGACATCAAAGTTTAGCATTGAAAGTGGTCCATATGATGAAGCTTCCAATAGGTGTTTACCCTGCTTCGAAATCATGATTACCTGTGCTTCATGCATTGTGTCCTGGAGGCTGCTACACAGTAGCGCCTCCTAGTGTACCTCAAGGAGTCTAGCCACTATTACGTCTGCATATTTAGGGTAGAATTCAGCCAGTAGGCCATCCCCTCCTGGTGGTTTTGCTGGTTTTTGGCAAAGCATTGTTGTATTAATCTCCTCTCTTGTTACATCTTCCTCTAATGCCTCCCTTCCCTCTGAACCCAACCTAGGGACATCTATATCTGCCAGGAAAACTTCTACACTGTTATCCTCAGCTCCACCCCTCTAAGCACATACCTTTTCAAGATAATCCCTGAACTGTTCATTTATGACTATCTGAGAGTTGACCAGTGTGCCATTCCTATTAAGTATTGCCAGTATTGAATCTCTGGATTCCAGCTATTGCACTAGCCACGCCAGCAGGGAACCTATCTTGTCACCCTCTGCATGCAGTCGTTAACGGTATGTGGTATGGATATATTTTTGTAATCTCCGCCAGTCCTCCAGGAGTTCACCACGAGTGTGAAGCCATTCCTCCATTTTCTGAGGCTGGGAGGGGAGGGCCTGTTCTATATCCCGCAGGTATGACTTATTAGTCGTCAGGTCATGGACCAGCTGTTGTCTCACCCCATATCTGGTTTTCAGACAAACCCCTCTTATCACCACCTTCATGGCATCCCAACCATGGCCCTACTACTTGAGCTACTCCAAGTTTCCAGAAAATTATGATTCAGCTCCTTGTGAATCATGGTAGCAAATGGCAGGTCTGTCAGCTCAAGGCAAAAACAACAAGTGATGGACGGAATGCTGAACATTGTCAAACACTCACCCCCAGTCATAGATCTGGGTTTAATCCATCGTTCTTTTGCTCACCATGCCACCCCAGTTTGGACCCAGCCATATGCAAATCAGTCTTGACCCTGTTCCTCATGAGAACAGTCCAGACGGAACTGCCAAGCCAGGTCCTCACTGGACCGGAAACAAGCATCCTGGGACCGGTTTCGGGGTTTCACCCCTCATCAGCCAGGCTAGCTTGAATCCAGTGGCATGGGAAGCACGGGACCCACGTCTGGGCATACCCTTCCCACTTAGGGCGACAAAGCAAAAACAACAAGTGATGGACGGAATGCTGAACATTGTCAAACACTCACCCCCAGTCATAGATCTGGGTTTAATCCATCGTTCTTTTGCTCACCATGCCACCCCAGTTTGGACCCAGCCATATGCAAATCAGTCTTGACCCTGTTCCTCATGAGAACAGTCCAGACCGAACTGCCAAGCCAGGTCCTCACTGGACCGGAAACAAGCATCCTGGGACCGGTTTCGGGGTTTCACCCCTCATCAGCCAGGCTAGCTTGAATCCAGTGGCATGGGAAGCACGGGACCCACGTCTGGGCATACCCTTCCCACTTAGGGCGACAAAGCAAAAACAACAAGTGATGGACGGAATGCTGAACATTGTCAAACACTCACCCCCAGTCATAGATCTGGGTTTAATCCATCGTTCTTTTGCTCACCATGCCACCCCAGTTTGGACCCAGCCATATGCAAATCAGTCTTGACCCTGTTCCTCATGAGAACAGTCCAGACCGAACTGCCAAGCCAGGTCCTCACTGGACCGGAAACAAGCATCCTGGGACCGGTTTCGGGGTTTCACCCCTCATCAGCCAGGCTAGCTTGAATCCAGTGGCATGGGAAGCACGGGACCCACGTCTGGGCATACCCTTCCCACTTAGGGCGACAAAGCAAAAACAACAAGTGATGGACGGAATGCTGAACATTGTCAAACACTCACCCCCAGTCATAGATCTGGGTTTAATCCATCGTTCTTTTGCTCACCATGCCACCCCAGTTTGGACCCAGCCATATGCAAATCAGTCTTGACCCTGTTCCTCATGAGAACAGTCCAGACCGAACTGCCAAGCCAGGTCCTCACTGGACCGGAAACAAGCATCCTGGGACCGGTTTCGGGGTTTCACCCCTCATCAGCCAGGCTAGCTTGAATCCAGTGGCATGGGAAGCACGGGACCCACGTCTGGGCATACCCTTCCCACTTAGGGCGACAAAGCAAAAACAACAAGTGATGGACGGAATGCTGAACATTGTCAAACACTCACCCCCAGTCATAGATCTGGGTTTAATCCATCGTTCTTTTGCTCACCATGCCACCCCAGTTTGGACCCAGCCATATGCAAATCAGTCTTGACCCTGTTCCTCATGAGAACAGTCCAGACCGAACTGCCAAGCCAGGTCCTCACTGGACCGGAAACAAGCATCCTGGGACCGGTTTCGGGGTTTCACCCCTCATCAGCCAGGCTAGCTTGAATCCAGTGGCATGGGAAGCACGGGACCCACGTCTGGGCATACCCTTCCCACTTAGGGCGACAAAGCAAAAACAACAAGTGATGGACGGAATGCTGAACATTGTCAAACACTCACCCCCAGTCATAGATCTGGGTTTAATCCATCGTTCTTTTGCTCACCATGCCACCCCAGTTTGGACCCAGCCATATGCAAATCAGTCTTGACCCTGTTCCTCATGAGAACAGTCCAGACCGAACTGCCAAGCCAGGTCCTCACTGGACCGGAAACAAGCATCCTGGGACCGGTTTCGGGGTTTCACCCCTCATCAGCCAGGCTAGCTTGAATCCAGTGGCATGGGAAGCACGGGACCCACGTCTGGGCATACCCTTCCCACTTAGGGCGACAAAGCAAAAACAACAAGTGATGGACGGAATGCTGAACATTGTCAAACACTCACCCCCAGTCATAGATCTGGGTTTAATCCATCGTTCTTTTGCTCACCATGCCACCCCAGTTTGGACCCAGCCATATGCAAATCAGTCTTGACCCTGTTCCTCATGAGAACAGTCCAGACCGAACTGCCAAGCCAGGTCCTCACTGGACCGGAAACAAGCATCCTGGGACCGGTTTCGGGGTTTCACCCCTCATCAGCCAGGCTAGCTTGAATCCAGTGGCATGGGAAGCACGGGACCCACGTCTGGGCATACCCTTCCCACTTAGGGCGACAAAGCAAAAACAACAAGTGATGGACGGAATGCTGAACATTGTCAAACACTCACCCCCAGTCATAGATCTGGGTTTAATCCATCGTTCTTTTGCTCACCATGCCACCCCAGTTTGGACCCAGCCATATGCAAATCAGTCTTGACCCTGTTCCTCATGAGAACAGTCCAGACCGAACTGCCAAGCCAGGTCCTCACTGGACCGGAAACAAGCATCCTGGGACCGGTTTCGGGGTTTCACCCCTCATCAGCCAGGCTAGCTTGAATCCAGTGGCATGGGAAGCACGGGACCCACGTCTGGGCATACCCTTCCCACTTAGGGCGACAAAGCAAAAACAACAAGTGATGGACGGAATGCTGAACATTGTCAAACACTCACCCCCAGTCATAGATCTGGGTTTAATCCATCGTTCTTTTGCTCACCATGCCACCCCAGTTTGGACCCAGCCATATGCAAATCAGTCTTGACCCTGTTCCTCATGAGAACAGTCCAGACCGAACTGCCAAGCCAGGTCCTCACTGGACCGGAAACAAGCATCCTGGGACCGGTTTCGGGGTTTCACCCCTCATCAGCCAGGCTAGCTTGAATCCAGTGGCATGGGAAGCACGGGACCCACGTCTGGGCATACCCTTCCCACTTAGGGCGACAAAGCAAAAACAACAAGTGATGGACGGAATGCTGAACATTGTCAAACACTCACCCCCAGTCATAGATCTGGGTTTAATCCATCGTTCTTTTGCTCACCATGCCACCCCAGTTTGGACCCAGCCATATGCAAATCAGTCTTGACCCTGTTCCTCATGAGAACAGTCCAGACCGAACTGCCAAGCCAGGTCCTCACTGGACCGGAAACAAGCATCCTGGGACCGGTTTCGGGGTTTCACCCCTCATCAGCCAGGCTAGCTTGAATCCAGTGGCATGGGAAGCACGGGACCCACGTCTGGGCATACCCTTCCCACTTAGGGCGACAAAGCAAAAACAACAAGTGATGGACGGAATGCTGAACATTGTCAAACACTCACCCCCAGTCATAGATCTGGGTTTAATCCATCGTTCTTTTGCTCACCATGCCACCCCAGTTTGGACCCAGCCATATGCAAATCAGTCTTGACCCTGTTCCTCATGAGAACAGTCCAGACCGAACTGCCAAGCCAGGTCCTCACTGGACCGGAAACAAGCATCCTGGGACCGGTTTCGGGGTTTCACCCCTCATCAGCCAGGCTAGCTTGAATCCAGTGGCATGGGAAGCACGGGACCCACGTCTGGGCATACCCTTCCCACTTAGGGCGACAAAGCAAAAACAACAAGTGATGGACGGAATGCTGAACATTGTCAAACACTCACCCCCAGTCATAGATCTGGGTTTAATCCATCGTTCTTTTGCTCACCATGCCACCCCAGTTTGGACCCAGCCATATGCAAATCAGTCTTGACCCTGTTCCTCATGAGAACAGTCCAGACCGAACTGCCAAGCCAGGTCCTCACTGGACCGGAAACAAGCATCCTGGGACCGGTTTCGGGGTTTCACCCCTCATCAGCCAGGCTAGCTTGAATCCAGTGGCATGGGAAGCACGGGACCCACGTCTGGGCATACCCTTCCCACTTAGGGCGACAAAGCAAAAACAACAAGTGATGGACGGAATGCTGAACATTGTCAAACACTCACCCCCAGTCATAGATCTGGGTTTAATCCATTGTTCTTTTGCTCACCATGCCACCCCAGTTTGGACCCAGCCATATGCAAATCAGTCTTGACCCTGTTCCTCATGAGAACAGTCCAGACCGAACTGCCAAGCCAGGTCCTCACTGTCTGTCAGCTCCTCAGCACGCAGATGCCACAAGGGCACTGCAGGCCGACCATAGCCCGTTTTCAGACTCACCAGAAGTGGGAAGTAATCAGATATATATTTTACTAAGTAGGATGCTTCCTGGACCCGTTGTACCAACACAGGGTTCATCAAACAGTAGTCTAGGCTATGCGTCCTCGCTGCTGGGGTGTAATAGGAGAACACTCTGGAGCTCGGGTGTCTATCTCTCAACACATCCAGGAGGCCTAAGCTCCGTATCATTTCTTTCAGTTGTCCAGTCAAATGTGGCTTTGTTATATCTCAGGGAGGCTCATGGTCCAACATTCCATCCAGAACACAGTTACAGTCACCCATCAATATCAACTTCGTTATCAAGTATGGGGCTGTAGCTGTTGACAACAAATTGTGGGAAATCATTGTTGGGGGACATATACATTCAGAAAACACATCTCATGCCCACCAAGTGCACCTAGCAGAATAACAAAACAGCCTTCTGGGTCTACTACATGACCCCTGTGGTGGAAGGAGACCCCGGGAGCCACCCAAATCATGGCACTGTGTGCATAGCCAGAGTAAGATGTAGCAAACAATTGTCCTTGCCATCTTTTACTCACCCCACATGTTTCTTGAAGGAAGGCCACAGATATGCGATAACGTTTGAGGTAGGCATAAAATCTACCTCTTTTTTCCATGTGTGCTAGGCACCTGACATTCCATGTCAGGAGTTTAAATACCTCATCTGCCATCAGTTACATCGAATGTTGATAGCATAAAGGCCAGGCATTCACATCCATCATTGTGTTTAATATGCACCATCATATCTTTTTCTGAACAGCCTTTCCCCCCCAAATAACAACAGCAATAACAAGAGAACCATTTCCCACAATGCCCGACCCTGTGGGCAGTAACTCAAATTTGCGCTGTCATGAAGTAGGCAGTGCACTCCTCCATAGTCCCCGTACCTGTTACCCCTGCTTCTGTGTTTTAGTTAACCAAAGTTTATGAACTAGAACCTATATGCTTGGCTGGGAACAGTAGCCTGAGGTGGTCATAAGGCACCACCTCTGCATTACCACCCCAGTGCCTAGACTCCCAGGCCCTATGCCCCCCTCCACCCAGTGGAAAATTAAAGTCTTACAAACTTCTAATGTTATGCCCTCATTGCAATGGGGAGAGTATGACCACAACAGAGAGGAGAAATAAAGAAGGAGACCTGAGAGTATTCCCACTTCGGGGACACAAAATTAGGTCAAGCTGGTGCACAGGACCGACAGTACCATTCTAGTCTGAAAGATTGTGCAGTTATTAACAAAATTGCCGGGAAGAATAAGTCAGTACAATATGTCAGTTGGGTAACACAGTACAGGGCCACAAGGACTCTTATGTTTCATCAACAATGCTATTTTATGTTGAACATTTCAACAGACGCTTACTGGAGCTCTGCAGTGTCTAATCTACTTATGTGTTTTCAAGGGTGATACCATAAGTGACATTGACTTTATATTAAGACACCCTGTACACAGGGTCAAACAGGTATTCCCAAGCTCCACCTCATGGGAGGTAAATCTTGCATCAACAGTGCTCCTTGTACTGAATATTCTTCCAGGACCACAAGCGGTACAAGTGTGGGGATATGGTTAACTTGTAGGCAATGTTCCATAGCCAGCGCACCCCAGTGTGTCCCCATCACGAGCCAGCAGTCAGAGATCAGCGAAAGAACCATACACATCAGGGGGAAATCAGAGTGGGAGAGCAGTTGACAGTTTGTTGGTCGCAGGACTGGTTCCAGCTGGGGGAGGGTCCCAGGTCAGCCCCCTTAGCCCACCACAGCACTATTGTTGTGAAGGGGCAGGACTGTGTCTACTTGCACCAACTCTGCAGTTCATGGGTGTCACCATGTCCTCACAACAATTCCGGGTGTGACTCACCACTGCCTCCAGGTATGGTTTACCTTAGTGTCCAGGTTGCACTGCTTTTTCCACTACAGAAACTTTTCATGCGCACCACCGGGAGCCGAACGGATCACTCCGAGTGGAAGCAACCCGGTAGGTGCCATACATTCTATAGCACTGTTACGAGGGATAGGGGACGCACAGGCTGGTACAGCAAGCGGGGCCATGGGTCGGCTGGCCACAGTTCTCACAGTTCAGGCTCCCCAACCTCCAGTGCAGTTACGTTTGCCTCACCTGCAGGCTAGAGTAGAGTTAGGCAGCCCAAGAAGCATAGCAGTCCCAACACACTTACCCGCGCTGCCCGTTGTTGCCACATACAGGGCTGCCAGCCCACCCAAATGGTCACCACAGCAGGTCCGCACTTCTTCGGTCTGCGCTGCCCACACAGCTTGGCCCCCTGTGGCACCCGTGCTCCACTCCCAGGGTTCAGAACAGGCAATCAGGGGTCCCCAGACCAGGCAGCACTTTCCCTTCTCTGCACTGGGGGGGCATACAAACAGGGCAGAGGGTTCCAGGGCATACAGCCAGCACCCGCCGAGGCAGCAGTATGGGAAGATGATGCAGGATTATGTTTAGGGGGAACTGGAGCTACCCTATTAGGCAGCCATCTCTGCCGGCTGCAGGCCACGCCCCTCTGTTTGGTTTTCATAGGAGGATTTCTAAGCTCTTTTATGTTACAAAACAATTGCTGCAGTCATATGAAGGGGCACAAAGAGTTAAAAGCAGACCTTGAGCATTTAAAGGCATACTTGTAATTGAAGTTGGAGATGAGAGGGCTACGGGTTTGCAGGTATTTGAATGTAGAGCAATAAAGGCCCTAAAACAACTTGCAGAATGCAAGGTTTTTTGGATAACTGCTACATTCTTCTGTCATACATTTGAAGACTGCCTGTAAAAAATGGAGTTATTAGTTGAGAGGGGTGCAAGCCCCACTCAAATAATAAACACAATCCTTGTCAGGTTGAACCACAAAAGTCACTAAATAAACCTCTGCTCAACCCTCTGGTAGCTTGGGACAAAGGCAATGTCTAAAGGATTATGCTGCACACAAACAGTAATAAAAAACACAACACAAAAAAATCCCAAACCACTTTAGAAAAATAGACTAAGGTCCTCATCACCAATAAGTGGTCTTTTCCAAGGACCGCCGATGCCGCGGGGACCGAAATACCGCCAGTGCTGGTGGGCTTAAGTTCGCCCTAATATGACTCCCAAAATCGGGTGGAATTCTGAGACCAGCCGTGCTGGCGGTCAGTGGTGCAGAGGTGGTACCGCCACTACCATGCAAAAAAGAGACCGTACCCCGTATTACAACTCGTAATATGGTATGGCGGTCTCCAGATGACAAAACGCTGCCGACAGTGGAAGCACAAGGACCCCCTCGGGACGACCTACTCGTCAAACAAGGTTAGTGGATTCTCTGACACAGGAGGGTGCGTGCGTGTGTGTGTGTGTGTGTGAGTGAGTGCGTGTGTGAATGTCTTGAATGCAGGGGGAGTGTTTGTGGGCTCGTGTCTGCGTGTGTGAGCGACTGTGTGTGGATGGGGAGGGTGGGTGAGTGTTTGTGAGAGTGGATGGGGAGAGCGGGTGAGTGTGTGTATGCGGTGCAGGGGGTGTGTGTGAATGTATGTATGCACACAGGGAGGGGAAGAGGGAGTGGAGAGTGAATGTGTGCATGAGTGGGGTGTATGTTTGTCAGTGTGAATGTGTGTGTATGTCGCGTTTGCGTGGTTAAGTGGAGGGGTGTTTGTGTGTAAAAGTGTGTGAGTGCATGTGTGCAGGTATGTGCACGTGTGTGCAAGTGTATCCTGGCAACAGGAATGCTTATTCCTGACACCAGAGTGCAAGACCACCAGCTTTCTCTGGTGGTGTGACCGCTAGAAAAATGCTGGCGGTCTCCCGCCTCATGATACCACTAGCGGTATCACGCCATGTGCCGTGCTGGAGGTGCTCACCACCAGCCCGGCGAAATGCGGTAATGTGGTGGGACAGGTGGAGGCTCGACGGTTTCGCTTCGGTCAAACCGCCAAACTCCTAATTTGGCGGTATTCACCGCCAGCCCGTCGACAGTGACACCGCCACAGCGGCCCTGGCGGTCTTTGGACCGCCAGGTTCGTGATGATGGCCTAACTTTTTGTAAATAAAATAATTCTAAAAAACAAACATCCAACCAGTAGAATGGGAGCTATGAGTTTTTAATGTTTAGGTGAAAATAGTGTCAGAGTTAAAAAAAAACAACACCTACGGTTATCTGGTCATGCCAGGCCGGGGAAAAGTTCAGTCTGTCAAAGATGAAGCATGGGTTAGATATTGGGACCAGGTTAGTCCAGCTGAAGAGTTACCTTCTCAATCCAGAGCAAAGGCTGCTATTTGCATTGGTGGGGGCTGCGAGCAGAAGACTGTCGGCATGAGAAGCAGGTCCAGTGTTGCTGACAGTCATTTTTGTAGTGCAAAAAGCCAATCATCAATGGAGTGTTGCGTTGGTTGATCATCACGGGTGGTCACTGATGGCACGAACTGCAGGTCTCTCGTTGTTGGTCATCATGGATGGTCTCAATGGGTGTAAAGAACAGGTCCTGTTTAAACGCTGCATTGGCTGTCATAGCAGGTGGTCGATTCTCAGTGCAAAGAGATCACTGCATTTGCAAGGAGTCCAATACTTTTGCATCCTCACCTTTTCTTCAGCAGGAGTTCTCACCCTTGCCAGCCAAGGGTCCAGGACCTGCAGGGCACCTCTTGGGAATCAGAATGTTCTCCAGCAGAGGCCAGGAGCAGGGCTCAGGCAGGTCCAGGCAGGTCCAGTTTCTGCTGGTTAGCTAGGCAGTTGCAGGGAGGCCTCTGGAAGCTTGTTTTGTCCATGTAGCTCATACAGGAGATCAGCCAACATAAACTTGAAGTCACTCTGGGTAGCCTGGCTTCATGGGGAGCATTTCCAATCCTTCTTTGGTCAGTGAGGCAGTCCATCTTCCTCTAACAGAAGGGCAGTTCTTCTTCTGAATCATCACAGGTCCAAGAGTGTCCTGAAGAGAATTTCTGCAGGTCCTGTTTATTAAGCTGGTGCCAGCCTTTGTGTGGGGGGATTCCTTCTCCTACCCACAAAATTGCTTTTGGTCAGTTCTTTTCCTTCCCCCGGTCCTGGCTCCAAATTGTCTAAGGTGGCAAAGGCAAGGGCAGGCCTGGTGTAAGGTTCTTATGTGTGTGTTGCAAAGAGCACCTTTGAAGTGTAATCAGGGCAGGGTACATCTCCCCCAGCCATCCTGCCAGGAAGACCCTCTCCCTTCATACCTAGGCTTCTTTTGTCTCACTGTCTGGAAGCAATACACAACCCACAACAGCAGAGCCATTTACAGTCTTGTGACCCAGGACACTGGCAGAAATGCACAGTTGGACTGGCAGGAAAATGTCAACTTTCGAAAAGAGGCATTTTCAAAATTGTAACTTAAATTCCAACTATACCATTAAAGAGGAATTTCAATTACAATTTGTTCAAGTGTAAACCTCATTTATCTATCTCTTCCCAATCTGATGTTAGCACTTATTATGTTGAAAAAGGCAACTCAGTGTTAGTGTAAGGGAAAGGTAGCCTTGCAACAGTGAAACTAACTAGGAGATTTTCTCTGTCAGGACATGTAAAACTTTAGTACACATATCCTAGTTTTTAAATGCTATGCACCCTGCCCTGTGAGCCTTTAGGGCCTACCTTAGGGGTGACTTATACATATTACCAAGACTTATAAGAACAAGCATTGAAGTGTTATAAGACCTGTCGGTATTAAAAGGAAGGTTTAGGCCTCGCAAATGATTTTATTGGCAAATGGTTTTGAAACTACAGGCTGCAGTGGCAGGTCTGAGACACGTTCTACAGTGGTACTTTAGTGGCTGGGACAGTGAGTGCTGTTTCCAACTAGTAGCATTTAATTTACAGGCCTTCGTTACAAGAAGTACCACCAACTAGGGACTTACAAGTAAATTAATTGTGAAAATTAGGTGTAGGCCAATTTTACCATGCTTTAAGGAGAGAACATAAGCACTTTAGCACTGTTTAGCAGAGGTAACGTGCAAAGAGCCCTAATGTCAACAAAACAAATTCAGAAAAACAAGGGAGTGAATGCAAATGTTTGGAAAAATACCGCCAAGAATGTCAGATCTAACCCTGCCTTTGAGCAGTTCTGACAATCTGGTATCCTGTAAAATGTTTCTTTTTACTTTTGAAAATGTGCATGAGGTAATCTAACTATTTGCTATGACATTCTTAAAACAGAACAGGTTTCGAGCTTGACAAATTGGGAAGATGAGTATACTACGTGGCTGTCTTGCATGCCAAAGTAAAAAACAAAACGCACACTATATAGGTGCAGACCATAGAGATAGCATGTTGATTGCCCCTTGTAGTTTTGGCTATCAGGGTGATCAAATATGAAATCATTTGTGCAAGCCTGGCTTGATTTATTGTTGTAAATCTCACTTTTCTTTAACGTCTCCCTCATTTTATAATGGCAATTGTTGTTTTGCCGTTGACAATATCCTGTCAGGATTGCAAGCACTTATATAGCTTGGCTAGTTCCCTGTGCGTTCTTTCTAAATTGTTCTATATCTCCTAGAGCGAGTCAATCAACACAGTCCTTATTTTATCTCATATAAAAAGAACAGTTCTTGTCAATTTCGTTCCTCCTGCAATTATCTGAAAACCTTTTAAAATAAATAAATGTCTATCATTAAGTGCAAAGCAATACTGATATTTTCCAACAAATTTCCAGAATTGTACTGCCAGTATGCCTGCCACAAAGTATATATTTCCGACTCAATTGTTACATAAACGGTGCAGATGTGCTTTATGCTGTACGTGTTATAAATTCAGTCGGAGTCTCTTTTGATCTTGGATTACCAAATACATGACATCCTTCCCAGTGCTGAAATGTTAGATTCCTCGTAACAATGACAGCATTCACCTATCCAAGGCAGTTTGAGTACTTAGCCGTGTCCCACTCTTTCCTGATGAAAGCAGAGTAACCTTACTCTCTTCCTGATTTTGTCTGCACCAAGATCGGTCCCAAGGGTTAACATGATATTTGATGTTAACATGCTACCAGAGCCAGGGGCGGTTCCTCGCTAATGGCGGAGGAGTGTCGCCCCACTGGCTAAGTGCCAACTGCAGAAAAATAAAACGATATTTAAATATTGTTTTATTTTTTTGCTGCTGGTCAACCAGCAGGCGCAGGAAAGGGCGGGGCTGGTCTACGGGAGGTGAGAGGGGGAATGAGGAATTGTGTGCACTAAGTGCACATGTGTGTTTGGACAGACGACCATCTAAACACACATGCGCTCTTAGCTTTCTCCAACTGTGCTGTGTACACAGCCGGACTGGAGAAACTGCACAGGCCGACCAATCATGACATTGCTTACATGCTATGTTTTGCATGTAAGCAGTGCCAGGATTGCTGGGGAGCCTCTTCTCATGTCCCAGAGAATGTTGAGTCACCAGAACAGGAAAGGAGGATGAGCGAGGCGGCAGAAGAGGATGGCAGTGGCATCGACGACCTGTAATGTTCTATTTTTCAACAAAAATATTTATTCCCCACCCCATGCACGTCGCCCCACCGCCCATTCCCTTGTTGCAGAGCCCCCATTTCAGGTCCTGTTTTAATAGTCCAGGGTAGGGGTAGTGTGGTTGATTTGTGAGCTGCTGAGCAGTTATCGAGGAACATGTCAGACTGAATGTCTTGCTATAGCGGGCAATGTCATTTACACCCTTGTTGTTGTGCTTGATGCTCCCAGCGTAGTGCAATTGCCTGCCTGACTGTCAAGGCAATATTATCATGTGACTTGTGTTTTCATCTTCATAGTTGCTGGCCAGTTTCATGAAGTGTTCCAGTATTCATTAGTCAGCATGTAAACAAGTCAAGATGGAGCTGTGCCAGTACCACCAAAAGAGTCATCACATAGAGGAGCCAGATTTCTCTAATGAGAAGGCAGATCAAGAGGTTCAACCAAGTTTTGGTATGGGGAACCTTTATCTATGCCTGCCATTCAGAAGATGGTTGATATGACACTTGTTGCAGCACGCAAAAGCATGAATTTGTGCCCTGCTAAGATTCGAAGATTTTTTCACTTTTTCACCTCCAGAGGATATAGAATTAGTAGAAGAAGAGTGCAAGGGTCATTTTGTGCAATGTTTGGAAATGGCATTTACAGCAAAATCGGAAAAAGAAGAGGATTTGTTCCTGAAAGCTTGACTTTGCAAATGCCAATAACAAGAAATCATAGTTGCACCATTGCCAGAGAATCAGAGGTTAAACAACAATATAATTCAGTACTCTTCCTGATACAAAAGCCATCAGGAGACATCCATCCCATTTTGAATTTGAGAAAAGTAACTTCCATTGTGTACCAACAAAGATTCAAAATGGTGACTTTGAGCAATATATTTCCAGTGACAATTCCAGGAGGTATTTAATGAATAGCTTCATGCATCATTGCATTAGGGCTACCAGAAATGCCTTGGAGGAATACTACCAATTTTTACACATAGCGTCTTAACAAATTTTCGTACTCCTCTTGCAGGTATTATTCCCTCATGGTAGATTTGTTCTGCATTCCGTCCATCATGTGTTGTTTTTGCATTTTTCCCTCTAGTGGTAAGGGTATGCTCAGACGTGGGTCCCTTGCTTACTATGTCATCAGATTCAAGCTAGCCTGGCTGATGAAGGGTGATACCCTGAAACCGGTTCCAGGATGCTTGTTTCTGGTCTAGAGAAGACCTCGCCTGGCAGTTCGGGCTGGACTGTTCCCATGGGGAACAGGGTCAAGACTGATTTGCATATGAGTGGGTCCAAACTGGCATGGCAAGCAAAAAAACAGATGGATTATATCCAGATCTGTGACTGGGGCGAATGTTTGATTTGTTCTGCATTCCGTCCATAATATGTTGTTTTTGAATTTTTAGAAAGTGGGCATTTTCTTGCTTAACTAGTCTGTGCCTCTGTCTGTCTGCTGAATACACGTCTGGGTTAGGATGACAGTTGGGTTGTTGTATATTCACTCTAGACAGCTCAGGGAGCTAAGGTGTGCCCTACATATCCTGATGGCCCATCACCAGACTAATGGGTTTTACTGAGTTAGAGTGGTGGGAGGATCTGACACGTCTAAATAGGGCTGTGTCTGTCCTCACACAAAGCAGTCTCCAACCCCCTGAGTGTGTATGGGGCCAGGGAAGGGCAGAGTTCTGTGCACTACAAAGGCTTCTCTCTGAAGTTTGCCTACTTCAAAGACAGAAATGGGTATAAGTACTGGACCTCTGACACCACAGATTTAGTACCTGTCTGGACTGAGGACCTTCTGCCAGGAAGAAAAGCTTGATGCTGTAGGAGTCACTGCCACTCTGCCTGTTGTTTTGTTGTGCTAGCCTGCTGCTTGCTGCTTCTGTCCTAGGAGTGAAAAGACTGGACTTGCTTTCTACATCCTGCATTCCAAGGTTCTCCAAGGGCTTGAACTGAGCTTGCCTCCTGTTAAGAAGTCTCAGGGCCATCAATGACTTTATCTGCCAGAGCCTGCGCTCTCTTGTTCAGAGTCTTGACTTGCAAAGTGGTGCCAAATCCAGTTCCTGCACCCTTGGAAGTGAGCTCTGGTACAACTAAGAAGAAACTAAGCACATCGACTTCAGAGCGACTTCAGAACTGGCACTGCTCTCTGACTCCATGCTGCCGTCTATACTGGAGCCATGGTCCCTGCTGAGTGTAGCGACCTGCAACACAGGCCCAGTGCCACCACAGTGTCTCAGAAGTCCTGCCACAGCATAAGGAATGCTACTGTAGTGGATGGCACAGCCAATGCTGTAGGTCCACTAGTAGCATTTGACTTACAGGCCCTAGGCACACATAATGCACTCTACTAGGGACTTACCAGTAAACCAGATATGCCAATCATGGAGATGCCAATGTTACCATGTTTTAGACACAGAGCACATGCACTTTAGCATGGGATAGAAGTGGTAAAATGCGCAGAGTCCTAAAGCCAGAAAAAACAGGCTCAGAAAAAGAGGAGGAGGAAGACAAAAAGTCTGGGGATAGCCCTGCAGAAAGGGACATTTCCAACAATGTTGGATGAGTGTTACTTCCCAAATTGAGGAAGAGAACCTAATGCAAAGTCTTTCCAGTCTGCCTGAAAAAAACACAGGGGGGTGAATACCTGTCCAGAGTCACATGGCTGTCGGTGTGATTGTGCTGTTGGCCAGACTTCATCTATGTCCTCTGATTCATTATCTTCTGCATTGGTGGTCTCCGATGTCAGAGGATTATGAGGCAATGGTTCCATTGTCATCTCAGATAAAACTGTATTTACAGTGCTGGTTTATAAATGAGATTCATTACCAGGTTTGTCTCTTGAATCTTCCTGTTTCCCGTGTTCCCTTACTCATTACAATGGATGTAAGTGGCAGGGGTCTAGGAACAGTCTGAAGGGAAGTTCTGACACAGGATATTTGGTCACACGAGGAACAGCTCAATTCCTGCAAAAGGAAAGAGTTGACAGCAGTCCATGCCACATGCACCCATTGTGCACTATGAACTTCAAGTTAGTAGTGGTAATTCAGCAAACTTTGGAGCGCAGGTGTAAGCAGCAGTTACAGACAATGTTTAATTTCATTAAAATATCACTGGTGCATTAATGGTATTATCCTCTTCTTTTCCTTTGAGTGGTCCTCCTCCATACAAGTCTTGGTACATTCTCACTTTTCAAAACAAAACTTTGTCGAGGAAAACTGACAACGAGGCACTGAGCCAGTTAGTTACTGTTAATATTCAGTACTCCTAGTCCTGGTCTTTCTTGTCACAGTCCTACTTTACTAGACTTCCATATATTTTATTGCAGAGGTGACTATGCTTCAAGATTGTTTAAATGTTTCTTCTTCGTCATGACATTATGTGAATCAGATTGCTCCACCTTTTACAGGAAGGGGTGGAACAGAGCCAAAAGCTCAAACTGAAGCTATTTCTTCTATTAAAGGAAATATTTTGATTTTCATGCGTGAATCCTGTCACTGATGCCAGTAGCCTCACATTTCAAGACTGGGACTCGGAAGACCAGGACTTGGAGTAATAAAGATTACTAGTAATTAATAGTTCATTTATGCAGAGCTACCACCTTCTAAATAGAAGCCTGTAAACCCATAGATATGCATACAACCACAACATGTGGTCCTTAGCTGTTATGGGCTTCTGGGACAGTGGTCAGTCTACACGGTGTGCTACATGGATGTTAATTCACCCAGAATGCAAATGTGGAAGTGACACCACACACCCTTTGCCGACATTACGACCCCTTAGCCCCCCTCACCCTCATATTTTCAGTTGAAAATTGTGGGCAAGGTTTGAAAACTACATGCAGTGAACGAGGGGCTCTTAGAGCCGTGTCTACTTTCTGCTCTTCCAGCAGTTGTCCTAAACCCTGAGATTAGCGACAGCATATGAAGTGTCAGGGTACCTACCACTGGGTAAACCAAGGGTAGCAATTGCTATACCTGGTGCCCCTCAATTGACTGTCATGCAGTGCTAGCGGTTGGCTAGGCCTCAAACCGTGGTTAACGCTAGGAGCTGTAACGCTCAGTACCTACCGTTCCCTGATATTCCGGGAATGTTGAGCGGACAGATGCCGGAAGGACTCTTTTCCCTTCTATTTAAAGGGAGGGGGGGGGCTTGTTTTAGCAATAAAATACTGGATTTGCTCATTGAATAAGTGATGTGGCCTTATTCTTCAACCCTTGCAGCATGATTTTCCGAGCTATTATTGTAATCTCTATGCTCTTCTGTGACCCAATAAAAGCATTCCACCCTGAAGATGGGAAGCCCGCGGGACCCCGCCGTGCCACGTACGTCAAACTGTTTAATTGAAAGCATGTCTGAGTGAGGTTACATCACAACCTGCTTCTGGTTTGCCTTTCTGAGGAGAGTATGATCTTTACAAAATGTCAAAACAGCCTCCGAACAGGGCTCGCAGCCTAGTTATCAAACGACACACGCAGGAGGAAAGGTATTAACATATTGAGCTCTCTGTCTCGGAGTCCTTGACGTGATTGACACCCGACTCCGTTGGCAGTTAAACACACTTTTCCTTTCGGACCTATTTTTAATGTCGTATTTTATTACACACCCTTTCGCTCCTTTTTCACCAATATCTAGTTCTGCCTTTCCACAGAACTTTAAATGAAACACTGGCAGCACTGTGGAATATTTTAGCCTTAATTCACGCAATAACGAACTACCACATTTACAATTATTACAGTCCGAGATTTCATGGTCGCCCAAATTATAACACGCTCTGGATGTGTTAACTGACTACACTATAATTGTTTTTCATGGCAAAACATGCTTGCCTTTTGCAGATAACCACTGGTGGTTTTTTTTAATACTTGTGATTTCTAGAGCTAGATTTAAGTGACATCAAGTATAGATGTATAAAATAATCAATTTCAATCCAAACATATTTCTTCATATAGCGCCTCTTTTCTACCTGCAAGTCGCAAATGTTTTTTTTGTGGTCAGTTGGCAATGTTTACATTAATATACATTACATTCTTCCGACTTGATTCCCAAAGCCCATGAAAGATTTCAGAAATGTACTCTTATGGCACTACTCCTAACTTTACAGCAAAATGTCTGCTCTCATGAATTCATAAATAAACCCAGAATAATCCTGGAATCACTGGAACCATTACCAGCGGAGATTTCCAGGTGTGCTCATATGTTTACCATTAAAACATGTAGAATTTCCACCAGTTTTAAATTTCCGCTCCACATGCAAAAATGTTTTGCAAATTGTATTTTGACAGTTAGCTTAATATTTTTATTTTTCAACCAGTTAAACATTTTTCATAAAAATGCTCCCCCTTCTCCATTAAACAGCTGATATACTGTGCCATCCTGACTCCAGAAAAACGCTTACTAGTGCCATTGACAGGAGTAAAGTAGAGCACGTTTCCATCAAGGGCCGACTTTGTAAGTGTGTATCAACTTTTGCTGGCATTACCAACCAGGAAAGCTCTTAAGTACACTCATAACTGTGAATCTGGGACTGTGGAAATTCCCTCACGTTGGGGATATTTCTCTTCATAAGTGGCATTTGCAGTGGTAAAATTAGGCATTTCCAGAATCAAGGAAAATTTGCCCACCGAAGCTAAAGTTAATTGGTGTAATACGCTTTTCACAAATCAAGTCCTGAACTAATATGTGCAATTACAACCACAGGCTGCTGTTCCTAATGCCACAATGGTGAAAATGTGATCCATGGCATATTTCTGGAGCCTGCACCTTGTTGTTTATATGAAGTGCAGCAATTTTTCAAATTAGATTCTACAAAATAATATTTTAGTGACTTGCATAATTAGAAATGTTAAACTCCATTCCTTAGTTAAAGTCATGTTTATATTGAACATGTTGTCAGCATCACATCCCCAACTGACACCATCTACAGCCCTTTCTGCAGGATCACCTCAGACTTTTTTCCCTTCTCTGGCTGAATCCACTTTTCTTGGGATTAGGACTAACCAGTGGTAAAGTGCTGTGCTCTCCGTTCCAGACATGGTAAAAGTGACATCCCGCTAATTGGCACATTTAATTTACTTATGAGTCCTAGGGAAATTGTATTATATGTTTCAAGGGCCTAGAAATGAAATGCTACAACAAGGCTGCAGCATTTATTGTGCCACTGACTAAATTAGCTCTGAAAAAAACATGTCTCAGTCCTGCAAGTTGACTGGGCAAAATAAGCCTTTTCCTAGGTCTAAGCCTTCCTTTTAGTACTTATAAGCCACCTCTAGAGTAGGCCATAAATTTCGATAGGGCAGGGTGCATGATAGATAAAATGTTGGACATGTGTACCTGAGTTTTACATCTCCAGAGAAAAACCTCTAAAGTCATTTTTCACTGTTGAAAGGCTTTTGATCCCATAATAAAGCACTGCGTTACATTATAAATCCTTATAATGCATAATGTCAGTTTAGAACTGGCTAGAAAAATGCTTCAAGAACTCAATTTAATAGTAATTCAAAATCCAACTCAATGGTAAAGCCATATTTAAATTAATAGTTTGAAATACCACTTTTAGAAAGTTTGGCATTTTCCTGCTAAACTTAAATGTGCCAAATGTGCGTTTCTGCCAGTGTCCAGAGTCACCTGACTATTAATAACTCTCCCTGTGGTGTGATGTGTATTTTTCCCAGAGAGTGGACAAAAGGCCAAGTGTGGGGACGTGCAGGTCTTCTTGACTGGATGGCGGGGGAGGAGCTGTGCCCCTGCTCTGATTGTACTTTAAGGAGTAGCCTGGGAGATGACAATATTTGAGTAGTAGAATAGGAGATGGGCTGCAAAGAGCAGCTTCCCACTAACCAGTATGGGATCCGCAAAACAGGTTTTGTATTCAGTTATCCAATGTCTTGGCTTGAAACCACAGTATTAGTAACTGCGATAGGATGGTTGAGACTCAGACATCCTTATATTGCCTGAAAGCCCATTGGAAGGCGAGAAGGGGAACACACACTGTTAGCGATAAAAGCCACACTAAGAACCAGACATTCCTTTACACAGGTGATATGGCGCACCCTATGCTTGGGTCCGATGTGCTGGCCTTCTCACCAGAGTGTTCTCTGCTCAAACTTATTGCACTACCCACAATCTTCTGTACAAAGTTGTAGCAAATCAATGAAGGGCTCACATTTTTTGCCCACCCCAGGAGCTGTAAAAATAATTCTTGATATGGCAGAATGCAACTGTCTTTGAGTTTTTTTTTTTTCACTTTGCCAGCTCCACTTGAAGACTCATCCATGATAAAGGGGTCAACCATATTCAGGGTAATCAAGTCAGGGCAGTTCATATATTGCACTACGCATTATTATAGCACCTTAATAAACATGTTATCCTAAACAAAAATGCCTGCCTTACTCTGGGCTTCCTTCTTAGTGATGTGCATGTTAAATCTGGGATAATTCCATGTCACCTGCTCTCTAATCTGATGTGCTGCCAACTTCTTAGTGACTTTTGTAGCAGAAATTAGTTCATCTTGTTTAGCACATTGAAGGTGTGCCTATAGTAACAACCATTTTGGGACTCTAAATTTATTAGCTCATTGCCTTTGCAGATTATCAATACATATTTGTGAATGCTACCAGGAACAAACTAGATCATTACCAAGCTGTGGTGAAATTTATCTAGTGACCATAAATCAAAATTCTAGCGTAATAAAGCATGTCTGAATCTGTCCTAGACCTGTTCATCTTGTACATCAATTCTTGTCTTGTTATTTTAGGGGTGCTTCATGCCTCCCTCTGATACATTGGTCCCATTGAGCAATTTCCAAGGTCTTTTTCTAATCCTGCACCTCTTTTCGTTGTACATAGTGCACTTGGAGACACAATCTCTACGTTTGACTTCTTCAATTACCTGTACGTTAATGACACCGATGTCTTTTTCTCTTTCCCTTCTGCCCCTCTCTCTGTTCACTCACTTCACTAACTGAATTCGAGCCACTTTAGGATGAAGGGAACATTACATTTTTTGAGAACGACAAAAATCCTATCAGTAGAACTGGAGATATGCAATTTTAAAGATTGAAGTGTCTAAAAGCTCAAAGTGCCAACCGTGGTTATCTGATTGCATTGAACCGGGACAGAGTCACAAGTTTAGGCTGGCCGCAATGGAGTGTGGGATGATACAAGGATCAAGTTAGGCCTGCTAAACAAAGTACTTAAATGTTGTTTGCGGAGCACTGTTAGATCCCACCTTGAGGCGTCAAGCAGAGGTGGTTCCAAAAGACTACAGGCTGCGATGAGAGGTCCTGCGCCAAGGAGGCATTGAGCAGTGGCGGTCGCGATGAGCTGCGGTGCTCTGCATGGGGGATGCATCAAACTGTGACTGTTCCGTTGCAGAGCTGTGAGGCTGTGCTTCACACTGCGTTGGTTCTGCTTGACCACAGTTGAGCTAGCAGAGCACATTCAGGCCCACTTCCAAGTGTCCAGGACTGGTGGTGGTACCACTTGAGGTGCATGCCTCAAAGCAGAGAGAGTCCAGGTGCTGGGTGCAAGGTGTTTGAAGCCTTTTCTGATCCTGAGGCTCTGATCAGGAGGCCAACCAACTAGCCTTTGATATCACTCTGATGGCCCTAGGTTCAAGATGAAGGTCCAGTTCTTTTCACTCTAGCTGCAGGGGAACACACATCAGGGCAGCAAAGTAACAGAACAACCAAGTATCAGTCCTTCTTGCAGCAATGGGAGAAAGTTCTGGACGTTTCCTCCCTCCCTGCCCTGGCCCTAACTTGTCTAGGGTCACAAAAGATGTGGGACAAACCCTTTGTGAGTGTGCTCAGTGTGAGAAGGTGGGTCTGGCTGTCTTATCCACTTGGATATTTTTGGTTTTAGATCACCTGTTTTTTGGACATTTTACTGTGAAGGGGCCTCATAACCTGTGACTCACCCACAGTAACTTCATGGTAAATTGGACTATGCATGTTTATTGCCAGTGCCCACCTTTTAAGAGAAGGCCACTGTGACATAACAAGGGTAAGAGGCACATGGCTGGTTGCACGTGACCACTTTTGCACATGTGTGCACTTGTGAGGGCTGCGCAGGGGGAAGACTCCTGTTGTGCGCAGCCCAGGAACTGCACAAAGGTAGTCTGGCTCAGAAAGGTCTTCACAGAGTGGGTGGTGACTTGGAATAGGCCTTATAATGTGGGGGTTCACATGGAGAAAAAGTGAATGTGCTTTCGATTGAAGAACCCCTGATGGCCCCTGGATCAAGGACTCTTCCTCTGATTGACCCCAGGCCCTGTGGGGCACACCCCAGTACCAGAGTCCCCTTATAACCTCTGAGGACCATTTGAGGGAAAGACTGGGCTTCTGTGCAGGAAGGAGAGAAGTCCAGAGCAAGAGCAAGCAAAAGGCTGGTGTAGGAAGCCAATGAAACCAGCTCCCTGCAAAGTTTGCCACCCTTTGAGGACAGGAGGGCTAACAGAACTGCTCCAAGTGGCTAGGGCTCGCCACCAAGCAAAAAAACTGATGGATTAAACCCAGATCTGTGACTGTGGGTGAATGTTTGATTTGTTCGGCATTCTGTCCATCTTCTGTTGTTTTTGCACGAGAGTAATTTTATAGCACAGATCATTCCAATATGCTGATGCATAGCAGCTGTCTTGTCTTAAAAGGCGGTGTTAGACATTTCACCCTTGGCGTGGTCTCCCTTAACTTTTTTCCTCTGTTTCCCAGGTTATTGATGTGTGCTGGACTTTGATTTTGCTGTTTTTGTTACTCTGGGCACTTTACTACTGCTAACCAGTGCTAAAGTGCAAGTGCTCCTATACAAAATGTGTATGTAATTGGTTGATCCATGGTTGGCATATTTGATTTAAAAGTAAGTCCCTAGTACAGTGCACTAGAGGTGCCCAGGGCCTGTAAATCAAATGCTACTAGTTGGTCTGCAGCACTGGTTGTGCCACCCACATAAGTAGCTCTGTAGTCATGTCTCAGACCTGCCACTGCAGTGTCTGTGTGTGCAGTTTTAACTGTAAATTTGACTTGGCAAGTGTACCCACTTGCCAAGCCTAAACCTTCCCTTTTCTTACATGTAAGGCACCCCTAAGGTAGGCCCTAAGTAGCCCCAAGGGCAGAGTGCAGTGGATGTTTAAGGTAGGACATATACTAATGTGTTTTATATGTCCTGACAGTGAAATATTGCTAAATTCGTTTTTCACTGTTGCAAGGCCTGTCCTCATAGGTTAACATGGGGTCTACCTTTAAATATGATTAAAGTGTAGATTCCCTTTGGGAGTGGATAGACATGTGGAGTTTGGGGTCTCTGAGCTCACAATTTAAAAATACATCTTTTAGTGAAGTTTATTTTAAGATTGTGTGTTTGAAATTGCCAATTTTAGAAAGTGGGCATTTTCTTGCTTAAACCATTTCTGTGACTCTGCCTGTTTATGTATTCCCTGTCTGGGTCAGTTTGACAGTTGAGCCGGTTAGACAGTGACACAAAGGGAGATGGGGTGTAGTCTGCATTTCCTGATGAGCCATCTGTGCTAGGAGCGAGGGAAGGAGTGGTCACTCACACCTGAAAGGGCTGTCTCCGACCCCCTGGTGTGTGTCTGGGCCTGGCCTGGGCAAGGCAGGATTTCACAATCAAGAGAGACTTTCCTTTGAAGTAAGCTTACTCCAAAGGGCAAAATGGGTATAAGAAGGGCACCCAAAACCACAGACTTTAGAACACTTCTGGAAACCAAGAGGAACCTCTGCCTGGAGAAGAGCTGAATAGCTGAGGAAGAAGAGCTGCCCTGCCTGTGACTGTGCTGTGTGGAGCTATCCTGCAGTTGCTGCTTCTGCCTATGCCAGAGGACAAAGGCTGGACTTTGTGTTGCCTTTCTTCTTGTGAAGATCTCCAAGGGCTTGATTTAGAGCTTGCCTCCTGTTGTTTGAAGCCTCAGGGACAGCAAAGACTTCTCTCTGCCAGCACCTGGAGTATCTGGAGAGACTCCTACTCTGCCAAGTGGTGCCCATCCAGTTCCTGGGACCCTGAAAGGAGAAGCTGGCAGCCCAAGAGTGAGAAATCCATGCACAGAACGCTGTGCAGGGAAAAGATTGACGCAAAACACCGATCTGCGGCTGAAAAATTGATGCGCCACCGGCTTCACGGCTGAAAATCGACGCTCGCCTGCAACCCGACCTGAAGATCGACGCCTGCGGCTGGAGAAACGACGCACAGCATCGCTGGTGGAGGCTGGTGAGATCGCAACCCGCACTGCGTGGTTTTCGGAACATCGTGCGGCTGGATTTCCGACACAAACACCCGACTAAAGGAGAAACAACGCAAGGTCTCGCTCCTAAGTGAAATCGACGCATCGCAAGCCCTTTATGACGCACACTCGCCCGTCCGGGGTTATTTTTGATGCACCAAGGTAAATTTTCACACTAACAGCATAGGCGTTGTGTTTAAAATTACATGAAGACTCTTTTTGGTTTTTAATTGATAACTTGACTTGTGTATTGTGGATTTTTGTCGTTTTGGTCTTGTTTTGTTTAGATAAATATTTTCTATTTTTCTAAACCTGTGTTGTGTCATTTTGTAGTGTTTTCATTAAGTTGCTGTGTGTGTTGGTACAAACACTTTACACCTAGCACTCTGAAGTTAAGCCTACTGCTCGTGCCAAGCTACCAAGGGGGTAAGCAGGGGTTAGCTGAGGGTGATTCTTTTTTACCCTGACTAGAGTGAGGGTCCTTGCTTGGACAGAGGGTAACCTGATTGCCAACCAAAGACCCCCTTTCTAACAGGCGGGCACTGGCGGTAAACATGCACAGTCTATTTTACCATGAGGTTACTGTGGGTGAGTCACTGGTTATGATGATCTCTCACAGTAAAAGGTCCAAAGCCCAGGTGATCTAAAAGCAAAAAAAATCCAGTTGAATCAGATGATCAGGACCCGCTTCTCACACTTACCGCACCCAGCTGATTCTTATGGTTTCTCTGTTGTACCACCTGCTCACACATGATGTTCAATCAGGACTAGAGAAATAGAATGCAACATAATAAAGTTTTGAATGAGACGTCTGAGATGAATTACTACTTGACATTTCTCCATAATGTTTGCTAAAATGACTAGACATTTTCTTCTACTATTACAGCATGACATTTTGTGTTCCATTTTCCTTGGTTTTAATTCATAATGTGTACGATGAAATTCTGGCTTATAGCCCTATACCACATATGGATGTCAAATGGCCAAAATGTCACTGGTAGTTAAAGTGAGATCATATACAATAGGTCCCAGGTGATGTAACATTGTAACATGGTCACTCTCTTAGTACCTCAACTTTCTATTTCCTGTTAATGGGAAAGCGAATGGCATCCAGAATACAGAAAGGTAAATAGGACTATGATAAGCCTATCAATCTCTCTTCTTGACTGTGCTTTCTTACCCTGTGAGATCAGTCATTCAAATGCCGTGCCAGTAGAACCAAAGTGCGAGCCATAGGGTGGCAACTGCTACCCGTAGTTGGAATCCATGGCCTAACTCATCTTTTAAAAATGCATAATAGCATACAACACTATACTGCATCCAAGGAGACTGTGCCCTTGAACCAACATGAAGAACAATCAGATTGCCGCGCATAAGCGAAGATGGGGAAAACTCTACCATTTGTTATCATTCTAGAAGGAGGGGTTTTTGAAGAAGCAGCACACACATCCTTCAAGGACTGGGGTCATCAAGAGACACTTGCCTGCACACTGTGCCCTAATATTTCCTGTATTTGAAGATATGCATTTTGTCTTCATGGAATTAGAGCTCCGACATGGAATCCTAATGCTTTATTTGTGGAGTTAATTAGAAACTGCCAATGGAAATCCTTAATGTGAACTCTGAGGCTGTGAGTTTGCTGATTAAACAATGTGTTCTATTGTTTTCTAGTGCGAATTTCGTTCAAAAGCTTCCCATTTTATATTTAAATCGTGGCTTACGGATAGGAATTATTAACTTGCTAATTAGCTCTTAGTTTTTTAAACCAATCTACTGCCACAAAGAGCCTACTCCCAAGAGATCGATGGTACCTGCTGACTATAACATATTTGACGCTATCCATATTTAGGCAGGTAATTACTATTTGTGCTTGACTTGAGTCTTCAGGAAAAAGGAAAATCAATAAACTCATAAGATTATCATAATATAGATTTTTACAGCAGTAGCTGGTGGGAAGCGTACCTTCATTAGAGTGTTTGGCACAAAGGAGAACGCGTTTTTGAATTCCAGGATTGAGTTCTCACTCTCCTTCAGGTTTCACCCCACCCTCAAGGCCACATCGTGCGCAGTAGCACAGACTTAGAGCAAAGCTGAGCAATTGTTTCATGTGTTTGCTCTGTCAACGCGCATACATTTAATCTGAAATGTCTCCGTATTTGAATTTCAGCTCTCGCTGAGCCAGCTCAACTATAGATAATACATCTCAGCGATAGCCTGTGAGTACAGAGGCCTTCGAAGGCAGTATGACTGTCCACAGCACTGAGGGGTCATTTGTATTCCTTGCTTTCTCACCAGTTTCACAAGTGTTTGCATCTCTACATCATCAATAGTTGTATCTTCTATTCAGTGTCCTGTATTTGGGCTTGCCACAGATGATTTCCAAGATCATCAAGAGTTCTGTACTCACTAGGGAGAAGGCACTGCATTTCAGATGTCCATCATGTACATTATTGGTCAAGCTCCGGGGCCCCCTCAGCACAGTACCCTGGTCTTAGAACTCATGGATTTAGTTCTTACTCTCCTTCAGGTTTCATCTCACACTCAAGGCCACATCGTGAATCCACCCCTACTCGTAGGTCCATCCACTTGACTTTAGTAATTATTATTGATGAGGAAGATTTAGGGGTTCATTCAAGAGCCTCTAGGGTCTCCTTGCGCCACAATAGCGTCATTTTTCTTTTAAGCTAATGTGGCCCAACGAGGCCAAAATCGCAGTGCCAAATTTACAAAATGTTTGCAAGCCTTTGCGCTACAGTATGCCTGCACAGCATACTGTATGTAAAGGTAGCATTCCCAATTAGGGGGGGGGGCTAAAAAATGGCACAAAGAAGCCTAAAAGATTTATTTGCATCATTTATTTTGGCATTTTTAACGCCTGCTCAGAGCAGGTGTTGAAAGGAGGCATACCATTGTTTTCAATGGGCCTCAATGGCCTTTGCAGGATTAGCGTAAAAATTCTTGACCTTAATCCTGCAAATCTCCGAACCAATGTCAAAAAGTTTGATACTATTTCCCCTAACTACCGCCATGGTTCATGATGCTGCGCACATATGGTGGCTTTATGGGGGTGCGAAGGGTGCAAAAAATGTGGTGCTGCACTAGGTGCAGCACCACTTTTCTTAAATCAGGGCCTTAGGTATTTGTGGAAGCTAAAACAGGTCAGTGCTATACACACTGTAGGACACAGTCTTCTTATATTTGTCTATTTTTTAGTGTGATGTTTTGTCTCCTTCCCAGTACTTGACTGGAATGAGCTTTCCAAATGATGTCTTCAATATCTTGGGTGCCTTTTATGCAGATGTGAAATGGATAGCTACACATCCTGATTGTGTCCACTGTGACACTGCTATCCTTGAACTGTGTAAGAAACTCTTTGTGTTCTGAGTCCAGTTTTTAATAGAGTCGAAGTGGGGACCAAAACAGTTGGTTCTTGTTAGGCATGGGGTCTCTTGCTGGCAGTGGTTTGCACCCCGTCCAAATAGGAACCCTCACTCTAGTCATGTAGGGAGTCACACAGCTAAGACAAGCCCTGTTCACCCCCTTGGTAGCTTGGCATGAGCAGTCAGGCTTATCTTTGAGCAATGTGTACAGCATTTCTACATACACCCACACATACCACTCGCCACCCACATACACACACACACACACACAGAGTAACACAGTGTGAACACCACAAAAGTACCCTAACCCAGCCTAGAATAATTACCAATATGCATCTGAATAAAACAAGGCCAAAATGACAAGAATCCAGTATACACAAGAAAAGATATACATTTTTAAAGATTAAATCTCAGTAAAGCACTTACAAGCACAATAGCTCCAACTAGGGCTATCACGATAACATTGACAGAGTAATTCCCAACAGTCCAACACCACTCGCAAGTGAGTGAGGGTCAGTAATGGAGTCGCACAGACCCCAGGCACAGTACCTTTGGAAAATGATGAAACAAAGGCATTGCATGGAGTCGGGGAGGTGAGGCGTCACTGGAGCCAGTGAGTCATCTGTACCTTATTGCTACTGGGGAGGTGAGACGTCAGTTCCTTACTGCAAGGCAGGGGAGGTGAGGTGGCATTGGTGGGGAGGCATCAGTTTGTTATGATCTGTCGGGGTTGATTAATTCAGCAGGTCAAGACGCAAGACGTCTGGTTCATTGTGATGCGATCACCACATAGGGCAACAGGTGCTTCAGGGGAGTTGGAGTCATGTGTCCCAGGCGGTGAGGACACGGCCATCAGGACACATACTGTGGCGGGACTTTGGAGGTCCTGCACCTGCACTGGGCCTGCGGCATTGGCCGTAGCACTTAGCAGGGACCATGCCTCTGGTGCAGGCAGCAGCACAGATTTGAACAATGGCACCAGTTCTGAAGTCGATCTGGAGTTGATGTACTCGGTTTCTTCTTGGTTACACCGGAACTCACTCCCAAGGGCTCAGGAACTGGATTTTGCACCACTTGGTGAATCAGGATGCTCAACAAGAGAGCCCACGTGCTGGCAGGTGAAGTCTTTGATGTCCCTGAGACTTCTAACAGGAGGCAAGCTCAGTCCAAGCCCACGGAAAACTTTTGGAGGCAGGATGTAGAAAAAAGCCCAATCCTTTCACTCCCAGGACAGAAGCAGAAAGTAGCAGGCCATTCACAGTAAAGCAACAGGCAGTGTGGCAGACCCTCCTACAGCATCTAGCTCTTCTTTCTGGCAGAATGCCCTTAGTCCGGGAGGATTCTAAAGTTGTGGTCACATAGGTCCTATACTTATACTAATTTCTATACATGAAGTAGGCTAAATTCAAAGGAAAGTCTCTGTAGTGCACAAGACCTTGCCTTTTCTGCCCTGGCCCCAGACATACTCCAGGGGGTTGGAGACTGCTTTGTGTAAGGACAGGCAAAGCCCTATTCAGGTGCAAGTGTCAGGTCCTCCTAACACTCTAGCCGAGGCAGACCCATCAGGATATGCAGGGCACACCTCAGCTCTTTTTGTGTGATTGTCTAGAGTGAATTCACAAACAGCCCAACTGTCATTCTGACCCACACGTGTATTCTACAGATAGGCAGAGACACAGAATGGTTTAGGGAGAAAATGTACACTTTCTAAAAGGGGCATCCGAAAACTTACAATTCAAAAACCATCTTCACCAAAAGATGTATTTTTTTTAAATTGTGAATTCAGAGACCCCAAACTCCAGATCTCTATCTGCTCCCAATGGGAAATTACACATAAAAGATATTTCAAGGAAATCCCCATGTTACCCTATGGGAGAGATATCCCTAGCAATAGTGAAAAACAAAGTTTACAGTATTTCACTATCATGACATGTAAAACACACCAGTAGGTGTGCTGCTTTTTAAATACACTGCACCCTGCCCATTGGGCTGACTTGGCCCTATCTTAGGGGTGACGTACATGTAGTAAAAAGGATGGTTTGGGCCTGACAAGTGGGTGCACTTGCCAGGTCGAATTGGCAGTTAAAACCACACACACAGACACTGCAGTGGCAGGTCTTTAACATGTTTACAGGCTACTAATGTGGGTGGCACAATCACTGCTGCAGAGCCGCCAGTCACATTTGATTTACAGGCCATTGGCACACACTGTGAACTGTACTAGGGACTTACTAGTAAATCAAATATGCCAATGATGAATAAACCAATCACTAATACCATTTATACAGGGAGCACTTGCACTTTAGCACTGGTCAGCAGTGGTAAAGTTCCCAGAGTCATAAAGCCAGCAAAAATTAAATTCAGCACAGAATCAAAAACAGGAGGTCAGAAGCCAGAAAGACCAGGGAAACCAACGCAAGAGCTGACGGGTCTAACAGTCTTATGATGAGAGGACTTTTTTAAAGGGTGCCATTCCCAGGACCTTGTTGCAGATGAGAGGGGTTTGTAAGATAATGTGATCCTGATCTACAGAATTCCAGAGGCTGGGGTCTAACACCTTGAATACTTGGCCTCTTTGGTTGTTCCACCCACTTCAATTTAGCCTGGTGAATTGTAATGTAACTAGTAGATCTCAGGTTTGAGGAGAGTTTATGTTGCAGGAAAACATTTGGGGTTTGAAACATTAAAAAATTACATCAACCTCAACAAATTTGCCAACATGGTGCAACTACAGCAATTTGCATATACAATAGAGAAGGCATATTTCTGGAGGAGGCAAGATAGTATGCCTGTTAGTATTTCAGTGGGAGCAGTTAATAGTCACTGATAAGTGCCTTGCTGTGATCTAAAGACAGGTGTGAGTTGGTTATGCTTTCCCTAAACTAAAAGTGGCATTGAAAGCTAGGCCTTTTACTCTGTTAAGCTCCAAAAAGATAGCCAACTACAATGCTGAAGGTTTTATTTTTAGACATGCAACCCACTTATTGAAAAGGTTGGAAGACGAATGTTGATAAGATATGTAACAAATTGTAATAATTTCATCATTTCTAGTAAGTCTAGCAAGAGAATTATTAATCTTATATAATTACATATCAGCTGTGATGAGTCAATGTTCACTGTGGGGATATTTTTGTAGTTAAGTTACATTTCTTCTAAGCTTGATAAAGATGAGTATGAGAAAAGGGAAGTGATGCCCTGTGGGTACTGCAGTTCCATCAGTGAGAGTCCTGAAATCACTTACACATGCCGAAAAGAATTTGAGTCCCTAGCATGATAAGTGCGACTTGACTTATGAGTTTTCAGATGTTGCATTGTTCATGCTCCGCACCAATGGGAAAGTGTGGGACAAAAGTGCCAGCACTCCCACCTTTAACACACTGGCACCTATTTATATTCCAAAGCATTGCTACAATGAAATTGACAACATTTTGTTGCATGTGGCCCTCTGTATTGAACTTTAGGTTTCACTAAACACCTAACCAATTGATTTCCGCTTTACAGCTGATTATTTCATGCTTATTGTGCACTTGCTTATTTCTTTTCGGTTTCTGGATTTTGTGATCCCTGTGCTGCCATATTATCTGCTTTTTCTGTGAATGTTCAATGTATTCTATTATGTTTCATGGGTTTTGGTACTGACCTCGGGATTGATGTTACATTAAAGGCTTGACAGCATTCAAATCTGTCACATGGATATCACTTCTTGCAAAGCTTTCTGAAGTTTCTTTACATAAAAGCTGCTCTGAAGACCGCTTTCCAGCAGTTTCTAGGCTCCTGCAGGGCATCTTCTTTTGTATCTTGCATGAAGACACGTGTTCCTGATTAAGGGGACATTCTCACTGTCCTTTGCGAGGAACTGTTGCTACCCAGTGTTCGTCTCATTACCTTTCACCAAACTGGGACGCCCCCTTGGTGAACCTGTGTGATATTCTGAAACAAATCTACACATTAATCATTTCAGTAGCTTCAGACAATTTTTATTAGGGAGTGCCTGCACGCTTGTAAAAACAACTGTATTCCCAACGGTCCGAGTCCACGTAAAAGCAATATTCAACATATGAAGTATAAATATAATTTAATATATATATATATATATCAGATATTGTATGTATTATCTAAATAGCATATGACATATATAAATATCACATATTTTTAAACATAATTTAATTGGCACGTCACAGATTGTAAACAGTATCTAATATATCACATGCTGCGACAATGATAAATACGGTATCATATATGTATAGCACACATTGTAAACATTGTTAACGTACATGTGACACGTTGTAAACATGATCTAATTTGCATACAGTATCTAATAAATATATATCACACATTGAGAAAATTATAAGACTCACATATTATCTCATATAAACAACACATTCTAAACATTAGCTAATGTACATATCACATGTAAACATCATCTAATTTCTGTATCAGAGATTATAAAAGTTATCTAATGAACATTTTGCACACTCGCGACATTATAAACCATACATATTGCACAACATATGCTACACGATATCATTTCTATATTACACATTGTAAACATTAAATAATGTACATTTTACACTTTGTCGATATTATTTCATGTATATAGCATGCCTTGTAAGCATACGAAATTCATAAACCAGAGTACCAGCAGGTCAATGTGAAGAACTTAAAAACCACAACAGATCTCGAAGGGTGCAGGCCGTGGGGAAAAGTCAGGAGTCCAGTGCTAAGAAAAGAAGGAAATCATGATCTATGTAATTTGATAGTCCGCAAAATCCACATTAAAAGAGGACAAATGCCATCGTTTAACTAACTCAGATAGAGGGAGTGGTGCAGGCCGCATGTACAGGAGGGCCCCAGATTCATACTTGGGAATGCTGGGCCGTAGTTTGATGAGGAACCCATTTTAGCCGGACTTCACTCTACTAGTGCGTGGCATCTGGCACGGGAGATTCATCCATGAAGAACTTGATCACAAAACGGACTATTTAGCCTTAATTCATATTACTTATGAAGTAGTTCAGCTGTATTTTGGTATGGCTTGATAAGGGAATACGGCAAGGCTACCAAAGAAGTATTAGCTGCTCTAAAATCCAATGTTTATTCAAGCCAATCTTGAATATGGCAATTAATATGTGACTCCTAAGAAAAAAACATGCTCCTCCTTCAAGGCATTCATTCTGCTAGCTACTAAACTACTTTTTAACCTCAATAATCTGATCATGTGTCCCCTTTCAGATAGCAGTTTTACTGGGCCCACATTGCCTAGCGCTTCCACAAGTAATATTATGGGAAGGAATCCCTCTTTATAGCCATAACATTATACATTCGTATCCCAGACCACCCTATGAGGTCTATAAACAAGCCTCAATGTGACATCCGAAGTACAGATAAGAAAATGGGGAGGGTGGTGTTTTTTTATAGCTGGCCCCAACTTCTGGAACATGGTCCCTGTGCCTTTGTGCTCATAACACAACATCCTGAGATTTAGGAAAGGGTAAAGGACGTGGATGTTTAGCTCTGATTCTAACATGTATCTCTCAGTGGTTTACATTCACCTTTCATGAGTTATAGTTAAGTATTAGTACGCCATACAAATCGAGATCAATAAATAAGAATGATTTCACTTGACCTATGTAATGTCAGTAGGCCTATTCTTCTGACTAGGGATATTCAGGTGCCCTTATAATGATTCCATTAAGAGTGTAGTTATTAAGGACTTCCCATGTAAGACTTTGCCCTCCTATTCAGTAAGACACACATCCTTTGTGTCTATTTTATGCACCTCAGACTGCGTACGAGGGCAAATATGGTTTCACTACATTTGCTGCATAAAGCTACCCTCAACAGTATATATATTTATTATGTGCCATGCTCTGCCACGTATTTGTCTATCAAACATTGATTAATGGCCACTTCAGTGGAGACCAAGAAATTCTGTGCAAGTCAACAGTCATATCTTATACTTGTTAAATTCTGGGTCAGCTCTTTTTGTCCCCACATTAATAGAGCCAAGGAACTAAGGTGGGGGATGGCTCCTAAGGCTGGCACTGAACATGCAAGCTTATTAGTCACCTGAGCAGTATGCCTCTGTCCGGATTTATGTCACAAAGTGAACATATATTTATTTATTTATTTATTACTAATTGTATGTTTACCCAAAACCTTTTGCTCAGAGTTGGGGAAATGCTGAGATTCCAGTGGGAGAGAATTCCAAAGCTGGGGACCTAAGATTCTAAATAAGCTTAAATGAAATCACCAGTCGGCACTGAGGCCCTGATGACGAGTCTGGCGGGCCTAGGTGTGTAAGAGCCATGGTTCGACTGCCGGCACCACCATTTTTTCACTGGCCGATGGCCTGGCGGTGCCGGTGGTCTTAATCCTCCAGAGCAGTGCTGCGGGGATTACGACTCTCGTGTCTGCAGGCTTTTGCATGGCGATTCCACCGCCATGCAAAGGCTGGCAGAGATGGGGTGCCAGGGGCCCCATGGAGGCCTCTGCACTGCCCATACACTTAGCAAGGACAGCGCAGGGGCCCCCATAGACAGCCCTGTCATGCTTTTCACTGATGGGTGCTGTCGCACTTGATGCACTGCTACATTGCAGCTGGCTCGATTATGAGCCTGTGTCAATGCTGTGGGTGGTTTCCCGCTGGGCCAGCGGACGGAAACGCTGTTTCTGCCTGCTGTCCCAGCGGGCAACTCATAATAGCAGTGGAGTGGTGGTCTTCCGACATAATGAGTCCTCCGCTGCCCGCCAAACTCATAATGAGGACCTGAGTGTCTACGAGACCTCCAGAGAACATAGAAGACTGACAAGTTTGAGAACATTTCAGGGTTAGCTCTGGTTGAAAACATTTCAAGCCCAAATCTCATTTGCAGATTCCCTAGAAGACATACTGTTTCTCATAGATACCCTGTCTCGTTTTGGACAGTTTGTTGTTGTATACTAGTGCTGCAATTGTGCAGTGCGCCTAGTTATATAATGAAGACTTCCTGGATTTATAACCAAAATAATTCTCCTCAACTCTTTTCTTATCTATCTGATCTGGAAAGCAGTCTAAGGTGATCCCAAAGATTATTAATACCATTATAGAAGCATGACTTGCGCGTAGAAAGTCATTTAATTTTATTGGTCTCCCTCAGCGCTAAGAGATCCTTTAAGGCATCCTTCTAAACTCTTGCTTCTGATTTGGCCTAAGTGCCCACTCATAGTAGGATGGGCTTGACTGCTGCAATTTCCCCCAGTCTCTTGCAGTCCTAGAGCCAGATATACGACGGTCAGCTTTGGCAAATTGCAAATTGCGATTTTGCGAATGGGTTACCACCAATTTGAAATTGGTGATAACTGTGATTGTTTTGTGAGCGCATTCCTGGTTGCAAACCAATCATACATGCCCCTGCAACTTGCTATTAGGAAGGGACGCCCTTGGCAGGCCCCTTCCTGATAGCAAGTTGCAAACCCTATTTTGTAAGTTGGTGATAGGTTACTGACTCGCAAAAAAAGGGTTGATACATGGTGCAAGGCCATTTAGCACTCACAAAAGGCAAATTTTGTGGCTTTGCTACAGCTAAATAGCTTTTCACATCTGGCCCCTATTTCTTTCTGCAGAGCAACCGTGGGTGTGAATTTGTGGAGTCTGGCAATGGACTTCACCAGTCAATTTTCACCTGCAGTGATTGCCAGTGCCCGAGTAGTCATCAAGGAGAGGGAAGAGGGGAGAGTCTGTAGAAAGGGATTAGGGAGATCATAGTAGTAAAATGAGGTTTGGGATGAGTCAAAGGTTAGATACATGAGGGGAATAATTTAGTAGGGTTGTTTGGGAGCTCATTGAAGTAAACTGAGGTTTGGAGGAAACCAGGAGGGATAGAAGGAAAAGTCCAGGAAGGGTTATTTTGGAGATCATAGTAGTAGATTGAGTTTGGGATCAGTCAGAGAGTGGAGATATAGGATAGACTGAGAGAGGTATAGGGTGAGACAGAGTGGAACATTGGAGAGAGTGATTTATTTTCTTCTTCTTCTACAGTAGAAGTAAAGTAATAAATATACAGATACATGATTACATAGAAAGGGAATATATGAATAAGGAAGTTAATACATTGAGATTTAAAGTTGTATTGTGTAAAGACAGATTTTCAAGTGTCACAGTATTTGAAGGTAATTTATTTGTGTTTTTTTAAACATTAATTATCATCCTAACAATGGATCTGGTGAAACCTAATGGGGACGATCTGTGATAAGGAGGATTTCTCGATCCACAGTCAAAGATAAAGAGAGCAAAATCATACTTTGACAAAAGCGCACGCACAAGCAGCAAAACTGTTCAGATTCAACACAAACACACAGAGAACTATTGTATAATAATCATGTCCCATTTTAATGTATGATGCATGCAAGACTCTCCAGAACCCAAATGACTTGGTTCAGTTTGGAATATCACATGGAATGTAAATCAAAACGAAAACACCTACCAACGTGCTTCTTCGCATGTACTAAATGCTCAGTACGCCACCTGGGGATTGGCACTACCAGATATTTCAAACTCGTCAACTCTAAGAAATATGAAATTGAACATTTTAGCAACTGCCAGGCAAAATGCATGATAGCTGCACTTCCATGTCAATGGAAGAAGAAATATATAGTAAGAATTGAAAGGTAGGGATGCAGGTACATCAGAGAGCACAAATATATTGATTATAGACATCTGATAGCAGTAAACCTTCAGACAACTAACCACAGAGCAAATTAACAAATTCTGTGACATTGTTGCGACTAAACCGTAAATTGAGAGGGATGAAGCAGACATGCTCTTGTAACTTAAGGAACACAAATGGATACATAAACTCCGAGTCACCACACGGGAAGTATACCGAGGCCAGGGCATGTATGAGATTTCAAAAGAAAAATGGAAAGTTGTGGCTTTGAGTCGAAGTACCTATGCACACGTGACAGGGTCTACAAGTGTTATTGTGATCTATAATCAGATGCAAAGAACGAAACTAATATTTTAAATTATATTAAGCACCCCAAAAAATGTATACTTTAAAAAAAGGACTGTGTTTCCCAAATATATATTATATGTATGCACCAAGACTAATGTGGCCATCTGCACTAGTCTATATGAAGATGAGGACAGTTTAAACTTTCATGCTTTCCATGTCTTGGTTTCCTTAATGAAACAAAAAAGCAGAACATGCTGAATGAATGTATGCATTACTGTGTGGACCTAGTGAAACACCTCGCCCCGAACGCAACATTACAACACTCTGCCATGAGACATCGTACCAGACCTAATTTTTGCTGTACTCCGAAAACATAAGGACTTGGATTCAATGATATTGTTCTTGACCCTCTGTGAGACATTTTGTGAATATGGATGTCGTTCTTTTTAGAGCCTTCAAAAACGTGTTTTGGTTAAATATTGCATGACACACTAAGTGACATTTAAAATTGAAAACGGGGAGTGGGTGTCAAGGAATACAAATTGAATAAAACATTTATGTGGAATAGCAATCAGTAAATAAGGGACTGAAAATCGGCCAAGGATTATACTACAAAGCTCTGGAATTTGGCATAAAAAGTCAAAACTTTATTAGACTGAACCATTAGAAATGAAACACAGTCCTTTATTTGATTTAAAGACAATGAGCTGAGCTATGGCTATTAACCCTTTCCTAGGCGTACAGTGGCCTGGGATGTGAAACTGATCATACTTTAGGTACAATTCAAGACCCCGATTCAGTGGTGAAGGGATTAAAGAACAGACTAGAGAACACATCATTTTGATATATTCCTGATGCTGTACAAGTGTTTTACTGTTGACCTCTATTGCTTGACTGCTTGCTTTCACTTGCCAGCATAGTAGATGATCTTTCTTTGATTGGTTTTTTCTCCTCGCTGGCCACTGCGCCACTCACAGATGGTTATTTGCAACTACCTAGAATACAATTATAGCTAGTTAATCAAAGCCATTACTGCAAAATTACCACTACCGAGAATGTCAATTTTTGTGTAATGTAACTCCACAGATAAGTGCAGGGATAAGTGTCCTAATTCTAACATTAAGTCTAACCATAAACCCTAAAATGTAACTGCAACCTAAATGTAAATCCAGTCTTGGTCCTAACCTTACCCTTAAACCATATCCTACCAGAAGGCTAACCATAACCACATCCATAACTCAAACCCTCTCTATAATGTAGTTGTTACCCTAATCCTAAACACACCCTATCCTAACCTCAAGTAAGGCCACACTCTTAATCTAACCCTAATTCTAAACCTGATAGAAACTTTTGCCCCACCCTAAAGCTGAAGGAAGACCTACACTCAGTCACAAAATTATCCCTAGCTCTGCCTGACATTCACTATTGTAAATACTTTAAACGTTATGCTCTGTAGCAGTTTTCCTCTTAAAGATAATTTAAAAGGAGTCCTTCTCTACAGATGTACAGGTGGATAGCAGCGGTTCCTCCATTAGAGTGGATGAGCGTTGCACCCCTAACCTCACTGACAGCGCCGTCGGCATGAAAAAATAAAATGGTAATGAAAAGATTTTATTACCATTTTATTTTTCAGTTCAGCCGAGCCAAGGTGCAGCGATGTGCGGGGCCATTGCTGCTGATTGGATACAGGGAGCAGTGGTTGCTGTTCCAGTTTAAAATGTGCATGTCACTTTGGGCTACCATCTTGCAATGGCCAGCCTGACATGCGCATTTTAAACCTCTCCTACCGGAGCTGTCTTAGCTGGGTGGGGAGCAGGAACCCAGTGCTTCAGGGAGTGTTGAGGCAGGCCGCTCCAGACAATCCTGGTGCTTCTCTCATGCTGGGCAATATTAGCAGCAGCATGGGAGCAGCATCAGGATTAGAGCTTCGCCACCTCTAGTAACACGTTCTCGTTCGCCTCTTGAGTCTTAGCAGCTAATTAGCAGCGCCACAGGTGCTGCTGTTAATCACCTGAAATGCCGGTCGGAGGTCGTGAAAGGAGCAGGAGCAAACGGCCTCTGGCCCCAAAGTACACTCCCCACTCCCATCAGAGACTGTCATTTGTAAGTACTGTTAAATAAATTGTGGGTGGGGTATACAACATTGTCACCCTATAAACTGCTCTATTTCTGAATTATTGCCAAATCTTTGAGTGTTGTATTGGAGGCATAAAGTGAAGGCTTGGAGCTGAGAGAGCAGCACGTTCCTCCCTTGGGAGGAAAGGTTGTGTAGCACTCAAAGGCCAGCATTAAATCCCCTTGAAATGGACACTCCACTCCTCCAGTTCAAAGTGAAGGGGGCATCTCATGCCTTGCTCAAATGTATAAAGCACTGCTCTTTTGTTTCCCCGAGGGACGGAGGGAGGTGAAGGGCAGACAGGGAGAGGTGGGAGGACATGGAGAGAGGGTAGAGTGAGAGGTAAGAGGAGGGAGGGGAAAAGAGGGTAATGAAAGGAGAACACATGGAGGGGGCTTAAGCAAGAGAGCAGTGGGAAATCAGTATTTGAAGCGAGGAATAAATATGGGAGAAAGCAGAGGGGTAAAGGGAGGGATGGGGGAAGGGAGGACAGAGCTGTGGAAAGGGTGAAGAACGGTAAAAGGAGGAATAGGGAAAAGTATCAGAAGGGGGTGAGTGTGGGAGAATAGCGAGGGAGAAGAAGTGGGGGAGGGGTGAATGGTGGGAGGGAAGTGGAGAGAATGAGTGAGGGGATGGTGGGGGAGGTCATTTCTCGTCTCCCTCTCCAGCAGCAGCAGAGCCAGGGTTGGGGATGCTGACAGATAGCCGGTCTGTAAGATGGCGCAAGCAGCCAGCAGGCAGCAGCCGAGCTAGGGGCGGCGGCATACACTGGAGGGAACTGTGCCCAGAAGGAGTCTTTCAAGAAAAAAACACAGGTTGGAGTTATTGAGTATGTGTGCACTGTAAGTGGGTCAAACATTTGCCCCACAGTTTTAGAAAGCAAGCCGTCGCTAGTGTAGGGGGGCCTCAAACACCTGTACAATTATTTCATGCCTCCATTTCCATGTGATCCTGTTTAGTTGCACATTCAAATGCAAATAAATAAATGTGTAAATTGTGCCTTCAAGGGAGAGCCTTTGAGCATATGTAAAAACCAGCTGCACACATAAAGCATTGGTGGGTCACAGCTAGGGTAAATACTAGGGCCAACCCCTTACCATTGTTGCGTCAAAACAAACATAGTGCTGTATAGGCAATGACGATTAAGAACAGGAAACCCGCTGCAGGAAACATAGCAGGCAGTCTCTTTAATTCTGTTATACTTACATGCAAAGTCGATTAAGCTCGGGCTTAATTCTGCCTGGATCAACCATTCTTCATTCTGGAGCAGTGCCCTCTTAACCATTCACTCCTGACCCAGCCAAATCTGCCCCGTGCACTCCACGCAAATTTAAACGAAAGCACCTTCGCAGAGAGGAAAGGCTACTACGACTCTAGGGGGCTGCCTTCCCAAAGTGCCTAATAATTGAGGCCGCCGCAGAACTCCCTCTAGTTACTGAGTAGACAGTGAGATGCTTTTGCACAAAGACCTCCTAAATCCAAGCCTGAGATTTCCTAAAAAGTGGAAAATGAACTCCAAGTGTAGAGAAAAGCTAAGGTAAGTATATTCCTGACTTTTGTGTGGAATTGCACACCTAGGTTTTGCACACGGGTGCTTTTATGTTTTTTAGTGGAGTCTCTCCACACATGTGGTACCTGGCGATGCTCTTTCTGAAGATGTTGTAGGGCAAATCTAGATTCTGGTGAGTTTGCATTGCCTCTTCTCAGGGCTGTCATGAAACTCAACAAAAGTGAGTATCCCACCAAGTGATATCTAACCCTGATACTCTCAAAACCCACAATTTGGTAAGAGTCTTCTGCTCTTGCTTCCCTTCCTCACTCTGTCAACACACATTATGAGGTGTTCAGGTCTGTCCTTTAACGGGAAAGGCAGGCTGCCAGCTGCCTGAGGGAATCAAAATCAAACAGGTTACCATGAAAATGGATGGTTTCATTCCAATTCTCCCCCCGTTTAACATTTAAAATACATTGTGAAATGTGTAGCCCAGCAAATTTGTGACAAAAAAAGAATTAATCAGAATGCATTAAAGTGTGACTCTGAAATGGAAGGATGAAATGGAGTTGTCTTTTACTCAGGTTTTTTTTATAACTCAAATATAGCATGACTGGTGGAAGTCTCAGAGGCAAGCATTGAGTTCCTGCACCAAGTTATAGAAACCTCATTCCATAAAATTATAGACAAGTAGCTCTCTGTTCCAGTGAAGAGCTAAATTAGACTGAAAGAAATACTATTTTCGATTGGTGAAATCTATCCTTTTCCAGAATGCAGCTATATGTAAATTTGAAATAAGGAGTGGAGGAAAATAGCTTGTCAAGTAATGGAAAGTCTACACTATCCATCGAGCTTTTCCAAGCTCAAAGGACAACCTCACTGAACAAAATCTGACTGCAATAGGATCAGTGCAGTACAGCAGATTCCAAATTGTATCCAAATCAAATTACATTTTTCGAGCATCCTATCGATGTGGGGGGCTTGTGACAGTAGATCTGGCATTGAGGATGCGTTGCACCATGGTGGTTCTGAGGAGATCCAGGCTGCAATATGAGGTCTGGGTCAAGGTGGCGTTGTTCTGTAGCGGCTCCAAAGAGCTACAGGGTCTTGCGCCTGGGATGTGTCATGCAGCATCTGTTCCGATGCAGAGCTGTAAGGCAATTCATCGCAGTATCGACAAGGGGCTTGTGATGTGAATGTCAGCATCAATTCCAACCACAGGAGCAAAGCTGGGTAGGCAAGGCACATTCATGCCCACTTCCAAGGGTCCATGACTGGAGTAGCACCACTTGAGAGGCAAAACTCACAGCAGAATAAGCCCAGGCGCTGGGTTCAAAGTGGTCGGAACCCTTTTTGTCCCTGAGGCTCTGATCAGGAGGCCAGCCAAGCATTCCTCTGCTCGTCTTTTTCTCAGGTTTGTGTAAACATGAAGAGCCTGCTTCACAATGGTAAGCTTACACTTTCATTTAAGTTTGTTTTGGCATTTGTTAGACCTGGCCCTTTTTGCAGGATTATTCCCAAGCTTTTTGCCTTCTTCCTCCTATTTCTTCTGACCTGTTTATGTTAGTTTTTGGACACTGGGTGCTTTACCACTGCTAACCAGAGCTAAAGTGCTTATGCTCTTTGTATTGGTGATTAATTTCTCCATGATTGCCATATTAGATTTACTAGTAAGTCCCTATCACAGTGCATGGTGTGTGCCCAGGGCCTATAAATCAAAAGCTACTAGTGGGCCTGCAGCACTAATTGTACCACCCACATTAGTAGACCTGTAAATATGTCTCAGGCCTGCCTCTGCAGTGTCTGTGTGTGCAGTTTTAAACTACCATTTTGATCAGGCAAGTGCACCCACTTGCCAGGCCCAAACCTTCCCTTTTATTACCTGTAAGTTACCCCTAAGGTAGGCCCAAGATAGGCCCATGGGCTGAGTTGTGTATTTAAAAGGTAGGACATTTAATGGTGTGTTTTACATGTCCTGATAGAGAAATACTGATAATTTTGGTTTCCACTATTGCAAGGCCTATCTCTCCATTAGGTTAACATGGGGATTGCCTTGAAATATCTTTTAACTGTCATTTCCCATTGGGAGCAGATAGAGATGTGGAGTTTGGGGTCTCTGAACTCACAATTTAAGTTACATCTTTTGGCAAAGTTATTTTTGAATTGTAAGTGTGAAAATGCCACTTTTAGAAAGTGAATGAACACTCTTAAGGGCAACCCAGTATTCCCCTATGAACAGGGTACAGACAATGTCTCACTTAAAAATGCTCCTAGAGGAATTTTACTATATCTAAATAATTGTTCTAGGAGCATTTTCAAGTGAGACTTTTAGAAAGTGGGCATTTTCTTGCTTAACCATTCTCTGCCTCTGCCTGTCTGAGGAAGACGTCTGGGCCAGGATGGCAGTTGGGCTGTTTGTGTATTTGTTCTAGACAGTCACATGAAGGGTGCTGAGGTGTGCCCTTCATATCCTGAAGGCTAATCACCAGGCTGATGGGTCCTCCTGAGCTAGAGTGGTGGGAGAAGTTGACACTTGCACCTGAATAGGGCTGTGCCTGTCCTCACACAAAGCAGTCTCCAAACCCTAGAGTGTGTCTGGTGCCAGGGCAGGGATGGCAGGGTCTTGTGCACTGCAAAGTAATCTCTTTAAAGTTTGCCTACTTCAAATACTGGACCTCTGATGGTAAACGGCCTTTACAATGCAGCCAGAGCTACACAGGTCGTAAGCACGTAAGCAGAACAAAGATTGCCTTTTTCTCTGCCTTAACCACGCATGTACCAAACCACACATACGTGTGGTTAAGGCAGAGAAAGGGCAGAGAGCAGTTTAGTGGATTGGGGGAGCATGTGGTGAGGTAAGTGGGACTGGGGCAGGGTTGGGTGAGTAGTTTTTAGCTGCGGGGTGGATTGAGGGCTTAGGGTCGGTGGTGGGTTGAGGAAGTTTATTTTTTAGGGACAGGGGTGGAGAGGGTTGGGGTAGTTTATTGTTTAGGGGCTGGGTAGTTTCTTTTTTAGGGGTAGGGTGGGGTAGTTTATGTTTTAGGGGCAGGGAAGGTTTAAGGAAGGGTGGGAGGAAAGAAGGAAGGAACGGTAAAGATGCGGTGAGGTAAGTGGGGCTGGAGCAGGGTTTGAGGAGGTAGCTTTTAGGGGTGGGATTGGAGTTAGTGTTTAAGGTGGGTGGGGGGTTGGGGTAGTTTATTTTTTAGGGCTGGGTGTGGGTGGGGGGTCGGGTAGTTTATTTTTTAGGGATGGGGCAGAATAGTTTATTTTTTAGGGGTGGGGAAAGTTTAAGGAAGGGCGGGAGGAGAGTGGAGAGGAGGAAGGATTGGAAGAGGACTTGGTGAGGTAACTGAGTCGTGGGCAGGGTTTGGGGTAGTTTTTAGCAGGGGTGGATTTAGGGCTTAGGGTAAGTGAGGGGTCGAAGTAGTTTATTTGCTAGGGGCACTGGTGGAGGAGGGACGGTGTAGTTTATTTTTTAGGGCTTAGGTTGGATTGGAGGGTCAGGGTAGTTTACTTATTAGGGGTGGGGGAAGGTATTAGAGCTCAGGGTGGGTGGGTGGTGATAGGGTAGTTTAGTTTTTACAGCTTGGGGTGTGTGGGGGTGTCAGGGTAGTTTACTGTTGAGGGTGGGGGAGATTTGGAGCTCAGGGCGGGTGGGGGGTTGGGGTAGTTTAGGTTGTGTGACAGAGACAAGCACGCTGTTTCTAAATATGCCTGTAAATCTAATGCTACTAGTGGGCCTGCAGCACTGGTTGGGCCACCCACATGAGTGGCCCTGTTATCATGTCTCAGACCTGCCATTGCAGTGTATGTGTGTGCAGTTTTAAGCTGCCAATTTGACTTGGCAAGTGTACCCACTTGCAAGGCCAAAACCTTCCTGTTTCTTACATGTAAGACACCCTTAAGGCAAGCCCTAGGTAGCCCCATGGATAGGGTGCAGTGTATGTTTAAGGTAGGGCATATACTAATGTGTTTTATTTGTTTTAACAGTGAAATACTGCTAAATTCGTTTTTCACTGTTGCAAGGCCTATCCCTCCCATAGGTTAACATGGGGGCTACCTTTAAATATGATTAAAGTGTAGATTCCCTTGGGGAGCGGATAGACGTGTGGAGTTTGGGGTCTCTGAACTCACAATTTAAAAATAAATCTTTTAGTAAAGTTGATTTTAAGATTGTGTGTTTGAAAATGACACTTTGAGAAAGTGGGCATTTTCTTGCTTAAACCATTTCTGTGACTCTGCCTGTTTGTGGATTCCCTGTCTGGGTCAGTTTGACAATTGGGCTGTTTGCACCTCTCTCTAGACAGTGACACAAAGGGAGCTGGGGTGTAGTCTGCATTTCTGATGAGCCATCTCTGCTAGGAGGAAGGGGAGGAGTGGTCACTTACACCTGAAAGGGCTGTGCCTGCCCTCACACAATGCAGTCTCCAACCCCCTGGTGTATGTCTGGGGCCTGGCCTGGGCAAGGCAGGATTTCACAAACAAGAGAGACTTTTCTTTGAAGTAAGCTTCCAGATCATCGTGTGGCAGGATTTCCAACGCAAACATCACTGGGCATGTAAAAATAACACAAGGTCTGCCCGGACCCAAGAGTGCTGTTGGGATCGATGCATTACTCTCCTGCGGGGAGAAGAAAAGACGCACGCCGAACCGACCGAAGGAGAAACGATACACGGTCATCAACTCATCGCAAGCCCCTTTTGTCACACACTCACCCGTGCGGGGTTATTTTTGATACACCCAGGTACATTTACACGCTAACAGGGTTAGCGTTGTGTTTAAAATTACATGAAGACTTTTTTGGTTTTTAATTGATAACTTGACTTGTGTATTATGGATTTTTGTCGTTTTCGTCTTGTTTTGTTTAGATAAATTTGTTCTATTTTTCTAAACCTGTGTTGTGTCATTTTGTAGTGTTTTCATTAGGTTACTGTGTGTGTTGGTACAAATTCTTTACACCTAGCACTCTGAAGTTAAACCTACTGCTCGTGCCAAGCTACCAAGGGGGTTAGTGGGGGTTAGCTGAGGGTGATTTTCTTTTACCCTGACTAGAGCGAGGGTCCTTGCTTGGACAGGGGGTAACCTGACTGCCAACCAAAGACCCCATTTTTAACATTGTGTCATTGAACTCTCTTGGCGTAATGCACTCTCTGGCCCTAGTGGAAAGCAGACTTTGCTGAGAGGACTGTTTACTTTCTGAGTCAGCAGGAGACTTGCCGCAGTCGTCTTGAAAGTAGAATCTCTGAAGGAGCAGGAGACAGCTCTCCCTAAAGGTCACTGGCAGAAAGGCATAATTTCTTCAGTGCAACAGAAAGGAACATCTTCAGTTGCATGTAGATTCTCTCCTTGGAATCAGTCAAGCATTGTATGTTAAAGGGTGAACAAGTGAATCATCGGTGGTGAAGTTTAGCCACTCTGAAATATTTTTAGGCTTCTTCCTCCCATTTTTTCAGCAAAGAGGTCCACTCCTTGTGCCTGATAAATGTTTTATGGCTTGTGTGACTATCCTAGAGTTTCATTTACTAACATCCAAAATGGTGACCCCATGTATCTGTTGTGTAGCGCTCTCGCTTACCTTCCAAGCCTGCCCTTGATCAACTTGGTTTTGCATCTTCAGCTTCAAAGATAAGCTAACCTAAGCCAACACATGTCATAGGGCTCCTGCAGTACATGTTTAGACTGGGTGTTCTTGCTCCAGGTTCTGAATAGGTAAATGTGCTACTGCTCTTACTTAGGCACACTAGTCACATTTGGCAGGCACCTCGTTATGTCCCATCCAGACATTGTGTGGCAAGTCCTTTGAAGTGACAACTGGTACAACTGGATATGAAAACAGTGATTGTAGAGTGCTTAAATTCATTTCAGACAGTCATAATCACTTGGGCCACATTCCAGTCCATCATTTATTGCCCACCATGCCACTCTAGACAAAGACCAGCTATATCCAAATCAGTTTTAGCCCCGTTCCAATTGGAATAGACCAGCCTAATCTGTCACACAGGCCAATGCCAAAACTGCTAAACATGGCTCTAGAAATAGAAGCTATGCTAGACCACATAGGAGGTGCATCCTCTCAGGACCCCAGTTAGCTCTCACCCACTCCATATTTGATATGATTAGCATGTGACAATATGAATGATTCATTATATTCCATGAAGTCGAAAATATGTCCAGCAGCGGAGGCTGCCAGGAAAACATACAATATAGAATCAGGGGTAATGCTTTAGGAACAGGTAGGGCAGACAGGTTCTTTGCTTCTTATGCCCACATCTGTACTCTGTACAGTTGAACAGAAGATATATACACACATATCTGTCTTATTGAATAATAGCAAGTGAGGCACAGATATGTAAACAATTGTTAGTTACACAAAAATTTGTTCAGTCATATCAAAATTCAATTCAGAAACTTCATTGAAACAGTAAATCATCAATACCAATTATAAGTGTCCTAATAACATTATCTAGTACTCTCATAATAGTTATGAATACCTGTTAACTTTGTTTGAATTAGAACATATTATTTGATTCTATACCATATGATCCTCAATGTAAAGCATTACATTTATTAAGATAATCTCGTTTAACCAAATACTCTAATTGTTCAGTTTATTCGTTATGACCATTGGTCCAAAACATAGATCATTTGATTAGAAAAAATGTCCACCCAATAGTATGTTATCATAAGAAGAAAAGTTAATTCCTCAATGTGAAGCATTACATTTATTTAAACAATCTCGTTCAACCAAATACTATATTTGTTCAGTCAATTCGTTGTGATCATTGATCCAAAAAATAAATCATTTAATTAGAAAAATGTCCACCAAACAGTATGCTCTCAAAAGTTTTCCGCCTGTATTGGTTGGATGTTGGAGTCTCAATCCAAGGATTAGGGAAATGTTTAACCGCCCAAACGTTTAAAGACAAAATAGCCAACACGTGGTTTGTCCTAACATAGGACTTCTTCAGGGCTGATGAAAAGTAAAACTAGTATTTTAATATAGAACTGATAGCAAGCCAACTCTACAAAAAAATAGAAACCATATCAATTAGTACATGATTGGGACATGCATAAATCATGCAAGTGAATTAGTATTTGAGATATTTAAAGACTAAACTTATACAAAAGAAAGAACTCACCAAGAAATGTGTCAACTCATATCTGAAATTCACCAGTGTTATGTCATATCCACCAAGTGGGAAATTACATAATAAGATTCCCTTTACTTATTTATGTACCCATACCTTCCATATAAACCCTTATCTATTTATCTTTATTTGCAAAAAGTATAAAAGTGAGATATAAGAGAAAAGGAAACTTTAATTAATATTGAACCAAGCATCCCAATTTTTATTATCTCCTCATTTAAAGCAACAGAAACCGTCACCAAATTCAATAAACACAGTTACCTTATGTTAATCAAACAAGAATCTTCATAATAACATAAAGAGCACACTTACTGAAGAAAAACAGAAGTTTATCACATTGTGTTAATCAAGCAAGGATCTTCATAATACTATAGAAAGCACAATCACTATAGAAAAATGAAAATTTATCACATTTCAAATGTAGACTCCACATAGATAACATTGTATATCCTGCCAAAGTCAAGAACATATCCTCATAAATGTTATCATCCCTAATTATGTCTTGAACTACTAAATATAATATTCAATGTACAACATCTATATTAATAGTTACCCCACAAAATGATCCAATCAAATATCCAAAATTGTGTCTCCCATGTAATATTAAACTGTCATGTCCTAAAAAAGATAAAATATATAACATATTCTAAATTAGACAGTAATGATAAAATTGAGATTCTAGACTGTTTATCTAAATGTATATGTTCATTACACCGAACCCTCAAGTTATATATACCTAGAAGTGAACTATACAGTACATGTGCCCATATCCAACAAATTACGGGCCAAGCAATGCTCAATCCCTATCAGTATTGTTCAACATGACGGTCAACTAACAACACCTCTTCGCGACACATTATTCTCTTGTTAACCAATTCTTCGGTATACCGCTTAAAATGTTAGGTCTACCAATGTATATCCCTTCATTTATAACATGATCGTCTAACCTGTATGAAACCACAGGCAGTCATAACCAAACAGGAAACAGTCCTTAGCAGCAGTGTTGCCACAATTGTCAGGCAAACATTTTATTTTACCCGCTTCAGTAAGTTTTAAACTCCCATCTATCCAATCCGCATGCACCATATGTATTAGACGTAATTGTGGACGCCGTGTAAAAGAAACTCCCATATGCTCGCCATACATCGGTATCAACACTTTTCAAAATAATCTACCTCCAAACCTTGTTGTAAAAAGTTTGTATATTTTAATACGTTGCCACAAAGGCAATGTTAGTAAAATATAATGTCACAAAAATATCTATTTAATCTCATGAATGTGAAGTCATATGTATCTATAAAGTCTTTTTACAAATTCCAAATAATTACATAACTAAGTTTTATAAGCCAAAAGCGAAAGGAATTTATGCCCTTTTCAAGTAACATTCCCAAAAGTCTATTCTATCAGCTCATACATATTTAATACAAAATGAAGACGCAGCAAAAAAACTATACATAGACGTTCGCCATCTTGTAACGTATTTGTATAACCATGTATTCAGTACAAGGTAGCCCCATAAGCGTTTGCCATGTTATGGTATATTGATATAACTTTATTTTGATGTTAGCATTACTATTTTGAATAAACCATTTCGGTATATATAATATATTAAGATGTATGCTCTAGGAATAATGAGACTATAAGACAGCCATCAACGTATAGCTAATTTTATGAATACAATAACGTGCATACCCAAATATAACAAGCTGTAGCTGCAAAACAGTACCTATTTGACATTCATATATAGTCTATATGTTCCAAGACAAGAAAAAACATATCTTTCTCTTCCATTGTAAATTAAAACTAATTAGTAAAATGTCAAATGTTAGTATATTAAATGCCATCAATTATATATTTGTGTCCGTACGCATATAATATTACGTATATCATAATTGTATTAAGTATGTCATTACCATAAATAACTCATTGGTCAGGGAAGAAATATATAATACCTGTATGCAATAGAGTTACAGTATATAACATATCTCCTATATGATACTACATAAATTATGTCTTGTTACATTGATCACATTAGACATTACGTCCTCCATTAGAGATTAACGAGTCTTTGACAGTATATGGCATTCTATCACATACACATTCTTCAGAACATATATTGTACCAAAAAATCAACTGCTATATATAAAATTTACAAGAAATGGTACATCTCATTATCCATATTAATGCCTAACTCCACTGATTTTAGGCTGATCATCCATTTGGCCTCATTTTTTCTTAATTCTAATGTGCGATTGCCGCCTCTGAGGTTGCTATTGGGCTGAGCAATCCCCATGTATTTGATTAATGGAATCTTTGCTGTCCTATGTTTATCACTCCATTGGCAACAGGTGTATATTTAGTGTTAGTAGCACTGTATGTATATTATACTTTGTGAAACTGTAGGGATGTGCATCTACAGTAGTCATTGTTGCCATGTGGATTAACATATCTGTTTTATCCCAGTAAGAGACGTGGCAAATTGGATTAAAATCTATGGGGCATATTTACAGACCTTGCGCTGCCCTAGCATCATTTTTTTTCCCGCTAAGGTGGCATTAAGGAGGCCTTTCTCCCATGCCGTATTTACAAAGTGGTGCAATGTTGCATTGCACCATTTTGTAAACCTTGCACCACGTTATGCCTGCGCCAGGCATTAGTATGGAAGGGGGTGTTATGACGCAAGGAGACCCCCAAAAAATGGTGCAGTGAAATTTACAGCATTTTACTGCGCCATTTTTTCCATCATTTTTAACACTTGCTCAGAGCAGGCATTTAAATGATGCACCTATTTTAATCAATAGGCATCCCAGTGCTTTGCTGCACTAGGGTCAAAATTGTTGACGCTAGTGCAGCAAAGTGCCACAATATTGACACGATTTTCCTAACGACCACAATGGTGTGCATTGCAAATATGGCACAATCGTGGTGTCGATAGGTGGGGCGGGGCAATGCAAGAAAAGTGGCGCATCGGGACCCAGGCCCTAAATTCTTGTAAATATGCCCCAAACCACAATTGGCTAATCAGTAGTCTTTAGCCATTGAAAAGGTCAAAATGGCTGATTACTCAGCAGAAACATGGGGAGGCATGGCCAAAAGATAGATCACAAGTAATGTGCTAGCAGTATTGCAAGAATCCAACAATGCCAGCAAAAAATTTGAAACATGTCTTTGGTCACGTTGTTTACATGACGGTCTCGAGTCGAAGACAATTATCTGGTTTCGAGCATGTTCGGGGGGCTAAAGGGCCACCGGTAGTGTGGGTGTTGTGAATAAAGCAGAAGTATTGGGCTTTTCCACCAGTTCCTACGCTGCCTAACATATAGAGATAGCTGATGCACATACAATCTGAAACTCCCAGAATTGAAAATATGTCAAAAAACGTAAAGGAGAAAAACTGTAGAACATCCTGCCAGATCATAAAGAAACATCAGAAGCAGTAGTCATCAGGTCATGAGTCTAATCATTCAATGCACTGAAAGGCACGTCTTCTCACCTATGTTTTCATGTCTGTATATACTTAATCGATTATGCTGATTTCTTTTTACTGTATCCTGCTCTTATATACGTATTTGCTTCAGCAATACTAGTATAAATAGCACAATTTCTAATGCCAATAAAGTTAAATTGGATTTGAATGTAAACGTATAACGGTGCTGGCTTTGATGCCACACTCCCTGCAGGTATCTGTGGCTGCTCTCAGTCTTCTTCGCTGCAGACACAATCGTGGTGTTCTCTGGCGTAAGCTACCATTAACCCTGACGTTTGCAGTTTTTGACAAGTCATATGATGCATTGAAACCTGGACTTCCAGACAGTACTGTCTCAGAGACTGCAACAAATGATTTTAGTCTTTCACTGGATCAATGAGCCTCTGGCACCCAGAACATTTCTCTCATAGAAATAGTTTGTTCATTGTTACTCTTATAGAGTGCTCTGCTCTCCACAGGGTGTTTCTGTGCTAGGAAGAGACGGAGTGAAGCAGTATCGTCTGAATAGCTGCCTTCATTTAGTTTGTCCACTAGATGGGCCAGAGACTAGTCAACGGTGTACAGTAAAACCTTGGAAACTGTGCGGTTCAGATCTGACCTATTCAGGAGGTGTGCATTTACACAAGTCCCTCAAGCATGTTCTCCCATAAATATGTCACATTGGTGCATCCGACATCATATGGATGACAACAGGGAGCTGGATTTTCTGTCACCCTTCTGTTCTTACTGACTGACACAGTAAAGCCCTCCCCTGGCCAGCCACAACTTAACCTTACTCTAGTCTCCCTCTCATGCACCACTAGAATAGGAACACAACAGTTTTACCTGTGAGTATCCACGTCGGTGGGCACATTTCAGGCAGCCAAGCTCAGTTGCTTTGGGCGTTTGTTTTTGAAAAACAAAAAACGTTTAAAAGGTCTGGTGGCCGGCTGTCATGGCTGACGGTAGTGTCTGTCAAACGTTTCCTACATTGACAAGAACTGCCTTAACAGTTGTTCTTGTCCAGAGAGAGAAGTCTAAATTTGGTGAGCAAATGCGCTCCAAAACGGCAAAGGTGTCACCATGGAATAAACTCCAAATGCCTCAAACTAAATCAGGCCCTCACTTGTCTCCCTTGGTCACCTGAGAGGTTAAGTTGGTTGGCCTTTACACTGTTTGAGATTATTAGAAATGTGGGAATCAGCCGATTGGGTCACGTAAATGGAGACGCACCCGTAAATGGAGACGCAACATACACATTGTGTTGTCGTGTTATACCCCAAATCATTTATTGTTCTTCGTCCTGAAATCTCTATTTTGCCATGTCTGATATAAAGGCAATGTGACTGATAACATGCAGAAGGTGGCATTCTTGCTCACTCTATTCGTATGAACCTGAAGTGCCTCTGGCACACAAGTCTAGGATAACAGAGCAATGAAATTGGTAAGTAAATGTCGGCCACACGCTTTCATTCACTTCGCATCATCTAATTTCTATCCAGGGAAAAAACAACCATACTCCTTTTGGAGTAAATTCGTGTTATTGTATATGCCAGTCACTCCTGGGCACCGTGTTTTGTCAGAGACAGAAGACGTGAGATGACTGGCATAACAATACAGAGTCAGTTCTGTCAGCAATGATTTGCAAGAGGTATGATCAACTCTAAAAGCGGTGAATTAGATTATCTCAAAGTGCACCATATTCCCAGCAATTTAATTCTTATTATAGAGTTATCAACACTGGAACAAAATCAAATTCTAATCTGTCTGTGCTCTGTCACGAAGCGAAAACAGATACAACAAACGGCTTCTCAAAGTATAGGGAGCCACATGTCAGAGCCAAATTTGGACATCGGCGTACTCTTTTTCTGGTCAATTTGACACTTAAATGACCCAGAAAAATACCACTTTTCACGTACAAGCTGATGAAGGGAATGAATCAAGACAAGCTTCAGAGACAATGTTTTCCCTCAATTAATGACAATGACGACGTGAACTGAAATATGTGTTTGTAGTGCACCCTAAAAGGTATCCTCTTGTCGAACTTGAGTGGTACACAGCATGACACCTCATCTTGCACAGCTGTCTTTCGAAAACTGAGTACAAAAATATCAAACAACAAAAATATTTTGAGCAGAATGTAGACTGCCAAATATAATTAATGTATTTATATTTAAATTACTAAAATGGTAAAATTCTTAGCTCCACCCTAGCTATTTTGAAGATCTATATATTGATAAGGTACACATATGGTAATTTGTGAATAGTAAACGTATACGTACACGCATATACTTATCTTCACAACATTTTGGTAGATAATATTCTATGCAGTTAAACAGAAGATCTACGCACACTTGTCTTACCCCAGTAAGAGACATGGTACATTGGATTATAGTCTGGTCACAATGTCTTTTGTAATTTGATACTCTAACCCTGATATTGTGGTGGAAAGCCATTTTGAAGCAGTGCCAGGAAGCTACAGAAGAAGTGTGCCAACAGGTCTGTCTAATCCAGTGGAACGCAGTGCTCTTGGTCAGTCCATGCTCAGGTACTGAAGCAGTGACGATGGGGGTGTTGGGAGAGTCGTGTGTTTGCATACAGAAATATAATGTGACCTAAGTAATGAGGTCTAAATATCGTTTACAAAAATATAGTCCCATTGGATTTCCATTTTCTGTTATCAACTCCAGTGGGATAATATTTTTGTAAACAATATTGAGGGCACAATATTTATGCCAGACAATTTTCTGACGAAGAAATCTAAAAAACATGGCATCTGAAGTAAGGCCAGTGGCAGCTGTAACTGGCATGGGCAGAGAGCATTGCCAAGGTTATGATGTATTTGGCACACCTCAGAATCAGTCATTTGAAAGAGGATACCAAATGTTAGGCAATGTAAACTAAACACAAATGTAGTTACACTCCTCACTAAGCATCATACAACCAGATCAAGCAGTAACTAGACTGTAACTTGAAGGTCAAAAATACAGGCCCTTGGTAGACAAAGAACCACGTATGAACTCTCTGGTTATCTGTAGCACACAACAGCACTTGCTTCGTTCTTCACCACTTTGATGACCTATGTTGAAGTTATATAAGGTTCCTAACTCTGTTTCTCACATGAAGCTCATCCACAATAACCAGTGCATCACCCGTTGCATTCTCGTTTCTAAAACCACCTGTTAGATCACTCCCCACTGCGGATTTTTGCAGAGTTAGAATCACCCGCTCTCACAATATCATAGAAGGTTGAACTTCCAGCAGTGACACACTCAACATCATGTATTCTTGACAGAACCGGGATGCTTTTAAATGGGAAAATTAACTTATTGGACCTAATAAAGCAGTGGATGATAATGACAGACCCTGTTCCATTTCCCCTAACCAGCTTCTGACTCTGCCTCCTTATTTCCTTCTACTTGCAGATTGGTCTTCTCTCCCATTTCAAGCTGACACAGGCACTGATTACCATCTTACCGTGTAACTAATGCCACAAATCAATCAAGTGCATCCTGCAATGTCCCTGATCATGATAAAACGTGGGTCTTTCAATTAAAGCATGCCAGAAAGCACTGCTTGGGGCTTTAGCTGATTAAATGCCAGCTGATCTGCTGAGCAAGTTGTCTTTTCGCCAATCGGTCTGCATTTCTCTCTTTGTGTTGGTTGCTCTGAACTGACCTCCACTGTGAAGTGTTAGTCAAAAACATGGTCCAACCACTGCCACCCATCATTGACTATACATGAACCCGGAATAGTTATGCCTATACTTCAGCACATAGAGTCTAAAAGTGTCATCATTATTACACTGAAGAGCTGTATGATTTGTTCTCCGCTGGGGTGTATGATAGACTATTGACTGCAAACAGAAAATATCGTGCTAGAAAAATGTTACAGCCAAAATATTGACAATGACAAAATCATGAGACTTAGTATATGTAGGTAAGCATGGGTTTACTTTGCTTAAACCATCCTCTGTATACCGTAAAGATATATATACCATAACGTTACATATATATGGAGTTAAGTATAGTACATGTATTCTTACCAATATGCAATATGTACTCACCTATACAACATTTTTGTATTCAATATTTTTGCTATGGTGTTTTTGTATCATGATATTTCCTAGAAGATATTTTGGATGTAAACAAGGACGATAAACAACTATTCTGGGATACCTTATAATTCCACCTAAGGAGGTGCATTAGGTATACTGTAGATCTTATCCCATTTCTTGTAACTAAAATGCCCTAAAATTAATATTTTTTTATTCGGCGCTTTGGAGGATGCCATTTAGACCCAGACACACGTTTTGTGGCACATGGGCTTTGGAAAAACATCAGCGCTGTAACAATCAAATTACAAAATAAATTGCACTACCTAGGTCTTGCTTAAATGGTATGCACAGAAATATGGAAGGTCATCTTGATGAATTATTATTACATTTTGCTGCTGGCAATGACTTGGGCCGCCTATTCGTCATCTTTTGACAGCACAGTCATACTTTGCTAGCATGTTTAATGTGTTAGCTGATGACTGAATTGTTCATTTGTGCATCTATGTGTATTTTAGGGAAGCAAGCGTGTGGCCTTTAATGAACTCTTATTAGCTGTTTTATTTACAATACTATCATAACGGATCAGCTCTTCATTCTTCCTGCTTGAAACCCTGCTCACAAAAACTAACAAATGGAACATTTCTACCTTTGTAATAGTAGAGAGAATGGTCGACAAATGTGGCAGGAATATTGATACCTGGCAGCAAATTACACGTTTTTCTTGCTCTTTTGGCATTCCTCAACTATTTATTGCTTTGCTACCTTTTCTAAGGTGACCAGATTTTGAGGAGCAAAAACCGGGACAGGTCAGACATAAAAGAAGGACTAACGACTTTACACTCACTTTTATATCTGGCCTGTCCCGTTTTTTTGTGTAGCTTTGTGAATGTGTGCCTATATATGTGTGTGTTTATATATATATATATATATATATATATATATATATATATATATATATATACACACACACACACACATTTACAAAACTATACATATAAAATTAGGTATGGCGTGACCTCCCACCCTGCACCCCCAACCCACCCTCACCAACCTCTCTCTGCCCCCAACTCCGTATCTCTGCTGGGAGCAGACAGGGGACTGTGTTGCCTGACAGCAATAGATAAATTACTTAATTATCGCATACTTTGTAGGCGTCTGTTAAAGGAGAGCATACCTTTAATTTATGCTTCCCTAGATAATCTGACCTTTGTCCCAAAAATCGGGACATTTATGGAATAATTTGACCTTTGTCCCAAAAAACTGGACATTTGTTTAAAATCAAGAGAAGCATCGGGACACTGGGACAGTCCTCTAAAAACCGGGACTGTCCGGGGAAATCCGGGACGTCTGGTCACCCTAAATTCTTTTCTGAAATAAGGAAGGCAAAAAAAATCCCGGGCCTAGTTTAGACTTGGGGGAAGGCATTTTCTGCAACCAACCCTAACTCCTACCACCGCCTTAGGGGGGCGGGTCAAGGCTGGAGAGTGGCAGTTTGGTGTCATACAATAGCACTGGGTGCAAGCGTTTCCATTCTGATGCACTGCAGGCCGCCTGGCCGGAATGCAGCTGAATAATGCTGTGAGGTGAATACTTCAACCATCGGACAACCGAAGAGAGGATTCGTCTCTATTTCATATTTTTACATCAGAATTTTGCACTTATTTAGTAAAAAATGTCTTTAGGATTGGTGATGCACATGCAGAAAACAAAGAGGCCTACAAAAAGCACATTATCGGACCATAAAAGTACAAAGTGAAACATCACAAAGCTCCAGTTGCGATACATTTTTGGAATCTGAATTACAACATTAGCCAATATTTTTTCAAAATGTTGAAGTAAGCAATACATCTAAATGAGAAGGCGATCAGGGATAAACATGACAAAGTATCAACAATTTTCGGCAAAACAAAAGTGTTTAGAGAAAAGACCTTAAAACCACATTGAATTAAGCGATTAAATATGTTACTTAGAATAATTAAATCTAAAAATTAAAAAAATAAACCATGGAGACAAAGAAACTGAAGTATTGGATACAAAGAAGCAATCTGATATGATACTTTAAAATGACATCCTGTCACTTAGATGTTAAGAAAGGGAAGGAGGTACTGAAAGAGTACATTTTATTGTGAACCTCTGAAATCTCCAGTAATTCAGCTCCTGGAGAAGTGCATTGTATACTAAGTGAATTGAATTATGACTATCATGATTTTTAATAGGACTTAAATTTATGAAACAAAAATCCCACACACACATGTGCAAACGCATACATATGCAACTATTTTTGACTCTTTGGTTTGTTATAGATGTTATCTTAATATGAGAACATCATGGGCTGTGGTGAAGAGAACCAAGGTAGTCCAAGAGTCTTGTGCAGAGGCAACTCAGGGATTCCTTCCTTGAAAAGTGCATCCATTTGGTATCACCAAGAGAATTTGTAGGGATACTCCCGGGTCCACAGGCTCCAAGGACAATTTTAATCCTAAGGATTACCTTCCTTGGGGTGTTCATGCACCACTTTGCAAAAGTAGAATTATGCCTATAATGTTGGAATGAGATTTTCCTTGATTCCATCTTTATTATGTCAAGTGTATGGATTTGTTGTAGCTATTCCCTGATTAGAATCATATTTGTATATCAATATGAACCGTTTTATAACTGAAATGATAATGTTGTAATGTACAGAACTGTTCTCCTGATGTAGGCCAAACTAGACCTCAATTAGGCCTTGATTCCATCTTGTTTCTTGGGACAGCCCTAATATTAATCATGTGTTTATATTTCTCATTGACACAACATGCAGCAAAATGTGCACAGATGCTTTTAGATGACATTCTGTTCTTGAAGAACTCCAGAGGAACACTTAAGTTACTTTTCATGACTCTTTCTGTTCATTCACTGAAGGCTATTCGATTAAGAGACTTTTCATAGTTTATGTAACCAGATCTGTTCTGAAATGTCCAATGACATTAGGTCATTGGAAACTTATTATTCTTCATTTAGGGTGATATTGCTAGGTTGGCGGCATTATATGACATCTAATAATGCTGCACTGAGATTTGACGGTGTTGATACATTTGCCTACCGTATTCTAACTACGAGATTTCCTTTGCTTTCTATTGTGAAATGTATCATAAAAAGCCCTGATTTTGTGGGTGAACCAGGATACTTTTGGGTTTCTTCTTGAGACGAAGCCCATTTCTCTATTGATTTGCTGCATACTCAGGACTTAATTCGTTTTCTATATTTGCCGAATGCTGTATCTATTTTAAATGCTAAGAGCCTTTATAGCAATTGATTTCTAAGCTCTGACTGATTTTTGAGACAAAATAGATACTTGCCTTCTGCATTGCACTTAATACATTAATAAACCTTCATGCATTTCTAATTTACTGATCTTGAGCCATTTTGATGTTATTTGATGTGCTGTTTTGAATCTTGTCTATTGTGACGTATTTCTTAACCAATTCTTGAGAACAACTCTGTCCCCGACCCCACATTGACACTATAACTATTATGTACATTATATGAGAGATAGCACCAATAATGTATTCACCTACCTAGAAAAAGTAATCCTTAAGATTACCAATTTGCCTTGAAGTCTAAGGGTGAAGTAAGCTGTTAACAGCTTTTCAGCACTAAGGAAATCCATGGTAATTCCACCATGCCTACAGCACGTGTAAAGCAGGACAGAGGGGGAATCCCTGGGAATTTTCTGACTCTGGAGGTTGAGTGAGGAAGCTGCTGCCAGAAACGGGTTAAGGGGCCCACCCACCATTTCACCATCATTTTTCCATCCCAACAGGTCTTCTCAAATTGGGTGTGAACACTGTTAGCAGAACCTGAAATTGTGGGTGCTTGGAGATGTGGGGGTACCTCTAGATTATGCTCTCATTCAGAAGGAGGTGTACCAAGTGCTCTAGTTTGACATCTGATTCTACCAATTCTGAAAGATACTTTATTTACTGTTCTTTTTAAAGTAGAGATGATCAGTTCATGCACTGTATCAGGCCAAGTTCCCTGGCGGGGGTAATTAAAAGGGCCCTATGACTCTATAAATGAGAGAAAGGTCAAGGCCCCCAGATATCAGCACACAGCAGAAAGAAAGGGACACTTATGTGCCTGCGACTCACTACATAGATACGAGCAAGCAAAGTCTTAGCTCTAGAGAGGGCATGTGGAGCGAGTGTAGGTTAAGTTGGGCTAGGTCAAGGTTAATTTGGGTTAGGTTAGGTTAGGCTTGGTTGCAATGAAAGGTAAATGCTCCTACCGGGTACTTATGCACAGAATAACTTTAATAACTCAAACACATAAAATATGTTCGCAAAACAAAATGTTCAAATACGTGGAAAGTGAGCAAAACAATGCAGAAAACAATGCTAAACCTAATGCTAATGTCATATAATCATATAATGAATTAATACCCTTGTTATGGAAATGGCAGTCTTATGCAGCTCTGTAGAAGACAGCCACAGTAGAAGATTAGAAGTACGCAGTTATAATACAAGGACCTATGCTTTAACAAACTACTAAATTCACAAAGTTTTAATCTCCGCAAAGTTTTATTGTTTGCGAGCTCAGTGCTTTATTGGTTATGAAGGTTGGAACACACCTTGAATGGAAAAGACATGGTCCACACCAATTCAGTATGACCACAGCTGTGAGGGCCAAGTGTACAAAACTATCTTGCAATTTTCAAAAACTGCTGTCTGCAATTGTGGATGCAATCTATTGTTGTAACCTATTCCATATCCCATTCACAAAGTGAAACCTTCCATCCTGTGAATGTGCATATTTCGCATTTGAGGGGAAGGCTGTGGTCCAGTGGACCACTGTATGCTCCCCCGATGTCACTTCATTTCAACAAGATAAGAAGTCTGCAGTTGTTCCACTTCTGATGGTATAGTGCCACAATGTGTGCCTGCATTTGCTTCAATAACAGTCAGTCAGGGTGCAGTAAATCTCACTATCTTTGAAGTATATAAGATTTCTAGGATTATTGTTGCTTTGGAAAAGGCAGAGGCCGCCAGTTTTAAAACTTCATTGTGTATATCCGTCTGTGTGCTTCTTTATATCTAGATAGGTTTTAAAGATTTGTTTTTTGAAACTTAGATAACTCTGCACAGTGCCAATAATCATAATATACTACAACTCATGAGTCACCCTTCCTGACAAAGTACATGTCAATTTCTGTTTCCCTAGACCAAACGATTTTATTTTTTCAATCAATGCTCTGTATAGTGTTTGCTCAGATAAAATAAATAAAATCCTATGTAGGCTTTGACCAATAAAAACAATGACTTGCTTAGATTGCCATTCATCTCCGACTATATTGTCTTACATTATTGATATTGGTTTTCTGACGTCATCTTCACAAAAACAGAATGTGAAAGAGCATGGTTCACATTTATTACATTTTCAACATATATGTGTTGAGTAGCTCACTGGTTCAGAAAGTGTACATGTAAAAAAGTCCCCATCACAGTGTTATTGACTTTTAAGGTAGAATTTAGAGAACACTGTCTGTTTTGCACAGGTACCACCAGAGGCATGTTGTTGTCTCGCAAAGCCTTGCTTACTGTAACGGCTGATATTTCATAGAGACTTCGAAGAGGTGGATTAGAGTTTTCCCTGGAGCATGTTATATTTCAGGGTTATTTGCTACCTGTCTTATACAGCTTTCCTAATAAGTGCAGGTAGATTCATCAGGAGAACCATCACCACCTGATCAGTGAAGAACCTCATTATCAAAAGAACAGACATGGCTTGAGCAGTAGACACTGAACACTTCTGAACCCAATGAACCACAAGAACATTGTTCCATTCATACCTAAATGTTACATTTTGTATTTTTGCGTTTTAATTTATAAGACTTAAGGCCTCTTGAATGTTTACTTCATAACACATATTCATTAACGATCTTGATCCATGCACTGGCATGTTACATTGCTGATCAATGTTAAATGCACCTTACAAAATGAGAAGTTCACCTGAAAACTTAAGATATTGGGTACAACATATGTGAATTCACACTCCACAAATGGTTGATGCTTCCACTGAGAGGTGTCTTCAATTCAGCAGCATACCTTCTTGTAGGCAACCTAAAATGTAGCAGAATATTATCTGTCCCTGTCACCTTAGATTGGTTGGTGCAGGAGTATCACCTCCAATGTAAATTCATCTTTAAGGCTTGTTCTGGAAACAGCAATCTCCTTTAGGAAAGAAACTTGTTCTTGTGGGTGGCTCTTATACTACACTGAAGCACCTACTTTGTCTTGACATCCCAAAAGGTAATAAAGCAGTCGCCTAAAATCTATTTCCTTTGCTCCTTCCAGTTTTGTAATTATCTCCCCGTAAGTCAAATTTTTGCACTCTCAACAATACATTTGGGAAGAAATTGAAGACTTTTGTTTTTATGCTCAAGCGATAAGCGCTCTGTCCCTGCTGTAATCTTTCTATGGGCCTGTAACCACGCCCACAGCACGCCCATGAGTTTGGTTAGTTTGTGGGCTTGCCTTTTAAAATTTGCTTGCTTTCATTAGTGAAAGGCATGCATACGTCATGCCTTTTCCGGTGCTTAGCCCTCCTCGACCGCACAGGCCAACCACTGAAAACACACTAGCCTCGTGTTTTCCATATGGTTTCTGGACTATTGTTTCTATTTATTTCCTACGCAGCGCGATCTCGCTGGGCAGTAGTCGAGCGCTTTGCATCACATTGACCCTGTTACATGGATAATTTCATTTTTGCCGATAATACGTTTGACTGCAAGCAAACTTCTGTTTTACTTTTTATTTTCAATTTATGTGTCAAGAAATATCCAGTTCGGAATTTACAACCCAAATAGCTCTTACTCGAGAAAACGCTGGACCCATTGCATTGCAAATACTTGTTTAAACTTGCTCATTGTGAGGAAATCCATAAATTGCTTTCTTAAGTACATGTTTTTACCCTGGATTGCTAGCGTGTTTGACATCCTAACTGAACTTTCAGTCTGCTTAAAATGACAACATTTTGTGACTCCATTTTCCATTCCTGACACTTTGGGATATCAACTGTTAATGAGCACAGCGTTTGCAAAGTTCAAAAGCACCTCTGTCTGGCTTGCACCCCCTTTGCCCGATCATTACCTGGCGAGCCCAGACGTCACACAGAAAGAGGAGATTTGAAGTCCATTCATTCATGAATCAAGGGTGCACTGTGGGATGCACTGTGCAGATTGTGGCATTCCCTGCGCAAACACTGAAATTGTGCACTTGGGGCGTCTCCGATCACGCGTAGCAAGCTGTGCACATCTAAGTGTCCTTTTAATATACAGCATAAGCACATTTTTCTGTCAGGTGCAGTGATTCAGAGCAAGTGCAAATGAGACAGAAGTTTGATGAACCGAGCCCAAAGAGTGCATAATTACTTTAATTTTCCTCATCCTGCTTCTCTTCCTTCAAGAACTGTCCACTGATTCCCATTTCCCTCTCCCTACTGTGGCACCAAACACTTAAGTCTCTGCCACACACGCTTACAGCATATCCCCATCTATGTATCCGCACTCTTACTGTATGCCTGTTGCTAAAGTCACTTTTAATGCAATCATTATGGCTTTTGGGACCACAACCAAGGGGTTTCTCCTAGCCCTGCCTGGGCAGCATAACAAATCATTTAAAAAGGCCCTCACTAATAATTTGGACTTTTAGAAACTTCTCTCCCTCTTCCCTGTAGAACATCAAGCTGGTAATTTAGGCTGTGAAACTGGGTCACTGCTGCAGTTAGCCGCATCAGAGGGCAATCTGGCATGTCTAATAGCAGCCATTAATCTAATGGATGCTAACAGTGACCTGGAGCTCCCATGTAGATGGGGCGATCACTTACAATGTTTTAAAGTTGTAAGACCATTATTGTACTCTCGTCCTCAGGACATAACGATTATGGGTGTTTAAAAGGAATGCTGCCCTCCAGCAGTGTCCGGTACATATGCCATCAATGTCCGTCGTTTGCTAGCATACTTAATAGAGATGTTGGCAGTTGTGCAAATTACGCGCCCTTGCATTAGACATTGCATTCACCAGAACAAGAGTAAGGCACACGCAGCCAATAAAGTATGCTCACAAAATGGGATATACCAACATCCCTACAAATGAAAATATCAATGTTCTATAGAAAATAAATATTCCCGGATTATTTATCCATGCACCGTGCAGCCCTTTGTCGTGGGATTGCTCCCTAAATCACAGCTGGTCAAACCTCTTGTTAAAGAGCTGTGAGGATGTCGGAGCCCATGAAGTTCTTGAATTTTTTTGAGCATGGTAATACCACTGAGCTGTGCAAACAATGTGTTTACGTTCGTAAATGCCACATCAGTGGAATCTGCAGCTGTAAATTATACTTCCAATAGTGCAAAAACGTCCAGTATGGCGGCTCTTACGCGGGAGGCAGAGTGTAATCTCTGGAACATGTGCTAAAACTCACACAAAGTTGTTACTCTGTCAGTGTTCCTTAACATTTCACATGGATTTTTCCACCTCTTTACACAGCTAAAACGACTCAAAAAATACGAGAGTAAGTATTCAACTGCGGTGTTAAAACCGTCAAATACACTCAAGTGTATAGTTGGCGCAGTAGGTCATAAATACACACGTACATGCACACACACAACACACGCACACACACAAACTTATAAAAGGAAATCAATGAGGAGTAGATTACAAATGTTAAAAGTAAGTCTGTGAATGGAACCAGAGAAATGTTTCTTTGCTGCTTACATCACATAAGTACTTTCAGTCACTTTACTGCAAGTCATTCTACCCACAGCTGATCTGCAGTTGTGGCAAAATGGAATATGTCCTCTAGGCAGTATGAAAGCGTGAATGGAGGATCCCCAGAGAAAAACGGGTATACGATTTTTTGAGTGCAAAAAATAACTTTATAAAATAAAGGAAAGCCAATACCAGGTGCATGAAGACAGGCAGAAAATGTCCCGTATGATTCTATATAGGATATTACTTTCCGCCAGGGACTGTAAACGATTGCGTCCATTGCCTGCTCAAGATTAAGCACAGGTAAAGGAGGATGAACAGGGTTATTAAGACTGAGTTCTGCCTTTTTCACTCTTTTCAAAGGGATTTTTCAATAACCAATACCTGGGAAATGGCTATGTGATTAAATGTTAGAATGTTTTATTAAGAGTAACCAGGTGCTTAACTCTTATCTCATAAGGAGTAATATATACATTTTGTCAGTTTAGAAGTTTGTGACAGCACCGAACATGTTAGCTTGGAGTTAAAATATAACAATGAAAGGAAGGAAAGGAGTCAAAATAGACACAGATACAGAAACAGAGTCCAACCAAACATGAGCTGAAGCTCCTCGTCAGTATTAGTACATCTCTGCTTTTATCGGCATAAGAGATCAGATGAATGTCTGTCTAGAAAATTACATTTCTACAAATAAGAAGAAAAAGAGAGGAACACCCTGGAGTATGTCCTCCCAAACTCATAAACTTCTCAAAAGATACCCTGGGTATGTGAATGTTTGTCTTGTTGTGTCTACAAAGAAAGGAAAACCTTTTTCATAGGATGAAAGCCCTGAAGTTCACCCTTCAAGATTTTTGAACAGGAGGTCGTTCTCAGGCTGTGGTTCAGGGCACTCCAGAGTTTGTGTTCTGGACCCCACAGACACCCCTCAGTCTCTTTTTGTTGCTGAAGGTCCATTGATTCATAAGGTGCAGATTCAATTGGTCATTTAAAGGCTAATCACTGGGTGTAAATGCGCTACGATTTGAAGGTAGCTGATTCCTTTGTTCTGGTGATTTAGTGAATGGAACACAGTAGTTTTAACATTACCCTACATTCTCCAACATCTACATCTCAGAAAACAGGACAGCTGGGTACATTCTTCGATGCAAATTTGTCATTTGCGTCACAATTTAATATTAATATTAGTAGCATTAGCCAACAATGACGATCCTCCCTCTAATGCATGCCACCCATTAAATGTAATTGACAAAATCCTGTTGAAAAAATCCTGGATTACGGAAATTTGCTCTATACAGGGCTCCCCAAAAAAGTAATAATCCGATTGCAAAGAGTGCTATCATGCAGCCAAACTCTCTCAGCCTCCAGAAATACACACATAAAACTGGCCTTGAAAACCTTCAATAGTTCCCAGTCGAATCAAGGATAAAGGATCATTTCAAGGAGGCTTGTGCGGGCAAGTCCTCCTAATACCAAGATTTTAGTTTTTGGTTCAGTCTTTGAATGGACATTTTCTTTCCTTGAGTGGAATGTATGGTTTGTACAGAGTGTGATGTTTGAATGACTTCCTGAATTTTTGTACAATCAGATGTGGTTTAGGATATAATTATCGTATATTTGGAAATGGACCTGGTGAGTTTCCAGAATGTGTGCAAGTCTACGCCCATAAATGTTTAACAGTACAGACTAAATGGGGGAACCCTCTGGGGCATCACAAGTCACCCTTTGTAGTGAAGATTATTCTGATCCAATTGACTCTTGTTGGCTTGCATTCAGTTCAAGGCTCTGCCAGATAACAGCATATTCATTTTGTCATTTCAAAACGTTTTCCTGGTCCATGAAATAATGAGCTAGTTTAAAAAGGAAAGGAGAAACTGGGAACAAAAGATTTACAGAGCAAGTTTGGTCGGTTGCATGTCTACATTGATAATTGGTACATACCATAACATTAGAGACAGAGTATGATGACAGTTTCTCCTATCCAGAATAATTGTGGAAATTCCTACAAATGTGAACAAGTTTAACAGCAAGAGGGGGGCAATGGGCAAAAAGAAGTCACCATAAAGATGCGGTAATCTCTGAAGGGTTAATTGTGTGAAGTGAAGGGATAACTCATGGAAATCTAGGGGAGATTCATGTTGGTATGATACAAATATCCTAGTTTGCCTTACTTCAGAAGCATTTGGCACAAAACAATGTGGATCACTGGTTGTCCTTGACTATCTTTACATACAAGCATCCATGCGGTCATAGCATGGATGCTTGTATCCGCTCTCTCTACTCCGCTCTCACCATGTCCAAACAGGTCAACGCTGTCTCCTCTTCCTGTTTTAACACCCTCTGCATGCTCCGCAGGATCTTCAAGTGGATTCCAACAGGAACCAGAAAGACGGTGACCCAAGCCCTCGTCAGTAGCAGACTCGACTACGGCAACGCACTCTATACAGGCATCCCAACAAAAGACATCAAACGACTCCAACGCATCCATAACGCATCCGCCCGCCTGATCCTCGACATACCCCGCCGGTGTCACATCTCCCCCCACCTGAAGGACCTCCACTGGCTCCTCGTGGACAAGAGGATCACCTTTAAACTCCTCACCCACGCACACAAGGCACTACACAACACCGAACCCTGCTACCTGAACTCCAGACTCAACTTCTACGTTCCCTCACGCCAACTACGCTCTGCCAACCTTGCCCTCGCCATCGTCCCCCGAATCCAGCGCAAGACCTCTGGCGGCAGATCCTTCTCCTACCTCGCCGCCAAGACCTGGAACTCTCTCCCCACCTCACTACGCCAGACCCAGGACCTCCTCACCTTCAGGAGACTCCTCAAGACATGGCTCTTTGAACGATAGCAGCAACACCACCCCACCCCCACCCCCCAGCGCCTCAAAACCCTAACGGATGATTGATTGATTGATAGCTACAAAGGACACCAATTTTTTGTACTATGTTTTACCATCCTCTGTTTTTCAAAAGTATTGTGCAACTAACATGAAACAACTGGAATTTATAATAATATTCATTCAGTGTAAGAGGCATGAGAGGTGAGTGGTTGAAATTCTTTACTCTCTTAGTGAGCATTTTCTTCCTGTTCGAAAGTATGTGAAAAGATATTGAGCCCTGCCAACCTCATGGTCTTCATTCTGAATTCTTAGGCTCAGTAAATATTCACACATGGGACCAGTAAAGAGTGTCTAGAATGTCAAGAGGTTATGCTAAATGTCACCTGCCTGCAAAGCCAAAATGACGTAAGCCTCATCTCTGTACTTTGAAAAGATTGTAAATGATCTTATTGTGTCTTAAGTGTGCACTGTGTAAACAGACAGCGTGCACTGCAGTTTGTAGTATGCTTTGAACCACTGCAGTGAGGGCTTGAGTAGTTGCAGTAGAAATGCTGTGCCCATGGGATTCTCCTGGTCAGAACTAATGTCCAGCAGGTTCTGCGTGGCCTACTTGGCCTTCTGTCAGTGCCCGAAGAGCTTGTCTTAAAGGTCAAGGTGTGGGCTTTTTGTTGTCTATTTGTGGGGATGTTAATGGTCTTGTCAGCCTGTTTGTATCGTCGTGCTTGGCAACATAGTTGTCATCAGTTATGTGAAAAGCACCAAGGGAGGGACTTTGCCTCCACCCACATGTTGGGAGCCAGGAGTACATGTTTTGATTGGGCACAAAATGTGTACTTCCACCACAAAAACATGCTTGCCCTCCAAACAGCTGTGATCATTTTGTTTATTTATCCAGCTACCTGAGCTTGGACTGGCAGTGGCACACACATAACACTGTGATACTATTACCGTGGCTTAGAAAACTAGATCATTTCTGGTGCTTTTCTCTGGCAGCAGCACAGATAGGAGAAGGGCAGTCAACCTACATGGGTTTTTAGGAATGGCTTGACAGTGCAAGTGTCACTTGAACTTTTAACATTCACCAACATGACTTACAGTTCTTTTCATCTACATAAGTGCATGCCGAATTCCCCTGCTATCTACTTGTAATGCTTCACATCACCATACATTTCTTTAAAGCCAGACTTATTGGCATTAACAGTGCTTGTTACTGTTGTTTTTTCTATCACTCCACACATTGTCTTCAGCAAGCGCCATTGCATGCAGTCTTCCATATCTTGCAAAGCACCTATAGTGCATGTATTTACAAGAGCAAAGCAGCTCGAATTGCAAATGTGGGCAACTTATTTAGTTATCTGATTCACCAATTGGGGGCACTTTTATGTTGGTGCCCAGGGCTATTTTCTATACCCAGTGTGACGCTGGTGTCTAGTAGCTTCTACTCTTGGTTATCACAATGACTCCAAAGGAGGCACTCGCTCTAACATAGGAGCCTTTGGAAATGTTGCTGAATTGATATTTACTATTGCTTTGCTTGACCCGTCTCTGCCTGTGCCTCCAGGGATTTTATTTTAAAATAAGAGCTCTTGGTGGGGATTTCTCAGATTATGAGTGTTAGAAAAGGGGTCTTTGGTTGGCAGTCAGTTTGCCCCCGTCCAAGCAAGGACCCTCACTCTAGTCAGGGCAAAGGAGAAACACACACGGTTAACCCCTGCTCACTCCCTTGGTAGCTTGGTACAAGCAGAAAGGCTTAACCCAGAGGCAATGTGTAAAGTATTTGTACCAACACACACAGTAATACAGTGAAACACTACAAAATGGACACCACACCGGTTTAGAAAAATAGTAAATGTTCATCTAAATAAAATACAACCAAATATGATGAAAATCCACCATACACAATTAAAAATATGACTTTAGCAATCAAAATAGTGCCTTGAGACACAAACTCTGCAATCTGAAGTTAAAGCGGCATTGGGAAGGAGTCGTTTCCCACAATGCAATGCCACTGGCACCGTTTACGGAGTCACACGGACCCCAAGGTACAGTACCTTAGCAAATTGTGTGGGAAACAGGCCGGTGCCCGGAGTCGGGGAGCTAGGCGTTGCTGGATCTGATGCGGCATCAGTTCTGGTGCTGCAGGACAAAGGAGCGGAGGCATCACAAAGACGCGTCGGGTCCTTGCTGAGGAGCAGCATAGGTGAGGCCACGTCGGTTGTGAGGAGTCGGTCCTGTGGCAAAATCACGATGCTGTGGGGTGACCTAACGGGGTTGCGGTCACGTCACAGGTTCACAGGTGCTGCAACAGAGTCAGGTATCATGAAAGTCAGGTGTACGACACTCCAACTCACGAGTTCGTGCAGACGTCAGCGGCTGCAGCGATGTTGGGCTTATGTTGACAGTGGGGTCATTGTGCCTCGGAGAGGGCCACGGATCCAGGTGTAGGCGGTGTTGCAGTCTTTGTGCAGTGACATCCTTAGCGAAGTCGCACCGAGTCATCCGGTGTCGTTTCACAGGATTTTCACCAGAAATTCACTTCCAGGGGCCCAGGAACTGGAATTGCACCCTCTGGCAAGCTAGAGACCACAGCCTGCAGACTCAGAGACTGGTTGGTGAAGCCTTTCCTGTCCCTGAGACTTCAAAAACAGGAGGCAAGCTCAGTCCAGGCCCATGGAGATACCTCTCAAGTAGGAATGTGCAACAAAGTCCAGTCTTTGTCCCCTTTCACAGGCATAAGCAGCAACTGCAGGATAGCCCAACAAAGCACAGTCTGGGGTTTTGGGTCCAATCCTTTTACCTCTTTCTGCCTTTGAAGTTGCCCAACTTCAAAGAGAAGTCGTTGTTGTTTACAGGATTCTGTCTTCCCCAGGCTTGGCTCCAGGCACACACCAGCGGGTTGGAGACTGCTTTGTGTGAGGGCAGGCACAGCTGTTTCAGGTGTAAGTGACCACTCCTCCCTTCACTCTAGCCCAGATGGCCCATCAGGATATGCAGGCTACACCCCAGAACCCTTTGTATCACTGTCTAGTGGAAATGTAAAAACAGCCTAACTGTCAATCTGACCCAGACAAGGAATCTACAAACAGGCAGAGTCACAGAATGGTTTAAGCCAGAAAATGCCTACTTTCTAAAAGTGGCATTTTCAAACTAACAATCTAAAACCCAACTTCACTAAAAGATATATTTTTAAATTGTGAACCCAGAGACCCCAAACTCCATATTTCTATCTGCCCTCAAAGGGAAACTGCACTCTAAGGATATTTAAAGGCAGCCCTCATGTTAACCTATAAGAGATAGGCCTTTCAACGGTGAAAACTGAACTTGGTAGTATTTCACTGTTAGGACATGTAAAAACACACCAGCACATGTCCTACCTTTAACATACACTGCTCCCTGCCCAAGGGGCTACTGAGGGCCTACCTTAGGGGTGCCTTACATGTATAAAAAGGGAAGGTTTGGGCCTGGCAAGTGTGTACACTTGTCAGGTCGAATTTGCAGTTTAAAAACTGCACACACAGACACTGCAGTGGCAGGTCTATGTTATGTTTACAGGGCTACTCATGTGGATGGCACAATCAGTGCTGCAAGGCCACTTGTAGCATTTGATGTATAGGCTCTAGGCACCTCCAGGGCACTTTACTAGGAACTTATTGGTAAATCATATATGCCAATTACGGAAAAGCCAGTTACACATGTAATTTCACATAGAAAACACTTGCACTTTAGCACTGGTCAGCAGATCACAAAAACAGCAAAACAGAGTCCAGCGCACATCAACAACCTGGGTAGTAGAGGTAAAACATTAGGGGAAACCATGCCAAGTATGCCAGGTCTAACAATGTGTGTACCCCACCCTGAACACTATTAAGAACACTACAGCAGAGTTTTGGATTGAGCAGACCTTCCCTTCACTATTTTTGTTTGTTCCTTCTGTAGTTAGAGGGCACTTTTATTAATTGATGGTACTATTGCTCAAATCAATATCATTATGTTATTTTCAGTGGCATAAGGTTGAAATGCTGATACATCCATGAGTGGATTTAAATATCTAGCCCGCTGATTCCACAAAGTTTTCAGCAGCAGATGCATGAACTCAAAATGTTATAATTATTTATCAATCCATCCCTTTTTTTGACATTTCTAGCTACATATGGAAACGTTTTTTAGAGAAATCCCAACTTTTTAGAGGATTACTAAGCTCTCGCAGACCTGTATCTCTGCCCTTGGTCTTCAACTTACTCTGCACTATATACACATTCAACTTTTGTGAAAACGTGTATTTTCATTCTCTATTTTGCTTTAGCAGCGTGTGAGAAGGGGAAAAGCAATTGCGCTCTACACTCTTTTTCAATGAATTATAAACGCAAATTTCCCCAAAAAACTGGTTTGTCCTGTGAGCCACAGCATGAGGTTTTGCCGATGTGTTTAATACAGTTTTTTCTTGTTGAATAAGATTTTGCTTGTTCTTCAAGACAGCACTTATATCATTGATTTTTTGTGAAGTCCTTAACTTGAGCCGATGGTTGCCGGGTGGGGGCACCAGTATTTATTTTTGGGGACCAGCACTTATTTTTCTGACTTATATATTTAGAAGAGCAAAAGAGGGAAAAACACATAAAATCGGAACGATGGTCAAAGAGAAAGACGGAAAGAATGTCACAAAGCAAGAAAGCAGGAACCTGGAAGAGTGGGATAAGTGGGAAGAGCATGCCTGGAAGTAGGTTAAATAGGCCTTAGGCAGATACAAGACCACCTGCATTGGTATTCAGCACAGGACATTTAATTGCAACAGTTGTGGGCTTCTGGGGAGAGCTTCGGCACTGGCACCCATTCTTTACAAATTAGGCACTGGGTCCACTGATTCCAGTAGTGATGTACTAGGGGTCCACAAAAGTCAGAAGGTTAAGAAACTCTGATCCCCAACATTTAATAGATCACAAAGCCAGCTTAATGTATATTGACGGGGACAAGGTTAGAAGTACCCTTAACAGCCACAGAACTCACATATAACAGACACTACACCTCTGCTAAAGCAGTGCTTTATATTACAAGGTGTGATCAGAAACACCACCAGCAAACAGCTATTTGAACTGCCAATAATATCGCACGTGTGCTGAGGGCAAGCAGGGTGTTCATATATAGACCCCAATGTTATTTTGTACATAGAGCAAGTACAGTACTGCAGAGCTAACCTCCTCTGAATCAGTTCACAATTTAGGGCTCACAGTTGACAATAAGCTGTCCATGGAAACACATGCGAGTAAAGTAACAGGCATGTGTTTCTCATTACTCTGAAGTCTCCAGAAGATTCTTCCATTGATGCCTCCCATTGCCAAAACACTCATTGTTCACAGTGTTATTCTGAGTAGAATGGATTACTGTAATGCCCCATTGCTAGGTGCACCAGGGTACCTTCTAAATAAATTGAACAGAGTCCAGGCTCCTGCTGCTAAGTTGGCCTTAGATAGACCCAGGAGGTCATCTGTCTCTGTGGATCTGAAAGAATTGCACTGGCTCCCACTGTGTCACTGCATAGTCTTCAGATCTCTTTGGATTGTGTTCAAAGCTCTTGAGGGCAGGGGATCAGTGCTGTTACAAAACAAAGAAAAATATACTATCCGGGGAAATGCCTTCCCTCTGCCTCTGCCAACCTTGTGTACATTCCGATAGTCAGAGAGTTCAAACTTGGTGGCAGTGCCTTTACGGTGAGAGCAGCTCAAATCTGAAATCAACTTCCTGGTCACATTAGATCCCTGATGGACCTCTTGCAATTCAGAACAGCCATGAAAACCTGGCTCCTTCCATAGTAATTGTCGGCCTACAGTGGAACACTTTATGTATTACAGCAGCAATAATTTTTTCCCATTGCACCTTTCCTTCATCCCTCCCCCCTCCTCCCATCTTGTCCCAGTGGGCTCGCTATCAGCGCCAGGATATCTGAATGGCTACAGTCCGCTTTATAAATGTTTCAAATAAATAAAATAAATAATGTGCAGAAATGCTTCACCCTCTTGCTATCGCAATATGAACCTCTAGTAAATTAAAGTTTTACACAAGAATGCTCCACTAACCACATGTGACCAACAAGCAATAGACAGCTGTAGTAGAAGAGAAACCTAAAGCAAAAATGCACTACAGTAGTATGCCAACAATAGAAGGCGCTTTACAGATGTGAATAAGGTTACACCTTTGGAAGCAATGAACCACAAATCAATCTGTGTCTTGTACTGTTCAGGACAGTGTGAAAATTAAAGGAGAAGGAAACAATCAAACAATTCAAAATACATCAATGACACGTCTTCAACCATGCCATCTAGTGAAAAAGGAAAAGACAATTGCTATAGACTCTCATGGCTCAACTGTAGCACGTTTGACTCCAGATCAGAAGGTTGCATGTTGAAATCATGTGGGAGGGGCAACAAATGTTTTCTTCATTTGCAAAGCTTATGCTATTTATTCTGTTTTTTAAAATGTGACATACATTTAGGAGAAAAAAGCAAGCATAACGATACTACAGACTTATAAATGTGAACTTTAGTGGTTAGTCAGGCAGCTCAGTGAATTAACATAGTTTTGTTTCCAGTGGAAGCAAACACTGTTATTTGCCTTTCCTAAGTAGTATATGCATTTAACACTAGAATGGGGCTCGATAGAATATCATATTCTGTTGCTAAAGGGTTTGTGAGCCCATCACACAGTACAAAAAGCAGTATGTGCAAGCATAAACTCAAACAAGAGCGATTTGAGAACAAGAACCAGCCTCCAAAATTAAAGGGAGAACTAGAGTGGGTGCCTGCTCTGGCTCCGGGGGGACTGGTGAGTGCGTGTTGCCCTGTGAGGACTGGTAAGTGCTCTTTGTAATCAGGGTTTGGGTCTGGGTGTGAGATACAACATCCAGTGTTTCTGTGCAAATTGCTCAATCTTTTCATGCCTGTGAGGCGCTCCAGTACCTCCTTTGGGGTTCACGCAATGTGTAAAGTAGCAAATTGATTAGGAAAAGAAGTTCTGAAACCAAAGCAGATGAACATAATACTTGGGCCTCGGGACACTGATAAGAGCAAACACACGAGGAATAGCATTGGTAAATGCAAGAAATAGTGCTACAGCCAATAGAAACAGAGGAAATGTCAGTGGCAAGCACAAGAACCAATGAAAAGCAAGGAAAGCAAGGGCATATGATGTAAGCCCTTTTAAAGATTTATATTAAATACAATAGATTTCACGAGCTCAGAGCAAGTGCTGTGCAGGCAAAACCTAAAAATGAAATCTTTGCTGCAAGCAAAAACTGCTGTACACTGCTGCAGCATAATGATATTGCCAGCTCTCTTCTGAGTGGGGGTTGTTCCATGCTATGTACATCTCCCCCTTCTCAGTCCCCTTAACATCCTTTCGTCTTCCTTGTCTACATTAGATGTATGTTACCTCTGGTAAACTCTTTGAAGAACTAAAAGATGCTTGAAGTATTTTTACTGTAACCTAGGTGAAACTGTTATCCCACTTATGAGAATGTAACTTTCTGCAAAACCTTGGGTGTTTCAACTTCCCTGACGTGTATAGTAAATTTAAAATCAAATCAACAAAATATATTTGAAATATCGGAGTAGACCTGCCAGTATCTCCAATATTTCACCAACTGAGATAAAATGGAAAATTAAATTACATAGCAACAAGAAGCTGGAAAAGCAATTATCACTTCTATCCTATTTCTTCCACTTACACATTAACCCTTCACACTCTGTCATCAAAGAGCAATTGAAATATGGAGCATCATAAGGTAAAGAGAGCATTACAGATACAATTTTTTTTCACCAATAAAAATTTACCTAAAATGTATTCTCTGTGCTCAAAATGCCTCTTAAACACAGGCAGCAGGGGCCACAACTCACTGCCTCAAATATTCATCCTGATTCATCAACGAGCAACTTTTCCTCCAGTCATGTAACATAGGTATTCCCACCTCCCAAAAGATTCTGGACCCCAGTAGCTTTACAAGTGCTAATACACTGACAGATGATCAGAACCTGTTGATACGACTGAGGTGTCTCTTCTGAGGAGGAGGGTGAGACTGGCAAGCTCACATGTATGTGGTCAGGTACTAGCGACCATCACTGCCCCTTAGGTGTTGCTGGAGCATTCACTACTAGTTGTCCGCATCCCCGACTCCGTTCCCACTTCGGGTGGCAGGTATTTTCTGGCCCAACGAGACAGTAGCCTCCTCCTGTATACTATATCCCTTCCAGCAATATTTTTCACACAATGCTTACAGTGGTTCTAAGGCATAGGCCGACCTGCTGTTTGTTATGCAAAATATGCTTTCATCTATTATACATACATACCATTGATTGGTGAATCCTAATTGCAGCATAACAATTTGCACCACATGAATACTCTGCAAGAGCCTGATGGAGGTTTGTCCTTTAGTGAAGTGGGCAAAGCATGTTTTCTTATTTAACAATGTAACATTATTTCAGATCCCTTCTCTAGGCGTAGAGTTTCTTATATATGTGTTCACTTTAAAACCTGGTCTTGCCGAGCATTTTTCTTGAGAATGAAACCCAATATGGTTCTCTTCTTCTTCTTTTTCACAACCAGTATTTCTATTGAATTTGTGTTATAAAATAAATGAAGTGTTACCGGCCTGGGCTGAAGTGGTTTATGATCTGCAGTAAGATTGCCACCTTGCTCAGAGCTTACAGAAACAGTGGATAAATATGGAAATTGGGGTTAGAGGTGCAGCTGAGATAAATTGAAAGCCACTAATGTGCAGAGGTTGCTGGCATAAAAACAGCTGGTAATGTTGGCAAAATCTGAAACATATGTCAAGCTCCATAATGCACTCTACTTATTATCGCACACCTCAGCATTTTTTCTTTTCTTTTCTTTTTCAGGTAAGAAGTTGTGAAAATGGGTGTTTTTTTCTTAGTACTGATATCCTTTAGCCAAACAACCAACCCACAACTATTAACACGAGTGCATGGATGTGTATAAATAAATAAAAAAGTAAACTGTAAATTCTACATAATGCAGCAGCTTGTCTGCTCTTGGGAATCCCCAGGCGTCAGTCCCGATCACAGGCTTTGATTTGGCTTCACCGTCTTCCAATCAAGAAGCACATTGCATTAAGGCACCCCTCATCACATTTAAGGCTCTGCATAACTCTGGACCTGAATACCTTAAACGGTGCTTTCGGTGGTATAACCCTACTAGACACCTAGGCTCCTCCTCAGCCTTCAACCTAGTAGTTCCGAAATTAAAAAGATTAGACTGGGGTTGCACGAGTTTTGTGACATGCACTTCTAAGCTGTGGAACTCCCCGCCTCCTAGTCTCAAGAAAAAAGACTCGTATGTGTTCTTTAAAAAAATCCCTTAAAGCCTGGCTTTTCTGTCAATAGTACTCCCCTGGTTGGTTCATTATTCACATCCGTCTGGTTGTTTCCTTCTTTTGGACTAGCGCCTAGACATTTCCGGGTATTAGAGTGCACTGCAAATTTAATTTAATATCATACAACATGCAAAATAAGATTCGGGACATGATTCATTTGGAAGAAAATAATGCTGCATGGCCTGGATGATCCAGACCAGCCAGTTACGAGGCAACCTAAGCTGGGTGCAGGGGTGCATACAACTGATACACTATTTAACCAGCTTCAAATGCCTTTGCCTCACACCAGAGAGCATAGTCCAAGAATACATAGCTGTGATGAAATGTAGAGAAATGTAGAGTGATCACAGACTAGCCCCTCGCTGCTCAGTCTTGTGAAGCTCTCTCAGGAAATACAGGAGGTTCATAGCTTTCATCAGTGACCCCCCCCAAATAATAGCAGAGATGTCACAAAGCAACCTCTTCTGGGTACATTTTCTTGATTCATTTCTGTAAAAATTGTGTCTCTAGTTGGTAGTGGTTTGCACCCTGTCCAAGCAGAGACCCTCAGTGTAGTCAGAGTAAGATAGTCACACAGCTAAGATAACCCCTGCTCACCTCCTTGGTAGCTTGGCGCGAGCAGACAGGCTGATCAGAGGGGCAATGTGTAAAGTATTTGTACAAACATACACACAGTAACACAGTGAAAACACCACAGACATACTCCATACTGGTTTAGAAAAGTAGTCAATATTTATCTGTGAAAAACAGGGCCAAAATGACAAACATCCAACCTTTACAAGCGAAGATGCACATTTTTAAAGATTAAATCTCAGTAAAGCTCTTAGAAACACAATAGCACCAAATGGGGTTATAACAACTTCTTGATGGAATCATTCCTAACAGTCAGACACCACTCATGAGGGAGTGCGGGACAGTCATGGAGTCGCATGGACCCCATATACAGTACTTTTGTAAAACAAGGGAATAAAGATGTTGCAAGGAGTCAGAGAGGTGAGGTGTCACTGGAGCCAATGCAACGTTGGTTCCTTGCTGCTACCAGGGAGGTGAGGTGTTGGTTCCTAACTGCTAGGCAGGGCAGGGTGGCGTCGGTTCTGTACAGTTGCAAGGGAGATGATGCGGCATCAGTGGTGAGACGTCCGTTCCTTACATTCTATCGGTGAATCCAGCAGGTCAAGACAGAAGGCAATGACTTAGCAGTGTCGTGATCACACCATGGGGCAACAGATGCTGAGGCTGAGTCAAGTGTCACTGACAGCTCCAGTACTGGCAGCAGCACAGAGTTGGTCAGCGGTGCGGGTTCCGCACTCACTCTGGAATTGATGTACTGGGTTTCTTCTTGGTTACACCAGAACTCACTCCCAAGAGCCCAGGGACTGGATTTGGCATCAATTGGCGAGTCAGGACTCTCAGCCTCTTGCCCAGGTGCTGGCAGATGAAGTCTTCTATGTCCCTGAGACTTCTAACAGGATGCAAGGTCAGTCCAAGCCCTCAGAGAACCTTTGGAAGCAGGATGCAGCAAGTCAAGTGCAATCCTTTCACTCCCAGTACAGAAGCAGCAAGCAGCAGACCCTCCTACAGCATCTAGCTCTTCTTCCTGGCAGAATGTCCTCAGTCCAGTAGGATTCTAACTTTGTGGGGTCAGAGGTCCAGTACTTATACCTCTTTCTGCCTTTGAAGAAGGCAAACATCAAGGAAAAGCCTTTGTAGTACAGAAGACCCTGCTTTTGCTGTGCTGGCCCCAGACCCACTCCAGGGGGTTGGAGACTGCTTTGCGTAAGGACAGACACAGCGCTGTTCAGGTCCAAGTGTCAGCTCCTTCCACCACTCTAGCTCAGGAGGACCCATCGGGATGTGCAGAGCATGCCTCAGCTCCCTTTGTATGACTGTCTAGAGTGAATTCACAAACAGCCTGTTAGAAATGGGGTCTTTGATTGGTAGTCAAGCTACCTCCCTGTCCAAGCAAGGACCCTCACTCTAGTCAGGGTAAAGGAGAATAACACTCAGTTAACCCTCCCTCATCCCATTAGTAGCTTGGCACGAGCAGGCAGGCTTAACTTCAGAGACAAGGTGTAAAGTATTTGTACCAATACACACAGTAATATAGTAAAAACACCACAAAATGACTCAACACAGGTTTAGAAAAATAGGCAATATTTATCTAAACAAAACAAGACCAAAAACAAGTAAAGTTATGAATTTTTAAAGATTAAACTCAAAAATAGCACTTAGAAACACAAAATGCTTCAATGAGGTGATAACATGGCATCGTGATGGAGCCGTTACCAACAATCCAACGCCAATGTCACAGGATACAGAGTCATGCAGACCCCCAGTTACAGTATCTTAGTAAAACGTAAGAACAAGCCGGTGCACGAAGTCAAGGATCGCGGCGTTGCTGGGTCCCAGGTGGTGTCAGTTCTGGTGCTGAGGGGTGAAGGAGCATCGGGTCCTTGCTGCGGAGCGGTGGAGGTGAGGCAGCGTCAGTGTGAAGCATTGAATCCGCGCACTTCGGGCTGCGTCGGTCACAATGTTATGCAGCGACTTCCATGGAGTCACCAACTTTGGCTGGGCTGCAGTGATGTCGGGCCGGCGAGGATCATCGCACTCCAGCTAAGAAACACCAGATATAGTTGCAGGCGGCATCACGTCATTGGGCAGCAGCGTCACTCTGAAGTCATCTGAAGTCATTTTTCTTGGATTTTCACCAGCTTCTCCTTTTAAGGGCCCAGGGACTGGATCGCGCACCACTTGTCAGGGCAGGAGTCTCAGCAGAGCGTCCAGGTACTGGTAGGGGAAGTCTTTGATGGCACTGAGACTTCAGAACAGGGGGCAAGCTCAATCCAAGCCCTTGGAGATTCTTCACAAGCAGGAATATACCACAAAGTCCAGTCTTTGTCCCCTTTCACAGGCAGAAGCAACAACTCCAGGATAGCCCAACAAAGCACATTCACAGGCAGGGGCAGCACTTCTTAGCTCTTGAGCTCTTCTCCTTGGCAGAGGGTCCTCTTGATTCCAGAAGTGATCTAATTTTCAGGGGTTTTGGGTGTTCTTCTCATACCCCTTTCTGCCTTTCAAGTAGGCCTACTTCCAAGGAAAGTCTCTCTTGTCTGTGAGATCCTGCCTTACCCAGGTCAGGCCCCAGACACACACCAGGGGGTTGGAGACTGCACCGTGTGAGGACATGCACAGTCCTTTCAAGTGTGAGTGACTGCTCCTCCTCTCCCTACTAGCACAGGTGGCTCATCAGGGTATGCAGGCTACAACCCAGCTCCCTTTGTGTCACTGTCTAGAAAGAGGTGCAAACAGCCCAACTGTCAAACTAACCCACACAGGATATCCACAAACAGGCAGAGTCACATAATGGTTTAAGCAAGAAATGCCTACTTTGTAAAAGTGGCATTTTCAAACACACAACCTAAAACCAACTTCACTAAAAGATGTTTTTTTAAATTGTGAGTTCAGAGACCCCAAACTTCGCATGTCTCTCTGCTCCCAAAGGGAATATGCGCTTTAATAATATTTAAAGGCAGCACCCACGTTAACCTATGAGAGAGATAGACCTTGCAACAGTGAAAAACAAATGTAGCTGTATTTCACTGTCAGGACATGTAAAGCACATAAGTACATGTCCCACCTTTAACATACACTGCACCCTGCCCATGGGGCTACCTAGGGCCTACCTTAGGGGTGTTTTACATGTATAAAAAGGGTAGGTTTGGCCCTGGCAAGTGGGTACACTTGCCAAGTCGAATTGGCAGTTTAAAACTGCACACACAGACACTTCAGTGGCAGGTCTGAGGCATGATTACAGGGCTACTAATGTGGGTGGCACAACCAGTGCTGCAGGCCCACTAGTAGCATCTGATTTACAGGCCCTGGGAACCCCTAGAACACTTTACTAGAGACTTACAAGTAAATTAGTATGCCAATCATGGATAAAGCATTCAACAATACAATTTACACAGAGAGCATATGCACTTTAGCACTAGTTAGCAGTGGTAAAGTGCCCAGAGTCCTAAAGCCAACAACAGGTCAGACAAAATAGGAGGAGGGAGGCAAAAAGACTGGAGAGGAACCTGCAAAAGGGAAAAAGTCCAACACAGCCCAACTATAATTCTGACCCAGACATGTATTCCACAGCCAGGCAGAGGCACAGAATGGTTAAGCAACAAAATGGCCACGTTCTAAAAAGGGCATTATCAAACTTACAATTTAAAAAACAGATTCACTAAAATATGTATTTTTTAATTGTGAATTCAGAGACCCCAAACTCCAAATTTCCATCTGCTCCCAATGGGAAATTGCACCTATACGATTTTCAAGGCAATCCCTATGTTACCCTATGGGAAACATAGGGGGTCATTCCGACCCCGGCGGGCGGAAACCGCACAAACACCGCCCCGCGGTCAGATGACCGCGGGGGACATTCCGACTTTTCCCGCTGGGCCGGCGGGCGATCTGCAAAAGATCGCCCGCCGGCCCAGCGGGAAAGCCCCAGCAAAAATGAAGCCGGCTCCGAATGGAGCCGGCGGATTTGCTGCGGTGCGATGGGTGCAGTGGCACCCGTCGCGATTTTCAGTGTCTGCCAAGCAGACACTGAAAATCTTTATGGGGCCCTGTTAGGGGGCCCCTGCACTGCCCATGCCAGTGGCATGGGCAGTGCAGGGGCCCCCAGGGGCCCCACGACACCCGTTCCCGCCAGCCTACACCGCCAGGAACAGCCTGGCGGGAAGGGGGTCGGAATCCCCATGCCATGGAGGATTCCTTTGGCCAGGGGAAAATCGGCGGGAAACCGCCGGTTCTCCTTTTCTGACCGCGGCTTTACCGCCGCGGTCAGAATTGGCCAGGAAGCACCGCCAGCCTGTTGGCGGTGCTTCCACGGTCCCCGGCCCTGGCGGTCATGGACCGCCAGGGTCGGAATGACCCCCATAGTCCTTGCAATAGTTAAGCTAATAAATGTCCTACCTTTTAAATACACTGCACCCTGGGTATGGGGCTGCCTTGGTACTACCTTAGGGGAGACTTACATGTAGTAAAAGGGGAAGGTATCGGCCTGGCAAGTGGGTGCACTATAGCCAGATCAACATGGCTGTTTAAAGCTGCACACAAAGGCACTGCAATGGCAGGCCTGAGAGCTACTCATGTGGGTGGCACAATTAGTGCTGCAGGCCCACTAGTAGCAGTGGATTTACAGGCCCTGGGCACACCTGGTGCACTATACTAGGACTTACTAGTAAATCAAATATGCCAATCATGGAGAAACCATTCACCAGTATAATTCAGACAGAGAGTACTTGCACTTTAGCACTGATTAGCAGTGGTAGAGTGACCAGAGCTCTAAAGCCAGAAAAACGAAAGTCAGCACAAGATCATAAACAGGAGGTCAGAAGTGAATAGATAGGGGAACCCTGAAGAAAGGGCCATTTCTGACAATTATGAGCACCAAAACCATTGGAGTGCCCCGTGCGTCTGTTGCAACACATACAATCGTACACACAAGATTCACACAGAGCATGCACATTAACCAAATCCTAACATGAGTTAGCAGTAGGGCAGATTTTACTGTGACTTACAAAAAAGACTATGGCCTGAGCTCTAAACTGGGGGTTAGGCCTCCTGTGGTGATAAAACGAGGTGACAACTTGCAGGTACAAAAGTTTATTCTCAATAAATGTCCCCAGCAGCGCAGCAGGGGCTATACAGAACAGTCACCAAGCACCACCTGCCTTAACCAACATACTATAACAGTTCTGGAGTAACCAGAGTAAATGAACAAGAACAATTCTGGAATAAACTACTGTTGGATACGAGATTCACACAGTGCATGCACATTAACCACGTCCTAACATGAGTTAGCAGTAGAACGGCTTTTACTTTGACTTCCAAACAATAGTGTGGACTGAGCTCTAAACTGGAGGTTAAGCCTCCTGTTGCCTACCCTGAAGTGCATTGACTAGAAGGAGGTGATGGGGGGACCTGATAGAGCGTTCCGTACTAATAATTTACCTGTATTTTGGACGCTCTTTAGGCCGATGAATCTTTTGACCAAGTGGGACTCTCTTCACCAGAGATCAATCAATTTAATCAGATCAATAACGAACATAAGCAATGCCTTGATCAACATAACACTTAACAATTAGTCCAGAATACATTTCGGTGAACCATGACCTTTCGGTCATGAATAACCACACCAGTTTATTCAAAGTTAGTGAATTTATTTCCCTATATTAACAAAGCTAGCACAATATAGATGTGTCTCAACACCAAATGATAAACGTAAATGAACATTAATAGCTGTCCATAACGGCGAAACAGGTGCAATCTATGCAGCATTTGAATAACAAGGCATTCGATAATAGCAATGCAAATCATTAAAACTATAATCTGTAATGAGCTAATTGCACATTGGTCAGCATAACAAGGTCTCAAATTGCATCGTGCAACAAAAGGAATCCTCATCTAACCTCAAATTAGCATCGGCATGTGGGACTTCATGCAACCACAATTTAGCAACATTAATTTGGAAAACTCCTAACTAGGGCTCTTATCAAAAATCAGCAGTTGGTTACCTAAAAGAAACACAATGCAATTGTACAATGTCCTTTCATATTTACCAATTTCAATCAGCATTCAAGGAAGTCTTCGTCTCACAGGTACCGTTTCTCGATCAGTATGGGACGGGGCAAAGGGGCAAGGTGGACAGGGCAATTTGCCTCACGGCGGCAAGATAAACTACTACTTCATGCAAAGGGACAAATCAAAGTTAAAGTCTCTAGGGTCAAAATGGCGTTGCAGCAAGGTGGGCCATAATAGCTGCAAAATGGCTGGTAATGGCTGTAATAGCTGTAATGGCTACTTTCTTCTCGTGCACCTGGTTTAAATAGACAACAGTTCAAATCCAGTAGGGTCTTCCATTGGAGGGTTCATAGGTTGGCTTCAAATTGTCCAATCAAAAACAACAGTTCTCAAGCTTTTACTTAAGCATACATTATCCTTGGAGACGGGTACGCAAGTTGCAACATTTTATACCAATTAACTCACTTTCAGAGCTTCCATTGTCCGCACCTGCAGATTGACCTTGGAGCAAAGAGAAAAATGCCAGGCTGGCACGAAACCTTAGGATAAGCATGTGAACGATCTCAGTGGAAAAGTACAGCTTCAAGCAGAAATACACGTTTATTAGCACATTGGAAAAATACGAGCATCTAAATCGTGAGACAAGACAACTAGGCCGAAGCCTCCATTAAAGTAATGCTAAGCTAAAACATTTCAAACAAGCAAATCATAGCACACGTTTACGATTATGTCAGATTAGTGCACTTCTAATACATCACGTTATATAAAGCACGCTTATAAATGTTGGCAAACTACTCTGAGGGCACATTTTGTCCCCGTACAATCTTTATTAGTTCGATTAAAGTCACACTCGATTATTGCAGCACTACGTTTATGCGCTAATAAATGTAAAACCTTTATTTCTGCGTCATCAATCCCTCCTCTGATGACTACTTGTCATCACACAAAACTATTCCCACAAATTTTATTCCATTAAAATTCTGTCAGTTCTCTTTTCCTTTTATTTCCCCTAGTTTTCGCTTTGTATTCTTCTGCCATTCTTTTCATCATTTTCTCTTCCTTCCTTCTTTTAATTCTTGCCATAATCATTATTATTCCCCTTTTTATTCCCCAAATTCCAAATATACAAATCAGTACTATTAATATTCCCTGTATTATTTTTAGTAATATTCCATTCCAAATTCCCCCAATCCAATTTCCCACTGAAGCAAGTCCTTTTCCAACCTTCTCCCACACTCCTGGTTCTTTCAATTCCTTCAAGTCTGCACTCTCCTTTGTTAGATTAGCAAGCATAGTTTTAATTTTCACACTGTTGTCGGGAATATACGTGCAACAGTGGCGCACACCAAGCATTTTGCAAACGCCGCCATCCTTTGCTAAAAGAATGTCTAAGGCAAGCCTGTTTTGAAGAGTCATAGCTCTTTCCGCTGCAAGTTCAGCATCTATCAGTATTATAGCACCTGAAAACTTTGTCAACATGTTATCCACTATAGTAGACAACTTTCTTATTTTGATGGAATTCAACACAACTCCCAATGAGGGAACACTATACCCAAATAACATCTTCCCCACCATCCCTTCGGAAGACGATAATAGGCATTATACCCACAAATGTAATATACACCTGGTATGACAGGGTCAAGTCCGTTCATCATGAATGTCCATTTGGCCTTAAAGATAAACGTATGTTTACACTCACTCGCTCCTACGAAAATGTTGTCATAATAAGATTCACCTCGATATATACAAAATTTCCCTACATGCCAAGCATCTAAAGCTATTCTCCCTTGTGTTTTTATTGCGGCAAAATCATAATGATCTACTGAAGTCCTCTTACTTAGCTCTTTTTCTAATTTCGCATTCATTTGTGCCCTTCTATCATCTGTGCGATCTAAAAAGCTTATTTCTACTGCAGAGAGCGAGCAGGTAAGGTTTTCCCTATGAGCGTGAGCCGTTTCAAAAGGTTGCATTGGCTCGACAAATTCCCTCATTATTTTAGCATCCCAATCTTTAGCAATCTGGTTTAGCTGCGCTATTATAGGAACATATGCAAAGGTAACATCATAATTTGAGTAAAAATACTGTATGTTGGTTTGACCATAAAATCTAGAAGTTACTATACTACATGTAATCCCGTATGTAAGAGGCATGTGGTGATAAGTCACCCCTTCCTTTACTGATGTCGGTATCTGTGTACACTCATAACAATCTTTCGCATCCATAGTCTCAACATATTCTGTTAGCAAGCGATAGAAAACATTATACGAAAGTTCTTTCTTATCATGCAAGTGTCTCTCATCTAATTCTAGTCTTTTCAATGCGGTTAGTTCAGTGACAGTAACAGGAGCAAAAGTAGAAGCATCAATTTTCTCATTCTCACCCTTTCCATGCATTGCAAGCACTATTGCCATTATTATTAGTACACATGCAATTATCAAACCTATACACGCATATTTACAATATTTCACTCTACTGTTTTGTGTAGCCATGATCTGTATAGAATCAGAGAGCTAGAAGCACCTATAAAGAAACTATTTAGCTATTCAGTTACAAAGCTGAACGAGCGCAATGTTCACACAGTTTTCTTCAAGAGGCCAGTCATTTATCGGTTAGCAGCATTTGTCTCAATTCGGCAATAACTCAGTCTTTTATCAGTTCAGCAAGTGTCTTATCCGGTTTAGCAATGTCTCAGCTGGTTGTATCACGTTAGATTGCAGCAAGCAATATCATTTATTACCCTTTCAATCGACAGAGTCCATAAAACTTTTCTTTTCTATTGGTATCTCTTCTTCTTCGTTCTCGAGGCTAAGAGATACAAATTCGTCAGTCCAATCGTCATTGACTACATATGCCCATTCTGGACCGGAATATCTTCTGTTTGGTATCCTTTTCCTTTTCAATTTTGCTTCTCTTTTCGATTCTGCCTCACTGGTACTTTCCTCTTTGGCCAAGTCTTTTCCTTCACTTGAGGATGGTACCACGACAGTCACTTCCTTTCTTTTCTCTTTCACTTTTGGCCTTTCTCCGTCGTTCAAATTTTCTTTAGTCCTTTGTTTTATTGGTGATATACTTAGTCTCCTCTTCACACCGTGTCCATTTGATGGACCTGCGATCTTTTCTGTGGAAGCTTGAACTGTTTCGTTCTGTTCTGCCTTGTCCCCTCCTTCTGGGGAATCAATCACGTTCTCTTTTTCTTTTTCTGTATCGTCTGCTTCTGGGAAAGCCCTCCTCTGATCAGGCTCTCCTGCTTTTTCACCTCTTTCGAGCCCTTCGTCACTGTTACTTTCTTAAGACTCTTTATCACTTTCACTTTCACTTTATCACTTTCAGCTGCTTCAGGCTCTTTGTCACCTTCAGCTGCTCCAGGCTCTTTGCTACCCTCAGCTGCTTCAGGCTCTTTGTCACCTTCAGCTGCTTCGTCGCTGTCTGAGGTTTCTCCTTGGTCTTCCCCAAGTGAGTCGGTCGTTTCGTCCTCAGAGAATATTTCTCTCTCTTCTGTTCCTGCCTGTTCGTTTTCAGTTCGGTTTTGCTCTGTCTCAGCGCTCAGCACTGTTTTATCAGGCACTGGCAGTTTCAGCGCTTCAACTTCCTCATCTGTGGGACACAACACTTTCTTTGTGTGACTGGCGTGAATCCAGTTGGGAACTCCCGCACACTTCACATCGGTAGTGGTCGTCAGGATCACTTGGAAAGGGCCTTTCCAACGGGGTTCCAGACACGACTTTCTCACGTGCTTCTTTACCACGACCCAGTCACCTGCTTTCAGTGTGTGTCCTGGACCTTGGATCGGTGACATGGTGGTCGCTTCCACCTGGTGAGAGAAAGAACGAACCACGTCAGCAAGACCTTTGCAGTAGTATAATACCATATCATCTGTAATATTCAAAAGCGCGTTTGCGGGAACTGCAGGAAGTCTCATAGCCCTGCCCATGAGAATTTCGTGTGGAGACAATCCAGTCTTTCTGTCAGGGGTGTTTCTCATCGACATTAACACCAAGGGCAATGCGTCAGGCCATTTCAAATTTGTCGATGCACATATTTTCGCCATTCTTGATTTCAATGTACCATTCATTTGTTCCACCAGTCCTGAGGCTTCAGGGCGATAGCTACAATGCAGTTTTTGCTCAATGTTCAGCGCTGCGCAAAGTAACTTTATCACCTCGTTATTGAAGTGACTTCCTCTATCTGATTCTAAAGAGATCGGGAATCCGAAACGTGGTATTAACTCCCTCAACAATAGTTTTGCAACTGTAAGGCTGTCATTTCTACGTGTGGGGTATGCTTCAATCCAGTGACTAAAAATGCACACAATCACCAACACATACTTCAGACCTCCATGCACAGGCATCTCAATGAAGTCCATCTGCATTCTACTAAACGGGCCGCTCGCCCTACCAATGTGGCTCGCGTTCACAACCGTTCCCTTCCCTGGGTTCATCTGCTGACAAATGACACATCGATGGCAAACTGCTTCTGCAGCTTGACGAAATCTGGGGTTAAACCAATCAGTTTTGAACAATCTTACCATGGCATCTCTCCCTAGGTGAGCCTGCCCATGATAGAACCGCGCTAGCTGCGATAAGAGACTATTTGGCAAAACAAATTTTCCCTCATTTGAAACCCATAACTCATCTGGTCTCTTTATACATTGTGACTTAATCCAGGAATCTCTTTCATCCTCCCTGACGTTAATCTGTAATGCTTTTAGTTCATCCATTGTATCTACGACCTTCAAGGCAAATGCTTCAGCTGGTTCGAGTTCTGGTTCACTTATCGAATTCCATTCATCCCTGAGTAATATACAGTTCAAGGCACAAAATCTTGCGACTTGATCCGCATATGCATTTCCCAGAGAAACATAGTCCTGTCCTTTTGTATGAGCACTACACTTTACCACTGCAACTTCGGCTGGCATTTGAATGGCGTGTAACAATTCCCTTATTCTCTCCCCGTTTTTCACTGGGGATCCTGAAGAAGTCAGGAAACCTCTCTGTGACCATAGTTGTCCAAAGTCGTGCACAATTCCAAACCCGTACTGACTATCAGTGTAAATGGTGACTTTCATCAATGCAGACAGTTGACATGCTGTTGTAAGGGCTACAAGCTCTGCTACTTGTGCAGAATAGACTCCTTGAAGCCAGGACGCTTCCAAGACACCTGTTACAGTACATACAGCATATCCTGCTTTCAAAATTCCCATCCCATCTCTTAGACATGAACCATCAACGAAAACAATTTGGTCATTTTCATCAAGCTTAGTATCCTTAATGTCAGGTCGAGGTTTTGTGCAAAATTCAGTCACCTGAAGGCCGTCATGCTCGACGTCTTCAGCGTTCTCAATTTCAGCATTTTCACCAGGAAGCAAGGTTGCTGGATTCAACGTAGTGCACCTTTTCAGCTGCACATTCGGTGAGCCCAGAATTATCGTTTCATACCTTGTGAGTCTTGCTCCAGTCATGTGTTGCGTTCGGGAGCGGGTCAAAAGTATCTCAACTGAGTGAGGGACCATGACTGTTACTGGGTGTCCCATCACTATTCCTTCACTCTGAGTGAGGCTGATACCAACTGCTGCTACGGCGCGCAAACACCCTGGAAGTGCTGCTGCGACCGGATCCAAAGTAGCTGAAAAATACGCTACTGGTCTGTTTATGCCACCATGGGCTTGAGTCAAGACAGACAAAGAACATGCATCACGTTCATGACAAAACAATGTGAAAGGCTTTGTGTAATCAGGCATACCTAAAGCTGGAGCCCTGCACATGCATTCTTTCAATTCGATAAAAGCATCCATCTCATCTCCTTTCAGCTCAATTTGATCCAAGGCATCCTTCTGGGTCAGCTTCAGTAAAGGCTTTGCTAGAGTTGAGAAGTTGGGAATCCACTGACGACAGTAGCTTACCATTCCCAAAAACTTCCTCACCTCCCTCCTTGTCTTTGGTGGACTCATTTGAAGTACACTCGTTATTCTTTCCTTCATTATTCTCCGTGACCCTTTCTCTATCTGGTGACCCAAGTATTTCACTTTCTTCTGACAGAACTGCAACTTGGAAGGAGACACCTTGTGTCCATTCCTTCCCAAATGGTTCAACAGAGCAATGGTATCGGCTGTGCAGCCACTTTCTGTTTTAGATGCGATCAGTAAGTCATCGATGTACTGTACTAGGGTTGACTCGAATGGCAATTCTAATGCTTCCAAGTCTTTCTTTAGAATCTGATTGAATATTGACGGTGACTCAGAAAACCCTTGAGGAATTCGACACCAACTGTACACTCTGTCTAAGAATTTGAAACAAAAGAGAAATTGGCTGTCCTCATGAAGAGGCACCGAAAAGAATGCTTGTGACAAGTCGATGACTGAGAACCACTCGGCATCGCAAGGGACTTGAAACATTATCACAGCTGGATTTGGTACAACAGGGCAACATTTAATTATGATGTCATTTATTTTCCTCAAGTCCTGTACAATTCGGACCTTTCCACTCGGCTTTATTAGTCCCATGATTGGTGAATTACATGGACTGCTTAACACTTCTTTCAGTACTCCCTGCTTTACAAATTCGTCAATGAGTTGGGCGACTTTCATGAGGGTGTCTTGTGCCATGTGGTATTGTGGGGTCTGGGGAAAGGTTGCTTTGGGCTTTACAGTCACTTTCACTGGTTCCACTCCTTTCATCAATCCCACCTCTTTTCCTGTCATATCCCACACTTCCTTTCCGACTGTTTCCCGTAATTCAGCTGGAATATCTTCTTCAGTTATCATCGGGAAAAGACAAATCAGAGGATACTCTTCATCGACAGTTTCCATCTCATCCCCCTCTACACTGTCCTCTTCTTCCCCAACACTGCTCGTCTGAATTTTGATTCCATCGTTCGAACACATAATCGAACAACCCAATTTGCACAATAGGTCTCTCCCTAACAGTGCTATCGGGCTTGAGTCACATACCACAAATTTATGTAACCCTTGATAGTTACCAATGCTGACTGGTACCGGATCTGTAATTGGGTTTGTCAGGTGCCTGTTTGCTACTCCCACCACTTGAACTGTTCTCCCTGAGAGTGGCAAATTTGGTACTTCAATGCTCTTAACAGTTGAACGTGTGGCTCCTGTGTCAACCAAGAATGAGACACGATGACCCATTACTCTTCCCTCCACGTACGGACCCTTTTGATCAACTTCCAAGGATGCTGCAAGCACACAATCTCCTTCCTCTCCTGAACTTTCACTCTCCCATACATTGTTTATTCCACTCTCACTGTGTAATGGGAACTGTTGTACGGGGCCATTTGTATTCATTACCTGACCCGAGACCTGTGGAGGAACCATCACTTGCTGCTGACTCATTGGTGCCAAGGGTATTTGCATTTGCTGATTAGGTACCATGGGTAACTGCTGTTGCATCGGCTGCATTTGCGTCATCTGCATACGAGGCATCTGCATCTGCTGCGGCTGCATAGGTTGTAATCCCTGCAGCTGATTTATGGTCTGAAAATTTGGGTTTGGACCTCTCATTTTCGGTCCCCTCATTGTCTGAAATGCATTGACATCATTGTTTTGCTGACCAACACCTGCACCTTCCTGCACCACCATCGGGCACTCGCATTTCCAATGTCCGACAATTCCGCACACGTGACATGGCATCACCTTTTTCAATGCCTGCACACCATTCGGAGTCACAACAGTGTTCAAATCCGGACCATTGTTCCCAAAACCTCCTCTGCCTCTGCCTCTCGCCTGTGGCTGAAACATCATATTTCCCTGCAACTGTGGCTGCGGTTGCGGTACCTGTTGTTGGAACCCTTGCAACCCTTGCAAACCTTGCAGACCTGTCTGAGCTGCTTTAAGTTGCATCATCATCACTTTCTCTTTCAACTTTTTCTGTTTCACTTCAATTTCGTCGCTACAGTATTTCGCATAATTCAACACCTCATCAATCGGTTTCGATTGCCAACAAATCAAATGCGACTTTATCATCTGACTTATCTCTGGTCTCAGCCCTTCCACAAATCTAAACACAAAATGAAGCATGTCCTTCGCCTCTATTGTTTCCGTGCCACTGTAGTTCTTGAACGCCTTCAACAACCTCTCATAGTAACTATGAATCGACTCTTTAGCCTCTTGGGCAGTTCGATCGATCTTCTGCCAATCCACATTTTTCGCGACAACCTTCGTCTTCAAATGCTCAATCACCTTATAGTACAAGCTCATCACCATAGGTGATGGTGCACCCGTATCTCTGTCTCTCTCTGGTTCACTTGTCGGCCAACCTACAGCTCTTTTGCAATCCTCCCACAAATCTGCCGGAACCACAATCTCAAAGAGGGTGTTCAGGTCTTCCCAAAGACATTTCGCAAGCTTCACAAACCTATCAGTCTGTTGATACCATTCAATCGGTTTCTCTCTCAGTTTGGGAAAATCATCCGTAAAAGACTGAATGTCGCTTCTGTGCCATGGTACATGTATTAATTTTCCCCCTGCTGTCTCCCTCATTGGTAACATGGTTACTGCATCACTACTCTGTGGTCTTTTCTCGTTGAGCTCTGGAACACTGTCTTTCCTCTTTTCCTTTCTCTTTACCCATCTGCTTTCCCATTTGTCTAAGCACCTCCACACTTGTGCACTCTGCAGCAATTCTCTAAGGTGCGCCTTCATGCCTGCTGACCTCATGTGTTCAAAATCTGTGGTCCCGAAATCCAACCTGTAGCTCCTGCTCAAGTGTTTCGTCTTGTCTATATCAACCCCGTTTTTGTCAGCTATTTCTTGCAAGCTTCTATGTACCTTGTTCACTTCTCTCGTAATCCTGGGACATAGATACCTCAGCTCTTCTTCCGAGTAGGACTCTAACCTATTCACACCCATAGTCCCTTCCACCAATTCTTGTGCTTCCATGTTCAACCTGACCCTATTCAGATAGTCTTCTCCCTTCCCACTGGCTGAGCTTTGTGTGGAATTCAGACTGTTGAACCACTGTGTCAGCTGTTGTGCATTCAACCCCATCAGTGTAGCATTCACATCGACTGCCATCGATGGTTGCGGCAACTTTTCAGTGTTCGATGATAGCGGTATCATCAGTGGGGACTCGACCTCACCAGTGTTGACTGAGCACATATGGGACTAAACTCCATCAAGGACCCAGATCCATTTGGCAGGGCCGCTATCGGAGTTGTCTCTGGAGTGTTTTGAGTGCACCTCCTTTCCATCCCGCTCTGTACCATTGATCCTTGACTGCTCATACCTGAATTAGGCTGAATGTACAAAGGTACCGGTGGACCTACAGTAATGGGTAGGGATATCGCATCTGCGTTCTGTCCATTCCCCATGTTCTGAGACATGTTCATTCCCAAACTATGGGTCATCATTGCCGGCATGCCCATCTGACTCCCCGTCATCTGAGCATGTGTGTTTCCCCCCTGCATCTGCTTTTGAGGCATCAAAAACTGGGTTGATTCAGCTTGTGCCAGTGTTGGGTTGTGACCATTCTGTCCTCCCATTACGGTTGGATCTAGAACCATTCCCGTACTGTTGTCACTGCTGTAGTACCTTGGGACCTGCGGCTGATAATTTTCTGCTGATTTCAGTATGGGCACATCTGGATATATTCTCCTAACCTGCGGTATCTGCGGGGTGAACAGTAAACTCGGGTCCTTAGATCCCGATGATGCTCCTGAACTCTGAGTTTCACTGTTCTGTACCGGTGCCGGAGGGGCAGAACTGGTACTTGGACCTTGTCCACTCTCTGCATAAGGTGGTGGACGGTCGTTCAGCAATTGCATGATTAACTCCTCATCCTCTAACTCCTCTTCTCTTCTCAACTTTTCCTCGTCCTCTCTATCCTTGGAACACCTCCTGTTTGTCTTACAGGTAGCTTTCTTACCTGTCTCCTCTTCTTCCTTAGTAATTGCGGGAGACAATTTTATCCCCTGCAATACATCTGACCTCCACACCTTCTGTGCATTATCCCACCTAGCGTCCGCTAGTGTCTTTTCTACCTTTCTTATCCTGGTCTCGAACTTATTTTGCTGTTGCTGTCTAGCCATCAGTTCCCAAATCGCTAGAGCCTCAAACTGTGCTGGCCTTGGAGGCACCTTCATGTCGTACATCGCGAATCTCAAATTCTCTAGGATCCTTATATTGAATGTCCCATGGACCGGGAACGCTACGCTCCCATGTTTCTCTGTCAGCTTGTGCCATTGCTTTAGCCAAAGGCACGGAGCTACCCCTTTTTCCTCCATTACGATGTAAGCCGGTGTACCTTCGGGTGGCGTCTCCTCTCCTACGCTCGCTTTAATGTAAGACTCCCCCTTCATCGCACTCTTTAATGCTTTAAAAAATTTCATTTTCTCGTCTTTTATTTCACAAAGTTTGTAATCAATAGGTGACTTTAATTCCCAGAATACTCTTCGCTTGCCTTTCCCCTTCCAATCGAGCCCCACGGACTGCGTCCAATCCGTGCGCGACCCTTCTTTGCAACCAACCTATCCCAGCGCGGCTCCTAGGGATGTCACACTCGCACACTGCGGCTGACAAAGCCTCGCGGCTTGTCCTCCTTCACTCAGCTCCTCTCGTAACAACTTCTAGCATGTATCGCGAGCAACCAAAATAATAATAAAACAGATCTGTCGGTTTACTACAGGAAGGGTAACACAATCGCTTCAGGACCTTAGGGATTTTTCACTAGCCTCGGCAGTTATTCCATCTTTCTCGGTCCCCACTTTCGCAAGCAAATCTGACCCGCAGACTCTGCTCTCAACTTGTCAGTGATCTATTCTAGTGCACTTAGAATTTTGTCAAAGCCCGAAGTCGAAGTTTTCTTTCACTCCCTTAACACACGTACCGACTCGTTGACCACGCCCGATCAACCTACTAAACCGACCAGACCACAACATAAAACAAGTGTCTCATACACTTTTCAACATACTCCGGAGTCTCTTGACCTCGCAGGGCCCGTCTCAACAACAACAACCACGTGGACCTTTTTATGCACGAAGCGCCACATGCACATGAAGTTCGACGACTTCCCTACTCTCACACTCGGAGTCGCACCTCCGCTATTTCTATGAAGTTCGACGACTTCCCTACTTCTACACTCGGAGTCGCACCTCCGCTATTCTCTAAAATCCTCGCAACCTTTTCACACAATCTGCGGCAATAAGCTGTGCAAGCGCAAAATCCTAACTCCACTCATACCATCACTAGTACCGCCAACGCTGATCTCACACCTCCATTCTCTTCATTCGCAAGCTCCGAGATCCCGGGAAAGTCGCGGTGGACTTAGCCCATCATCATTCTGTCAATCTGTTTTACCCAAGAAAAATCTAATTCAACTTCTCGAGTGGGATCTCAAAAGTCGAAACCGTTAATTTAACACCATGTATGTCTCTAGTGGGGTCCCAAAAGTCTAAACCGTCCTCTGCTACCATCTACTGATAGAGCGTTCCGTACTAATAATTTACCTGTATTTTGGACGCTCTTTAGGCCGATGAATCTTTTGACCAAGTGGGACTCTCTTCACCAGAGATCAATCAATTTAATCAGATCAATAATCAATAACGAACATAAGCAATGCCTTGATCAACATAACACTTAACAATTAGTCCAGAATACATTTCGGCGAACCATGACCTTTCGGTCATGAATAACCACACCAGTTTATTCAAAGTTAGTGAATTTATTTCCCTATATTAACAAAGCTAGCACAATATAGATGTGTCTCAACACCAAATGATAAACGTAAATGAACATTAATAGCTGTCCATAACGGCGAAACAGGTGCAATCTATGCAGCATTTGAATAACAAGGCATTCGATAATAGCAATGCAAATCACTAAAACTATAATCTGTAATGAGCTAATTGCATACATTGGTCAGCATAACAAGGTCTCAAATTGCATCGTGCAACAAAAGGAATCCTCATCTAACCTCAAATTAGCATCGGCATGTGGGACTTCATGCAACCACAATTTAGCAACATTAATTTGGAAAACTCCTAACTAGGGCTCTTATCAAAAATCAGCAGTTGGTTACCTAAAAGAAACACAATGCAATTGTACAATGTCCTTTCATATTTACCAATTTCAATCAGCATTCAAGGAAGTCTTCGTCTCACAGGTACCGTTTCTCGATCAGTATGGGACGGGGCAAAGGGGCAAGGTCGACAGGGCAATTTGCCTCACGGCGGCAAGACTACTACTTCATGCAAAGGGACAAATCAAAGTTAAAGTCTCTAGGGTCAAAATGGCGTCGCAGCAAGGTGGGCCAAAATAGCTGCAAAATGGCTGGTAATGGCTGTAATAGCTGTAATGGCTACTTTCTTCTCGTGCACCTGGTTTAAATAGACAACAGTTCAAATCCAGTAGGGTCTTCCATTGGAGGGTTCATAGGTTGGCTTCAAATTGTCCAATCAAAAACAACAGTTCTCAAGCTTTTACTTAAGCATACATTATCCTTGGAGACGGGTACGCAAGTTGCAACATTTTATACCAATTAACTCACTTTCAGAGCTTCCATTGTCCGCACCTGCAGATTGACCTTGGAGCAAAGAGAAAAATGCCAGGCAGGCACGAAACCTTAAGATAAGCATGTGAACGATCTCAGTGGAAAAGTACAGCTTCAAGCAGAAATACACGTTTATTAGCACATTGGAAAAATACGAGCATCTAAATCGTGAGACAAGACAACCAGGCCGAAGCCTCCATTAAAGTAATGCTAAGCTAAAACATTTCAAACAAGCAAATCATAGCACACGTTTACGATTATGTCAGATTAGTGCACTTCTAATACATCACGTTATATAAAGCACGCTTATAAATGTTGGCAAACTACTCTGAGGGCACATTTTGTCCCCGTACAATCTTTATTAGTTCGATTAAAGTCACACTTGATTATTGCAGCACTACGTTTATGCGCTAATAAATGTAAAACCTTTATTTCTGCGTCATCAGACCCAACTAGCAGGATTTACAGTTTTCTACATTGTGATTTGGAAACATAGGAGTACAGCACCAAGCTGCCTCCAGTTTACTACATCTCCCTATTTAAGGCAGAGACAGCGACATAAAACCGAGAGTATATTCTAGTAGGCCCTCAGTACGAGTAACCCAGTATCACATGCAATACTTATGGCACACAAAAAAAACTAACACAAGGGTGAAATAATTATTGCATATCATGTGTCTTATCTGCCAAATTGGCACAGCATATGGATTTCGGTAGTTGGCATGTCTTGGTATTTACCAGACCTTTTTGCCCAGCAAAAGTGGACGAGTTTGACCTGCTTAAATTTAGCTGGGAAATTGCAGAGCTAAGTTGTTTGCCCCTAAACTCAGAATTTCAATATGTGCTATAGAAGGAATTAGTGCACATGTTAGAATTTTCACGGGCCACTTGTAAGCAGCATCGTTGATTGGTCAGTATGATTGGGGGATGTTAGCTTCAGGATTCCCGACAATCACGCTGGCACATGAGTTTAAAATAAATTATAGGACAAGCAAGGTGCAGAGGGGCTTAAGAGGCAGTGGAAAGGGAGAGGAATGTGGATTGGTAGGTTTTCTAAGTGAGAGAAAGCACATTATTTTGTGAACTAACCAACATTTTTGAAGTCTTTCTAAACAGAGAAAGGGTGAGAGTGTATGTTTGTTTTTGTCTGTGTGCATAAGAATTCCTTGTGAAACATGGCAGACCCCTCACCATACACGACTGAATGCACCTGCACCCAACTATTTATCACAAAATACATTTATTAGGGGGGGTGTAATGCCCCCCTCCTTGAAGCTAAGCCCCTGTTGTAAGGAGGGCCTTATTCTGAAGCAGTGGTACTATGAATACATTCAATCTATTGCTTGTTGATTATGACATACCAGGGGCCACGTGACTCTAAGTTTTCAATGTTGTATAAAATCTAATCCATCTGCACAATTTTTGCTTTTTGAATAATGTGGCATGCAGCAAATCGTTTTTCCTTCACCCAGTGCCAAATAATTTTATACTAAAGTAAAAGCAAAAACAAATATATTATTAATGAACTGAATGCAACACATACTTTATTAATAAATACTGTTACGTGAGTCACAGACATTTTAGCATAGAAATCCCAATCCTTGAATTACCCTTTAATGATAAGTGTTCTCTATTTTAGCTACTTACCAAATGAAAACACAACAAACTGTTTTTTCTTCACAGATTCACATTTCCAGTGTAACAGGAAAATAGCGTATTTTTATGAGTTTATTAGCATATAAAGAGCAAAACTAGCATGGAAATCGTTTTTTTTCATATTTTGTTTTAGCATTGTTTCGGTAACAGTGCATATCATCAGTGATATACTCATAATTCTTTAACACCATTTAGTGATTTACACATAAAACACTCTGGAAGATGTCACTCAGAAATATCGCACAATTCCTGGCATAATACTATATTTTATTCATATGTTCAGAATTAAGCGTCTCTAGGAATTATTGAAGATATGCTGGATATTGATTTTAGAGTTATTGCACATATGCTGGAGGATTGGCCTGGCGTTCCTTAGATGTCCGTGAAAACTTTGAGGGAATGCAATTGACAGAACTTGCACGTTACATATTAGTCTCTCCATCGTCTTCGCTTTTACTCCATAAAATGAACTGCACAAATGTATCTGTCTTTTAGTTTATGTATTTCCTTAAGGAAAAACATGTGAGTATTGTAGTGATTTGAATCTGTGTTGCATAATTCAGATAGGACAGTGAATCAGCGCACACATTGCATCAAAATAAAAAAGCATGGCAGTGAACTAATCGTTCATATACGTATTAACCTCCAATACTATTTACTCAAGATTTGTATAAAAAGATGGTATGGAAATACCAAAATAATCCTTCCTACTTTGTAATTTCACCCTGAATTTCACCCTGAATATTCCCAATACTTTCCTTTCCCGTTTGTTTGCTACTCATTAATTTTACTCCTCATATATTGCCACAATTAATATACCTTATGTAGTTTCAAGGTACTTTATATATCTTTTACACTTATGGATGTTCAGGAAGGAGGTTTGGTCTAGTGGCTAGAGTCACCGGCCTTGCAACAAGTGTGGTCTAGGCTGAAAACCTTATGATTCTGAGCACATTAGTTAATCTTCATGTGGGCTGTAAAGCGTTTCAATGCCCTTGTGTCAGGTGTGTGCCCTAAAAAACATGCAAAAAAGTTTTAGTTCCAATTTCATTTCAGGCCCTTTTTTAATGCTTACAATCTTCATACAGTCCACTATAAAACATTCACAGACTAACTGGTTACACTGTCCCTCGGTGTTTCTTTTGGAGTTCTTAGACTCAAGGTATGCTGTGTAGAAGATCCACCTATACTGACCCTTCTGTGACAAAACTCCTTTACAAATAGCTAGTCATCTACATTGCCATGGACAAGTTAATAACTGATGAAATGGAATGTCGAACTTAGACCTTCTTAATGTTCATCGGTGATTCAAGCCTTCATATTTATCACTTTTGTGTTGTTGAAGAGAGTCTTGTTACATTGGAGGGTTATTTTCAAACCTGAGCCTCAAGCTTTAATGTTTCTTTTGAAACTCAAACTGTACATCACTTTTTTGGTCCAAATGGATGTGAGAAGTGTTGGAGGCTGGTTATTAGTAGAGTTAAATACACACCTACCACTAACAATAATGTTCCCAAGACAATGTTAGGTCCAGTCAAAGTCTCAAAACAGCAGCCCATGGCTCAACCCCTGGTGGCTTGGCCACAAGCAGGAAGGCTTAACTTAGGAGGCAGGTATGTAAAGCATTTAAATACAACAATAGAGTAAATACATAAGACACAACACACAATAAAAATCCCACACCAATTTATAAAATTCGGAAATACTTTTATCCTTAAAATGACACCAAAACAACAAAAATCCAATAAAGGAAACCAGAGTTATGAATTTGTAAAGATTAAATTAAAAAACAAAAGGCTTTCTAGTGCTGAGAAATAAATAGCGCCACCCGGGGACATCAGGTCGTTCTTGACGAGGACAAAGTCAAAGTTTAAGGCTGACCGCAATGGAGCCTTGCTCAGATGCACTGACAGGAGGCCTCTGGATTGCAGTCCTCAGGGTTGCAGACCAGGGTTCAGGTGGGGCAGCAGAGCAGTCCTTCTTCTTCTTTTGGTTTCAGGCAGCAGCTCTGAGTTGCAATGCTGATAAGCCACTTTTATTCAATCATCTTGGGGGACAAGAAGGAATACCTGTCCAGTAAGATGCAGGGTGCCACCTAAAAGCATGCCAAAAGTGTGTCATTTTCTTGTCCCATAAATCACTGTGCTTTAAAATTCCAAGATGGACAATTTTCCTCCAGAGGAGCAAGACCTGGATAAACCAACCTACTTGTGTGGCTTTCCTGGGTCTGCTATCTATTTGTGGGCTACAGGGTAAGAGGGCAGGCCTGGCTGGCATTCCTTTCTGTCCTGCTTCCTTTGAAGCCCAGTTTGATTTAGTTAGCCCCTCTTCGCCTGGCCTCAGCATCTGCCATTCTCCCTCCATCAGATAACCTCTGCTCAGTGCAGGCCACTTATCACCTCATCAAAGCAGCCTGTGTACTCCAGTTAAGGCTGATCAATCAGGAGATGCCACTAGTAGGCTGGAATTTGGCTTACAGAAAAGAAAGTCTTAAAACTTCTGTTCGTATTTGTTATGATTAATTCAACAGTGGCAAGCTGTGGAATTTATCATTAACCTAATTTTGAGTCCTTTCATGACACATTTAGCTCCTTCCTAGCAATACTTATGCTTATAGAAAATATTCCCATGGTAGCCTATGGAGCTACGTATCTACAATGAGAAAAAATGAAAGGTGCAGTTTTTCCCTCATCAGGGCATATAAACCATCTTTTATAATGTCCCTGCTTATAATTACATGGCACCCCAAGTTGGGGCATCTATGGGAGCCCTCAGGGATGACTGATATGTAAAAATAAGGTAAAGTATCACTTTAAGAGTACCTTGAATTCCAAAGTTGAATTTGCACACGTTTTACTTTTTAAAGACAGTCTGAAAGACAGGGCTGCCTTTAAAGGTGACAGCAGGCAACACAGCAGTGTACACTCCAGCACAGGAAATCTACTGGGCCTCTAAACTTCTCTGCCTTATCATATACCAGGGACTTATAGGTAGTTTGAATCCTCCCTGCCCTATCTAATAGGGACTTACAAGAGTCTGTCATTGTCAATTGTAATTGTGCCACTTTACCATATGCCTTTTATTCAGAGCACTAGCCCTGTACCTCTTTAGCAAAGCCCAGGGCACAGTCAGTCTCAGTTACCACCTGTATCAGTCAGAAACATTGGAGTGAATATGCTAAAAGGGAGCTACTTGGGTTAGCAGATTGAGCTAGACTTCTTTTCTTGGGCTATTTTGGTGGACTACTCTGTTTAGCCTCCACTTCTTCAATTTTACAGATATGATAAAACACAATGGGCCCGATTCACAAAGATAAACTTAGACTTTTGGCCTTAGTTTAGACCAAAAATCTACATTTACGAAAGTTAGTTATGAGTAGTATCTTTACGTTCGCACTCAGGTGCGGAGAGTACACTCTGGGTGCGGTGATTATACTCCAGGTGCAGAGTGGAATCTCCACATTTGGGGTAGAGATTCTGCCCGAGTGCGGAGATTCCGCCCTGTGTGCGGACATAAACATATTACTTGTAACTTATCTTTATGAATAGCGAAAAGTCATAAACGTAGACTTTTGGTCTAAGCTTAGACCAAAAGTCTAAGTCTACTTTTGTGAATCAGACCCAATGGGTATAGAGGTACTAAGAAGTTCTGGTGCCAGAATATTGTGGGCTAGATATCATCTGACAAAATATAGTGTCCTAAATATCATTTACAAAGATACCACTTCAATTGAATTAATAATAGAAATTCTACACTCAGTGGAGGGCTATTTTTGTATGCGGCGTTTAGCCAATTAAATTTACGACAGAGAACATTGTTGTTATCGATATTCTGACATAATTCCACGGGGGGATTCTCAGTGGTAAAGATTGATTCAGGCACAAGATTTCTTTAAAAATCCCCTTGGGGCTCTATCTAAAGTTAAACTTCACACTCAGAAAAAATTAAAATGGGATGGAGTTTCTGGTTAGAGTAGCCCAACAGGAACGTACATAAACTAATATTTCTAAAAACAATCCAACACAAACTCTGGATAGATGGACAACTGATTGGAATAAGATGAGTTGTTTGCCCATGAATCCCATGAAGAAGAGATGATACTTAAATTGCACGTAATTTCTGCCATCTTTAAGCATGTCTATCCACAGATCAGATCTGTGCAGTCAAACAATAGTACTCACAGAAAGACAGGGCAGGTTCAATAACACTAACATGACATGGATACGTACAGAACAGAAGTGTAAGTTATAATAATACCATTGCAATAAGTGTACCTAGACATATAGGGGGTCATTACGACCCTGGCAGACGGTGGTATTTTGGAGAAAGGTACTGCCAACAGGCTGGCGGTACCTTTCCCCAAAATATGACATTGGCGGTTTGGCTCAAGCCAAACTGGCAATGTACCACTCCGTCCGCCAGGGTGGTAACAGCTGCTGGGCTGAAGACTTCGGTCTCCAGCCAGGCGGCCGTCACAATCCTACCCTCAGGATTATGACCCCGCCTACCGCCATGGTTTTCGTGGCAATCTTACCGCCACGAAAACCATGGCGGTAGGCACTATCAGTGCCAGGGAATTCTTTCCCTGGTACTGAAAGGGGTCTACCCTGCCGCCCTACCCCTCCCCAGGGACTTGCCCCATCCTCTCCCTCCCCCTCCCGACCCCTGCCCCCACATTCACACACCTGCACGCACAAACATACACACTCATACACACACGTATACCCACATCCACCCACGCCAGCATACATACATACATACACACACACCGCAACACACACTAACATACATTAAAGCACACACGCACTTACACGACACAACATACACGTACACTTAAACCCATTCATTCACACATACATTCCACACGACTCACACCCGCATGCACACATACAAAAACAGACACCCCCCCCCACACATACACACAACGCCACCCACCCCACTCCCCTGCTGGAAAGCCCGACTTACATGCTTGCAGGGGTCCTCCGGCAGGACACGGGACATGGCGCTGCTGCCAGCAGCAGCGTCTGCCAGCGGAACACTGCCAGGCCATATCATGGGTCATGATACGGTCGGCGGCGTTCTCAGCAGTGCCACCTTACCGCCGTCCACCGCCATGACCGTAGCCAAAATTCTGCCAGCCTTCTGGTGGAATTCCGGCTATGGTCATATTATAGTGGATGGTAGGTAGCCACGCCGATGGTCCTTTCGAGGCCGTCGCCCTTGCGGTAGGCGGAATTTACTGCCAATGTTATAATGAGGGCCATAGTATAAGATGCAATAATACTAATGTCACAATGGTGCCATACAGTGTACCATTTGGTAATACTAGTGAAGTATTGGTACTTGAAGGCATACAGTGTAAGTTATAATAATTCTAATGCAACAAGGGTACATTGTAATCTATAATAATACTAATATGACCATGATACTCACAGAGGTACATTGCTAGCTGGAACAATACTAATTTCACAAGGGTACTTACAGAAACAAAGTGCAGATGATCATGATAAAAAAATAGGGTAAGGTTACTTACAGAAACACATTGTAAGCTATAATAAAACCACTGAGACAAGAGTATGTACAGAGATACATTTCTAACTATAATACTCATACTGTAAAGCAACTGATGCCACCACATATGTTTTCATGTATCTGTCTCATGAATAACACTACATAATGTTAAGAGTATCTGCACCTCTAAATCAAGTGGGAAGTGCAACACCTTTGCAGATGAAAGGACAGTGGAATGAACCTGACAAGTTGCAGAGCAGATGTATGTATGGATAAAATGGTTCTTCTTACTCAAACTTGTGTTCCCTAGAAAATATACTTTCTGATCAATTTAATTATGACATCCGTGACCAAAGTTTGCACCCACATGACTGCTTGTAGATTCTAGGAGCAAACACATGATTCGGGCCCAAGTGAGGGACATAGAACCATAACCAGAAAGCAGTGGCCTTCTCTCTGCCCCCTCCACTTTACTATTGCTGATTAACTACTAATGGTGGCACTGGGAGAGTGCAGTGCAGGCTTTCTATGAAATAGAACATTAGAAATCTTTTGTAGGAGCTTCAGGTGTGACAAATGGCTGTGTTGTTGCTTCCAGGGGGTGTGGCCCTGAGGCCATTGATGGGTGGTGTTATGTGGTGAGGTGTGGGATAGCTCTTCTGTCTGGTGCGACTGTAGCAGTGTGAGAACTGGGGCAATTAGGGGCAGTGGTTTCTGCATCATGTGAGAGGTGGTTTCTTCTCTGACTGATGTGGAAGTAGTTTCCTTCAGCCATTTCAACTTCTCTACTCTCACATAATTTAAACCACATGACTCAGGCTTTCCCAAAATACTAGCAGAGATTCTCCAGCATGGAGGTTCTGCATTGTGATCTGCTCTGCCCCTCACTCTCAGGGAGGTCCTGGCTTGGAACTTCGGGCTGGACTTTTCCCAAGGGGAACAGGGTCAAGACTGATTTGCATATGTATGGGTGCAAGCTGGGGTGGCAGGGTGGGCAAAAAAAACAATGGATTGGGATGCAGCCCGAGTGATTGGCAGTGGCTGAGATGAATTAAAGCATTCCATCCATCACCTTGTTGTTCTTGCTCTGCGTAGAGGCATCCCATTTAAGAAGACCATTGTTCCTTTAATTACACAGTAAGAATCTGGTTCTTCTGCAAGGTTTGGAGGGACCTTGTTAGTTCTTTTGTATGTGTAATGTGCTCTTTATGTCGGAATGGGGTTACATAAGGCTTAAGTCCTTCATAGTTCTTGTAATATAACTTCCATTTACCAACTTTTCAGGTGCCTGTGCAAAATGTACTCTGACACCGGTTTAAATCACACGGAGTTTACTTTTAAGGAATATTGCAAACACTGTCCGCGAAAGCTAATCTTATTGTGTTTTGTATGCTAAGTTCCATAATAGTTAAAACATATAATTAACTGCTTGACATAGCAAAATTGGAAAATTGGCAACAGAATTGCGGCTTGGTGAGCAGAGAATGAGAGTGCTTTTAAACATGATTACCTAAATCATTATTTACTCTGAGCAATGAGAGCATGAATAAAGCTGATTGGATGATACAGTGCGTGGAAAGCTAAAGGCAATGCATATAATTGTGCTAAATGGCATTGAGGCAACAGTATCCTGCTGATCTTATTTCATTCGCAATGATCTAACCGGACAAAGAATGCCAGTGCGAAGCTCTCATTGCTACCTATTCATTTCACTGTGAGTAACAAGGGAAAGTAAAGTGCTGCACCTGTAGCCTTATGGCAATATAAGTCTAAGGAAATGCAACAGTAGATGACAAAACAACTACACGGCAACTGGGACTGGGACAGACACTGACATATTCCTACAGGAGTGTCCCATGCATACTGTAGTGTCCACAACACCACCTTCAGCAACCAAAATGACAATTTTACACAATGCCATAATAATTATTCTTATTTTCAGGCTGTTTCCAATCCTCATGAAAATGGTCTCTATAACACTTCAAAACATGAAATACAGTGTCCCTGTAACATACTTTTCTATGCTCTTTTAGACATAAATAAGGCATAGAAAATAATATTTAAATGTTGATAAGAAGAAGGTCAGTGTTAAAAATACAGTATTGTATGTAGGGTGTGGGACTACAGCTCTAGCAAGTATTTAACCGCTATAACTATCATAAAACTGAATAATGCTTATTCTAACAATCCCGGGCTATTAAAACCCGTTGAGACTGAAGGCTGTGACCTGCATTTCATACACTTTCCTCTGCAGCATGTAGATTAACCGGGTGGGCTGCTCTGTCCCATAATGCACCTGGAGGTCCAGAGGCACAGAACCACTTTCACCCACTCAGGCGGGTCTTTCAAGAAGTCATCAGAAGCTATTTCCTAGTTATATGAAAATGATTCTTCATCTCCGAAAATGACCAAGGGGCATATTTATACTCCGTTTGCGCCGAATTTGCGTCGTTTTTTTTGACGCAAATTCGGCGCAAAACTAACGCCATATTTATACTTTGGCGTTAGACGTGTCTAGCGCCAAAGTATGAGGAATGAGCGTCATTTTTTTGCGTGAACGCCTTCCTTGCGTTAATGAGATGCAAGGTAGGCGTTCCCGTCTAAAAAAATGACTGCGACGCAAATGCGTCGTATTTATACTCCCGGGCAAAAATCACGCCCGGGAGTGGGCGGGGCAAAAAACCCCGCATTTGCGCCTCTTTTTAACGCCTGGGTCAGGGCAGGCGTTAAGGGACCTGTGGGCTCAAAATGTGCCCACAGCTGCCCTCCCATGCCCCCAGGGACCCCCCCTGCCACCCTTGCCCACTCCAGGAGGACACCCAAGGATGGAGGGACCCATCCCAGGGACATTCAGGTAAGTTCAGGTAAGTGTAATTTTTTTTGGGCATAGGGGGGCCTGATTTGTGCCCCCCTACATGCCATAATGCCCAATGACCATGCCCAGGGGACATAAGTCCCCTGGGCATGGCCATTGGGCAAGGGGGCATGACTCCTGTCTTTACTAAGACAGGAGTCATGTAAATGGCGTCTGGGCGTCGTTAAAAATGGCGCAAATCGGGTGGAGGCGATTTTTTTGCCTCAACCTGACTTGCCCCATTTTAAGACGCCCTAACGCCATTTTCCCCAACGCCGGCGCTGCCTGGTGTACGTGGTTTTTTTCCACGCACACCAGGCAGCACCGGTCTGCTAGCGCCGGCTAACGCCATTCAATAAATACGGCGCCCGCATGGCGCTTCAGAATGGCGTTAGCCGGCGCTAATCTTTTTGGCGCAAAACTGCGATAGCGCAGTTTTGCATCAAAAAGTATAAATATGGGCCCAAGTTTTTAACTTCAGGGAGTGTAACGGGGCAAAACTGGGTGACAAGGGATCTAGGTGTAACAGCGCTGGGAGTCATAGAAGATCCAGATTAATAAGGGTAAATTGCTGAAAGTAAACAACATGTCTGTCCATTCAGATAATCGTTTTCCAGATTATCTACATAGTTTTAAAAACTGGCTTGTTACAGGAGTAGAATTATGAACATTTCCTCGAACCCTTATGGGTGTTTCTGAGGAATCCAATTTATTTTTACTTTTGACATTTCCCCTTTCTTGTAAAATAAATTATTATTATTATTATTTTGGAATCCTACAGATTTTATTGCTATGCTGTGCTTGTTGTTTGACTTATACATGACCAGGATCAACCCACATGTTCAAAGTAATGATATGTAATTCGTCTGCTACCCCCTCTGTTACTATTAGGATCAAATCACATGCTCAATGTTTGTAGATCCTATATTTGAATTAATTAACGAGCACAGCCAAGTGTGCTGGGGATCCCAAGCATAAATCAGAGATAGGTTGTAGCAGGATTGAAAGTTCACAACTTTTGAAATAATTTTGTTATAGAAGTGTTTAGAAATTCAGAGCATGCTTTTTGTTGGCTGGCCTGGGTGTTAGCAGTCTAACAAGAGCTAACATTTTGGAAGAAGGCTACAATACGCACTAGAGCCCGGGTAATTTTTCCAGAAACTTTTTCCAAATCTCCAAGAAACGCTTTAAGGTTTTGTCAGAACACCAGCGATTACCCTGACACATCAAAAATGGGCACGAGTGTCTGTAGCAGTCCAAATGGTGCAAATAGCTTTGGATTAAAAAGTTTAGGAGCGCCCTCTTTTTTCTTATTGTTCATCATTAAGGTCCTTTGTATTGATCACAGCATTGTTAAAGTTTGCTTACGGATGGTTTTGGTATTATTTTTAACATTAAAGTGGTAGATAAAATGACCACTGACCCATTAGTGCCTCCATCCAATCTAAAGTCCTCCTAAAATCTTCTACAGACTTCTTTGATTTTCATTTCTGATACTGTGTGTAGGGAACTAGACTGCTAGGGGTAGAGACAGAGGCCATAGTTTTGGTGGGAGCTGTGAACAAACTCCCACAAGGCCCAATCAGTCTGGTCCACAAAGGTAAACTGTTTTCTCTGACAGTGAGAAATCATTAGCTCACCCTAGATAACTTAGGACAAGCAGCAAGTTCTAGTGGTATATATGGTACACCACTCCAAACAGCAATACTGATTAGAAATGCAGAGCTTGTATGCTCCGAACCCAGGTAACTAAGCGTAAACATGAAATAACCTCAACAATCGAAGAAAACCAGATACATAAATCACAAGGTATTAAGGAATATGCCATAGAGGAAAGTATTGTTCAGAAAGATATTTTGGTTATCCTATGTGAAAAGCAAAAATATGAAAAAAGTATGTGCCTTCATTGTGAATGACCAGGACCTGGGCTCCCTCTGTGGCCCGCCTGCAAGTGGACATGGTCGGAGTCATACTATCGGTTGGTTTAGCTGAAAGATTATTACTTCCGGACTTTGACACTTTTATGGTTTTTGGATATTTTCGGCAGGGCTATCCTTAAAACAAGTTGTGCTGACCATGAGTTTGTCAATGCCTCGCAATTTTATCATTTAGAAAATGAAGATGTTGGTCCCCAGTGAGACATACCTGGCACTTTCTGTCTTTCATTGCACATCAATGTTAGTACTGAGGTGTTGGTCATAGCAATACTGCAGTATATTCTCTTATTTTCAGACTTTCACATCACTTTCATATTTTTTCTCAATTTAAAGTGATCACTGCAGTGTATGTAAGCATTGTACTGAATTCTAAAGGTGATATGAATGACAGACAATTCCACTTACACTGGAGTCTCACGCTGGATCAATGCCTGCAACTGCTGGAACTGCCATGTCTGAGTGCAGCCCTACCCTACCTTCAAACAAGCAGACACACTTGTAAGAACACTAATCGAATAGATGCACACAGGCTGTTAAACTTAACAGTGACAGTTGCTCACAGCATCAGTGGTGGACCCTGGACAAAAGTGATGCTGTATCCACTCCTGCTTTGTTTATCATTCCATACCTTAAACAAAAGGGTCAATCTGTACATTGCAGGAGTCACACGCTGCTACCCACATGTAGTCGAGGTTAACTGGTAGGGTAGAAATATATTCCCAAAGCCTGGACACTAATTTAAAATACAGAGCAATTATTCTAGACATTTTACATATTTGAGCAAAAAACGCATATATAAGTGGTGAAGCTGATCATTACGATAAGTCCTTCTCAAAACAGCTGCCCCATAGCTCATTTACCATATCCTTGTCTTTGAGATGCCTTGTCCACTAAAGGGACTTTATGGTGTTTCATCTGGTGCAGGCCATGTCCTATTGTTATGGCCATTGAATTAAAGGTTGACACAAGGGGAGTTCTTGTTCAACCTTTAATGTAACCACCATACACATCCGTCCCGCTACACCCAGAGGGATAGGGGTCACCACTGATCAACATGGAACCCAGCAACACATAAACACATCCTGAACATTCCACATGGCTGTGAAAAAACTCAATACGCTGTGCCTCATTACAGTAGGCCTGTTAAATTGTGATTCCTGTGTAAGCACCTATTTGAGTAAGAATTGCGATAACAAGTGGTACGATATTTATTGCAATTGGAAATTAAGATGCAATAAAGATCGCTCCCTTTATAAACTTTGAGAGGTCAAACCTGCCGGAAATTAACAAGACAAAGGCCTGAGACATGCTTGGTGCAGTAAGCATGTTATTATTTATTGGATTGTTAAAGTACTGTCCTCATCGTCATGTGGCTCCCTGAAGTTGAATATTATTGTGGAAGCTTCGATGTTGTCCCTCACTTAACTTGTCTACCCAAGGTCTTGCTAATGCTAGGATCCATTATTAATTATTACTAAATCACAACAATAACAGATGCCTGGAGGATGATGCTAAAGTCCACATAAGGCTTGTTTGATGTACTATTAAGCCCATTTCACTCTGGGAATTTGGTTCAGAACTGTCAGTATCAAACTGATGATCTGGGCTGCGCAAACTTCCCATAAGTAACACTGCACTGAAAACAGGGTAGGTGTGCGGGTGAAACTGCACGGAAGAATGAAGACTAGCATTCTTGATTGCCTTGTTTCTCACTGGACCTCATGGTTCCACTCATTAACAGTACCACTCAGATTGGTTATGCTGGGGGAATGGAGCTCCCCAGAGGCAAAACTAGGGCACTCGCAATGAGGCCCAGAGTGGAACCATATTATAAAGCACGTAAACCTGTATAATTATTATTGTGCCTTTATACATACATGTGTTGAACGATGGCGTAGAGGGCACTTGTTTTTAGGTTTTCTGTAAACACGTGTAAAGGGAAATGACGTAGAATAAGATCAATCCAGAAGGAAAAAGGAAAGACTCTTTTGCCAATGGAAAATATATCACACAAAAGTTTCTCTAAGCATTAAATATAGACACAGATGAGAAATGCGATATCCTATTGAGTGACTTTAAAAATCCGCTAGACTAATTTTGAGTCAAAAGGGACAGGGCAATATTTTAACACCTTTTTACAAATGTGTTGCCACGTTAGCATAAACAGCTGTCCATCTACTTGCCACCTTGACTTCATGCGCTTAGTCCTTTTCTAGGAACCCAAAAGTTTGCTTTATTTGATGAGGCACTAGAAAACTGGTCTAGTTATCACAACTTGCCACCTATTAACGTATCTGTTTTTAACAACCCACCTGAGTCAGTACACAAATCTTTCGTGTTTATTGCACCGCCCCTCCTAATTGAACTACTTCAGGTGCCCTGGAGAAAGTTTGAAAATCATCTTCATTAGCTAAGGTCATGGTCAGCCCTAAAAACCCATCTCACTGAAGTGAGGTTAAGGTCTCACCTAGATCACACAGAATGATATTTAAAAATTGTCATTCTCAAACCTTATTCCAGGTCCTGTAACATTTCATGAAACCTGAACTATAGCTGCCCTTAGCCGAACAACTTGATCTTTCAAACACGTGTTCCTATCTGTACATGAAACTAAGGCATGGAGATGCATATCTAAAGCGCAGATTTTTATTTTAAGGGATGTTCTGCCAATGAACACTTGAACAGCTAATGATCTTGTTCTGCAAGTCTCTTCTCAGCTACCGAATCGGAGTTCAGGGCGGTCTATCAGGAGTGTGTTATGGAAGGCCGTAGTCCAAAGTCTGAAGAAAGCCGAAGTTGTGGAGATGGGACAAAAAAACTGAGATTTAATCCGCTCCCTCTGGCTTTAGTTGAGGCAGATAGAAAATCATTCATTGGATTAATCGAGTCTGGCAGCCTAATCAATCCGCAACGGAGCAGCTGCCTCCTTTTCTCATCTGCCCTCTCTCACTTCTCCTCACAGGTCCTGAATTATACATCCTCGCTTGGCACACCTTCCATTTCCATTCACTGCTGAAACTTCATCGTTTTCCTTTCTGTCTGTATTCCAGATGTAAAGTATTCAAAAGCTCTACACGTATCAAAATGACTCTCGGAAAAAGAAGAAAATGTAAATTTTATAGAATCTACTTAGGGGGCAACAACCCATTTCCATTTCCACTCCTCGGCATTAATTTTGTGAAATAGCCGTAGAATGTCTTATTTCGATAGATAGCTTTCTTGACATACAATTTAAACCCGAGTTTGTAAATCTCCACTTTCCTAACGGTAAATAATGTAAGATTGCATTCTAAAATTAACTTTTACAAATTAACTTCATTTTCCTGTTTACTTTATACATTTCTGCTTTCTGTTGCCCTGGCGCTGGTATTGCATGTGGCTGGTACTAAAGATGAAATTACCTGGGGCTGTGCCTCTTTTTATTGGCTTCAGAATCAGGATGTCTAACTGAGGACATATGGTGACTTTTCTCATTCCCTGTCTGGAAAAAGAAATACATTCTCCAAAGCAATCCATTTATCCTGCTCAACTGCAGAATTAATGTTTGTAACATATTACAGTTTTTAGCCTTTCTTTTTAGTCAGCAAAGATTGCACAATTCCTGCACATTACAGGAGCTAGCATTTCTTTTTAATCGGCAAAGACTACATACTTCCCTGAAAACCTTTCTGGCTTAGATGTGCAGATTGTGTCCTTGCAGCAATTCAAACTCAGGCCTATATTTATCGGGAATTGACATAAGGGCAGCGTCACAAGTCTTCTTGCGGTGGTGCTCTACGCTAATGTGAAGGGGCAGGAATGCACTGTATTTATGAAATATGGTGCATTACGGTCCTTTCCCCCTGCGTTGGCGCACAATTGACTGCCTAGCGCTAAAGAGGGCACGCTTGCACCATGGTGCAAGGGTGCCTGCGTTGCATGCAGAATTATTTTTGTGCAGGAAGGGACAGCCTTCCTGCACAAACATGAACATTATTGTAGTTTGGAGGCAGGTGCTAACACAGTCAGATATCAGGTGAGCTGGACTACACCTGGCCCGCACAAAAGCAAGAGGCTTTTGCAGAATCTTTGACTCTGATATAACCTCCTCTCTTCTAATAGCCATGGGTACCACATTTTAGGTTTGTTAGCAGGCGTGATGGTTTAGTGAGTTAAGCACTCATTTGTGACGGTATTTTAGCAGAGTATTGTTGTCCGAATATTGTCTAACATAAATATCATGTACGAAATATTATTTTCAAAACTTCACCCCTTTAGAAATTTACACCGAATGGTAAATGATAAGGACCCAATAGTTCTGTCAGATGCTGATTTTATATGCGCATTTCGATACAATCATTATTGATACACCTCTGAACATCAGCTCAAATGTTTGAGTCTTTCCATAGCTGTTAGAAAAGGGGTTTCTGGTTGGCTAGGGTATGCACCTCAGCCAGGCAGAACTTACCCACTCTAGTCAGGGCAAGGGAGTTACACGTCCAAGATAACCCCTGCTCACCCCCATGGTAGCTTGGCACGAGCAGTCAGGCTTAACCTGGAGGCAATGTGTAAAGCGTTTGCACAACACACACAACACATGTGACGCAATATCCCCACCACAAAGGAAACACAACACCAGATTATATCAAAATATACTGTATTGTACACAAGGCAATTATCAGACCAAACATCACATATCAGTACTATCCTGCTACCTTAGCAGTTGTCAGAACGTTACACATTAGTTACTCTGCAACCTAGCAGTAGTCACACATAACACACAGGTTACTCAGTATTCTGCAACATAAGCAGTAGTCAGGAAAACACGTTATTACATCACAGCACTTGTCATAAGAATATCATAAAATGCCCCTATATCCCCACCACAAAGGAAACACAACACCAGATTATATGAAAATATACTGTATTGTACACAAGGCAATTATCAGACCAAACATCACATATCAGTACTATCCTGCTACCTTAGCAGTTGTCAGAACGTTACACATTAGTTACTCTGCAACCTAGCAGTAGTCACACATAACACACAGGTTACTCAGTATTCTGCAACATAAGCAGTAGTCAGGAAAACACGTTATTACATCACAGCACTTGTCATAAGAATATCATAAAATGCCCCTAGTAGGAACATCAGAAAACATATGGCAAGTTAGAAAAACATATTAGCAAGCATGTCCATAAAAGGAACTTTTGCATACACATATGTAAAAACATCAAACACAGGTAGGTAATATATGAATCAAACAAAAGTCTGTAGAAAGAACTTTGGAATGCAACTATATTGGTCCTTTAAACAGTACCTGGTTGGATGAAGGCACCTCCAGTGCCTAGAAGGCGAACAATGGGGCCCGCGGCGCTCCTATGTGCAAAACGGGGGCCTCCCTTATACTCTGGGGTCAGAGGAGGGCGACATGCACCACCTCTCTTTTATAGACAGGCCCCTCTGGGGACTGTGATTACTGGGGGCCCCCCAGGGCCTCAACCGGCCCTCACGAGGGGGGCCAAAGCCAGCAAAAACAACTTAGGGCATGAGGGGGGCACCACGCACCCCCTCCGGTTTAATGACAGGCCCTTCCCGGGACCCGCGATCTCTGGGGGCCCCCCCGGGCCTCCACTGGCCCTTCCACCAAAGGGGGGGGCCCACAATAATGGCCGTTTTACCTAACAGCAGAAAAGGAGCGTCCTGCTCCTAACGCAGAGGCCAGGGGGAAGGGGTCACTCCCCACGCCTTCCCCTGGTCCTGCCGTGAAGCCACAAGAAGATCGGACCCCTCCTGGGGCCCGAGCAGACACTCGCCTGCACCCGATGCAGTGCGCGAGTGTTCTTCCAGCTTCCCGGGCCACTGCGGTGATCTTATTTAAAGGGGCACAATGCAGCAAGGAGCCTACGAGCTCCCAAGGCTCCATAAGCGCGCTGCAATCAGCGCTATGGCAGCCGCAACCACAGAGAAGCACCCCTCATGAAGAAATGGATGCAGGGGTCAGGGGCCACAGCACCCTGCCCCTGGGGAGCAGAATCTTAAGACTAGGTCCTCAGGTGGAGGGCCCAGCTACAGGCCAGCACAAGGGAAAGGCAGCAAGTGGCAAGTCCTTCACAGTGACCAGGCAGGTCACAGGTCAGCACAGCAGCAGCAGTCCATGGCGGTTCCTGGTGAGTCCTTTCAGCCTTTGGTGTCCAGTTTCAAGATGATTCCAAGAGTCTCCAAATTGTGGGGAAAATTCCCCTGTACTTATAGTCAGTTCTTACAGTGTTTTACAATGGTAGGGAGAGGAGGTTCCAGCCAGTTACAACTGGTTCTGGGAGTGCCCCCTCTCTCCTTTCAGCACAGGCTCCAAACATCAGTGGGGGGTTAACGACCCTATTGTGTGAGGCCAGGGCACAGTCTTTACAAATGCAGGTGTGCCCCGCCTCTCCCTTCTCTCAGCCCAGGAAGACTATTCAGTATGTAGATGCACCTCTGTGACACCTCCACCCTCCCTGTGTACAGGCTGCCTGAAAAGTATGCACAAAGCCCCAACTGTCACTCTGCCCAGACGTGGATTGGAGTCAAGCTGCAAAACACCAGAGTCATAAGCACAGATAAATGTGCACTTTCTAGAAGTGGCATTTCTGTGATAGTAATAAAAAATACACCCACACCAGTAAGCAGCATTTATTATCACCATCACAACCATACCAAACACGCCTACGCTATCCCTCATAAATCAGACAATACCCCTTACACATAAGGCAGGGAATTTCTAATGCAATCCTATGAGAAGGCAGCACTCACAGCAGTGAGACACCAAGTTAGGCTGTTTGTCACTACTAGGACAGGCCATGCAATATAGCACATGTTCTGCCTTTCTACATACATGGCACCCTGCCCATAAGGCTAGCTAGGGCGTACCTTAGGGGTGACCTACATGTAGTAAAAGGGGAGTCCTGGGCATGGCAAGTAAGTTTAGATGCCAGGTCCCTGTGGCAGAAAACTGCGCACACAGGCCCTGTGCTAGCAGGCCTGAGACAGGTTTGAAAGTCTACTTCAGTGGGTGGCGCAAGCAGCGCTGCAGGCCCACTACTAGTATTTAATTTACAGGCCCTGGATATAGAGATACCACTGTACAAGGGACTTATAGGTAAATTAAATATGCCAATTAGGTATAAGCCAATCATACCAACTTTAGATGGGAGAGCACCTGCACTTTAGCACTCGTCAGCAGTGATAAAGTGCTCAGAGTCCTAGAGCCAACAGCAAGATATCAGAAAAACCAGGAGGAAGGAGGCAAAAAGACTGGGGATGACCCTGCGTAAGGCAAAAAGTCCAACACAACCCCCTACCAGCCAAAAGCCAGGGGAGAACAATCAATACCTTGATGTACTTCCCTGATTGGGACGATAGAACAAGGACCCAGGCCCACAACAGCAGGGGCATATTCTAGTTCTACGCCTTCCTGACTCCACTTGGATCTCTCTGTCAATGCTTCCCAGGCAGCCTAGACCAACCCACGGGGTTCTCTAGCTGCCAATGGACAGAACCAGTCCCCAGGCCATCTAGGAGCCTCTGGTCTCTGAAACCATAACGAGTGGGGGCGGTAGCTCCAGGTGCAAAGCAACCTGTCTCCACTCCACTTCCAATCAGTTCAGGGGCTCTACCCTGCCACTGATCCACCAACCTAGGGTCCGCACCAATAGGTTCTACAGGGGCTAGAGGGGAGGCTCTCCTCCCTCTACCGCTCCGTCTAGGGTCACGCCCTCCTCTCCTAGGAGGGGTATCACCAGAATCCACACTTACCAGGGTGCTGGGTACAGCAGCCCTGCACAACTCTCTCGCCAGCCCAGGATCACTACCTGCCGACTGACCACCCAACCTAGGGACGACACCCTTGGGTTGCACCGGGGTCCAGGGCGGGCTTCCCCCTCCCTGAACCCCACTTCCAGAGTCCTGCGTCTCCCCACCTCAGGAGAAGCCATCAGAAGTTTCACACGGGGGTGAGCACACTAACCGCCCCCCCAACCAGGTCAGAGTTTACCCCTTGAACCTGTCTATCTAGTCCAGGGACGACACCCTTAGACTGCACCATTGCCCAGCAAACCAGGGCTTCCTTGGGAGCACACCTACCCCCTACCAGATCAGAGCTTACCCCCTGAATCTGGCAATCCAACCCAGAGTCACTACCCTGCGGTTGAACCACTGCCTGGTGCACCAGGACTTCCTTGGGAGCATACCTACTCCCCATCAGGTCAGAGTTTACCCCCTGAACCTGATCATCCAACCCAGAGTCACCACCCTGCGGTTGAATCATTGCCTGGCGCACCAGGACTTCCTGGGGGGCACAACTACCCCCCACCAGGGAAACACCTTCCCCAAGGGCCACTCAAGAGTCTGGCTGGCGCAGGTCTCCTGACCTCTGCCCATCTGACAGAGTCTGGATTCCCCCCAGCCCAGAAATAATCTCACCAAGATCATTCCTGGGGGGCTCTGCTCTCAGGGCTGACCCCTGACCCTCCAGGTTCTCCACTGGGGCCCGCAGCCCCCTCTCAACCCTATGCCTGGATTTCTGCCTCCTCCGCTGTAGAGCGAGACTACCAGACACCAGGACCGGCGGAACGCTATCACCAGCCACCCGCCCAAGTCCTAATGACAAAATGGGATCCTTCTGAACAGCTGGCCCTACGGCACAGGCTAGGCTCACCTCCTGGCGTTCACTCATGGAACTCTCCAGGACCTGGGACTGGAGCTCGGGTACCCTGGGCCTCAGCCCAACCCCATTCCCTCTCCTCTGAGACTGGACATGGGGTACCTTACCCGCCCCAAAACACTGGGACCTACCTGGGACACAATCCTTTCCCACCACACCTGGTTGCGAAAAACCTAGACCACTCTCATTACGAACACCCCCTAATGCCACACCAGACCCTCTGGTATGCAACCAGAAGTCTGCCTCCTTTGCAAGCTCCCTGGGGTCAGAGAGCTCACACACTGACAAGTGTTGGCGTAACTCTGAAAAACAACAACAAGCAGGTGCTCTGACAATCAGATTAAACAGCCCTTCAAAATTGTTTACTGTGCTACCCTTCACCCATCCATCTAGTGCAATGCAGCAATCCTCCAGAAACTCCCCCCAAGACTGGTGGGACAGTTTCTTACCACCCCTAAACCTTTTTCTGTATTCCTCAGGGGAAAAAACATACTTCACAATCAGTGCATTCTTTACAGCAGAGTACCCCTCCCTGCCACTCTCTTCTAGAGTCAGTAGGGCATCCCTCCCCTCCTCAGGAATAAAGCTCCCTAGGCCAGTTCCCCAATCCTTCTCAGGGATCCTGCGCTCTACCAGAGCCCTCTCATATTCCTTTAACCACTGACGTATGTCACCCCCCTCTTGGAACCTAGGTACCAGATCTATGGGTATGTGAGGAACATCTTTGCTACAGCACTGTACATTGCTGCCACCACTGGACTCCACCTGCAGCGCTGGTGAGTCCAGAACCTTCAGACTGCGCTCTAGAGCAAGTCTTTCTCTGGCAAAGGCCCTCTCTGCCTCTGCCATTCTCTCCTGTACTAAGGCCTTCTCTACCTCAGCCCTTCTCTCCTCAACAGCTAGGCGCGCTAACTGCAACTTCAGGTCCCTCTCTTCCCGCCTATCTCTTAGCTCACAAGGCGTCAAGGAATGAGAGGTAGCCCTGCTTCTTACACTGGACCCAGCAAGGGACTCCCTATCACTGGGGCCTTCCTTGTCAACTGGAGTCCCCACCCGGTCATTCTCACCCTCCTGATCAGTCTCTCTACCACTCTCTAGGGATGAGGTCTGGGAGCCCTCCCATTGGGAACCCTCGCTACACTCAGGATCCTCTGGGTACCCCCTAAGCACAATCCCTCCCTGGGTATATGTCACAAACCTTTAAAAGAAATTCAGAGATCTCCTGAGGTCCCCTTCTACAGGCAGCCCTCTCTCTCTACAGAACCCCTCTAATTCCTCCTGCGTGTAAAACGGCAGGTCCTCTAAATCAAAGGTAAGCCCCATCTTGAAAAGGTACAAATAACTCAAATGTGACAACCACGATACCCAAGCGCGAGAACTGAAAACAGGAAAAATGACCAAAGAGAGAAAGTTAAGAGAAGCCAAACATGTGATGGTCTAAACGCAATCCTTGTAGTGAAATAATGAGTCACAATGGTATTGTGCAAGCGCAAGTCCTATCCTCACCGCTGACGACCAATGTTAGAAATGGGGTTTCTGGTTGGCTAGGGTATGCACCTCAGCCAGGCAGAACTTACCCACTCTAGTCAGGGCAAGGGAGTTACACGTCCAAGATAACCCCTGCTCACCCCCTTGGTAGCTTGGCACGAGCAGTCAGGCTTATCCTGGAGGCAATGTGTAAAGCGTTTGCACAACACACACAACACATGTGACGCAATATCCCCACCACAAAGGAAACACAACACCAGATTATATGAAAATATACTGTATTGTACACAAGGCAATTATCAGACCAAACATCACATACCAGTACTATCCTGCTACCTTAGCAGTTGTCAGAACGTTACACATTAGTTACTCTGCAAGCTAGCAGTAGTCACACATAACACAGGTTACTCAGTATTCTGCAACATAAGCAGTAGTCAGGAAAACACGTTATTACATCACAGCACTTGTAATAAGAATATCATAAAATGCCCCTAGTATGAACATTAGAAAACATATGGCAAGTTAGAAAAACATATTAGCAAGCATGTCCATAAAAGGAACATTTGCATACACATATGTAAAAACATCAAACGCAGGTAGGTAATATATGAATCAAACAAAAGTCTGTAGAAAGAACTTTGGAATGCAACTATATTGGTCCTTTAAACAGTACCTGGTTGGATGAAGGCACCTCCAGTGCCTAGAAGGCGAACAACGGGGCCCCCGGCGCTCCTATGCGCAAAACGGGGGCCTCCCTTATACTCTGGGGTCAGAGGAGGGCGACATGCACCACCTCTCTTTTATAGACAGGCCCCTCTGGGGACCATGATTACTGGGGGCCCCCCAGGGCCTCAACAGGCCCTCACGAGGGGGGCCAAAGTCAGCAAAAACAACTTAGGGAAGGAGGGGGGCACCACACACCCCCTGCGGTTTAATGACAGGCCCCTCCCGGGACCCACGATCTCTGGGGCCCCCCCGGGACTCCACTGGTCCTTCCACCAAGGGGGGGGGCCCACAATAATGCCCGTTTTACCTAACAGCAGAAAAGGAGCGTCCTGCTCCTAACGCAGAGGCCAGGGGGAAGGGGGCACTCCCCGCGCCTTCCCCTGGTCCTGCCGTGAAGCCACAAGAAGATCGGACCCCTCCTGGGGCCCGAGCAGACACTCGCCTGCACCCGATGTGGTGCGCAAGTGTTCTTCCAGCTTCCCTGGCCACTGCGGTGATCTTATTTAAAGGGGCACAATGCAGCAAGGAGCCTACGAGCTCCGAAGGCTCCATAAGCGTGCTGCAATCAGCGCTATGGCAGCCGCAACCACGGAGAAGCACCCCTCATGAAGAAATGGATGCAGGGGTCAGGGGCCACAGCACCCTGCCCCTGGGGAGCAGAATCTTAAGACAAGGTCCTCAGGTGGAGGGCCCATCTACAGGCCAGCACAAGGGAAAGGCAGCAAGTGGCAAGTCCTTCACAGTGGCCAGGCAGGTCACAGGTCAGCACAGCAGCAGCAGTCCATGGCAGTTCCTGGTGAGTCCTTTCAGCCTTTGGTGTCCAGTTCCAAGATGATTCCAAGAGTCTCCAAATTGTGGGGAAAGTTCCCCTGTACTTATAGTCAGTTCTTACAGTGTTTTACAATGGTAGGGAGAGGAGGTTCCAGCCAGTTACAACTGGTTCTGGGAGTGCCCCCTCTCTCCTTTCAGCACAGGCTCCAAACATCAGTGGGGGGTTAACGGCCCTATTGTGTGAGGCCAGGGCACAGTCTTTACAAATGCAGGTGTGCCCCGCCTCTCCCTTCTCTCAGCCCAGGAAGACTATTCAGTATGCAGATGCACCTCTGTGACACCTCCATCCTCCCTGTGTACAGGCTGTCTGAAAAGTATGCACAAAGCCCCAACTGTCACTCTGCCCAGACGTGGATTGGAGTCAAGCTGCAAAACACCAGAGTCATAAGTACAGATAAATGCACACTTTCTAGAAGTGGCATTTCTGTGATAGTAATAAAAAATACACCCACACCAGTAAGCAGCATTTATTATCACCATCACAACCATACCAAACACTCCTACGCTACCCCTCATAAATCAGACAATACCCCTTACACATAAGGCAGGGAATTTCTAATGCAATCCTATGAGAGGGCAGCACTCACAGCAATGAGACACCAGTTAGGCTGTTTGCCACTACTAGGACAGGCCATGCAATATGGCACATCTCCTGCCTTTCTACAAACATGGCACCCTGCCCATAAGGCTAGCTAGGGCGTACCTTAGGGGTGACCTACATGTAGGAAAAGGGGAGTCCTGTGCCTGGCAAGTAAGTTTAGATGCCAGGTCCATGTGGCAGAAAACTGCGCACACAGGCCCTGTGCTAGCAGGCCTGAGACAGGTTTGAAAGTCTACTTCAGTGGGTGGCGCAAGCAGCGCTGCAGGCCCACTAGTAGCATTACATTTACAGGCCCTGGGTATAGAGATACCACTGTACAAGGTACTTATAGGTAAATTAAATATGCCAATTAGGTATAAGCCAATCATACCAACTTAAGATGGGAGAGCACCTGCACTTTCGCACTGGTCAGCAGTGATAAAGTGCTCAGAGTCCTAGAGCCAACAGCGAGAGATCAGAAAAACCAGGAGGAAGGAGGCAAAAAGACTGGGGATGACCCTGCGTAAGGCAAAAAGTCCAACAATAGCCAACACTGCTTTCCATCTTTCAAAGGTCGATATATTGAGTAACTTTAGTTTGTGTAAAAGTAACACGTTATTTAGACTTATTAGAAACTTCTCGAGTCCATTATGAAGTGCTACAAACAACGCCAATATTACTGATTATCAAGCGTAGGGTGAGAAATGAGCCCCTCTGTTTCTTACGGCAACCCTAGACCTTTCAAAACAACTGTAAACTCCTAGTAATTTGATATATGGCCTTGTTCCTATCATATTGCTTATTCTTTATATAATTCGACGTCTCTACCGTAGGGCTATTCCTATAAGCTTTTGAAGATGGATGAAAGGCTGCGGCTGCTACTTCGCTTTACATTACAGCCTGCAGGATTAAATACAACATGGGAAATGCCAAAGTAATGTATCACGACAATTAGAATTGAAATGAACACTAAGACGTATCGATCCCTACATGTGAAGTTTTGCCAGCGCTCTACTTCCAGTAATTACGGTCAGTGGTTAATGCTAAAAGGGGCCTGAGATACCGTAACTCACGGGGCTGCTGGAGATGCAGAGCTTCCTTCCGGCTCGCCCTGAATTCCAACTGGGCGACAGGCAGGGTGAGAATGTAATTGTAGGTGAGTGGTCTGCGTTGATGAGAATCCCGCACTATCAATTAAATCAAATGCAGAACGTTGTGTATAAAAGAGAATACCAATATACAATCGTTATTAACACTTCCCTGCAGTTACATAATAAAGCACTGGGGAAAATTAAACTGAATAAAAACAAAATGGTACAGAGTATATCTCCTGGATCCACACCCATTACGGATTAATTGTTTTACCATTTCCAGGTGTACTGAGGTGCGTACGTGCTCCCATCACAACTTAACCCCCTGGCAAGCATCTTGCCCCTTAATTGAATTTTTCCAAATTTGCCTGTGATAACCACATGATCAATGTTGACTCTAAATATACGGACTGAGCCTTAGAACCTCTTTTTACTATTTGTTGCCCCATGAGCACGTGGGAGCATGCGCATGTCTTCCACCAGTCTCGCCTCAGCCTGCAGTCATATGATGCGCAACTACTAAGCCATTATTCGCCCTGTCCGTCGGTCAGTAAAAGTGATATATATGATTTGCCATATCAAATACTACCTTGCAAGGATGCATTGTTTAAGTGAATGAACATCAATCAACGGTACAGACTGCAACGCCAGCCTCATGTGCAAGTGAGATATAGTAGAATTGTCAACCTAAGGGAGGTCAGCTTCAAGGCTACTGCATCCCCCTAATGGTGAAAGCGCATGAAATAACATTGAATGTGTGTGCGGGTGAAGGGCCCGCTTACACAGCGAAACAAGAGCAAGGAAATCCCGGGGAGAGTATTCCTGTGTATCTCTGTCTCTTGTACCCGTGTCAGGGTGTCGGTTGGTTCTAAACCTATAAGCAGGTGCAGCAGAAAGGGAGTACATGGGTAGTTGGCCGTGATTTTAAAGGCAGTGAAGGTGAGGGCGGCTGCACGTGCAGTGCAGGTTGTAGTGAATGAAGGTGCAGAGTCGGTGCCTGTGAGTTCAGATAAGGTGCAGGTACATGCTATTGGATACATGTTTTGTTCAAGAACCTGTGGGCTCAGGTGCGCTGCTGGTGTCAGGTGGGCTCAGGTGTGCTCCGGTGTGCTCAGGTGCGCTGCTGATGTCAGGTCGGCTCAAGTGGGCTCAGGTGTGCTCAGATGCGCTGCTGATGTCAGGTCGGCTCAAGTGGGCTCAGGTGTGCTCAGATGCGCTGCTGATGTCAAGTGGGCTCAGATGTGCTGCTGGTGTCAGGTGGGCTCAGGTGTGCTCCGGTGTGCTCAGGTGCGCTGCTGGTGTCAAATGGGCTCAGATGTGCTGCTGGTGTCTAGTGGGCTCATGTGTGCTCAGATGCGCTGCTGGTGTCAGTTGGGCTCAGGTGCATTCAGGTGTGCTGCTGGTGACAGGTGGGCTCAGATATGCTGCTGGTGTCTGGGGGCTCAAGGGCGCTCAGGTGGGCTCAGGTGCGCTGCTGGTGTCTGGTGGGCTCAGGTGTGCTCAGGTGGGCACAGGTGTGTTACTGGTGTCTGGTGGGCTCAGGTGCGTTCAAGTGTGCTGCTGGTGTCAGGTGGACTCAGGGAGGCTCAGATGTGCGGATGGTGTCAGGCAAATTCAGGTGCACTCAGGGGGGCTCAGGTGCGGTGCTGGTGTCAGGTCGGCTCAAGTGTGCTCAGTTGGGCTCAGGTGTGCTACTGGTGTCTGGTGGGCTCAGGTGCGTTCAAGTGTGCTGCTGATGTCAGGTGGGCTCAGATGCGCTGATGGAGTCAGGCAAATTCAGGTGCACTCAGGGGGGCTCAGGTGCGCTGCTGGTGTCTGAGGGGCTCAGGTGCGCTGCTGGTGTCAGGTGGGCTCAGGTGCACTCAGGGGGGCTCAGGAGTGCTACTTGTGTCTGGTGGGCTCAGGTGCACTCAGGTGCGCTTAGGTGCGCTGCTGGTGTCTGGTGGGCTCAGGTGTGCTCAGGTGCGCTGCTGGTGTCAGGTGGGCTCAGGTGCACTCAGGGGGGCTCAGGAGTGCTACTTGTGTCTGGTGGGCTCAGGTGCACTCAGGTGCGCTTAGGTGCGCTGCTGGTGTCTGGTGGGCTCAGGTGTGCTCAGGTGCGCTGATGGTGTCTGGTGGGCTCAGGTGCGCTCAGGTGGGCTACTGGTGGGCTCAGGTGCGCTCAGAGGGTCTCAGGTGCGCTGCTTGTGTCAGGTCGGCTCAAGTGTGCTGCTGGTGTCAGGTGGGTTGAGGGAGGCTCAGATGCGCTGCTGGTTTCAGCGGGTGCAGGGACCAGTAGAATCAGTCATCATACCGTTGTCAGTGGATGCAGATGAAGCAGAAGTGCAAGCGCAGTTTAGGTGGAAGTGGTTACTGGTGTGGCACCGGTGTTAGTGGATGGTGGAGCAGTGAAAGAGCAGGTACAGTGTAAGTGCCTATGGGTTTGGCTGTCATGCAAGTGTCAGGAGCAGGAAGGTATTGTATAGTGCAGATATGGTACCAGCCAGAGCCAGCCCACTTGTACTGGCAATGCCCATAAACGAAGCCCGAGTGACGGATCACCCTTAAACCCCTTCTTCCGCTACTGACAATGCCCATTTCTAAAGTGACGCACACCATGAGATTTTGAATTCGGAGAGCTAGGGGTGCCTTATTTTTGATGACCACCACTGAATGTACGTGAATAAGTAGAATAAATAAATAGAAATAAAAGAAACACATTCATTGTCTTTGCCCTGTGTACTGACTACCCCGTCCTGCCTTCTCATGGTTTAGTGTCTTCACTGGACACTTAGCACAAAACTAACACAACGATGAATTTTACTAATTGAACCTATAGATCTTGGTCAACATTAGTCATTGCTGTGTTCATCATGCAACAACTAATGTGTGCATGTCCATCTTTTCACAGCTGCTGATCCGCTGTGAGATCTATGATAACGCAAGGCATCTGCTTCTATGACTTTAATATTTTTTCAGTATACTGGACATCAGGGAAACACGCCTAACATCTCAAATTGTATAGACCGTTTTATTAATGGACTGAATAAAGGAAAACCTCCAGTCCTAATGATGTCAAAATGGAGATTATGGTACAAATTTCCAAAGTTGGCAAGTGAATTCTATTTTCGCGGTCTACAGGCATTCAGTGATGTACAACTGTGATGTAGAAATTAATAATCCAAGCTCAGGCTTTGACTCGGACCAATCTTTCACCTCCCAGTGGAACCTGATTGTGGCCTGCACCAAGCTCAGCAATTAATAATGTAGACCAAGCCTAGCCTTCATGCAAACGAAGGGCTGGATTTAGAATTTGGTAGTTAGGTTTAGGGTACAACATTGCAAACATGATGGGGTACCCTGCATCCCAAACCATCTGTCTGCCGCCTCATTTAGAGATGGGCAGACCTTAACTTTCCCGTGGACGGAGCAGTCATTGGCTCTGTTAAAGGAAACTTCCTCTGACGCTCTAATGGAAAAGAGGCTGTCTGAAAAAGGACATTACACTGCCTATCATGTTTCAGATGGATGGTGTTATACCTTTTATCCTGTCCACCATGGCCAGTAAAAGCCCGGTTGTGACAAACTGGAAAAAAGGACACCAGGGTGTGAGAGTCATTTGTTTTTATACTTTTGTGAAACAAACTCCTGCTTTTGGAGTTTATGTTTGAAAAACAACAAAATTAAAAAATGGTGGACGGCCCTCAAAACTGACAGCAGCCAGTCATCTGACTTTTTGTACATTAAAAGGAACTGCCATTATCATGGTTTCTTTCTGTGTAATGAGATAGCCATTGGGCCGGAGGGCATCTGTAAATCTGATAGACAGAAGTCTGTCAGAAAGGCTAGGTAATGTCCTTCTCCACCCTAATGAATGGAGTAGTGTAAGAAATTGGGCTATTGGTCGAGAGGGCTGTAATTCCTACTCAAACAATAGGGGTAGTCCTTGTCAGGGTGAACAATTAAAGTCACTAAATAAACCGGTGCGTAACCCTCTGGCCGCCTGGCACAAAACAATCAGGCTTATTTTAGAAGCAAGTATTTATGCAGCACTTATACAGAAATAAAGTGAAACACAACACAAGAAAAATCCCAAACCAGTTTAGAAAAATAGAGTAACATTTAATAAATAAAATGACACAAAAACAACAAAAATACAGTAAGTAGAATCGGGTATATGAGTATTTAAACTTTTAGGTGAAAATAGTGCCAAAAAGCACAGAACACCTCTCTCGCTTATTTGGTGGTTCTGGACCTGGTGAAAGTCAGAAATTCAGGCAGACTGTGTTAAAGCATGGCTTGGAAACAGGGCCAGACTCATCTCACTGAAGAGCTACCTTCTCAAGTTTGTACAAGAAGCTGCAGCTCATGTTGGCAGGGGCCCTGAGGAGGTTGTTGTCAGTGGGAGCACCAGGTCGAACGTCGTGGGTGGTCGCTGTTGTGGCACAGAGAGCTGGTCATGACTGGAGCTTCATGTTGGCAGTCGACAAGAGCTGTTACTGTTGGCATGAAGTGTAGGTCTCCTTAAAGTCTCATGTTGGCAGTCATTGTGGATGGTCACTTTTGGCATGAAGAGCAGGTCCCGCTGAAGCTTCTCATTGGAAGTCGTTGCTTGTGGTCTTTTCTCTCAAGGAAGAGGTCACTTTGCAGTCACAAGGAGTCAAAAGACTTCTATATTTTCACCTTTACTTCAGGAGGAAAACACTCTGAAGCCAGCCAAATGTCCTGGGGTGGCACTTCTTCGGGATCAAGAATCACTCTAGTAGAGCCCAGTGGCAGGGTTCAGGCAGGTACAGTTGATGCCTGTCAGCTTGAGAGTTGCAGGGAGGCCTCTGCAACTCTCTGCGTCCCTGTAGCTCAAACAGGAGGCCAGACACCCTAACCTTGGAGTTACATCTGGAGAGCCTTTGTTCATGATGAACAGATCCAATCTTCTTTCTTCAGAGAGCAGGGCAGTCCTTTTTCCAAATCTTCCAGAGGTCCAGGAGTGTCCTGATGAGAGATTCTGAAGGTGCCAATTTTATACCTGGTGCCAGACTTTTGGTGGGGGAATTTCCTGGCCTATCCTCAAAACTGCCTCTGGTCAGTTCTTCCACTTCCCCTGGCTCCAAACTGTCTACGGTGACAAAGGCAAGGGCAAGCCTTGTGTCAGGTTCCTTCTTGTGAGCTGCAGGGAGGGCCCTCTGAAATGTAATCAGAGCAGAGCACAACTCATCCCCAGCCACCCTGTTATGAAGACCCTCTTCTCTCACACCTGTTTCTCTTTTGTCTTAATGTCTGGAACCAATACACAACCCACAACAGGATAGCCACTCACAGGCCTGTGACACATAAAACCAGTGGAAAGGCACAATCGGTTTGGCAGAAAAATGCCTACATTGTAATAGTGGCATTCTCGAAATTGGTACTTAAAATCCAACCTTACCACTAAAGAGGATTTTACACTGTCGGGTACCAAACTGAAGTTATCATTTATTAATTGCAATAAGGTAACCCAGTGTTAGTTTCCAGGAGAGATAGCCTTGCTGCAGTGAAAAACAACTTTAAGAATTTTTCACTGCCAGGACCTGTAATACTTAAGCTCACCTGTTTTCATTTTTAAATACCACATATTCTCCTCTATTAACCTTTAGGGCCTACCTTAGGGGTCACTTATAAGTATTAAAATGGAAGGTTTAGGCCTGGCAAAAGGTAATTTTTCCAGGTCGAAATGACAGTTTAAAACTGCACTTCAGGCTGCAGTGGCAGGCCTGAGATATGTTTTACAATGCTACTTCAGTGGGTGGCATAAAGGGTGCTGCAGACCAGTTGTAGCATTTAATAGACATGTCCTGGGTACAGGTAGTACTCTTTTCTAGGGGCTTGTAAGTAAATTAAGAATAGCAATCAGGTGTATGCCAATTTGACCATGTTCAGACGAGAGAGCAGAAGCACTTGGCCACTGGTTAGTAGGGGGAAAATGCACAGAGTCTAAAGCCTACAACAACAGGTTCAGCAAAAATCAGGGATTGAAGGCAAAAGGTCTGGGTGTATAACACACCAAGGATGTCCAGTCTAACAACTACCATTTACCAAAGCCTAAATGAGGCCCTATGCACTGAATGGAACTTACTAAACCTCTGGTCTTGGCACTCCTGGACAACTGTGGTGCAATCTACTCTGTGTAACCTCATAGAATCCTCCACATGCAGCAAATGCAAAACCAGTTAGCTGCGTTTTGCCCTTCTATGAAAAAACATTGGGTTGGCTCCCAGGACTGAGTTTGAGGATTAATGAAAGCGCTGGGCCATAGTCTGCTGGTGGTGCCTATGCCTCACAGGTACTCTTGGAGCAGCTGTAGATTACCTGTTTCTTCTGTATACTTCTTTACCTTTCTCACTTTCCATTTCCAGCAGCTGGTGTTATCCAGACTTCCCTCACACATTTCTTAGGGCTGGAGGGCGCCTCTGTATCACAGACCCTAGGTTCCTATATTTGGTACTATGTGCCATCAGTGCCATCTTTGGCCAGCAGAGAGCAATGTGTGTTCCGTTTCTTGGCTTAACTGATTGAAAGAGGCTTCATTATAGTCTGCTAATAAGTATCTGTTTCTTGATTGACAGACAAGCTGCCTGCAAGATCCTCATTCTGAGTCATGCTTTGCAATATCACACAAGCAATACCTTAATGTATGATTCCAGGTTTTATAGGATGTGGCCACACACCCAGTAAAAACCCCAGGTTCACTGTACACATTTCACTCCTTCTTTAAATAGGTGTAATGAAAGGGTCTGGAATTGGTAAAAGCTTGCAGGAATGGGCCCGATAATTCTGGAACCTGCATGTTTTCCCTGTGTCTAGGATCAGAATGCCGTGATAGGAGATAAGTGCCATCGAGATACCAAATCAATATCTCCAGGCTTGGGTTCTCTGGGCATCTCAGAACAAGGGTCATAGTAATATTTAGTGCAAGATCTCTTGTTTATCCCTTCTTGTTATGGGTGGTCTCCTCTTGGACACCTTTTGGACCCTGAGCCTTAAGTGTAATAACCCAAGTTACCCACAGAAGCTCACATTCAGCACATACCAGTTACGCTCTCTTCCTGATTTCCCTCTATTGAGACAGCTTGCAGGAGAAGGCATAGAGGCGAAGGTTGCATATAAATCTGCTGTCCACATATATTTCCCTTCATGCTACTGGATTTGATAGCTACAGAAATGTCAGGGAAAAATCTATGATGCATACATTTCCATTTTTCAATAAGTTTTATGTATTTTGCCCTCTCACGGGCTTTCTACATTTTTAGATATTGGTTTAAAAGTTTGGGTCCTAATCACAAATATATGTATGAGTACTATGTAACACTCTCATAAATTAACTTGTGAAGTGGCCCTATAGTTTAGACTCTAGAGAAGTATGAAAAATGGTTTTCATTTGGGGTGGACATAACATGAGTAATTTGCTGTAGCATAATTATGCAAAATTACAGAAACATTGCAGCAAAATTGCATAAGGAGTATAACATTGCATTTTGTGTTATTTTAATAGTGTACAATATACCCTCTCATCGAAAACGAATTGAAGAATGCATTTTGTGCTTAGAAAATAGCACTAAATACAACAGAATGTGAACAGGAGCAGCCACTCGCGCTATGTTCTTGTGATCTCGCATTAGCCATTTTTGCTCCAAATCACTTTAAATTACCTGAGCAAGTCTTATCGCTTAATTTTTGGTAATTTTGCATCACAAGAGTAACACAAAATTACTGAAATTCATCTGATAGTTTCAACGTATTTAAAATTTCGTCAGACTGATCATTAAAAAAGTAAGGCACCACACTCAAAAAATTAATTTAGGGTTATATTAATGATTATTTGGCCAGTTCACTAAGGCTTTTAGGGGTTCACAAAATACTCAAGAAGTTTTCCTTAACGTGCTCATAAATGTATTTCTCAGTTGGCCCCGTAGTCTGGAAGTAGACGTATGAAAAATGGTTTCATGCTTACCAGAAGAGTGTTCCTTAAAAAGGGAAGTCACCACAACACCAAACTTTAACTTAAGGTTATCTTAAGGATCATAGTGCCAGTTCACTAAGGCATTTGTAAGAATGTGAAGTAGTACTCCTGTAGCACTATTTCACTTATTGTGCTTGTGAAAAGGAAAATCTGTATCACGTTAAACAACAAAACAAAATAATTATCTTGTAGTGAAGGGGGAAACTGAACATGTAGGGTTATTATCACAAGGAAGATGAACTGCCACAACATCCATGCTTCCAGGCACAAGAAGATGTCCTGTTCAGCGAAGCACCATTTAACATACGGGTGACATACCCGGGCTACTCAGAGCTACCTGGGAACTTATCAGAACATAGTGCCAATCTAAATTTAACCTGACATAGTCTGACCTCACGAGAGCTTTTAACTCAGTACACATAAGCATAAATACATGAGAAACAAATGAGAAACTATCACTTAAAGTGATATGTACTGCCAGAGGCTATTTCCGTTTATGCCCTTCAGATCCAGAGAAAAAAGTTCCATTCTTCACATAGCTCCCCGGAGCATGGCAATGCTGGTGTTTGTAGGCATGCGTGTATGTACATTTGTAGAAAAACATAAGGGGAAACCATTATTGCCGGAAAAACACTCATGTTGGGGGGTGGGTAGGGTGCGTGATTGCCGGTGATCAGGAATGAGTGGATGTGAAATATGCTTTTCAAAATACATTCAGTTTTTCAACACGTCCTGAAAACTACTTGTCAGCGTTCGTTAGTGCGTGGCGATCGTTCAGGAACCCTGGGTAAGTCAATTATAAAGAACCACCTAGGGCACCAGAGGAGGAGATCCTAGATGCCATCCCACTGATAAGTTGGTGGAACAAATATGGTTGAGCCTACGGAGGCAATGCCACTGGTATCATGTTCACCGATTTGCCACCCACCCTTCACAGCACATTTAGCCGAGAAGGAGATGGGGGAGAGAATCTTACTTGTGGGAGAGAAAGATAAACCAGACGTGAGCCCGATTCCTGAGTGCTCTCACGACTATTAAATTGAGCATAAGGTGCATGGTGATAGGAGTAAAATATTAAATGTGGCTAAGGCTCAGGGAACTGTGAACTGAAGACCAGGGAAGGGGTGGAAAATCATGAAACCTGAAGGCATTCCTGGCAAGTAAGCATGGTTAGGCTTAAGTAGTTATTGGTGCTTCCTCACATGCATTCCTCATATTGTCTATTCAGTATGGCCACACATTTATCATCAATTTGATGCACTGATATGAGCCAATGCAGAACAGGCAATACTGGAAAAAGTTGGAACCCCCTCCAGAGAAAGACCGCTACTCCAAAATCAATTGCCCTTTCTCTCTGGCTCAACAAAATAGGGCACTTGTAAGAAATAGAAATTGACAAAGTAGGTCTGTGGCTACTTCATCCAACCCTTTCACTGGGCAGCTTATGCTGGGAATAAAGTTTGGCTTTCAGGGCTTTGCTGATTTTTAATCTAAGTCTCATAGGTAAATGAAATTCTCAAAAGCCATCAAGAATGATGATCTATCTTAATGAATCGCGAAGGCGCGTCAAAGAGGCCATACTAAGGATGCCTCATGGTGATTACCCAAACAAAATAGTGACATGTGTAACTGACGAGCAAAACCTGAATCCTGGCAGTTAAACACCCAAAAGAGCAGCATGCCGAGGTAACTGTCCCAGACTCACAACAAACTGGCTAAAGAGAGATATCTCAATTGAAAAGCCACAGTCTGTATGCAGCAGTTGTATCATTGACTCAAACAAACCAACAGGAAAGGACCCTAATGAGCTTTCATAGTTAGGCAACCAAAGTAAACACAATTGATGTCACGACTGGAACTATGAGGAGCGCTAGCATCCCATGCATTCCAAAGCACCCTAAAGATAAGATGTGCTCAGAAGGTCAAAGACCATGATGAAAATGTGAAAACCCATATTGTACAATAGTGATGGAGTCTTTATATTCACCATCACAAAGTTAGAATCAGCCAACCACATCATGTGCCTCCCTTCACTTAGTCAGATCCCAAACGATGTTCACCACCGTTTGACAGGCATTTTGAGAGCATGAAAGGAGTTATTCTTTATTGTCACACACACCCAAGCTCTATTGACAACATTTTAGAACTAATGAGGGCACACTCTTTAGCGCTATATAGGCACGTGTAAGGTCAGAACGTGAAATCCCGATTAACAGATATTCAATGTCAATAAACACCTACTTGCTCTTCCAGTAGGGTCCTTTGTTCTTTCCTACCACGGCGACTCTCACTTCATATGTCTGCACATGTGAATCTTAGAGGGTCGCAGTTGTATATTCAATTAACAAGTCTGTTTAATGATCCCATGTTTTGCATTTACTCTGCTATTTATAAAAGGGATTCAAAAACACATCCATCATACCCAATCTTTTCAATAATGAACCATTTTGGAAACAAGTGCTGGACTTTGTTGTTGGATTTCATCATTGCTGTCGTAGTATTATATAAATCATGACATTATTAGGTGTCACCTAAATTTATAAACAAACGAATATTGCTTCCTAAATTCAAGTACCATAGAGTTAATCATGTTGCTTTCTACCTATCAACCTGAAGTTTACATTAATTGGATAGCAATAGCCAAGTGAATATGGTATGGATATGAACTCATATGCATTAAGCAATTATCTTTGGGTCTTATATATCAAAATATGATTAGCCAATAGTTTGCTAGACTTGATCTTTTCTCTTACATGGCTTAAACTTAGCTTGGTGGAAAGTGAACTCTGTACACACACCCACATAGATATATCGGGGGCATGATTCTCAAGGATGGCATACACACACACAAAAAGACTAAGTTCATGCAACCCTGTGACATATCGAAAATATTTCAAAGATCCTTTGGAAAAAATGTGGAAACATTCTACAGGTTCCTGTGAACTATAAGTTTCATGCTTTAATTGAGAGCCTCAAACCACTTTACTGAGCTTTACCATTGGCTATTGTTTTTTAGAACATTGGAATTTTGGGAGCTCCATTGAAGACAATAGAGTGCTCCGGGTTTCTAATGGTAGGTAGAAGCACAGAGCTCTAAAATTCCAATCTTGTTCACAGCGCAACAGCTGTGAACAAAGGCCTCGCGGAATCTGAGGGGATTTCAATATCCACCAGGGCTCCATGAGGCCTTTGTTTTATTTACTAGTCCTTTAGTGGTAGAATGTTCTAATACACTGTTAGAAATGGGGTCTTTGGTTGGCAGTCAGGTTACCCCCTGTTCAAGCAAGGACCCTCACCCTAGTCAGGGTAAAAGAGAATCACCCTCAGCTAACCCCCGCTCACCCCCTTGGTAGCTCGGCATGAGCAGTAGGCTTAACTTCAGAGTGCTAGGTGTAAAGTATTTGTACCAACATACACAGTAACTTCATGAAAACACTACAAAATGACACCACACAGTTTTAGAAAAATAGAAAATATTTATCTAAACAAAACAAACCCAAAACGACAAAAAACCACAATACACAAGTCAAGTTATCAATTAAAAACCAATGAGTCTTCATGTAAATTTTAACACAACGCTAATGCGGTTAGCATGGAAATGTACCTGGGTGCATCAAAAATTACTCCGCACGGGTGAGTGTGCTTCAAAAAGGGCTTGCGATGCATCGATTTTGCTCATGAGTGAGACCTTGCGTCCTTTCTCCTTTAGTCGAGTCGGCGTGCATCGTTTCTTCTTTCCACAGCAGAGCGATGCATCGATTCAAACCACACTCTCGGGTCCAGGCAGGCCTTGCGTTGTTTTTGCATGCCCAGCAAGGTTTGCGTCAGAATTCCTGTGGCATGATGATCCGAAAACCACACAGCGCGGGTTGTGATCTCACCAGCCTCCGTCAGCGATGCTGTGCGTCATTTCTTCAGCTGCAGACGTCGATCTTCCGGTTGTGTTGCAGGGGAGCGTCGATTTTCGGCCATGAAGCCGGAGTCGTGTCGATTTTTCAGCCGCAGATCTGAGTCACGTCGATATTTTCCCCGCACGGCGGTCGTTGCGTGGATTTCTCACTCTTGGTCTGCAATCTTCTCCTTTCAGGGTCCCAGGAACTGGATGGGTACCACTTGGTAGAGTAGGAGTCTCAGCAGAGGCTCCAGGTGCCTGCAGAGAGAAGTCTTTGCTGTCCCTGAGACTTCATACAACAGGAGCAAGCTGTACATCAAGCCCTTGCAGAGTTCTTCACAAGAAGGAAGGCAATGCAAAGTCCAGTCTTTGCCCTCTAGCACCGGCAGAAGCAGCAACTGCAGGATAGCTCCAAAAAGCACAGGCAGGGCAGCTCTTCTTCTTCAGCTGTTCAGATCTTCTCCAGACAGAGGTTCCTCTTGGTTTCCAGAAGTGTTCTAAAGTCTGTGGTTTTGGGTGCCCTTCTTATACCCATTTTGCCCTTTGACATAGGCTTACTTCAAAGAAAAGTCTCTCTTGTTTGTGAAATCCTGCCTTGCCCAGGCCAGGCCCCAGACACACACAAGGGGGTTGGAGACTGCATTGTGTGAGGGCGGGCACACAAGTGACCACTCCTTCCCTCACTCCTAGCACAGATGGCTCATAAGGAAATGCAGACTACACCCCAGCTCCCTTTGTGTCACTGTCTAGTGTGAGGTGCAACCAGCCCAACTGTCAAACTGACCCAGACAGGGAATCCACAAACAGGCAGAGTCACAGAAATGTTTAAGCAAGAAAATGCTCACTTTCTAAAAGTGACATTTTCAAACACCCAATCTTAAAATCAACTTTACTAAAATATGTATTTTTAAATTGTGAGATCAGAGACCCCAAACTCCACATGTCTATCCGCTCCTAAAGGGAACCTACACTTTAATAATATTTAAAGGTAGCCCCCATGTTACCTATGAGAGGGACAGGCCTTGCAACAGTGAAAAAACGAATTAGCAGTATTTCACTGTCAGGAATATCAAACACATTACTATATGTCCTACCTTAAGCATACACTGCACCCGGCCCTTGGGGCTACCTAGGGCCTACTTTAGGGGTGCCTTGCATGTAAAAAAAAAGGGACGGTTTAGGCCTGGCAAGTGGTTACACTTGCCAAGTCGATTTTACAGTTTAAAACTGCACACACAGACACTGCAGTGGCAGGTCTGAGCCATGTTTACAGAGCTACTAATGTGGGTGGCACAACCATTGCTGCAGGCCCGCTAGTAGTATTTGATTTACAGGCCCTGGGCACCTCTAGTGTACTGTACTAGGGACTTACTAGTAAATCAAATATGCCAATCATGGATGAACCAATTACATACACATTTTGTATAGGAGCACTTGCACTTTAGCACTGGTTAGCAGTGGTAAAGTTCCCAGAGTAATAAAAACAGCACAATCAGAGTCCAGCTCACATCAACAACATGGGAAACAGAGGCAAAAAGTTAAGGGAGCCCACACCAAGGATGAAAAGTCTAACATAGCTTTATAGCCCTTTGTTGCTGGGCTATTCTGGCCATTAAAGTCCAGCTCTCTTGTTAAAGGCCCTTGCCTTCATCTCGGACCTTTAATCCTGGAGCGGGCCTTTAATGGCCAGTATAGCCTGCTATGGTGAGCTATAGGGCTATAATCAAGACTCTATTCATGAAAGAAAAAGGAAGCCTCAATATTTCAATCAATATTCATTGTTAGTTGAGCTTTGCATGGGGCAGCTTAATCAATCACTCCCTTCAGCAGAGGGAATATGTTGGTTAACAAAGCAAACTATGCATTTTCTAATATTTTAATTTCTAAACCACATTTTCTTGACTTTTTTCTAAAGAAAACAAAGAGTATAGTGCAGTATTCCACGTAATATTTTCAATCAACATTTCCTGTTTAAGAAAAGCATTTTAACAAGCTAAGTGACCAAAAGTAAACATTTCAAAAATTAATCCTTAGAATTTATGTAATATGGTCCAATATTACTATATCACTATCTCAGCCATCTGATGATATTTACAAGCCACTTTGTTTTTACCCTCATAATTTATAATGTCCCTAAGTAACCATGATGGCAATAAATATAATATATACATAAATAAATTCACCTGTTATATTAATCTCAAGTAACTACAGCTGGTGCCCTAAAGTAACTATAACTCATGCCTTCACTTTCCCGCCATGCACAATGTTGTTGTCAATGATGTAATTTCAGATGTTGCAGCAATTTTATCAATGATGCCATGGAACATGTCATGAGTGCTGTCATTTGTGAAGTAAATGGCAGTGCATGGTGAGGGCGCATGTTATAGTTACTTTAAGTCCGACGCCCAAACACCCAGAAGTATCCAATCCTATGGGACATACAGCCTTTGGCAATGGACAGAGTGATGTTGGGTGCCAAATCACTTGCCACACACTGTCTTTAGCTGCGCAGGGCAAGGGTTAGCCTCACAGCCACCTGCCCATATGTGGCTAACCAACCATACACCCTCATGACCCCCAACTTTTTTTATGCTTTTCCAAGCCTGCAGGTCTCCTGCGGGAGTCAGTGCAGCCCCAGAGCTTCCATGTGACTCCCACAGGGGCACGAGAATCCAGCTCAGTTCAGTAAGAGACCTGTGTGAACATGGCAATGAGAAAAATAAAATCCCCCTGCGACCCACCCATGATGTCGAGTGTGTCAGGTTACCCTACCCTGCCCCCTTATACTTTTTTTTTTTTACTTTTCAATACATGAAGGACCGAGTCCTTGTGTTCTGAAATGAAGCTGCAACATTTCTTCTCATGTTGCCACCAGCAAGTTCCCAAAGGACTCATGGGAGCCTCTCACTCCGACAGGAGCGAGAGAGCCAAAAGGGGAAAAAAGTCTCTTTAGACAATCAAATTTCTCTATTGTTAGACCTGACAGCCTTAGGGTGGTCACCCCTAACTTTTTTTCCTGCCTCCCTCCACTTTTTGGACACTGTTTTTGGTGGTTTTTAGACTCTGAGCACTTTACCACTGCTAACCAGTGCTAAAGTGCATATGCTCTCTCCCTTTAAACATGGTAATATTGGATCATACCCAATTGGACCATTTAATTTACTTATAAGTCCCTAGTACTGTGCACTATATGTGCCCAGGGCCTGTAGATTAAATGCTACTAGTGGGCCTGCAGCACTGGTTGTGCCACCCACTTAAGTGGCCCCTTAACCTTGTCTCAGGCCTGCCATTGCAAGGCCTATGTGTGCAGTTTCACTGCCAATTCGACTTGGCATTTAAAAGTACTTGCCAAGCCTAAAACTCTCCTTACATATAAGACACCCCTAAGGTATGCCCTAGGTAACCCATAGGGCAGGGTTATGTGTAGGCAAAAGGCAGGACATGTACCTATGTAGTATACATGTCCTGGTAGTGTAAAACCTCCAAATTCGTTTTTACACTGCTTTGAGGCCTGCTCTATTCATAGGCTAACATTGAGTCTGTCCTCATATATTGCTGATCTGAAAGGAGTAGGAAGGTCATATTTAGTATGGCCAGAATAGTGATATAAAATCCTGCTGACTGGTGAAGTTGGATTTGCTATTACTATTTTAGAAATGTCACTTTTAGAAAGTGATCATTTCTCTGCACTTAAATCTTTCTGTGCCTTACAATCCACGTCTGGCTGGGTCTAGTTGACAGCTCCTTGTGCATTCACTCAGACATACCCCAAACACAGGATACTCAGCCTCACTTGCATACGTCTGCATTTTGAATGGGTCTTCCTGGGCTGGGAGGGTGGAGGGCCTGCTTTCACACAAAGGACTGCCACACCCCCTACTGGGACCCTGGCAGACAGGATTGAACTAAAAGGGGACCTGGTGCACTTCTAAGCCACTCTTTGAAGTCTCCCCCACTTCAAAGGCACATTTGGGTATATAAACAGGGCCTCTGCCCCTTCCAACTCAGACACTTCCTGGAGAAGAAACTTGTAACCAGAACCTGCATCCTACAAAGAAGAACTGCCTGGCTGCCCAAAGGACTCACCTGACTGCTTTCTGTGAAGGACTGCTGCCTTGCTGTTGCCCTGCTGCCTTGCTGCTCCCTGGCTGTGGTGAAGAAGTGCTCTCCAAGGGCTTGGATAGAGCTTGCCTCCTGTTCCCTGAAGTTTCAGGACCAAAAAGACTTCTCTCTTGAAACTGGACTCCTTGTGCAGTGAAAATTCAATGCACAGCTTGCTAAAAATGACTCACAGCCTGCCCCGCGGTGAGAAATTCACTGCACGCTGAACTGGAATGACACAGCCCGACTTCGCAAGGAGAAGATCGACGCAGCGCCTGCGTTGTGACCAGAACTTCGACGCACGGCCGACCGGATCGGCGCACAGCTGACCTGGGACGACGCGCCCCGAATTCCAGAGGGGAAATCGACGTAGCGCCTGCTGTACGGAAGAAATTTCCACACAACGTCCACTGGAACGACGCAGCACTTGTGACTCCGCTCCAAGCCCAGGATTCCACGCACAGACCCCAGGGCGTCTGAAAACCCCGCAACCCAAAGAGGATCCACAACCGAGCGCTGGACATCGACGCACTGCCGTCCCGGCGTGGAAACTAAATGATGCATCACCGTGTGGGGCCCGAGAAATCCACGCACACCCCCTTTGTTTCCACGCTTCTTCTCCTCTGCGGCCCATTGTGGAGATTTTTCACGCGAACCAGGTACTTTGTGCTAAAAAGAGACTTTGTTTGCTTTAAAAAGACTTAAGACACTTTATATCACTTTTCAGTGATATCTCTACATTTACTTATTGCATCTTTGATCATGTTGACCTGCAAATATCCAGATAAATACTACATATTTTTCTAAACACTGTGTGGTGTATTTTTGTGGTGCTATATTGTGTTATTGTATTATTTATTGCACAAATACTTTACACATTGCCTTCTAAGTTAAGCCTGACTGCTCAGTGCCAAGCTACCAGAGGGTGGGCACAGGATAATTTGGATTGTGTGTGACTTACCCTGACTAGAGTGAGGGTCCTTGCTTGGACAGGGGGTAACCTGACTGCCAACCAAAGAACCCATTTCTAACATCTATGATTTTAAGTTGAGTGCTTGCAGGACTTATCCCAACCGTCCAGATATTCACACATATTGAACCCTCATTTCTCAAAAATTATTGAAAGGATTTCCTACGAAATGAAAAAAATAACACTTTCTCTGTAAGAATCCAGCTATCTGCCAAATTTGGTGTAATTCAGTTAAGCTATTTGGCTGTAACGCTGTTCAAAAACTCCTATTGAAACTGCATGGGGGAATTGTGTTTTGGGACTCCCCCTAGATGAATCACCCTAAAACTTTCAAGGCAGGGACTGAGGAAGATTAACTTTTTTTTTTTTTGGAAGGTTTTATGAAGATTAGTCAAACAGTGTGCGTTTATATGTGTACACACACATATCTATATGTATATGTATATATATAAAAAATGGACATTTGTGTTATATCATTCTTTATTGTCATCAAGGGGTTCTGGAAACATCACAAAAACAGGAAAGGTTACACAACACCACCACCATTCTGATAAGAAGCTGTAAACCTTGGTGCTTTGCTCAGTAATATGAAAGTTAGTAAGATTGCATACTTGAACCATATAATGCTGAAATCATAGTGTGAAACAGAACACACCAAAAAGCAGTTAGTAACCTTTCATGTAATAAACTATTGAGTACGAAAATAAACATGTTGCCATAACTAGCTCCTTCCTGCTGATCACTGTTCATTTTAGAAAATAGATCATAAAAATGAAGAGCCAGTTTTTGCTTTCAGGGTTTATACCTCAATAGTAATGATGGGATGATGGGCTGACACCATCCTTTTACCTTGAACGCTGGCTCTGGCGGCAGCACTATGACATCACAATATAAATGTAATAAGTTATTATAGTTGAGCAGCTATATCATTTTCTTATTACAGATGACTAGCAACAGCGCAGCTTGACTGTAATAAGGAAATTACAGATATGCCTATATACAGTGGTTGCATGAATCTATGGATTATATATTACTTATCCCTCACAAGTTTACACAGGGAGTTGTGCTGGGTCCCGCAAAGGATCCATAGATCATCCAGAAAAAGCAATATTTGGGCAATTCTTACCATGAGGGGTCCCTCAGAGAACCCACCATCCCGCCTATAGGATCAGGATACCTGTATCCCTGCCTCGTAAGTCAGTTTGTCTTTCCCCTCCCCGACCTGATGCAAGAAAGAAAATGCCAGCCACAACTTTCTTCTCCTGCTGCAGTAGCCAATCAGGGTCTTGCTTTTCCTCCAGATCCACTGATCCTCCACAAGTGGATCCGTGAAGGATCTGCCTCCCTAAATATCTATATTTCCTTATCCTTTAATAAATCCAAAACTACTGAAAGGATTCAAACCAAATAACAAAAAGGAGCTCTTTCTGGACCAAGAGCCAGCTTTCTGCCAAATATGGTGTAAATCCATCCAGCAGTTCTGGCTGTAGTTGTGTCTAAAATACCTATTGGAAATTACATTGGCAAAATGCATTTTACTTTTCCCCTGGATCCACAAATCTACCACGGATGGATCCACGGAGGATCTGCATCCCTATATATCTATGTATTTTAACCTAAAATAACTCTGAATCTACTGAATGGATTTACACCAAATCACAAAAAGGACAATCTGAAGAACAAGATCTAGTTTCCTGCAAAATTTGGTGTAATTCCATTCAGCAGTTCAGGCTGTAGACGTGTCTAAAGAATGCAAAATCCCAATAGACACAGTAAAAAGTGTTTCGGGGTCCCCCCTTTTTCTCGGCACCCACTTGACGAATCACCCTGAAACCTTCCATGATTAATTTTGTCACATAGGACACTTTTTCTGGAAAACTTCGTAAAGATTCGATGAACAGCTCCATAGTTATTAGCAAACCAAAAATGTTTCCTCTGTGGAAAGGTTGAACCTAAAAGTTGATCCTAACTATAACTACCTGCCCGCTATTGCCAGTAAATATCTAAATGTGTATATATATATATATATATATATATATATATATTCATATATATATATATAGATACACACACATATACTCTATACACACACACATATATATATATCTATGCATATGTGTACCAAGGCAGGATCCAACATCTCGGATCAATGTTTTTTGGTGTTGGAGTTAGCAAGTAAACATTTGATTCCGTAATCCTGCACATTTTGGATTCTTCATTTTTTTTTTTTTAACTTTTTAACCCTTTGATGGTCCTACCTCTTTGGCATGGGGGTTTAGGTGTGCTACATGCTAGCCTGCCACTTATACATCCTCTTTTGTGGAGTGCAGGGTACAGAGACTGTGCCTCAAGTCGTATAAAACTTGCATCAATAGAAAATGTTCTCTTGTGGCAGCCAATCAGATTTCTTGGTACAGCAATTCCCACTTTGAACCGTGTTTCGGAAAAAGGAACATCAGGAGAAAAGACATGCTCATCCAATCACATCTCTTTTTTTAATTTCTGAACTCACAAATAGTTTTTGAATCCGAAATGACATTTATCCTTTGAAGCCTGCTCACCAGCCTTTTTAATTGTTAAAATCCCAAAAGCTACTGAACAGTTTTACATTAAACCAAAACGAAGCATGGTTTCTAAATAAAGATCTACTTTTATGCCACGTTTGGCACATATCTGTTCAGCCATTCAGGCTGTAGGCATGAGGAACTTTACCTATAGAGGCTAAAACGGGGAAATACTTTTTACTCCCCTTAACTAATCGCCCTGCATGGATCTGTACGGAAATCAGCATGATGGACTTTAGCTGACCAAGTCAGTGATTTTTTAAACATTTTGTGCCAATTTGCGCACATGGGGTCACACGTTATAGGCAAGTCGTTAAACTTGCGTTACTGTGTACTATATATACATAGGCATACAGACATATAGCTAACAACCCCTACTCATTCGGCAGCCTTGGAAACCAAATACAACTATGACACACACAAACAGTTAAACTACAGAATCGTATCTTCAAACATTTTCACATGATGTCAGGCCATGACCTTTTTCCTGGTATGTTTACCACTTGCTAGGTAAGAACATTTTCTGGAAGGCATTATGCACTTTGATTCCCATAATTAAAATGATTTTGCATTTTTTTAGTAAGCACACTATGCAGCAGTTAACATGCCATCACTGCCATTTCTTTAAAGAAAGAGGATATTTACTATAGAAAGTTACAGCATCTGACCACTAATCAGCCTCTTCCCTTTACAGGTGAATGTTGCTAGGAGACTGTAGCCACTCTGACCTTTCAGAAAAAACACAACAGTAAATACTTGACAGGGGGAATTAAGTATAGCCTGCATTAAGGAGTTGATAAACCATCAATTTCATGGCAGATGTGTCTGCCTTGTTTCCTCAGTGATTGGAGGTAGGAGGAAATCTGTATTTAGAACAACATCATATACTTTTCAAAGCTTGAAAAAAGTTACATTAAATCCAATTGTAAAGAATGTCAAAATCATAGCAATTTACAAATCACGTGCATATGAAAGTTGATTATGTTACTGTTAATAATCAGATTTAAATGTCATGTAGTGTTAAGTGATATTATTTCAATTACAGATGCTCGACGTTAGGCCATTATTCTGCGTTTCTCAGAATTCCCGATTCAACCAGTACTTTTTGCTACCATCTGATTCAATTAGGATTTTGTTATGTGCAGTAATTACGCATGCTGTGTTATCATCTCTCAGATGCCGTCTAGGACATTTCACAAGGTATCCCCAGAAAATTGACTAGAAATTACTTGTAGAAATCAGTGCTTAAAAAGCGATTTTCACTTAATTCCCATTCAATAGAGGAAAACGTTTGTTGGTGTAGCTCTGCACCCTAGAATTACCGCACCCTGTGGTATCAGAATTCCTGGTATTAGTAAAATGGTGTACTTATTACTGTTTGAGAAACATCATTTTTTGATTGGAAGAGCGATTCTTACGCAGTAATATGTTTAGCTATTTGCAAGCTTGAGTGCCTCTTTTAATTAAATGTGCCTAATTGTACTTTAAAAATCATCAGTCTCAATTTTTGAAAACTCCGTCTGCGCTCCATAACACATTCTTCTGAGCACTCAAAATGACTGTTGTGTGAACATGTGTAAGTTTGGTTAGATGTTAACCACCATAGCGTGAAGTACTGTAAACCATTTGTTGTCTGGCTCACAAGTGCTGTAGCATATTTTTCAGACACATTCAGGTAGCATGCAATTTCCTGTAGCAACACTGCTTTTTCGAAATACAGAACTGAGGCCGTGAAATCTCTTTTTAGTCTCATTCATAACTTCAGGGAGAACTGTTTCTATGACTACCCAACACACGCGCTCTCCCTGGGAAAAATGTGTGCATAGTAATCCTCCGCCGCAGTGGCACCTGAACAGTATTTGTTAAACTGTTTTATAGCGTATTGTTGCTAATTAACTTAACATTTCTCATTTATTTCGTGTGATTAAGAAGAAGCGTACAGTAAATACACACAAGAAGAAACACACGCATGCAGAGGTGCACCATAGTTCAAAATATGTGATGCAATAACAAGTTCGTCTTCAGTGCTTGGTTAAGCTCTGCAGGCTGGATGCGTGGCCATGACCATGGAGAAAAAGTTGATGGAGGAGTCGTGCTCCGGACCCATAAAACAGCTGTAGGTATCCTTTGAAGGCGGGCATTAGCTCATTCCATGAGCGCACTAATAGACTCGTTCAGTTTGCAGCACATTCTCAATAATTCACCCCTCACCTCACACTCCATTACCTTCGTTCGGACTAGCACTCAAACGCTTGACCATCTGTTGTAAATATAAAATTGACTCTGTTTTGTGCCTCATGTATCAAGATTCCGTGGTTCCATAGGACTCCAAGGCAAAGTGTCTTTATTTTAGTTCTCCGCTTGTTCCACAGCTCTGTCTTCATGTACCCAAGGCCGGACTGAGAAACCAAAGCAGCCCTAGCAATTTTGTTGGTCCTGCCCCTGGATCGGGAGTGGTGTGTGTGTGCAATTGCAAAGCACTGCTGCTTTTGTTATTGGGGTCCGATATTGCAGCACCATTGCAAAACAGGCCCCTAGTAACAAAACCGGTACCCACCACCGCAAAACCAGCCCCCTCCCTTCCAGCCTCCCGGGGAAATCTCGATGCCTGCTACGATCAGTCCCACCCTGGATGTACCCTAGGAGAAGGTGGTATCTCCATCTTGATCACCTCCATAATAATGTCAAAGGTAATCAACAAAACTGTGGGTGGTGTTTACTGGAGTCATATTGGGTCCAAAGTATGCCCAGGAACCAAGATTAAAGTGTCACACGTTTACAAATTACAACCTTTTGTCTAACATGCCTTGAATGGTTCATGGCTAGGAAAGGGGCTTCTACACAGAGAAGTCTAAGAGGTTTACAATCTAGTGAGAGGATGTATGCAGTACTACAGAGGATATCCATGGGTTTGATGTGAGTATGAAGCTAATGTGTGAAGACACGGAGTGTAAATGAGGCTGACAGTGTGATTAGGTATTAGAATCTTGTGTGGACAAGTGATATGCTTGCCATGAAAAGTCTTGATTAAATATCACCTCTTACAGAAATTAGCTGAATTAGCAAACCACCAAGTTATTTGTTTAATATATGTATCTTAATTAAAAAGAATCATTAGCAATAATCAGAAGAGCATTGAAAGTAGGTAGGCATAGAAGACTGAGGGCCAGGTGTACAAAACATTTTAAACTTTACAAATCTATCAATTTGATGTTTGCGACTGTTAAAATGCTTTTATAAAGACTAATCTCATTTTCACAGTCACAAAAGTTTTTCCATCTTCTAAAATTGAATTTTGAGTGGATACCAATTCAATGTCTGGAAGAAGTGTGATGTAGACATCCCTTCCAAATACCAGATCAGTATTTTATGTATCAATGTTTTCCTGACCGAAATCAGGGTAGCAAAACATTGCTATTTTACAGACACCTCAAAGGAGGAGGTAATGCTTTTGCTGAAGGAAGGGGGATCTCTTGGTTCTCCTTCCTCTTTGTGAATATATAAAAAAAAATCTTAAGAAACAATGGTGTGTCAGAGGACCACTGCCAGCAAACAAACTAAGCAAACATTTTTTTTAAAAAGCAGGCCAGTTTCCTTTAAGGAAAAAAGACAGCGGTTTAAACAATAAAAAGTCCACTTTATTAAAAAACAATCACAGGCCTGGTGGTCTGTTTACCCCCAGATGGTAACCATCTCTGTGATGGCCTCCAATCATAGAGATTTGAAATTTGCAACCTACATCATTAATCTTCATGAGTTTGGTCAGATTCCGACCCAAAACAATTCAGTTGCTTTTATTGGTTCATAGATTGTTTTTTAAAGTTCTTTACTGGTTACAAAAATGCTGATCGTAAGCTGTGACCAGTAAATAGTACATCTGGTCCTTAGCTTCTTACATGGGAACACATATCAACAGACAAACCTGCTTTCCCACCATTTCCAAGGTCTAGCCCCACCACCTCTTTGTTAGGCCAGTAATACACAGTCATTTTCCCATCTCTCCCACACCTTCTTAAGGTTCTTTGTCTTGCCACATAGACCTTAACCTTTCATAGTTTATTGAGGATCGTCTCCTCAAGTTTTGTTCCTGCTTAAATGGACAATTCCATAGGTCATAGCAACAAAATTAATTTTTTTCTAAAAGATCTGTAAAAAATTCACTCTCAGTATTTCATTTGTGTTTGAAAGAGGCACCTTGCAACCACTCCTCAATCACCCATGGGTTTCTTCTTTACCTACCTGATGTTATGGAATGGATAAAAGGAGGATTAGACATCGAAAGGAAGACTGATGGAGTTCCCTCTAACTCCCTATTAAGGTGTGATATCTTCATCCATCACCATTCCCTGTCCTGAGGCTAAGGTTACACTCATCCAGATTCGGGAGATGGTGGCCAGGAACAGCTACTGTTAGGTGTACCACCTTTGTTTAATACAAAAGAAGGATTTTAATCAACACTCATATGAAAAAGTGACACCACTTATCAAGCTGGCAATACAGTAAGAAAATAAGAAATAGGTGTTAGTATTACCCAAATAAGCAGTACAATCTTATCACCCCTTGAAGAATGAAAAGCTGTGGAGGCCACAATGAAATTTTAACTTCCGAACGTAAGACTGCCCACAGATTTCCACAGTAGGAATTGTAACCCACTGCACCATCCAAATGACTAGATCGGCTCTCTAACTGTATGAGCTAGTAACATAGCACAGTGGGATAAGGCACCCTCCCCAGAATTCTATATGTATCCCACAAAATCTCCTTGTCACAGACCTGGTAATGGATATGTTAATTTACCCCTCCCAAGTCTGAGCTTTGAACATCAGAATGAGGAACAGCATACTGAATTAGAGTCATGGGGACCAACTTCCTCAGATTCAACATCCGCCAGACCACTTTTGGGATTGTAAGTATGTTGTACTAGTGCAAACTACACAATACCGACCACCTTGTAATGGGGATTTAAGTATGTAGTTTTACCTATTAGGAAAGAAGATTATTGGGAACTTCTTGTGAAAGTACTTGTGAGTAATACAGTAAAGTAGAGTCCAAAATAGGTCCAGAAGTGGCCATCCCATGTAAAAGTATCAAGATAACTATGGACAGTGTACAGTACTTCATTTTGTGAATATCCTGGAAATCTGGCATTGATCTGGTCCTGTTGGATCTGCAATGGACACAGCTATGGTGGTACAATCTATCACTCTGAAATTGGCCTACTTTTGATGATTCAAATGTTCAGTTAGAAGTTTTCTCAACTATGTGTTTACAGACTGAATCAAACATAATACATATTGTAATGCCTCATGGGGGTAATATAATCCTTATGTGAAGAGTATTAGCATACATTTTACCACTAGCATCATGTAGAGCTGAAATAATATTTAACTTGCATGTTAACAAGGGTAGGGCTTTTCGTTATTTAATTTTATAGCTTGAGAAGACAAAAAGTAATTAAATATTTACATTCAAGAGGTCAGAGAAGTATCAGGGCTAGTGAATGTAAGCATGATGGTGTCTGCATGTAATAGCACCCTGGATTCACCTGCACCATTAAAGACACCTGTTATAGCTGTTGTCCAATGAGTGGCAACTGAGAGAGGTTCCAAAGGCAGAGGGAAAAGTAGCAGAATTAATGGACAGCTGTGTCCATAGAATAATTTTATATTGATTATAATGTCTCAGACTAGGCGTGCCATCTCAAGAGTTCAGAAGAGGTGCGCCAACTGAACTTTGTCCCACACTTTTTCTCCATTGAGCTAGAGTGCAATGTCTTCTGAAATGTTTTTTGTTTGCCGAAGTAAATGTGATAAGGTTCTTAAATGATTCCTCAATGTTCGCCCCACCATTAAGCCCTTAGCTGTGAATTAGAATTCTCTGTATAAAATAAATAACATGATTTTAAAATATGTCAAACTATTGGAAAGAATTATAATACATAAGAGTATATTAGGAAATATATGTGGAGATTTCTTTTGGTCAAAAATATTTGGAAGAGTAAAGGCTGAATTTCCCTTATATATAATATAATATGGATTTAAATATGGATTTTAGTTGACAACTGCTTGTGTTCAAAATTTGGTCTAAATGTATCTACCAAACAATACCTCAGATTAGCATCAGTTCTTAAATATTTCTCTTTATAAATAGAAAAAGTGTCAAAATAAATAAGGATTCACAAACCTTTAAAGCATTGAGATAGCCATGGATACTTGTTATTGTGAAATTGACCAGGAGTATAAAATCCTGTTTGATTTTGAAAATTATATCAGGAAACATCTCCAGATTAAATGCTCAAAGCTGTATTGCTTTTTTGTTGATTTTTGTTGAAGAACCAATCACTATTGACTCCAGATATATTATTTTGCAGCAAGAGGTTCACTGTGTTATTATCCTAACCCATATGCAGCTGTGGCATATTTTATAATATTTTTATCACCTTGTCCTCAGTGCCATTAACCTATAAATCAGTATTATTTTATGTCTGGGGCTTCAGTTTTTGCAGATAGGTAGACTCAGAGAAGAGAAGGACCGGTCCATGCCCATACTGTGTCTGACCCCCAGGACGGATAAGACATTGCTGGTGCCTAAGATTTGGAGAGATAATACCAGTTACACTGGTGTACATACTATGGCACAGATTTATTGATATTTTACACTGGGCTTTCTTCACAAAAATGATGCAAACTAGTGCAAAATGTTTATTTGGAATTTACTTTGCAGCACAAAGCTTAAAGCCTTAAAGTAATGCAAAGTAGTGAGAAATATTTTATGTTCAGTGTTTTCTTTTTCTTATAAGAACATAATTTAATTTACTATATTTAAATTAAATAATTATTTAATTTAGAATTAGGCTAATAGTGTCTTCATATTTTGTTCTATATATTCATTTAAATTAATATTTATCCTAAAATATTTTTATGACTTTTTTTAAAGATTAATAAACTATTTACACTTTTCTTATACTTTACCATATGGAGCGCTCCACTATGTTGTGAAGAACTTCACCTATGTGTGAAAGGTTACTTGCTGTAACTGTGCACTTGTAAATTTGGCTCCACCACCTATTTAAATGGGTAGAGACATACAAGTCTACACTTTGCAGTAAATTTACTCCCAGAAAAGGTGAACAGCCAAAAGCAGTATAATTACAACAAAGTATAAGAATACATTTATAAATGTAGATTTACTTGTGTGTGAACGTATTTGTTTGAATAGGTCCCAGTCTGTAGAGTTTCATAAATCGAGTGAAATAGGACACAGGGCCTCATTACGACTGTGGCGGTCCGAGGACTGCCACACTTGCGTTGATGATCAGACTGCCATGCTCCAGGTGTTCCGACTGGCCAATTACAACCCTAGCAGGCTGACCCACCAGGGTACTGCCATCCCAGCTAGGAACATTGTTCCCAACAGGCTGACGTCACTTTTGGTTGTCGTCAGCCAGAATGGCGCTGAACTCAGCCTTGTTCTCTGCCAGCCTTTTCATGGCGGTTTACCCACCATGAGAAGGCTAGTGGAAAACAAGTGCAGGGAGCCTTGACATGGGCAGTGGAGGGGCCCCTCACCCCAGCACCATCAGAATGTGCACTGTCTACTTTGCAGACAGTGTGCGTTCCGAGGGTGCTAGACAGCCCCCTCTGTTCTACGATAAAGCACTCGGCTTCCTTAAGGGAGCCGAGTGCCATATCTTAGCACGGTTCTCACCGAACTGACTGGTGGGAATGCATATTGCAATGTTCCCAACAGTCAGCTTGGCAGGAACATTGTAATAAGCTCGGGGGGGGCATCATCGGCATGATGGTGGCGTCCTCCCCGTGAGTTTGACGGTCCCATGGTGGGGCCACCAAACTTGTAATGAGGGGCATAGTATTTAGAGTGGACAGCAAGGCTCTCTCTGATGCCTTGCGTTACCCCTGCTGTATTATGTTTTTCTGTCTTAACCAGTTGTGCTCTCTACCTACTTCCATGCCAGTAAGTCCCAATTGTAAGAGGGAGGATTAGGAAAAACCTAACATATTGCACCTGTAAATATTTGGTTATATTCTATTTTAAAGTTGGAATTTGTTTTTTAAGGTATTTTAAGATATAGGGCCAGATGTACATATATTTTAAGATCTCAAAACTTGTATTTTCAAAATTACACATGTTGTGATTTACACTTGTGGCATGTACAAATGCTATTTTGAGAGTAGGAAAAGTCTTTCAGTCGGGCAAAATGGCTTTTGCAACCATTTTCAAATCACAATAGTAGGGAGCATAAATGGGAGTCCCCCTTTTACAACAGTAAATATCAATGGTTTGTGACCTCAGTTGAGGTTGCAAATCTGTTGGAAAGTGGATTATTGGTAATGGAAGGTAAGTACCTACACTTAACAACAGGCCACTAACCTCCACTTAGGTCCAGTTAGGTCTCAATAAATTAAACCCAGCTCAACCCTTAGTAGCGTTGGCAACGAGTGACAAGGCTTAACTTAGGAGACAAGTGTGTAAAGCATTTAACAATCACAAAACAGTAAGTAAGTAAAACACAATAAAAATCCAACACCAATTTATAAAAGTAGATTATATTTTTATCTTTAAAATGACATTAAAATCGGATAAGTGGAAATGGAGATATTAATTTTTAAAGAATTAATGATTTCTAGTACATAGAAGCAACTTATGCTCAAAGGGTTAAAAAAGGTCACACTGGAAAGGGACAAAGTCCAGAGCTCAGGCCACCCACGAGGTAACACTGTCACAGTTACTTTCAGAAGTGTTTCGTGATTCAGGAAAGTGGTCCACAGCACCTGCCAAGGGTTCAGAGGCTCTGGTTTGCCTCTTGGAGTCTGGGACTACAACTCCCACAATGCACCTCTTCCACTTACTGAGTTGCTCCAAAAGTCTCCAAATCTTCTAGATTTTCTTCCAGAGGTTCTTTTTCGGTGCTTGAAGTGTCCACAACTTGATCCAAGGTTCCAGAAGCTCTGAGTTGCTCCTTGGGAGGTGGGACTACAATTCCCAGAATGCACCTGGTCAGAATCCTCAAATGGCTACTGAACGCTGGTCAGCTGGGCTCTGCTTGCAGGATTTGATGCAGGTTACTCTGGGCAGCTCCTTTGTACCCGTAGCAAACAGGAAGTCCCTTCTTGAAGCAGTAGAAAACAGGCAAAGTCCTTTTAGTGGTGAAGCCCAAGTTTGAAGCTGGTGCAGTCCTTCAGAGTGCAGTGTCCAGGAGCAGGTCAGGGGTCCAGCAGGGCAGTCATTCTTTTTCTTTGTCTTGTTCCTTGTATGGATCTGATGTGTGGGTACAGCTCTGCCATATTTATCCTTGCTCCCGGGTGGAAAGCAGGGGGTCCTGGGTATCCAGTCCCAGGCAGGCTCCTTGCCTCTTTGATGACCACTTCCTGGGAACTGTGGCAAAAATCAGTCCCAGGAAGCAACATTCCTCAAAACTCCAACATCGCTGAAAGTGATTTGTGGAAGTTAGATCTGGCTGTGCCCACCCACTGGTGTGGATAAAAATCCTAAACATACCCCTCTCCTAATGTAAGCAAGAGGGCACCTAATTGTCTGGGATTGCAGTATGTGAGGACGCTGCTGTGCTGCTCCTAATGTTTTTCCCTGCCTTTGAAGAACAGTTTGGCCACCCACCCCCCTTCCTGCTTCCCCATCTGCTGAGGCAGATCTCCTCCCCCAGGCACATCCTTTGTGTTCAGCCCAGGCTACTTCACACCTCATCAAGGCAGCTTGGCCAGGCTGCCAGTTGCTGGACAATTAGAGAAGGGCACTACAGAGCTGAAGTTGGCAACTTTCAGGTAAAGTTTTAAAACTCTGTACCTGAACTAGTTATATTAAATCCAACAATTGTAAGTTGTGGAATTTATTATACCAATCATGGTACCTGACACTTAAAGGGACTTTGTTAATTAAAATAAAGTATCCTCATGTTAGCCTATGGAGGGCATTCACTATAGTGAGGGAAAAACAAATTTGGCTATTTTACCTCACCAGGGCTAATATAACAATTTTTATAAGGTCCCTGCTAATGGTTACATGACACCCAATCCTAGGGGCACATAGGGCACACCTTAGGGGTGGCTTATAGGTAAAAATAAGGTCATTTAAGACTTTGGAAGTACTTTTAATTCCAAAGTCAATTGGCATATAACTTTAGTTTAAAAGCAGCCAGTAAGGCAGGCCTGCCTTTAAAATGACACTGGGCACCTCAGCAGTGCACCTATGGGTGCACCACCTATGCTGGGGTCCCTAAACCTACATGCCCTACCATATAGTAAGGACTTATAGGTAGGCTGACATAGCAAATTATAATTAGCCTAATTTGCATACTCATTTTACACAGAGCACCGGCCCTGGGACTGGTTAGCAGTACCCAGGGCACCATCAGAGTCAGGAAAACACCAGCAAAAAATGAAAAATGGGGGCAAAAGTTAGGGGGCTTCTGCAATCAGGCCTGTTTTCTCACAAAACCATAGACAAGTTATTAACACCTGAGCTGCAGTCACAACTGATTCTCAAACCAGTCTCCTCCCTAGTTAGAACAAGACATTTTTAATGCCCCTCCCATCCCTTATCAATGATACTAAATAGCATCATATATTCTGCACATCCGCCTCCATGGTTTATGCTATGGTGTTTCTCAGATGAATTTAACAAAAGCTATTTAACTAAAATCAGGATGCAAGTTGTTATATGTGTGCTGTGCGGTTAAATCACATTGAAAAGGCCATTTTGACTATTAAGATAGTTGTTTTCATAAATAGGGCCTAATTAATACCCTAGCGGTCTTCAGACCGTCAGGGCCACGGTGGCAGTCTGACCACCGCCAAAGCGGTAGTCCGACCACTGTGGCGGTGGTCAGACCGCCACATTATGACCCTGGCGGTTCAGCTACGGTCAGACCGCCAGCACCACCAGTTTTCCTCCACTGCAGGGGCTGGCGGTGCTGCCTTCCTAATCCACCATGGCAGCGATGCATGCAGCACCGCCCTGGGGATTATGACCCCCTTCTCTGCAGGAGTTTGGCAGGAGGTCTTTTCTGCCTGCCAAACTCGTAATGACCCTCATAATGTCCTTGCAGCATGTACTCTGAAAGACAATATATCGGGGGCCATTCCAAGTTTGGCGGGCAGAAAAGGCCGCCCCACAAACTCCCGCGGTCAGGTTGCCACCAGTGTGGCTGCTTTCCCGCGGGCCCCATTACAAGTTCCCTGCTGGGTCAGCGAGTGGAAATGGTGTTTCACCCGCTAGCCCAGAGGGGAACAGCCCATAACATTGACGCCGGCTCATAATTGAGCCAAAGGCAATGTTGCTGTGAGTAGGGTGCAACAGCATGCAAAAGCGTGATCGGGCTGTCCATGGGAGCCCCTGCACTGCCCATGGCAAGTGCCTGGGCAGTGCAGGGGCCCAATGGAGCCCCCTGCACCCTGTCCCCGCCAGATTTTACATGGTGGTGCAACTGCCATGTAAAAGTCAGCGGAGAGGAAAGTCGTAATTACCAGGACAGCGCTGCATGCAGTGCTGCCCTGGCAGATTAGGACCGCCAGCACCACCAGTTCCTCCAGTGGAGGAGAACTGGCAGTGCTGGCAGTGTGAATGTGGCCGAACCACCACGGTCATAATGTGGCGGTCTGACTGCTGCCAAAGCCAATGCGTATTTAAGCCCATCATGTTCTGCTCAGGTCATTTTTGGTGCCGTGTGCTAATGACTTTTGCAAAATAGTACTAAATGTGGTAATGTTTGTCTCTCTATACAGTTACTCTTAATAGTATTTTTACATAGAGTCCAGTTTATAACCATAACCTCTTCTCTACTTTTTGAAATGTATTCAATTAATTCAATATAAAAGAGTAACTTCTTTAATGCTAGAACAACTCCAGCTTTGGAATTGAACTGAGAAATGTGATTTCATAGTTTTAGAGTTCATATGTAAGGAAGTATGTAACCCTTTTGTGAAGTACATATTCTCACATATTCTGATCTATTGTCCACATCAATATTAAGTTGCTGGCTGTAGCTTTCAAAAGTATCCTATAATTGTGACAAAACTGAAATTAGCTTCATATTTTGAAGTGGAAGGTTTGGAACTTAATTTCAGGAATACAAATTTCATCTGTAGCATGGCCTCTGTTTTTATGTTTTCTGTGCTGTCGTACTCTCAGGCATTCTGGGTCTTTGACAGTGTATTTTTCCAGTCTTCAATTGTCAGCTGCCATACTGTTTGCATCATTAAGTATGTCTTCCAAACACTGCCCTAGGGAACAATTACAGAGAAGTGTGAGTCATACAAATGGCAGATTTTGCTTTTATCTAAGAGACTTCATCTCGCATTGACATGTTTAGTATAACCAACTAGACATCTTTTTGTTGTGATAGCATATGGCATTTTTGTTTTTGAAGTGGTTTGTAGTTGTTATTTTTGCAAAAAAATATTTTATTTGTCATCCCCAAATCAGTTGTCTTTCACTGCAAACAGAATGCATCTAGGTCACTGTGTCCTGAACAAAAAAAGGAATGTTAGTTGTCGCAAATGTAAAGGTTTACCAAGCACAAGAGAATGGTGATGCATTCTTCATCTTTCTGTTCACGGGCTGTGGCAGAGCTGAAATATCCTAATCTGCCTTTGTGCATCTCAGGTATCCATTCCAATCAGAAGTGAGCTATGCGTACTCACTGATTACAACAATTTCCTGGTGAGGGTGTGAACTATAGTTACATTAAGGCATGAGTTATAGGTACTGGAGAAAGCTATTTCATTTTGTTATTGAGTTTGAAACATTAAGCTGTCACATAAATGCACACCTAACTATAACATTAATTTAACCTTTGTTTTTTCCAGTGAATTCCAATTTTAAAAAAATGTAAAGTAATAATGTATTACCATATGTAAAGCCAACCCCCCACTGTGCACAGCATTTGGCTGTACTCAGTGTGGGGTTGGCCGCAGGCTCTGTGCCAAAAACCCCATGGGTAGCCAACACCCCATTTTCAGCAACCCTATCAGCCAAGCAACCCCACAAGATGCAGGGCCTGGCCTATGCTCAGGCCGAGCATACACCCTCTTGCAAGCAGCCAACCCCATGCAACACAGGCCTTCTGGCATGCTCGGTGTGTGGTTGGTCTTGCAGGTCCTGGTCACTCTTAGGCAGAATTACTGACTTTGCCAAAGAGTCACAACACCAAAATGTAAAAAGTGAGTCTATTCCCTTTCTCAATGGGTGAGCATAACAATATATATAAAGCAGATCTAGCATTTGTCTCCAAAAATCACCAGTATTTTCATTGTAATTTATATTTCCGTAATTCACGCAATGCAATGTTAGTGAGTACTGTAAAAATGCTTAATGAAACTTTAATTAAAAAATATGTCTGCAAGTCGTTCTTTTAACATAGTTTTTAATATTGCTTTTTGTGGGCTGAAAAATGTTAAAAAGACTCTGAAACATATTGTTTTCTTATTTATTTAAATAAAACCAACATGTCCCTGAACCTTTCTTTTAACATTTTGTAGCCCACAAAATGCAATCATAAAATTAACCACAAGGGGTCTCTGCCCTCCAGCTGAAGAGCCTAGGCGTGGCTTTGAAAAACATGGCAAGTTCTGATTTGGTGGATTTTAATGTTACTGAGGGGATGCTACACTTGTTGCAGCCACCACAATGTTTAAAAAAATGCTTGGTGGTGCCTTTGCCCCTTGTAGAGCAGTGCAGTGCACCACCAAGCTAAAAAAAAGAAATAAACCTCTCAGTGCATTATGGGGTGCTCCTTCTTGGAGCAGTGAAAAATAAATAAGTGGCTCCTCTTTTAGATTTTGTAAATATTTTTGTGGTTGTCGCTGAGCCCATCTGGGACACCCACATGTTTTATTTTAGTTGGGGGCTGAGGTGCCCACCTGGGACACTCACAATTTAGGGGTCATTGGGGGCTGCTGGAAGCCTAAACTCTCCTGGGTATGGAACCACAGTGTCATGGGGTGGGCTTCCTGGGCCTTGGGATACTGTGAAGTATTGTCCCCTGGTGGATATGGTCCCCGGCCCGATACTACCATGTAGAGGAGGGCATGTGGCCCTCCTCTCTTTCTTTAACAAATATGGCCCTGGGGAAATGGGGGTCCCTGGGGCCTAATAGTGGCTTGGTGGGTTGAAGGCTGCATGCCTTCTCCCCTCTATTTAATATTCAGCCCTGGGTATGGGATATCCCAGGGGCCAATAGTGCCAATAGGTCCAGGGGCTGCATGTCTCTTCCTCTTTAATTTATATTTGACCTCGAGGGATGGGGTTCCTGGGGCCCAGTGGTGGCTTCGGAAGGGGCGCTGCATTCCCTTCTCCCCTTAATTTAATATTTGGTCCCTGGGGATGTGGTCCCCAGGTCCAAGCAGTGGCATGGGGTGGGGGGTTGCATGCCACTTTCCACTTTAACTTGTATTTGACCTTGGGGAAAGGTTCACCAGGGCCCAATAGTGGCTCGGGGAGGGTGGGTGCACGCCCGCATCTTTATTTAATGTTAAGCCCCAAAGAATGGGTCCAAGAGTGGCTCAGATCAGGGGCATCAATCACATCCTCCTCCACAAATATTATACAAGAATGACCCCTGGTTCCCACCCAGGGTCAAAATAATGCAAAAAAACACCAGCTGGTGTTTTTCTAAACTGCAACCCCACTGGAGACAAGCGGTATTGCAGCACAAAAAACATTTATTTTTAATTTTACGTTGGTCTCCGGGTGGGGGTTCCACAGGGACTGCAAGGGCAGAGTATCTCTACGATGCCCCCTTATATCTTTTTTTTTAAAACAGTCTCATGAAAGGGGACTAAGGGTCAAATGTTCAAATCATTTTTCCAGTTCCAAACAGCTCAATTCATAGAATCGGGCTGTTTGTGACCTGGAAAATGCCTTTTCAGATGTACAAAATGCTAAATGTGATTCGGTAACTTCTAAACAAATCACAATTTGCATTTGTGATTTGATATTTGGAAGGGGTGTGGTTTAGGCATCCCTTCCAAATACGGAATCGGTTTGGTATTGTATTGGAAATTTTTGTGACTGAGGTATAGGTGTAAAACAATAATACTGTACCACTATTTCAACAGTGGTGGTAACCCATTCGCAAAAAGAAAAATGTTCACTTAGGACCTCTTCCCCTTTGAGACTGTTGAAAAAATATTTGGATGTACAATATTTAATATATGTGTTCATCTATAAACATATATATATATATATATATATATATATATATATATATATATATATATATGTATATATATATATATATATATATATATATATATATATATATATATATATATATATGCTACCTACTGGCAGTCACCAGTAGGTAGCTATAGTTAGGACCATGCTTCCATAGGAAATACATTTTTTTGACTTGCCTGTATATTTGGTGTCGTTTGACAAATCTTCACAGAATGTTTCCCAAAAAAGTGTGCTGGTGAGTCTTGTTGCACATGGAACATTTGGGGGTGATCCATCAAGCGGGGGAGAAAAAGAAGGGAGTCAAAAAAAGTGTGTTTCCCATTTTAATTCCCTTAGGGGTTTTGAACACAACTTCAGCTCGAACCTCTGGACAGAATTACACCAAAGTTGGCAGAAAGGTAGCTTTTGGTCCGCAGCTCATGCTTTTTCTTATTTGGTGTAAATCTGTTCAATAGTTTCAGAGATATTAAAGGAAAAACAAATTTGCATATCTGTGTGGAGCCTAAGAACAGATCTCATGTTGAGATTTGATTGGCTGTCAGCACTTTAACCAGGAAGTGCTTGCAGCCTTCTTGGGACCAATATACATGATAGCACCCCTTTGAAGGAGAACGTATGAAGGGTGATAACAAATGTTGCTCACAATATAAATCATTTGTTGATGGTACCATACTAATTTTAGGAATTGTGGTGTGTTCTACAGTGATTTTACCCTCCTGGAATTTCATGAATCATGTTTGAGAGAAAACTGTTTTCTTATGTGTTTCTCAGAGAGGTGATTGAAGGTGCTCCAGAAGCTAAAATGAAAGCATACTTTTTGTAAATTCCCACTATCTTTCTCTTCCACATGAAAATGAAGTCTGACATTCTCAGTAAAACATGTACCTTCAAAAGGAGCAGTCTGTCAGTTGATTCCCTTGTGCTCTACTGCAGCCTCCCAGATTGTTTTAAAGAACAACAAGAGCGGTAACAGTCTCACTTATGACAAAAGTGTGGCACACCTGAAGCCATCTTGATTGAATCAAACTTGTAAAACTTAAAACATTTCATTTAGAAAGGATCAAAATGAGAGAGTTTATTTTGTCTTAGAAATTATGGTTAGTGCTGTAGGGGAAACAGCCTTTACCATAAAGGCTGAATCCTGCATGCCATTACCACACAGGCTTAACCACACACGCAACATTACCAGGCATGCCTTTACAATGAATATGCCATTACAACAAATTGTGAAGGAATGAATGGTAAAGGCATATTCATTGTAAAGGTTTTACAGATAAGTATCAAGTATATATTTCTATGGTTTTGTACATTTAAAATGTGAGCCTAACAATAATGTCCCTGTTACCTTTTGATTTTTTAAGTAAATTTTTATATATATATGCAAAAAAGAATAGAGAACTCTGGGTAGTTCCCAAGTTTAGGTGGAGAGCAGCTCTAGTAAGGAGCACTCTGCATATATATATATATATATATATATATATATATATATATATATATATTAGTTTTTAATTAGCAAACCAAAAAAGGCATTTCCTATGAATATGCAGACCTACTATAGCTATCCAATGGTATATATATATATATGTGTGTTTGTGTGTCTGTGTGTATATGTAATATATGTATATATATATATTACAGTCACAGCTAACAAGGTTTAAAGTGGAGTTATACGTAGGTCTTGTAATAATAAATATGTAACTGGCTTAACTATAACTTGCACCCTCATAGATTTGAGATCTCATCAGAAATGGCATTCTGCTGTGATTTAACATGTCATGAGTGTTGTAATACATGTGTTCATAAGCAATGCAATGTGGGGGGTGCAAGTTATACCCAGATTAGTTATGTATAACTGGTGAATTTTTATAAGTCTTTGCTTTGTTTTTATATAATTACAAGATCTAAGTATAACTCTGCTGTAACTTTTGTTTTTTTCAGTCAATTTTCAAGGTTTTTTAATGTAAAGTAAGACCTTAAGTAAGACCTTTGATACCATAACCTCGGTATATGCGAGAATAAGGGTTGGCTGCAGAGCTTGACTTGCGGATAGGCTACGTGCCCAACCCCCGTTGGATACCCCCCTACACTGAACAAATCAGACTTGCTGTACAGTGTCTTTTATTCAGTTGTGTAACTTGTAGAGATTAAACACGTTTCGAGCCAGAGGGTTCTTGATGTAGAAGTCGAAACACGTTGATTGTCTCCGAAGTGCATGACTGAATAAATGCCACTGCACAGCAACAGAGCAAGTCTGGTATGGCTCCTATATATATCACTGAAAAGGATTGTTATCTTCTGTTTTGAGTTATATATATGTATATGCATATAGGTATACGTATATTTTCTTTACTTTTTATGATAAGGCACTTATTCAGTAGGAAATGTTAAACAGAAAATGATAGAATTTATTTCAGGTAGGTTTTCTTATTGAACATATATGTATGAATAATTGCCTGTCTTTATTCTGTTCTGGTTTTGCCCATCTTTTCCTTTCTACCTCTTCAGTGGTTGGCACCTGTTGACATTGCCAAAAAAGACATTCACTATGTTTGAAATAAGAACCATTTATAGCCTAAAGTTACTGTACCTGACATTTTGGTAAATGAACTGCATTTACGTACAGTTTTACGCAGTTGTACAAAACAAATATATATAGCTGGATTAGAGGAAAAAAAACTATTCCCAATGGTATTTAAAATGTTACACGTCATTTTAGAGAGTGCATAGTATAGTATAGTACAGTAGTAGAACATGCCCACAAACATGTGTGTATGTGTGATTGCGTGTGTGTTTATATATATATATATATATATATATATATATATATATATTTGTATACACAGATATAGGTTCCATTATAGTTCTAGTTGGGTCAAACTTTCCATGGGAAAGCCATTTTTTTTACAATAGCTTTTCCACCCTTCGATGAATCTGCATGAAACATTCCAAAAATGGGTCCTTTATGTGAGTGGCAGGAAAGAAATGTGAGCTCAACTGTGCAATTTCACATTTCAATTCCCATAGGAAAATTTGTTCTCTAATACAGAAACAAATGCTGAATGGAAATACACCAAATTTGGCACAAAGTTAGAATTTTACTCAGTGTGCTTTTTTGTGATTTGGTGTAAATCCATTCAGTTGTTTTGAATAAATTAGCATTTAATGACGAGTCCAGATTTGGTGTGAGGTATTTGAACCATTGGTATTGAGGAAGATTTTTCTCATATGGGCCAATTTGGTTCCACATTACTCCAGTGGGAACCGCAAAATGCGAACATTCTGATTGGATGCCTGCAATAAAGGGACACAATGTTGCGGCCACGATTACAGGACTAGTTGACACAGTCAGATGCTGCATGCAACAGTGGGTAGGCAGGCTCTGTGACAAACGCGCACAGCATTTGGCCATGCACAGCAGGCATAAGTCACCCCTGAGGGCCGCAAGCGAACCCTTCATTCAACTATTGCTCTTCATGGCCTTTGACCATCTGCACCATGAGTTGGCTGCCCTGCTACATGTTGGGCACAGAGTCTGGCCTTGGCAAAGTGATGACAGACATGATGGTGTTCAGACTCTCTGTGTGATGGCAGCAAATCATTGCAATTTGAAACGTGACTCATGAATATTGATGATGAAGGTGGGGTTGTTAGCCACTATGTTCCAGTATTGACTGAACCAACCTGTCCGTACATAAGTCAGTTTGAAAAATATCATTGGATTTGCAAAACATCAGTGCTCATATTGCAACCCATTTTTCCAAACCTAATGTTACTATATTTGGACACAGGACTATAACATAGTTTTTCCTCTGTGTGTACCAATAAAGGTGGTTCTAAAAAGACCCTTTTGTTTGATTTTTAAGCTTTTTTCACTTTTTTGTTTTTTTAGCAATAATCTAGAAATAACTGAAAAACAGGATGTTTTTTCGAAATTAAAAAGAACACTTTTTGCAAGTTGACTGTTGAGCTACTAGCTGGTGATTCTGGGTTTTGGCAGTCTGCTGACCGGTAGCTATTACCTTCCCGCAGTCAAGACAATAGAGTCCAAATCTGCCAGAAAATGGGTCAGAGTCCATTCTTGGTCTGTTAGGACAACCATGGGAAGTGTATCTCCAGGAGCCATCACATGCTGGAGGGCAGTGACAGATGTAGACGCCCCTGGTGTTCTTGCCTTATCCTTTCAGAAGCATTTAACTGGCTGAAATGCCACGTGTTGAGATACTCGATCTTTCTGGAATTACCAAAGAAGGGCCCAAGTCACAATGGTAAACTTAGACCAAAAGTCTAAACTTAGACCAAAAGTCTAACTTTACTTTGAGTAAAGTTAGACTTTAAGTCTAAACTTATACTTTTGGTCTAAAATTAGACTTTCGGTCTAAGTTTACCTTTGTGAATCAGGCCCAAAGTGCTTTTTCCTATGCCTCTGCTGAACTCGTCATAGATTTTTCTCATAACTTTCTTCAGAGAGACCTTCATCACACCTGGTAGAATATTTGTAGAGCTCCCAAATGGTTGACTCAGAGTGCCTTTGCCTTCCTCCTCCATATCTTCAGGGCTTTGAGGTTCAGGGTGATCTCCTTCTAATCCCATTCTCCAAATTAATTTTGGTCTAATACCCCAAAAATCTGAAACAAGGCCAAAAACACGAGGACAGATTGCACAAGGTGTGAACTAAGAGAAACCCAAATACCATATGCAAGGTATGGAGCTGGGTCTACTTCAGACTACATGAATACAGTCACACCAACTAATCAGATGTATTTTTACTGGCAGTCATTGGTATTGATGTACCATTTTTGGCATGTTGGTACTGCAACACTTAAGAAAGAAAACCAACATTGCAATCAGGAATACTAAATCTCTTTCTTATCTTGGCCTGCCAGGTCACCCTTAGTCTCAAACCTGAAATAATTATTCCTTCGTAGTAAACTTACATGTATTTAAAGCAGCTGGTTCCCGCTGTACTTTTTTTGTCACTGCTAGATCCAGAAAAGGAAGAAAGGGCATTGCAAGAGCAATACAAACTCTATCATTGTCACTCTGTGTACCACAGGCATGCCGTGGTACCAAAGGACATGCACAAAAAATAAAAAATAAAAAAAAGCAGCCATCTGATTGGTGACTTAGGGTACACTGGTAAAAAAAAGTCTATAGGATTCAGAAAAAAGTAGTTTCCTGAACACCATTTACACATTCCTGTTTGGCAAAGGGAGTTTTCTGACCAGAGAATCCAACTCCACCATGGCTTCAGGAGAAACACCAGAGCAGCACCTACCTATAACACAGTCTACAAGCCCACTCATTGGTGGAGAATCACAAGAGGATTGTGGGATAGTCCTGCCATTGACATCAACAACAGCTCCTTCCACAAGCCTTAAAAGGGAATTCACTTGTCTTGAAATGTTTAATGTTTACACCTGGACGATACAAAAAAAAAAAAATGGCTGAAAAGTAAATTGTTCTTTGTGCAATCGGATGCAGCCCAAAGGCCAACCTCATACATGTGGCATGTGGAAATACTTGTGAGCAATGTACCCTTACCAGATATCTAGAACAATAATAGAAAGAATACATGAGAAAGAGCTCAATCTGCACTATCTGACGCACAGTGTCAACAAGAAGATGAGATGATGAAAACATGCAGTATTTTGCAATATGTAGCAAACAATGTCTGCAGGTCATAGTTATCAGCAAGACAAACACAATAAGTTTTGCAAAAGCAGTACAGGACCATTTGAAACACCAACACAAATATTTGTAGAAAAAACAAAAGAAATAAAAAGTTTTGTTACAAAATGAAGCCGAAAGCAAAATGAATTAAAGCCATACAAAGTTATCATTGTGAAAGAAATAAAATGCTAAAAAATAGATTCAAACAAAAAATATTTTTAAAAGTCTTTTGAAACAAGACCTAAAAAATAAAAAAGGGTCATATCTACAATTTACTAGTTTCAAAATACTGGTAACAATTTGCAACCAGTATTTTTGCAAAAAGCAAATAATTTTTAGAAATGACCTATGTACTAATAGGTCAGTTATTAAAATCCCAAATCGTAGTGGTTCAGAATCTGACCTAGCTCATGCATATTAATGAGTTAGGTCACAAATTGTAAATCACTATGATTGGAAGAGATCACATAAATGGTAGCATGTTGGGGTCAGCAGACTACCACGTCTGTGATTGCTTTTTTATAAAGCAAATTTTCTTTTGCATCTAATAGAAACATTTCTTTTTTGTTTGTTTAGGGGTTGGCAGCAATCCCCTAGACCACTGCATCCTCTAAAAAAAACCTGTTTTTTTCATTCACAAAGATGAAGGGGTCTCAAGAGAATGGGTTGTCACCTCCCTTAAGGTGTGGATAAAATATCAATGTTTTCTAATCCGATTTTTGAAAACATTAAATTATTCAATTCTGTTTTAGGAAGGGACACCTACAACATGCCCCTTCTAGATACCGAATTGATGTCACTTGAAAAACCCATTATAGGAGTCAGAAAAACTTTTCTGAATCCTAAAAAGGTTTAGTAGAAGAAAAAGCATTTGATGGTTGCAAACTATTAAAATGCTTAAAACATAGGCCCCAAGATATCAAATTGGCAAGAGGAAAAGCCTTGCATCCAGTCTCCTCTGTACACAACTCAACATTGTGTGTCGCGGAGGTCAGGTTGGATGCTTGCTGAGGGCCCAACGTTATAAGTAGGCATGATACAAAGATCATGATATATGGGAAAAAAAATCCTGGAATTCACCAAAAAAACAAAGGTTGAAATGATCATATAGTTAGATGTTGAAATGAGATAAGATCTAATGTTTAAAAAATTAAACAACACTGAAATTTTCCATTTAGTCAACTAACTATAACTTGCATTCCGAATTGCACTGCTTATCACTTCACATATTACATCACTCATAACATTTCAAATGACATAATTGATGAGAACACTGATAACATCACCCATAACACTGATATTTACATTATTCAATCAAACTTTATATTATTTTAAAACAGTACGTTGGTAGTAAAGGGCCTGTTGTCATATGCTGCATAGAAATACTATGTGTAAAGGTGTGAATGCATAGACTGCAAAAAGCATAGACCCTGGAGCCAATTGTAGTTCGGCATGGTGAAAGTTATATGGTGCACAGTTTACATACCACTAAAGTCAGAGGTGCAGTCATTAAGTGTTAAACAAGGTAAGGGATGCCTATACCTGGTGTGGGTTTCAGAGGAACATTTCAAAATAGGCTGTGAATTAAAGAGAAAGGCTATTGCCAATAATCTGTCTAAAAAGTGAAAGCTTCTGTTCATAATTAATCATTGATCTGTTACTATCTTGGTGCATGCCCATATTAAGTATAGGCCATACACTGCAACAAACAGGTTCTATGTGAAGTGGAGATTTTTAATGTGTGGATGTTTTTATGCAAAACTTTCTCAATGATTTTGAGACATTGCTCTTGGTTAAATAACTTGCGATGTAGAGTTGGCCCACTTAGAGAAGGTGCAACTCACAGTGTGACTGTAACCATGTCTCTAAGGTTGTACGTGTTTCTCCTCAACATAGTAAAGTGTGTAGTGTATTTTACCAATCTACGGAGGGTTTTCCATACAGCCTGGCTGAAGGTGCTGTATGAGGGGTTGAAACATACCTGTCCATATCCTGACTCAAAATTGGGGGTCATGTGCAGTGTTTAAGAGGGTAATCTATTAAGGAGAATAGAGAATGAACACTACTTCAGGGGGGTGTTCAACATTTAAAAAGTGGGTGACCCCATTAAATTGTAGGGAGGCATATGAAAGTGAGTAAAAAGAGGGTGAAATCCACCAAATGTGAGGTCAGAGATATGCTGTTTGTTCTGCATGTTGTGAAAGATTATGTCCATTATCACTTGATTGGTTGTAGAAAACTGGACTTAGGTGTAACTTGTTGAATTACTTCCAGTCACAACCTTTGGATGGTGTCATAGGTGATATCATCATTGATGCAATTTAACTTGTTATGTTATGAGTGATGGTATTTGATAAGGGGTGCATGTCATAGACGCAGGTTATAGTTAGCTGAATAAACTACAGTTAGTGAATTTCAGTGGTTTTTAAGTTTTTAAACTTTTCAGAAGTTTATGGTGATTACCTTTACATATATATATATCCAAAGTTGCTTTGTATAGCTTATATTAGATATATAGATGAATGAATGTACCTCAGTATTTATAACAGTGCATGATCCATTTGGACAGTTTAAACATAGGCCCTAATTATGAGTCTGGCGGTCCATGGCTCACCATACTCAGGGTGGTGGCCGGACCGCCGTGGAAGTGGCGGTCTGCCCGCCATATAGTGACCATGGCGGAGCCGCACGGTCGAAGTGCTGCCACCACCAGGCTGCCGCCATGCCACGCCTGCAAGGAGCTCTGCCCTGGGGATTATGAGTCCCATTCCACCAGCCTTTGGTGGTTAACACCGCCATGCAAAGTCTGGTGGAATGGGGGACTTGGGCCCCCATGCACAGCTCCACCATGCATTTCACTGCCCAAATTACAGGCAGTGAAATGCGCGATGGGTGCTGCTGAACCCGCTGCACCGCCACATTGACGCACCACTGGGCCGGTGGGCGGTAACACTGTTTCCATCCACCGGCCCAGCGGGGAACTCAAAATAGGGCCGGCGGGGATTTGACCGCACTGGCGGTCAAATGGCAGCAATGAGTTTTGCGGGCAGCACCGCCGCCTGCCGAACTCATAATGACCCCTATAGACCCCCATAGTCTGTCTGTCTGAGCTTAACTGCAGTACCTAATGAAAGGGCATTGCTTGAGAGCCAGCAGCTGCTGATTCAGCTGAAGACCACACAATAGCCAAAAATGCAGGAATGATAAAGTCCTAAGACCTTTCAGTTCATGACTGCTTGTGACTAGCCCATAAAGCAATCTCCGCTTCTGGTTTTGGAAACAAGAAACAAAGAAGTGCAGGTGAACACCAAAGGGCCTGAAGATGGTGGTATGAAGGCAAAAAATTCCTTTGGAGCTTAGTGGGAGTTTCTGGGCTGGTCTGAGGTGGAGTCTTGATATTTGTTGTGCACAGCACAACAGAACAAAGGATTCACCATTTTGGGTTTCTGTAATGAACAGGATTATGGACTGGATGCTACCTGAAAACATACACCTACAATAGGGCCTAGGCTGCATGTACATCTGTTTTAAAATCATTTAAGGGGAACTTATTAAAAGGAAGTCATCCCCAATAGCTCAATGGAAGTATCCTTTAAAATGCCCTTCTTGGCTGACTCCTAAATGAGACTTGTAACAGGAAAATATAGGGTCTCCCTTCTTGATGCACTGAAGAATACTTACATGCCTAACAGAGGACTCTGAAGGAAGCTGCCTCTAGCTGTGTCTTTAATATCTGGAACTAGAAATCTGTTCCAAGGCTATTGAACATAGTCTTTTGCTAACACCCAAAGGTGAAGGGGGCCAGATTCAGCCAAAGAAGCTTGCTTTCGTTGTGGAATTTCTCCCCAGTGGCTGGTTTGGACAAGGCAAGGAAAGCTTGTGCTGCAGCGGAGAAATTCCAAGAAATAGTTGCAAATGGCCATTTTGGAATGAAGCAAAACTGGATTTATGAGGTTCTCCCCTGAAGATTGACTCCAATTGATATGTGTCTAGGGAAACTTGTTAATGCTAAGGAGGAGTCCTACCAGGAGGGATATAGTCCTACAGTGCCTATCTCCTACCTGGAAAATAGTTGTTATTTTTAATGAACTTTCACCTCCACAAATGTGTGGCATGCTTTATCATTGAGACCTCGTTTGGCACAGCAATTCTAGCCGGAGGGGTTCAACCTTACTTTTGGAGGGAGCATTTTCATGGTAGTTCCAATGACTTATCAGGGGTCTGGTTTTTATTGGGAAGTTAAAATAGCCTTCCGTTATACCCAAATACTTTTACTGTGAGAGCACCTTTGGCTGTTTAAAACAGGGCGGGATTAGAACATTACTGATGTGACATCATAGTCATCAAAAATCAATACAACTGTGCAAGAAAAGGATTTGCTAATGCAGAGTCCCCTGTAAAACAAAGGTTGTGTTTTTGACCTGAATAAAACTCGTATCTCGCTTAATGAGTTCTTGTCAATATTCAAGAAGATGAACTGTAGATGTGTTAATTTCATGACAGATATTACTTAACTCACACAATTGCCCGTAATTGGATACATTAACCGGTACTGTGCCTTGGACGAGGTGACCTCCTTGAACAGGACACTGAGCTCCACCTACAAAGGTCAGGCATAGTGTCTCTAATTGGAATTGCATTAAAGGCGTTTAGGCTCATCTTTTCTTTAAAGATGTACTCACGACATGGACGAAGTTCCAGAATGCCCATCGTTTAGCCTTCTACCCAAGCCCTTCCTCAGCCACTTATGGATAAACCTCGTATACCACCCCTAGTAGCATGTTGTGTATTCTGCCGCATAGAAGTATGCATTACTTAGAACATGTTCCAAATGGGGCCATGTATAAAGGTGAAAAGAAATTACCTGATTTGTATATTTTAGGACACCCTATGCAAATGAGGGAACTGTGCTGCTCATTGTGAATTATAGAAGGGATAGAAATGGCCCTTCAGTTATACCAAAGTGAGCCCTGAACACTAAAGGCAGTGCAAGCCAAGCTTTGCAAAATGTTGTGAGCATGCCAGACTAACATTAATAGAAATATTGTGGTTCATCTTCCACAGTAGCACCACAATGCATCTGAGAGAATACTTGTGGTACTACCCCTATTTTTAATAAGCACAACATTCTACCAAGAAATACGTTTTTCTTAGATGTCTCGGATAAAGACAAAAATCAATGAAACGTGGATGACTTCACATAAATCCACATTGACTTACATCTCCTGACATGAAGTAATAAACACTGCCATTAGGACTTAATTATATGCTTCTTTTTTTTTGTTGCTAACAACCAATTTTCTTTTGAAAAAGTAGCCCATCTAGAAGACGTAAAGATCTCAAGCTTGGATGGCTATGGTCCCCAGCAGCCGCTCCAATGCCGGCGTCTCCTTCCGCCGCTTTGCTCCACTCCAACTGTTCATTAAAGCTTCCAACCTTGTGTTTATTCCACAGAGATTTATCATGCGCAGATTTACCACAGTCAGAGGAGAAGCTACAGTGTGAATCACACGGAATACTTAATTGGGCAGCCGCTCATTATCAGAAACAAAATACTGCAGAAAGCTTAGATGAATTTCTCACTCATCATTGACATAGGTTTCAGGTTATTTTTATTCATTTAATTCACCTGGGTGTTTCTGTCACTTGCTCATGGTTTTTAGTGAGCTAATAAATAACAAAGGCACCATTATAAGATTTCGCATATTCCAGATGTTTTTGCACAGTTTCTTCCACATAATTCAATGGTAGATTTGACAAATGAAACAACGTGAGCGGTCTGACAAGAAACATGGGGGCATATTTAGGCCATGTTCCATGTTAGCGCGGCCATAGCATCATTTGTTTGATGCTAAGGCTGCGCTAAAGTGGCATTTTCCCTGCACCATATTTACGAAGTGGCACAATGCATGCATTGTGCCACTTTGTAAACCCGTGTGCCACATTATGCCTGCACCAGGTATAATGTATGCAAGGGGGGGCATTCCCTGTTAGGGGGGCTGAAAAAATGGCACAAGGAAATCTAAAGGATTTCCTTGCACCATTGTTTTTGGCACTTTTAATGCCTACTCAGAGTACGCTCTAAAAGGGGGCATACCATTATTTATAATGAGCCCCTATGTACTACGTAGGAGTAGCACCAAAATTATGTCCTGAGTACATCAATAGCATCCATAAAAATGATGCTATTGCTCCCTACCCTGCGGCACGGTGTGCCATATTTTAAATAAGGCACACACATGGTGGCGGTAGGGAGCGCTAAGGGGCACAAGGAGAGAGGTGCTGCACTGGTTGCAGCACCAATTTTCTTAAATCTGCCCCATAATATTGGTATGGGCTGTGGTAAATTATTTTTATAACCACTGTTTTCTAGTAATCATCAGTAAGCAGGCTATATATTTATTAGCACCTATCATCTACTGAGTGTTGGTGTAATTGGTGATGTCCCATCAGAGTTTGCCCTGCAGACATTCTATGTGATCCTGGAAACCATAAATTAGTGGAAACTGAAGTTACGGTGCAAGCATAAACTGCATGACAAAATGGAGAACTCTTCATTTGAACCACCCTCTAAAGCAGTCCTGATGCTAAATATCTACTGCATGGATCTGTATGTAATCAACTGGTTGTCATGTTTGCCCATTTACTTGCAAAAATCACTGGATGGATGTACAAAAAGCCTGTAAGTGAGGATAACAATTCGTCCAACTTAGTTTCCAGGACTGATTTCGAATGAATATGCTTCATAGTGGTCGAGAAAATTTAGAAATAATAATTTGGGGGTATCTTGCTGGTTACCCTTGTATACTGATTTATGAACTGAAATACAAATCTGAACTTTAAACCTTATTGGATGAAACATTTAAGTCCCATAGCCGATTTAGCAGATTGTGAACTGGCACTCCTAATTCTCAATTTGTTTGGGACCATATTGTGGCTCAGCCATTTTTTGGGCAGGTGCTATGTCTCAACCCATACATGCTACTTACTAATACAGAGAGGTGGCCAATTCTGTTGTACAACAAAAACAAGCATTGGCAATACCAAAAGGTATGGCTTTAATGGGGTATTTTACGGTAATGTGAAACATTCCAAGTATAGAATGGGAATGAGTGTTTGTGTGGTAGCAAATAACTGTATGATAATATTAGTTAAGGTTAAAAGATCACGTGTGGGTAGGCCTAGCGCCCGCGACAGGAAGTGCCCCAAAACGCAACGTGGACACATCACATTTTTGGAAAGAAAACAGGTGTTTTTGGCAAAGTGCCTACCTGTAGATTTTGGCCTCTAGCTCAGCCGGCACCTAGGGAAACCTACCAAACCTGTGCATTTTTACAAACTAGAGACCTAGGGGAATCCAAGATGGGGTGACTTCTGGGGCTCTGACCAGGTTCTGTTACCCAGAATCCTTTGCAAACCTCAAAATTTGGCTAAAAAACACATTTTCCTCACATTTTGGTGACAGAAAGTTCTGGAATCAGAGAGGAGCCACAAATTTCCTTCCACCCAGCGTTCCCCCAAGTCTCCCGATAGAAATGATACCTCACTTGTGTGGGTAGGCCTAGCGCCCGCGACAGGAAATGCCCCAAAACGCAACGTGGACACATCACAGTTTTTGAAAGAAAACAGAGGTGTTTTTTGCAAAGTGCCTACCTGTAGATTTTGGCCTCTAGCTCAGCCGGCACCTAGGGAAACCTACCAAACCTGTGCATTTTTTAAAACTAGAGACCTAGGGGAATCCAAGATGGGGTGACTTGTGGGGCTCTGACCAGGTTCTGTTACCCAGAATCCTTTGCAAACCTCAAAATGTGGCTAAAAAACACATTTTCCTCACATTTTGGTGACAGAAAGTTCTGGAATCAGAGAGGAGCCACAAATTTCCTTCCACCCAGCGTTCCCCTAAGTCTCTCGATAAAAATGGTACTTCACTTGTGTGGGTAGGCCTAGCGCCCACGAAAGGAAATGGCCCAAAACACAACGTTGACACATCACATTTTTTCACAGAAAACAGAGGTGCTTTTTGCATAGTGCCTACCTGTGGATTTTGGCCTCTAGCTCAGCCGGCCCCAGGGGGGGCATAAATGGCCTAAAATAAATTTGCGCCCCCAACCCCCCCCCCCGGGAGCGACCCTTGCCTACGGGATCGCTCCCCCTGTGTGACATTGGCGCCAAAAAAAAAATCCCCGGTGCCTAGTGGTTTCTGCCCCCTTGGGGGCAGTTTGACCTAAAATCGGTCCAAGTAGACCTCAATCATTCACACAAAAGTCAAGAAGCCTAAAAACACAAAGGGGCAGATTTAAGAAAAGTGGTGCTGCACCCAGAGTACACAGGGGCCCATTATAAATAATGGTATGCACCCTTTTAAAGCCTGCTCTGAGTAGGCGTTAAAAGTGCTGAAAAAAATGGCGCAAGGAAATCTCTTTGATTTCCTTGCGCCATTGTTTCCACCCACCTAACAGGGGAACGCCCCCCTTGCATACATTATGCATGACACAGACATAACGTGGTACAAGGGTTTATAAAGTGGTGCAATGCATGCATTGAACCACTTCGTAAAAATGGCGCGGGGAAAATGCCACTCTAGCGCCTCCTCAGCATCAAATAAATTACGCTATGGTGACGCTAAGGTGGCACTAGGGGCTCTTACATCTGCCCCAAAGTGAGAAGCAGTTAAGACTGCCTCTCCAGCCCTAAAAAGTGGGCACGATCAGCACAAATGAACACCAAATCTGTGTCCCTGACCTCCCATGAGAGTGGGGAATATAGTAATTTCACAGCGGGGCATCTGGTGGGATCTTGCATGCTCAGATGCCCTGCAATATCTATTTAAAAAAGAATGAAATAATTAATACTAACCCAATGCAAATTATATTTTTGTAGCTACACTGTATTTCATTCTGAGCCAAGGCTGGACAGGCCATACCCGGCATCGTGCATTTCCGCAGGAGGCTGGAAGGGTGGGGGTCGCTTTTGTTACTGGGGCCGGCTTTGTACGAGTGAAGCAGTTGTAAAAGCACTGCAGAGTTTATTGTATATCCAACAGTTTTCAGGCAAAAATAAAAGTGCAAAGATAACTGATGATTAATGTACCTGCTGGAGAAAAATCGGGGTTTTGTCAAGGGGCAGTTTTGACTCATGAAGGTAAAGCAGAGGGTTAATATTCCTGCTGAAAAGAACATGTACTATACAGATCACATTGTTTTATGTGCATAGCTCAGAGGGATACTGCTTTTTTCACAGAGCTCCTTTTGTTAGGGTGCAGTTCATAAGATCATAATGTAGCACAGTGAGCAATGAACTTACATCAAAGAGCTGCATGAAAACTGCCTGGTACAGGTTAGAAAGTTATTTTTCCCCAGTCATTGATTATCCTGATTTTGCACGTTGTAGCCCATTACGGGCACAAACTGGAACTTTTAGCCCAAATCGGGGTTACCGAAGAATGAAGCCCTCAAGTGACACTGCAGTATGTGCATACCCAGTTACTGATAAAGCCGCTTCTCTTCCCATTGATGTGGCCCTCGATGCACATAGTCAGTTTCACGAAGAAACGTCATTAATGGCTTCCATAACTTCCTTGGAATATGTTCGCCCCTTGGTTGTGTCCTCATTGAAGCTGTGCCGGAAGTCAGAGTGCGTATGGCCACTGGGCGGCTGCACACCACGTACATTGGATCACGTCATCCGTCTTCATCTCACGCCAAGCAGGGGTCTGAGCTGGCCTTAGCAGTTGGGGTCTTTTCGTTCACCCAATAAGAAAACTATCGATTGTGCTTTACAATGCACTAGTTACCGACAGAAGCTAATAATTGTTGCGTCCCGAGCTGCACCAGCTGGGGACCGTTTTGGTGATATTTCACTGCGGCCGCAAAACAAATGAAATAAATGTCACGGACACACGTATCAGTTTCGCGCTCCGCGCTTCTGCCCGTTGGCGCCCAGTCAACCGGCTCCTTTATTACTTTTCTGACATCGGGGCAAACCAGCTGCCCCTTCGTTTACAGGGTGATTATTCACACGTGTTGCACCACACGCTGTGAACACACCCCTCTCATACTTGGTATGCGCCGATGACACAAACATAACATTCCTCCTCAACTTGGATTTAAATCAAACAAAAAAACTTAACACACACAAATAACTGAACGGCTGGCATATGACCTCCGACAACTAAGTACGTGTTCACTCAGATCAAATCGTTCTGACTTCCACCATGGGACCACCATATCCTCAAAGGCCCAACTATGACCGCACATAGGGCCATATTTATACTTTTTGACGCGAAACTGCGCTAACGCAGTTTTGCGTCAAAAAAATTAGTGCCGGCTAACGCCATTCTGAAGCGCCATGCGGGCGCCGTATTTATTCAATGACGTTAGCCGGCGTTGCTGCCTGGTGTGCGTGAAAAAAAATGACGTACACCAGGCAGCGCCGGCGTAGGGGAATATGGAGCTTGGGCGCCAAAAAATGGGGCAAGTCAGGCTGAGGCAAATTTTTCGCCTCAACCCGATTTGCGCCATTTTTCCGACTCCCAACCCCCATTGAAATGACTCCTGTCTTAGCAAAGACAGGAGTCATGCCCCCTTGCCCAATGGCCATGCCCAGGGGACTTCTGTCCCCTGGGCATGGCCATTGGGCATAGTGGCTTGTAGGGGGGCACAAATCAGGCCCCCCTATGCCACAACAAAAAAAAAAAATACTTACCTGAACTTACCTTAATGTCCCTGGGATGGGTCCCTCCATCCTTGGGTGTCCTCCTGGGGTGGGCAAGGGTGGCAGGGGGTGTCCCTGGGGGCATGGGAAGGCACCTCTGGGCTCCTTCCGAGCCCACAGGTCCCTTAACGCCTGCCTTGTCCAGGCGCTAAAAAACAGCGCAAAAGCGGCTGGACGTCATTTTTTTTGACCCGCCCACTCCCGGGCGTGAATTTTGCCCGGGAGTGTAAATACGGCGCACATGCCTCGGAGTCACTTTTTTAGACGGGAACGCCTACCTTGCATCTCATTAACGCAAAGTAGGTGTCCACGCTAAAAAATGACGCAAACTCCATGGACTTTGGCGCTAGACGCGTCTAACGCCAAAGTATAAATATGGAGTTAGTTTTGCGTCGGAATTGCGTCAAAAAAAACGACGCAATTCCGGCGCAAACAGAGTATAAATATGCCCCTTAGTCTTTCAGCTTTTCAGGGGCCGTAATACAGGGTCGTAGACTGTACCGGTCTATACCTCCTCACCGGTTGATTGCAGACGGCACTTCTGCTGTAGTTCTCTCCTCACTCCGTTCAGGTACTTTCAGCGAGGTGGTGTCCCTTTCTTCCAGTTCCCCGCTGGCTTGGACGTGACCACTTGTCAGAACTCCCTCTTCAGATGATGGTGGTCCACTGTTTACTTCACTCCTTTCAGACTCCAGTGGCCTTCCATGGTATATCTTGAACCATGAAATGTTCCTCGTTACCGTCTCATCTTTTCGCGTTGCCGTCACTAGAGTTCCTTTTACTCAAGCGACTGTCCATACTTCTGGCTCAAACGGTGTTTTGAATTTTCCACCCGGATGTCTGTTCTTCACCAGTACCACGTCCCCGACTTTCAAGTTCCTCATTCGAGCCCCCCTTTTCCTTGATATTCGCTCATTGTGAATATGTCTGTTTCGCAATTTTGTTTCCACTTGTTTCTGCTTCATTGTTGTGATCTCCACATGAGGAATGGTATCTCTCACCTCCCGTTGGATACAGATTGAGCTCGGGGACACTCCCGTCGTGCTGTGTGGCGTCAGACGATACTCTCTCAGGAATTCAAAAATGGCACAGTCTAAGTTCTTTCCTTTTCCCACCGCAATTCTCAGCACTTTATTTAGAGTCCTCATAAATCGCTCTGCCTCTCCATTGGCTTGGGGCCATCGCGGCGTGATCTTTCTGTGTTGGATCGCATGTGATGCCAGATATGACGCAAACTCATGACTTGAAAACGGGGGACCATTATCTGTTCTTAGCTCTTGTATAATCCCATGGGTGGCCATTATCTTCTCCAGACAGGGTATGACCCTCTCAGTGACAGTGGATTCCAGCAGTTCCACCTCAGGGTATTTTGAGAAGTCATCTATTACTACCAACATGTGTCGTCCATCAGGTAAGTTTCCTAGATCCGCACTGGCTCTCTGCCATGGATTGGCCGGGATGGTTTCCGTTATGATGGGGGGTGGTGGCTCCATCGGCCCGACCAGTTGGCACACATGGCACCTTTGTATTGTCTGCTCCACACGTGCATCTAAGTCTGGAAACCACACTTTGCTTCTTAGCCTATCTTTGGTTTTCACAATGCCCTGATGAGCAACATGGGCTAAGTCAACTGTCCTTTGTCTCAGGCTTTCAGGGATGACAAGACGGTTGCCTCGCAGGAGGCAGCTTTCTGACGACACTGCTAGTTCATGTCGGACTCGAAATAGGGCTTGCAGTGTGTTGGTGGCTTCCGCGGTTCTCAACGATAGGTTTTGTTTCAACAGGTGCCATCTTCCATCACTGACACATGATATTGCCATCTGCAAAACTTAATCTTCTTTTGTGGCCTCTTGTATTTCCTTCAATGACATGGGCAGTGGGCGAGATCTCTCCACTATCAGCCTTACATATTCCTCTGTATGCTATATTTCCTCTTCTTCACGTGCTGTGACTGGTCCGGCATGTCGTGATAGGTAGTCTGCGGGATTCTGAGTACCTGGGTGATATATGACAGAAAACTGATATCCCTGTAGTTGAAGAATCCATTTTTCGATTCTCGGGGGAGGCTGCGACGCCGTTTTGTTGAATAACGGTATGAGCGGCTTGTGGTCGGTGTATATTTCAAAGGGGTGACCGTAGATGTACAAATGGTAATGGCGTCATGCCCAGTTTACCGCTAGTGCCTCTTTCTCTATGTGGGAATATCGTTGTTCCGTTGGTGTCAAAGCTCTGCTGGCATATGCCACCGGTGCCCACTCGCCTTCTTTCCCTTTTTGAGACAGCACTGCTCCAAGACCTACGGGGCTAGCATCTACTGACAGCTCAGTGTACTTGGCAGGGTCAAAGAACACTAAGGTTGTCTCTGCAGACAGTGCTTGTTTCGTATCCTGAAATGCCTTTTCGTGTGTCCGATTCCATTCCCACGGAGTGTGAGATTTTGTCAGTTCGCGTAGTGGGGCAGTGAGGGAAGCCAGATTTGGGATAAATCTGCCACAGTATGTTACCATTCCCAGGAAACTACGAACACCTGTGACTGATGTGGGGGCCGTCGCTGACTTTATGTCCGCCACTTTCTCTGGATCAGGTCGAACACCCTTCTCTGAGAAGTGGTATCCAAAGAATGCAATGTCCTGTCTCAAGAATTCGCATTTCTCACAGTGCAATGTCAGTCCATTTGCGTGTAGTCGTTGGAATACCGCTCTCAGCCTCTGTAGGTGCATTTCCACCGTGGACGCATGCACCAAAATATCATCACTCACATTGATGACTCCGTTTAAACCAGCCAAAATGCCTCCTATTGTGTCCTGAAAAACTTCCTCTGCACTGGCAATGCCAAAACTTAGGCGTCGGTATCTCCTTAGTCCCACATGGGTGGAGAAAGTGGTGATTGCTCTAGACTCCGGAGCTAGCATGAGCTGATGATATCCTGCTCTCAGGTCCATTTTGGAGAACCATTTGGATCCGCTGACTTCCGCCACTATGTCGTCAGCCGTGGGAGTTAGGTGACGTTCTCTCCTGATGGCCACATTTGGAAGGCGCATATCTACGCATATGCGTACCTCCCCTGGTTGCTTTGGTTTTCTGGTGACAACAATGGGCGTCACCCATGGAGTTGGTCCTTCCACCTTTTCAATGATGTCCACCTCTTCCATTTTCCTTACCTCAGCCTCAACCTGTGGCCTGAGGTGAAAAGCTATGCGCCTGTGCTTGAGTGCGACCGGCTCTGTGGAATTGTCTATGTGCAGCTTCACTTGATGGTCCTTTAGACAACCGATTCCTCGGAACAGATCAGCATATTCTTCTTGCAGACTCTCCAACTCTTCCGCTTGTATGCTGAATGCAAATGCTACCAACTTCAGTTCTTCAGCCGTACGGCAGCTGAGCAACATCCCCGTCCCTATCTTGGTGACGTACACTTTGGCTTGCACAGTTATGTCATCATGAGTGATGCTTGTCCTGAATACTCCTGCCATTGGGAGAGGTTTTGTTGATCCAAACGCAAACACTTGTACTGCCGTGTGGCGAAGAGGTGGATGATGTGGCATTTGGTCCAGTGCTGATTGCGCTAATATGTTAATTGAGGCCCCGGTGTCAATTAGGGCTGTTACTTGGTGTCCTGCCACCTGCCCTTTGCATTTAGGGATTTTCTTCCGGATTTGACTACCTGGTTCAGCGGCGTGAATAATGTACACAGTCCCTTCTGGCTCGTCGTCATCATCCATGTCGGGATAAGATCTGGAGGTTGGATTGCCTTTGCTCTTTGACTTGTCTTTTGTGTTTCTCCTCTTGCTCTGTGATTAGAATGGCAGACCTTTGCAAAATGATTTAATTTTTGACAATTTGTGCATTGTTTCCCTAGAGCCGGGCACTTGCCTTGATGTGGGAAGTTTCCTCCGCACATGTAACAAGATCGTTGGTTGTTGACTGATTTTGTCTAGTCTTTTCTTCTTGTCGCAATCCCTGAGGCAACGACATTCACCGGTTCTGTTTGAAAGTTTTGTGCGAGCGCCGACTCCATATGTGCTGCTCTAACTCTGGATAGTTCTTTCGACCTGCCCATGGTCAGCATGTCATCCATTGTCATGCCGGGGATCTGCAGAATGTGTTCTCTTAGTTTTGTGGAGTGGCATCCTTGAATAAATTGCGCTCTTATTTCATCATTAGGATCTGGTCATGTGCATGTGCTAGCCAGTTCCCTTAATCTTGTGTAATAGGTGTCTACTGACTCATCTGGTTGTTGTCTGGCTTGTCTCAGGAGGAATCGCTCGTAGTCGGGATTTGCCATTCGTTCGAAGTACGCCGTTATTGCCTTTTTTAGAGTTTGGTAGTTGAATGGGGGTCCTTCTTCCGTCACTGTTTTGCTGATTCTGTGGAGCATCACCCCCCCCATGTGAAGAAGCATCGGTCTTTGTTTCTCCGGGTGTAATGCGGTGGCTGCAAAATAGTTCTCTAGGCGTTCCACCCATGATTTCCATTTGGCGGTGTTCGACTTTTCATCCTTGGCGTGGTCTCCCTTAACTTTTTGCCTCTGTTCCCCAGGTTGTTGATGTGTGCTGGACTCTGATTTTACTGTTTTTGTTACTCCGGGCACTTTACCACTGCTAACCAGTGCTAAAGTGCAAGTGCTCCTGTTTAAAATGTGTACGTAATTGGTTCTCCATGATTGGCATATTTGTTTTACTGTTAAGTCCCTAGTAAATATACTAGAGGTGCCCAGGGCCTGTAAATCAAATGTTACTAGTGGGCCTGCAGCACTGGTTGTGCCACCCACACAAGTAACCCTGTAATCATGTCTCAGACCTGCCACTGCAGTGTCTGTGTGTGTATTTTTACACTGTAAATTCGACTTGGCAAGTGTACCCACTTGCCAGGCCTAAACCTTCCCTTTTCTTACATGTAAGGCACCATTAAGGTAGGCCCTAGGTAGCCCCAAGAAATACTGCCAACTTCGTTTTTCACTGTTACAAGGCCTGTCTCTCTCATAGGATAATATGGGGGCTACCTTTAAATATGATTAAAGCGTAGATTCGCCTAGAGAGTAGATGGACATGTGGAGTTTGGGGGTCCCTGAACTCACAATTTAAAATTACATCTTTTAGTAAAGTTGATTTTAAGATTGTGCGTTTGAAAATGCCACTTTTAGAAAGTGAGCATGTTCTTGCTTAAACCATTCTGTGACTCTGCTGTGTTTGTGGATTCCCTGTCTGGGTCAGTTTGACAGTTGGGTTGTTTTTCACCTCGCACTAGACAGTGACACAAAGGGAGCTGGGGTGTAACCTGCATTTCCTGATTAGCCATCTCTGCTAGGAGGGGGGGTGGAGTGGTCACTCATCTGAAAGGACTGTGCCTGCCTCTGACAATGCAGACTCCAACCCCCTGGTGTGTGTCTGAGGCCTTGCCTGGGCAAGGCAGGATTTCACAAGTAGGTGTGAGTCCCCTTTGAAGAAAGGTGACTTCAAAGACTAAAATGGGTATAAGAAGGGCACCCAAATCTACAGACTTTAGAAACACTTCTGGAACCAAGAGGAACCTCTGCCTGGAGAAGAGCTGTTAGCTGAGGAGGAAGTGCTGCCCTGCCTGTGACTGTGCTTTGTGGAGCTTTCCTGCAGTGCTGCTTCTGCTAGAGTAAGAGGGCAAAGACTGGACTTTGTGTGCCTTCCATCTTGTGAAGAAATCTCCAAGGGCTTGAGTTAGAGCTTGCCTCCTGTTGTTTGAAGTCTCAGGGACAGTAAAGACTTCTCTCTGCCAGCACCTGGAGTCTCTGGAGAGACTCCTGCTCTGACAAGTGGTGCCCTATCCAGTCCCTGGGCCCTTGAAAGGAAAGCTGGTGGAAATCCAAGGAAACCGACTTCGGACGACTTTGGACCGACGCCGCTGCTGAATCCGGTAACGCCGCCTGCACCCGACACCGTGACCCTCGCTGGAACGCGACGCTCTTTGCAGGCCTGATGCCGCTGCAGCCCCGCTGAAGTCCGTGACTACGTAGAAGTCGCCGCACCACGTCGTGACCGACGCCGCTCGAAGTGTGTGGATTCAACGTTTCGCGCAGACGCCGCGATCCCCGACTTCGCGCATCGGCTTTTTTTCACTCTTCACCAAAGGTACTGTACTTGGGGGTCTACACGACTGCGCGTCCGGCACCGCTGGTGTCGGCTTGTTGGGAAAGACTCCGTCACGACACTGTGTTGACATCTCATCGAAGAATTTTTGTTTCTAAGCGCTATTTTTTTAGTTTAATCTTTAAAAATTAATAACCTGACTTGTGTATGTTGGATTTTTGTCGTTTTGGTCTTGTTTTGTTTAGATAAATATTTCCTATTTTTCTAAACCGGTGTTGTGTCATTTTGTAGTGTTTTCATTAAGTTACTGTGTGTGTTGGTACAAATACTTTACGCCTAGCCCTCTGAGGTTAAGCCTACTGCTCTGCCAAGCTACCAAGGGGGTAAGCAGGGGTTAGCTGAGGGTGATTCTCTTTTACCCTGACTAGAGTGAGGGTCCTTCCTTGAACAGGGGGTAACCTGACTGTCAACCAAAGACCCCATTTCTAACATTGGTGATCAGCGGTTGGGATTTGGACTTGTGTTTGTACTTGACATACAGTAATTAAGTGTACACTACTGTTTTGATCTCAGACCACTACGTGACCACATACTACTAGTCTTGTGATTTTTGTTATTTTTCTATTTGGACTGTTTTTGCTCTGCATTCATTTTTTTTCTCACTGATTCCTTGATTGACTTTCTTTGGAACTTCATTTGGGAACTTGTTTTTCTGCCTTTGGAACTTTACACTTGTTTTTGAATCTTCATCATGGCCCATGCTGGAGATGCATCAGTTGGAGCTGACTTTGACCTTGAGAAATTGGAGAGTTATACCAAAGCTCAGTTGAAGCAGTTCTGTAAAAGTTTTGACTGTCCCATTAAGAGCTCATCCAGGAAGGAGGAGCTGCAAAAGGCGCTGAGGGCCTGGGTGACAGCCAAGAGCACTGAAGGGCACACAGAGGATGAGGGAGATGAGGAGGATGAGGAAGAGTGTTCAGTACACAATGGTATTGTGGGTGGGCCTGTTATGTCCAGAGAGAAGGTCTCCAGGGCAGGTAGCAGTGTCTCATCCAAGAGTCTGACACCTGAGGAGTTACAGGACAGACAGGCAGAAAGGGAGTACCAATTGGAGCAGAGGAGGCTAGCCCTTGAGGAGAAGAAGTTAGCAATGGCTCATGAGCTTAGCTTGAGAGAGATGGATCATAGAAGCCAGTCCAGTAGAGATGGTGGCAGCAATCCTACAGTGCAGCCTGAGAGAAGGGTACACATCCCAAAAGACCTTGTGAGGGATTATAAGAGGGAGGATGATATCTACTTGTGGTTCAAGGGTTATGAGTCAGCTCTCCACATGAACCTGGTCCCTGAAGCTCATTGGGGGGCAGCCCTGTGGAAGCATTTTGAGGCAGAGGGGAGGGACACACTGACAGCCTTAGGGGAAGCTCAGGATCTCACCTACCCTGTCATGAAGGAGGCCTTACTCACCCGGTATGGTCTCACCCCTGAGCAGTACAAGGAGAAGTTTAGATCCTACAAGAGAAAGGAATCCCAAACATGGTTGGAATGTGTTGATTCTTTTTGCAGGTCACTGGATGGTTGGGTGAAGGGCAGTAAGGTAAACACGTATGAGGGGCTTTACAATTTAATTGCTTGGGAGCACTTGTACAGTTTATGTTTTCCAGAGCTGCGCCAGCACCTCATTGACAGCAAGCTGACTGACCCCAGGAAGCTTGCACAGGAAGCGGACCGCTGGGAGAGCACCAGGGTCCAGAAGAGGTATGGGGGAGACCACGCCAAGGGTGGGCAGGGTCCCTCTCAAAAGAAAGGGGGGGGTAAGGGCAAACAGGGGGAGTTCTCTAAAGGGCCCCAAACTGATTCCCAGGATAAGGATTCCCAACCCCCCAGTGAAAAGAAGCCATGGTTGTCCAAAGGGAAGCCAGTGGCAGGTGGTCCCCCACGTAAGTGCTATGCATGTGACCAGGTGGGTCATGTGAGGGGGGACCCCAGATGCCCCAAAAGTACACCGGCACCCACTGGTGCACCGTCCCAGGGTTTGGCCAGTGTAGCGCTTGGGGAGGAGTTGGTTTCAGGTGGGTGGGAACCAGCAGAAATTACCCTTGTCTCACTAATAGGACAGTGAGATGGTCCAGAGAAACCTAGTGCCTGATAACACTAAGAAGTACAGGCAATGGGTGACCATCAATGGACAGAGGGTGGAGGCTCTGAGAGACACAGGAGCCAGTGTGACTACAGTGAGGAGTCACCTGGTGTCTGAGGAGCAGATTGATCCCCGGGTACTTCACCAAGTAGTTGCGGTAGACAACTCTGAGCGCCTCTGCAAAGTGGCGCAGGTTCCCTTTGAATGGGGGGGGTCTCAGGTTCCTGGAAAGTAGCTGTGAGTCCAACCATGCCTGTTGATTGTTTGCTAGGCAACGACCTGGAGGATTCCCCTTGGAAGGAGGTGGAACACAGGTCTCACTTGGAGATGTTGGGTCTGCCTGGGTGGGTATGCGTATCCACCCGGTCTATGGCAGCCAATCAGGGTAGTCAAGAGCCCCTGGAGCCTGAAACAGTGGCCCAGGGGCCTGCCAAGAAGAGGAAGGGCAGGGGGCACGGGAAACCGGCCCCAGAAGTTCCCACGGTCCGGGAGGAGGCAGAGCCTGAGGGTGATGGCCTGGAGCCTACAGGGGAACAGGTGGCTGAACTGGGGGAGGTCCCTGAGCTGTCGCAGTGGCAGCAGGAAGGGGGGCCCACCAGGGAAGCATTCTGTGCAGCACAGAAGTCATGCCCTACTTTGGAGGGTTTGCGGCAGCAGGCGGCAGACCAGGCGGCTGGCAAGGAGCCAGGATCACACCTGATTTATTGGGAGGATGACCTCCTGTATAGCGAGCCTAAGGTTCCTGAGCCAGGGTCAACCCGTTTGCTGGTGGTACCCCAGTGCTTCAGGGCCTTCCTACTGGGGTTGGCTCATGATGTGCCTTTAGCTGGACATTTGGGGCAGGACAAGACCTTTGAGAGGCTTGTCACCCACTTTTACTGGCCCCTAATGCGCAGGCACTCAGATGCACTTTGCAGGTCTTGTCAGACTTGTCAGGCAAGTGGCAAGAGTGGGAGGAAATGTAAAGCTCCCCTCCAGCCTTTGCCTGTTGTCAGTACTCCCTTTGAACGGGTAGGAATTGACATTGTGGGGCCTCTGGATCCCAAAACAGCCCTGGGCAACAGGTTCATCCTGGTCTTGGTGGACCCTGCCACACGGTACCCAGAAGCCATTCCTCTAAGGACGGTCACTGCCCCCGTGGTGGGACGTGCCTTGATGGGAGTTTTTACCCGCATGGGGTTCCCCAAGGAAGTGGTATCTGATAGAGGTACAAACTTCATATCCACTTATATGAAGTCTCTGTGGAAGGTGTGTGGGGTAACGTACAAGTTCACCACTCCTTACCACCCCCAAAGTAATGGTCTGGTTGAGAGATTCAACCGCACCTTGAAAGGCATGATTCAGGGCCTGTCAGAGCCCTTGAGGCGTAAATGGGACGTCCTCTTGCCATGCCTTCGGTTCGCTTACAGGGAGGTGCCTCAAAAGGGACTTGGCTTTAGCCCCTTTGAGCTCATCTATGGCCACCCTGTGAGGGGACCACCCAGTCTGGTGAAGGAGGCTTTGGAGAAAGCTCCTAGTAAACCACCCTAGGATGTATTTAGCTACATGCTGGCACTAAGAAACCAGACTGCCCGCTTCAGGAGTCTCGCTCAGGAGAAGCTGGAAGCAAGCCAGGAGGATATGAAACGGTGGTACGACCAGAATGCCACTCTGGTTGAGTTTCAGCCTGGACAAAAAGTGTGGGTCATGGCACCAGTGGAGCCTAGGGCTCTCCAAGATAAGTGGACTGGGCCTTTCGAGGTGGTGGAAAGAAAGAGCGAGGTCACCTATCTGGTAGACTTGCAATCCCCCAGGAACCCTTTGAGGATCCTACATGTCAACCGCCTCAAACCACACTTTGAGCGAACTGAGCTATCCATGCTCCTAGCGACAGATGACGGGGTGGAGGAAGAGAGTGAGCCTCTTCCTGACCTCCTGTCTGCAGGAGAAAAAGATGGGTCTGTGGAGGGAGTGATCCTCTCCCCCTCCCTGACTGAGGAACAGCAGAGGGACTGTCGCCACGTGTTGGTACAGTTCGCCACGCTGTTTTCCCTGATCCCCGGAGTCACACACCTGTGCACACATGATGTGGACACTGGGGACAGTACACCTGTTAAACATAAGGTTAACAGGGTGACTGACAGGGTCAGGGCTTGCATTAAGGAGGAAGTCTCCAAGATGTTAACCCTAGGGGTCATTGAGCACTCCAGCAGTCCTTGGGCCAGCCCAGTGGTATTGGTCCCAAAGGCTGCTGCTCCTGGTGACACTCCAGAACCTAGGTTCTGTGTGGACTACTGGGGTCTCAATGCGGTCAGAAAGACTGACGCACACCCCATCCCCCGAGCTGATGAGCTCATTGATCGGTTAGGAGCTGCCAAGTACCTCAGTACGTTTGATTTAACATCTGGGTACTGGCAGATTGCCTTAACTGAGGGGGCAAAGGAGAGGTCAGCATTCTCTACCCCAGATGGGTACTTCCACTTCAATGTGATGCCCTTTGGGATGAAGAACGCCCCTGCCACCTTTCAGAGGTTGGTCAACCAGGTGTTGGCAGGACTGGATGAGTTTGGTGCCGCCTACCTGGATGACATTGCTGTGTTTAGTTCCACGTGGGAGGAACACCTGCAACACCTCTGGAGAGTGTTAGAGGCCCTGCAGAAGGCAGGCCTCACTATTAAGGCGAGCAAGTGCCAAATAGGGCAGGGTTCTGTGGTGTACTTAGGACACCAAGTGGGGAGTGGCCAGGCGGCACCCCTACAGCCTAAGATTGACACGATTCTGGCTTGGGAGCCTCCCAAGACCCAGACTGAAGTGAGAGCCTTTTTAGGTCTCACAGGATATTACCGGAGGTTTGATAAGGGATATGGTACCATTGTTACCCCCTTAACTGAGTTGACTTCTAAGAAGCAACCCAAGAAAGTGATCTGGACAGAGGCTTGCCAGAACGCTTTTGATGCCCTGAAGGCTGCCATGTGCACAGCACCTGTGCTGCAGGCACCTGACTACTCCAAGGAGTTTGTTGTGCAAACAGACGCCTCAGAGCATGGTATTGGAGCAGTACTCTCACAGCTTAATGAAGAGGGCCTAGATCAACCCGTAGCCTTCATTAGCAGGAGGTTACTACCCAGGGAACGTAGGTGGAGTGCCATAGAACTTGAAGCGTTTGCTGTGATCTGGGCACTGAAGAAGCTAAGACCCTAGTTGTTTGGGACTCACTTCCGAGTTCAGACCAACCACAGGCCCCTCAGATGGTTAATGCAGATGAGGGGTGAGAATCCAAAACTGTTGAGGTGGTCCATTTCCCTACAGGGGATGGACTTTACGGTGGAACATCGTCCTGGTACAGAGCACGCCAATGCTGATGGTCTGTCCAGGTTCTTCCGCCTTAGTGATGAGAACTCCCATGAGGTTGGGTAGTTGCTCCCCACTTTTAGCTGGGGGGGACACGTGTTAGACTTTTCATCCTTGGCGTGGTCTCCCATTAACTTTTTGCCTCTGTTCCCCAGGTTGTTGATGTGTGCTGGACTCTGATTTTACTGTTTTTGTTACTCTGGGCACTTTACCACTGCTAACCAGGTGCTCCTGTTTAAAATGTGTACGTAATTGGTTCTCCATGATTGGCATATTTGTTTTACTGTTAAATCCCTAGTAAAGTGCACTAGAGGTGCCCAGGGCCTGTAAATCAAATGTTACTAGTGGGCCTGCAGCACTGGTTGTGCCACCCACACAAGTAACCCTGTAATCATGTCTCAGACCTGCCACTGCAGTGTCTGTGTGTGTATTTTTACACTGTAAATTCGACTTGGCAAGTGTACCCACTTGCCAGGCCTAAACCTTCCCTTTTCTTACATGTAAGGCACCCCTAAGGTAGGCCCTAGGTAGCCCCAAGGGCAGGGTGCAGTGTATGGATGAGGTAGGACATATAGTAATGTGGTTTATATGTCCTGACAGTGAAATACTGCCAACTTCGTTTTTCACTGTTGCAAGGCCTGTCTCTCTCGTAGGATAATATGGGGGCTACCTTTAAATATGATTAAAGCGTAGATTCCCCTAGAGAGTAGATGGACATGTGGAGTTTGGGGTCCCTGAACTCACAATTTAAAAATACATCTTTTAGTAAAGTTGATTTTAAGATTGTGCGTTTGAAAATGCCACTTTTAGAAAGTGAGCATTTTCTTGCTTAAACCATTCTGTGACTCTGCCATGTTTGTGGATTCCCTGTCTGGGTCAGTTTGACAGTTGGGTTGTTTTTCACCTCGCACTAGACAGTGACACAAAGGGAGCTGGGGTGTAACCTGCATTTCCTGATTCGCCATCTCTGCTAGGAGGGAGGGGTGGAGTGGTCACCCTCATCTGAAAGGACTGTGCCTGTCTCTGACAATGCAGACTCCAACCCCCTGGTGTGTGTCTGAGGCCTTGCCTGGGCAAGGCAGGATTTCACAAGTAGGTGTGAGTCCCCTTTGAAGAAAGGTGACTTCAAAGACTAAAATGGGTATAAGAAGGGCACCCAAATCTACAGACTTTAGAAACACTTCTGGAACCAAGAGGAACCTCTGCCTGGAGAAGAGCTGTTAGCTGAGGAAGAAGTGCTGCCCTGTCTGTGACTGTGCTTTGTGGAGCTTTCCTGCAGTGCTGCTTCTGCCAGAGTAAGAGGGCAAAGACTGGACTTTGTGTGCCTTCCATCTTGTGAAGAAATCTCCAAGGGCTTGAGTTAGAGCTTGCCTCCTGTTGTTTGAAGTCTCAGAGACAGCAAAGACTTCTCTCTGCCAGCACCTGGAGTCTCTGGAAAGACTCCTGCTCTGACAAGTTGTGCCCTATCCAGTCCCTGGGCCCTTGAAAGGAAAGCTGGTGGAAATCCAAGGAAACCGACTTCGGACGACTCTGGACCGACGCCGCTGCTGAATCCGGTAGCGCCGCCTCACCTGACGCCGTGACCCTTGCTGGAACGCGACGCTCTTCGCAGGCCCGACGCCGCTGAAGCCCCGCTGAAGTCCGCGACTACGTAGAAGTCACCGCACCAAGTCGTGACTGACGCCGCTCGAAGTGCCTGGATTCAACGTTTCGCACAGACGCCGCGATCCCCGACTTTGCGCATCGGCTTGTTTTCACTCTTCACCAAAGGTACTGTACTTGGGGGTCTACACGACTCCGTGTCCGGCGCCGCTGGTGTCGGCTTGTTGGGAACTACTCCGTCACGACACCGTGTTAACATCTCATCGAAGCATTTTTGTTTATAAGCGCTATTTTTTTTAGTTTAATCTTTAAAAATTCATAACCTGACTTGTGTATGTTGGATTTTTGTCATTTTGGTCTTGTTTTGTTTAGATAAATATTTCCTATTTTTCTAAACCGGTGTTGTGTCATTTTGTAGTGTTTTCATTAAGTTACTGTGTGTGTTGGTACAAATACTTTACACCTAGCACTCTGAGGTTAAGCCTACTGCTCTGCCAAGCTACCAAGGGGGTAAGCAGGGGTTAGCTGAGGGTGATTCTCTTTTACCCTGACTAGAGTGAGGGTCCTTGCTTGAACAGGAGGTAACCTGACTGTCAACCAAAGACCCCATTTCTAACAGGCGGCTTGCGCTGATGGGGGCCCCTCCATGATAAAAGGTTCTAATGCTGGGAATGTGGCCATATTGTTGATTTTCCACTTGGGTGAGTATACTATGTGTATTTCCTTGATTTGATTTTTTTTTTTTTACTAGTGTTTATTGTGCTCTGGGACCAAAACTCCTGTGCCTGGGCGTGACTGCTGCGCTCCTTCCTTTGTATTGTCCCTTTTTCTCTCAGACCCCCTTTTTCTTTCAGTGTCCTTCGTTTCCACTTTATCGTATTATTTATTTATTTATTTATTTTTTATTTTATTTTTTTTGGGGACGGGCCACTGCTTTCACTCACCGCCCGAGGGGTTTTCTCAGGTTGAATTCCCCATTAGTGCTGCCCCCGAGTATCGGCATCAACTGTTCCTTTCAGGCGTCTCATTACAGACGCACAGCCCGTTCCTTTCCTCTGGAATGAGGAAAAACGCCGATCACAAACAGCCGATATCAGTGAGGGCGGGTGTGTCTCCGCGCCGCCTCCGCTCTGCTCGTTGGCACGTGAGCGCGCTCATCTTCTGGGTTCCGACAGTGAGCTTTGTCTCACTCAGGGCACACGATTGGTCGCTCCTTCGATCGGTCGCTCCCTTGTGTGCTCTGCGCGTGTTGGCGGCATACGCAGCTGAGCAGTACTGCTCAAATGGCCGCGTGGTTCCACTCGCCTTCGTCGCCAATTTGTTGCGTCCCGAGCTGCACCAGCTGGGGACCGTTTTGGTGATATTTCACTGCGGCCGCAAAACAAATTAAATAAATGGTACGGACACACGTATCAGTTTCGCGCTCCGCGCTTCTGCCCGTTGGCACCCAGCCAACCGGCTCCTTTATTACTTTTCTGACATCAGGGGCAAACCAACTGCCCCTTCGTTTACAGGGTGATTATTCACACGTGTTGCACCACACGCTGTGAACACACCCCTCTCATATTTGGTATGCGCCGATGACGCAAACATAACAATAATCAGACTCTGTTCATAGACATTTTCTCAAATTCTGAGAAAATATCTACTAACAGAGTTGCCCATTATCCCGGCAGAGCATGTTACTTCAGGCTTTGCGCATATATCCTTGAAAATGCGTTACTACTGCTGTGAAAAAGCCGGCTTGACATATTGCAATGCTCCTTCTTTCCAAATGCATATGAAATGAGCCGGACTCCTCCATGCCTGGCGCAGAAGAGAGGGGTGGAAGAGACGGCAGGCAGCAGGTTCGGTCCCCACAATAATGTCAATTCTGATAGTTCAGAAATCCTTTACATTTTACACCACTAGCATGTGCCGTTTTACTATGAGGTTGAAAGGCTGCTCTGCATGTCTCGGCTTCCTGCTCTGCTGAGTGTGAGCCACATTCAGAAAAGAAAAGTCAGAGATTTACTCTTGCAGGCTCGTGCATATGTCCCTGCTATATATTTTAAACTTCATTGGAATTCACCGAGTGCCCTGAAAAGCTGCTACTGTTGCAACCTTCCAGGTGAATTTTGAGCATTCTCTGCGCAAAAGTAGGTTGCATGCACAGATGTGGTAAGCGTGTATTTGCACGTGTACATGTGCCGCCCAAAGGCATGTGCGTTCGTTAATTGATGTGTTTCTTCAGTGTCCACCTGCCTATATAGGCATCTCCACCCTGAACGCCCACAACACACCTCTAAGACACATTTGTAAACATGTAATATTACACTTTACTCGTGCGCTATTTTCTACTAGCAAATCTATTTATGCGTTTAGGTTGGCGTTTTATGAGCAGTACACACGAATTTACAATATTTGCACATCTGCACTTAGTTTAGGTGCAAAAATAGCTATGTAAGTTAGATCCTGACTGTGGTTATACCGTTGGGAGACTTGGTTGGCCAATCTATATTCTATAGAGAAGTAGAGACAGTAGTACAAGATGCTACAATATTTTTTGTATAACATCTACCACTTTGAACGCAACCATTTATTTTTTAATCGTTTTTAGGTCGACCTGTTGTAATCTATCTGTGGGCTTTTAAGCACACCACCTCACTCTCATCACTATCACTTGTTTGTGGGCTTGCCTTTAAAAAATCCTTTGTTATCATTTGTAAATGCTTTAAGTTTGTCCCTCCTTGGGGCGGTTTGGTTACTGCCTTGGACATCGACCCTGTTACATGGATAATTGCACGATTGCTGATACTTTTGACTGCAAGCAAACTTTTTTTTCCTTTTGTGTCTCCTTCGCGTTCATGTTTACGGTGGCCATGGCACTTTGAATTGGCTCGCTTCTGCCAACTGTTTTACTTTCCATTTTCAATTCAAGAAGCAAGAAAAGTCCAGCTAGGATTTTACAATGTTAACAGCTTTAACTCGACCAAACGCGAGGCCCATTGCATTGCAAATGCTTGTTTTGTGAATTTCACTAGGATAATTGGGGACATGTGGTTTGACGCTCATTTTTTAAAAATGTGGACTCTCACTAACAGGCCGTACACTGATTTGACAACTAGATGTGCTTTGCGTCGTCCAGCGAGCTGCAACTTGCTGTATTTGGCACTAACTATGGTTTTAGAAAGAAAGGGTTGTGTTTGACCAGGCTGAGGTACAGTGGTTCACTTGTGACAGTGGGACTTTCATTGCTATGATAAGGGGGGCATTTTTATGTTCAGACCCAGATTGAGAGATACTAATCAGCTACCTACAGAAAGCTTGACCGATGAAGTAATATGAGCGTAATGTCTCTCTAAACGGGAAATAAAAAATTGGACATGAGGACGATATGACAAATATCGAAAAGTTCAAAGCAAAAAAGTTGAGTTGTAGAGAGATGTGCAAGGAAAAATGAGAGATGAATCGAAGGTCATATCAATATTGTGAGTAATGGCAAGATCGAGATTCCACAGGGAGATCACACTCGGATTAAAAGTGGAGAGAGAGAGATGTTTGAGAGGCAGGAAAGGATTCTAATATGTGATGGACTAAGGTGAAGACTGTGGCAAGACATGTTAAGTTAAATTGTCAAGAGGCAACTGGAGAGAGGATGATGCAGAAAGTATGAAAAGATAGAAAATGAAAAAAACATAAATTTTGAGCATGTGGCTATGAATTAAAGTCAAATGTGGAAATAATTGCCGAGTGGAAAATGGTTTGTACGAAGAGGAGTGTTTCATGATCGCAACCATGCAATACATAAATGAGAAAAGAGCCGGACAGTTAATTACCCCATATATTACATCATTCATGACATCTTCTATGGCATCATTGATATTATCATTATAACATTTGCAATACAGTTATTGGTGGGAAAACTGTGCATGGCAGGGGTGTGAGTTATAGTTACCTTAAGGCAGAAGTTATAGTTACTTGTTACTTGAAATAAATCTAATGGCTGGATTTCTATTGTTTTGTATGTGTAAATTAAGAACCTAACTATAATGTCCCTGTAACTTTTGTTTTGTTTTTTTCATTGAAATAAAATATATGCATTATATGTAGGTGTATATATATACTACATATATAATAGATTTACATATATATAAATATATACATATATAGATATACATATATATATATATATATATATAGAGAGAGAGAGAGAATACCTTTACCCACTACTTAACACTAAAAATATCCTTATCACCCTATACCTTTAACCACACCTTAACCCTAAAAATATCTTGCCACCCTATATCTTGACCCACACCTAAACCCTAAAAAATACCTTCAGCACCCTATACCCTTAACACCCCTAAACACTTACCAGCCTATACACTTAATCACCCCTGAATTCTAAGTTTTATACACACACGCACCTCCTTTTGCCTTAAATATACTTATCTTGCGTGGCAAAGGCATGCATGGTAAAGGCATATGTGTGGTAAAGGCACGCGTGGTAAAGAAATTGCATGGCACTGGATTAGTGGTAAAGCCATTGCGTGGTAAAAAACAATGTTGTAAAGGGTGTTTCCTCTACTAAGTATTAACTGGTTCATCTCAATATGCTTAAATATCACTCAGTATGCCAGGAGAACTGCCTAACATTCTAGTGTACTTCCCAACATGTTAAACTGCTGCTCAGTATGCTGAGCTGCTACCATCTATGCCAGAGAGCTTTTCAGTATACCAGATGGCGCTTTGTCAAAACTGGACTTTTCTTGCCACACAAATTAGTCAACCCTGCCTCATAATTTGGTATTTTCCTGCCACATATTTCCAGTGGCCCTGCATATAACTAAAGCACTTCCATTTATCTTCTTCCTCTAGTTGCAGCGAAAAATGAGAATGCTGCCATTTATCATCCTAATTTAAATTTCCCATGCTAATTCAAATATAATACCACTTTCACCACTCCACCATCAGAGTTGCTAGCTGGCTAACATAATTCCCAAAACAAGACAGCCATGGAGGAGTAACTAGAGAAAAAAACTAGAAGGGTCACCCAAACATATCAAGAGTGTTCAAACAGTCATAGTGTAATATAGCCTTAGAACCCGCTGTAGCAGGCTCTACCGGCCATTAAAGGCCCGCTCTCGGCTCGGGCCTTTAACAAGGGAGAGGGCCTTTAATGGCTGGTGGAGCCCGCTACAGCGGGTTCTAAGGCTATTAGAACATTCTGCCACTTGGGGCAGAATGTTCTATTAAATAAAACAAATTCCTCATGAAGCCCCAGGGGATTAAAATCCCCTCGGGCTCTGTGAGGCTTTGTTCACAGCTGTTGCTGTGAACAAAGAGAACATTGGAATGTTGGCTCTGGGCTTTTACCGGCCCGTAAAAGCCCGGAGCACTCCATTGTCTGCAATGCAGATCCGGACATTCCAATGTTCTAATAAGGATGTTAAGTTGGCCTGGATCATGGTCATAATTGCAATAAGGATAGATTAATAAGACATATACAATTATCATATAACCCCAATAAAAACCTTTATCGGAAATAAACATTTGACAGTAGACTGTAACATTCAGAACAGCCCCTAGAGGACACCACAATGAAAGTAGCATTTGTAAGAAACATGGTCATATTTCCATATAATTAGCCCCTAGTCAACATAACCACATGACAGTAGAAAGGTACAAAGTAATGTAGTGATATTCAGCCCCTAGAGGGCATAGTGCCTTACACATGTTCAGGGATAGCAGGCCTACTGCAATACTAAGGCCCTTAGAACACAAGCGACTCCAAGCTGTAAAACAAAAGAGGGGTTATTATTTAGGGGTCCCTACTAGATGACCTAAACATAAAGAGCGTGTCATACTGAACATTTTGGTGGTGGTCTCATTGTCCTAGGACCACCGGAGGCTGAGTTACAGGCAAAAAAGTTTTGAAAAAGAATGCTTACAAAGCATTATGGGGCGACTTTCCCTGAGTGCAGTGAATATTGTAGTATTGGCTCTCCCACTATGTGGATTTTTAGTAAAGCATTTATCAATTATAAGTGTTTTGGGAAAAAGCTATGGAGCATGAAGAGGACAGCTAAAATAAATGACTCTGATTAGGTAACAGTGTGAACAGTGTGACCAGCTCTCCAATGCCACTGATGGAGTTTGCACTGTTGGTGCTCTCAGCGCCATCCCTGCCATGGAGCACGAAGGGGAGAGCCAAAAGAAAAAAAGAGTTCACCCACGCTGAAGTAAATTGGCAATCGTGCAGTTATCCATGTAACATGGTCAGTCTGCAAGGCAGTAACAAAACCGCTCCAAGGCGGGACGCGCTTAAACCAATTACCAATGACATCAAGGGATTTTTGAAAGGCCAGCCCACGAATGAGTGAAAGTGATGGGTGTGAGGTGGGAGTGGTTAAAATTCCAAAATACAGGTTAAAGCGTTAGCACAGTCGACCTAAAAATGTTTTCTTTAATTCAAAACAGTCACAGGTTTGATAGTCTGCTTACCCTTCCAGGCCAGCCTCACTGTGATTGTGGCCAGTGGCAGGGGTTGGAAATTGCAATCTGCCTAATGAATATTAATTAAGCAGCCCATTCTCTGACCCTCTGCAACCTCAAAGTTCACAAAGTACTATTCCATTTGCAAAACATTGGTACACAATTTACTACCACTTTTCACATGACGTAATAGTAGATGAGGTCCCATATACCAAATTGGCAAACTAAGGAAAATGCTATGGCTAAATATAGAGAAGTGCTGTTCAGTTTGTCAAAAGTACTCCTCGGTGTGCCAGCCTGATACTCCATATAACCAGATTCTAATTTATGTCTCAGGCTGCTGCTCAGTGTGACAGGGAGCTGACCAACGGGCAAGACTAATTTTCCAAATGCAACTATGGTGCTCAGTATACCATGCGTGTGTTTCAAAGTCGGTGTGATGTTATTTGCCCTCAATATGAAGATATGTGTTCTTTGTGCTATTGTACTGTCCATTAGGCCATGAGCTGCTTAATGTGACTGGATCGCTGATCAATGTGACAGAGATTTGTTTTTCTTTTCCCCAGTTTAGTCTCCATGTCTTAAAACCAACTATGGTGCGCCCTGCCACTTAATCTCCGCAGGGTGCAGTCAGTCGCCACCTTTAAAAGAGACTTAAAAACCTGCCTGTTTGACTCAAATTAATACATAAGGTGGCCTATGTGGTATCAGTTTTTCGCTTGGAGCACCAGGACACTTAGGTTGATGCAGCCATTGGGCTTTACAAATGCTTTTTGTTTGACTGATTGACTGATTGATTGCTTGAAACCTTCACTGCTGCTTTGATATGGGATTGACTATGAGAACGGGGATCACCACATTGTACTCTGTTGCTGTGCCCCACCCACATGTTCCTCCTCTTCATGGTGTAACACAGGGCGCGAACAAAGAAAACAAAAGACCGAATGCCAAGTAGTGTGTTGTCAATCTTTTTTCGGTTGCCAATGTGGGAATAGAGAAGAGACTGTACATTGTCTCACTCATTGTATTTGGTTTGATGTTTTCCTGTTGTGCCGCATAAGGCAGTAGAAGTATTGTAGAGTTTTATTAAGGACTTACTTAATTGAATCTAAACGCAATGGCCCAATCCTTGGCAGCTTCAACCTACTGAGAAATGCCTCTCTTGTCAACTATCCCAGTCTCACCTAACTCAGGAAATACTTGCAGCATCAAATTTTCCGGGGCGTAGCTTGGTCAGTAAAATTAGTAGGGTGTGAGCTTCAGATTTCCCAACAATGGTGCTGGCATCCAATGTTAAAATACATTATACGACAAGCAGGGCGCAAGAGGGGCTAAAGGGGCAGTGGGAGACCAATGTAAATTTGGTAGGTACCCAACTTTTTTTTTAGCAGAAAATACATTTATTAGAGGAGTGTAACACATCAAACACCCCCCATGAAGCTACGTCCCTGCACATTTTCTTTGTACTAGTAGAATCCTATTTGTCTGTTATTGTTTTACATTTCAACAGGGAAAGAAAATAAACATACATTGAAAACTAAGAAATGCCCTAAATTCACTCGAGAATGGTCATTTTTCAGAGCGTGCAAGGAGCACATACAGTGAAGGCACTGGCCATGTGATGCATAATTTCATGTGGGCTGGTCACCTTGTGCAAATCACAGCTGTCCAAGCTCCAACAGGGCTAAAACCCTACTTGCTGAAAAGTGTGCAATAACCACATGCAAAGAAGCATATGAAAACATAGGAGCCATGCATCTGCAAAACGAAGCAAAGGGCTCTCTGCAGTCAATCTGACCAATGGTTTGGAATGGCCATGTTGATTAATAGAGCAGCAGATTGCAATCAATTTTCTGCACTGCTCAGTGTCCCATGGGGGAAGTGGAATTAACGCGATTCCTCATCCTTTTTAGCCTGCTCAGCATTGCTGTGCTATTTAAGAGCCAAGAATGATGTCTGTGTCATCGGTTACCGTCGCCAGAATGCCTACAATTAGAAACCCTTAGAAAAGCACTCGTTGCAGCCTTGAACTTATTAATTGGAAAGCAAAGTGGAGTCTAAAATTATACACACGGAAGCCAGCGACGGCCATTTTCACAACCCCTCCTCTTTGTCATTTCACTGTATGTTAATGTACCTCACTGTGTAGGCTAAAGCTGCCATCTAATTCCTTCTCTGCAGGCTGGGGCACATGGAAACTGCCTCTGCAAAATAAGGCATGAAGCATAGTAGCTCTTGCAAACTGTTATTATCTGCACAGGGGTTAAAGTCATCATCATATCAACTTTATTTTGGTTCAAGGCACCAAAAAAGCACAATAAAACCGTTATAAATGTCATAGAACATGAGTAGGGTACTTAATCTAGTGCAGTACAATTGGTTAGTCTAATATTAGTAATTAGTGCATCATGTAGCGCAATCAATTAATACTTCGGATGGAGTGCCCCCAAGGAATAACTATACACTAGGACAAGGAGCCGGTAAAGCAAATACCTCAAAGGAAGCCTAAATCTGTGGTTACAGCCAGAGGTATGTAGAATGGTTGTCTGATGTAGAGTGACAGTAAAAAGGTGGGCACTTTATATCATGCAGCCTCTGGGCCAGGATTACTTAAATTGTATTGCACTGGGACAATTTTGCCTCACACTCCTGAGTAACACATATTAATTACAGTGGGAAAAACAGAAGTTTGTGTTCAATGCTTAAATGAACCTCCCACTAGTAAATACTCATGGCTGCATTTCGCCCATCCTGTTTTTGCACACAGCTCCTCTACAGACAGAGACACACCCCATGGAAAACAGACTCGGTTCTGCTTCAGTAGAAGCAGCCCAGCACAATCTACCAGGCCACAGTGCCTCTAACTGGAAACACAAGCAAACGTAGACAGGGTTTGACCTCAATCAGCCACATCAGTGAGGCACAGCTCAAATCCTTTCGCTCAGTCAACGTAAAGCCAGTGTTTAATGTGAGCCAGTGGATGCAAGTGGGACCCACTGGCACTAACTTTTAGGAAGCTGTACTTATTATTCATTATTAAGCTTTGACCCAGAACAGAGGAAGGTAGAAAAGAGGGACTGAAGGAAGAACAGAAAGACTGACCATAGTTTGTCTTCACTATAAAGAAAACCTCTACAAACTCCTTACACTATGGTATTTGACTCCAGTGTGGTTACACAGAATGTTTGGGAGCTCAGGTTCTTGGTGGAAACGGTGCAGAGAGTAGGGCACGTTTTTACATACAAGGTGGACTTGCCCGAAGATACAACCCTTTTGGGAGGAAGTCCTCCTTAGCATACACAGTATTACCAATGTCATACTTCCCTGGAATCCATTGTTGGTCCTTCTGGGTGACTCGGACATGGAGAGGGTTCTCCCCACTACAACTAAAAGAGGTCGGTTTTTGTTTCACCTTCTCCTCGCAGTGCAACTATGTATAGCACAAATGTGGAAGCAGCCCCACTCTACATTTATGGTGGGGTGTACTATGGAACTTATATGCTACGGAAAAGCTTACTGCAATCATTTGGGATAGAGTGGCTAAGTTTGAGACTGCATGGCACTCCTTTGTTACATATATCTGGCATCAAAATAGGGCAGCGGGCATACACCTCACCGTGTCCAAGATGATAAAAACATCAGGCATTTGGGTCGTCCCCTCTTTGGTTTCTACAGATGTCTCTTCTTGATAGGTCCATCTCTAGACCCTAGCTCATTTCTGTTGGCCCATTTTCAGGGTTTAGAACCATCAATGATGGGCATGACTGTTGTTGCCACAAAGGTCCAGTCTTGTGGGATGTGGGTGGGGGCTAGGTGTTTGCAGAGTGTGTTTGGACGGCAGCTGAGTCTTCGTTGGCCACCACCCCATTGTAACCCTTTGGGCAGGTGGGGGTTGTTTCGCCAACCCTGTTCTTTTGGCTTGTACGATGCATATTTGATGAGGTGGTAAAATGTGTCTTCTTACTCTAAACTGCTAAAAATAAAGTTGGTAAAAATGAGACTGACAACATAGTGACACAGAGAGAAGGGGTGATGTAGAACCTTGAATAGTGAGATAACGTGGAACAGAGTGTAGGATAGTAAATGAAAAAAGGCATGAGGTGGAATCAAGACTAGACACTCTTTGTATTAGGCACTCCCGGCATTCGGTAGAATCGGCAATAGGCATCTATAAAAAACTTTGGGCCGTGGCACTTATTCTTTTTCAAACTAAGCTAAACATACTTTTTAAACCTAGGACAGCTCAGTGAGAAAAAAGCCATGGACCGCATGCTTGCATTAATCTCAATTACTCTGGGCCACATAACAATTCATTTTTTCCTCATTGTTCCCATGTAGACAAGAACCAAACTCATGCAGGTAACGCTTGATCCTGATTCAATAGAAAATGTTTACACCAAACTAACCGACATGTCACAGATATGCCTAGGTGTACGTTCAATATTAGCTGTAAAAAAAAATCAAGCTGGCCCTCACAAGAAAGGTCCGAAATAGCTGCAGCCAGTTTGTGATTCCTTATGTTCTAAGTCAACAGAGATGTGGCCTGGCAGTTTGGGCTGTTCTTCTGGAGCAGCGATAAGTCTAATTTACCTACAAATATACAATCAGTGCAAAAACAATGTTTTTACACTTGTAAATATTCCTGAATGTTACTGCAAACAGCATCACAAAATGTATTTGCTGTGATTTAATCCATGGAAAAACTACATTGATGCTTGTGCAGTAGCAGTGTCAGGTTTTACTGTAGAGGGTAAAATCTGTAAGAAAAAGCAAAACAAAGTTATTGTTCACCATGTTCTTATTTTTCCCATGTTTTCTTTCAGAGAGTATTACATTTGGGGCCAGTAAGAGCCTTCATTCAACTCATGTGGTAGTAATATGCCCGATGCAAGGTGACTTCCTTGTCTCGGGTCACCGTAAAATCATCTCTGCTATCACAATAACCGCCTCCTTATCTACCTTTGTATGTAACACATTGTTCACACATTGCTAGAAAATGAGGCAAATTGTGTTATTCTTGGATAATTTCCAAGGTAGGTTGTCATGACATTCTGGCCAATTTGCAGACATGGTTATAAAATCTTATGTATTACTCTGTGTGAGAATTGTGTGAGATTTTGAAGTTTGTGCAAGGTTGTATGTAAAACTAGTATTTTCTATTGTTCACTACACAGCTATAGCACAATCACAAGAACCGCCAGTCTTTTGAACACAAACATCTGCGTGATAGCTATTTCATGTTGCAGTCATATATGTGCTGTTACCAGCAAAAAAGGAGTGTATGAAGGACAGCCTCGTGGAGTGCATGTACTGACTGGGAATGAGCAAATGTTAATGCAGATTACCACAGTGCTCTTGCTTCACCACTGTACTCCACAGTTGAAGCACAATGCGTGGGATAAACTGTGTGCTTACACCAGGACAAAGGAATGATTGATGTTAGTTATTTAACTGTACTTATTTTCAAGATATGATGGCTTAGGTCATTGTAGATTACAGGTCATAAGTATGAATCCAAGCCAGACCAACTCAGTGTTTTATTCATGCAAGAATAGTAAGTTAACTACCATTAAATTATTGAGAAGTAGTAACACCTTTTATGTCCCATATGCTTGTGTTGCCCTTTCTGTAACAAAGTTCATAACTTCACTATGAAAAGTAGCTGTTCATGATTTGTGTGATTTTGTGGTCATAAGCAAGTGAAAGAACACTTTTGCTCCTATTTGCAAAAATGTATTGCACGTGCATGGTGTAGGAACTTCATTTTCTTCATGAGGAGACCCTGACTGCCTTCAATAGCAGGTCAAAGGTCTGCCTGCATACCCAATGCTAGAAAGGCAGGCAGCACCTGGAAAACACTGACTGAGTGTCTCAAGTGATACCCTCTGCAAAAGGCCTTTCAGCTGGGCCCTGAATAGCTTCACAAGGGTAGGGTCCTAAGAGAGGCCCTCAAATATCACTTAGGGGAATATTTAAAAGCCCCTAGTGCTATTCCAAAGCCACATTAGAGTAGAGTACCAGAGACACCACCCCCACTCAAAGGGAACCAGAGATACCGGTAGGTGGCTCTAGCAGTTGTCAGCGACTATGACTTGGTGGAATGTGTTTGAGAGGACCTGCTCTGTTGACACCAGCTGACTCTTGACAGCAGTCATCCTGGCTCCTGTGTCACGCAGAGCCTCCACCTGTTGCCCATTGATGGTACCATCTCTACATCCCCCAAGGACACTAGGGTTAACACTATCTGTTTCAAAAGCTAACTGGGACTACCTCCTTTCCCGAGCACTACAACAGCCAACCCAGGTGTCTGCCCTCCAGTGGGGGGCTGTGCCCTATTGGGACACTTGGAGTCACCCTTAGAGTGACCATACTTGGAGCAATCTGCACAAAGGGGTACAAACCTCCCTGTCTTATGGTCAAGAAACCTTTTTTTTTTACCACTATTCTCTTGGGAACTATTTTGGGGGCCTTTTGAGAACTCCTTATTTTTAACTTTTTCTCCCCCCTCTTTCTTCTGGTGGGAACCCTTACCACCCTTGTTGGTGCTTCCCTCCGATACCTTTTTGGACACTCTGGTGCTAGCCCAGAGTTCCCTCTCCTCAGCAAGCTTCCTGGTATCAGTCAGCTTACTGTCAATCAGGTGCTGGCGCAACTACGTAAAGTAAATACTGAGCATATGCTCTCTCAGGATCAAATTATATAACCCCATATAATCATCTACTTTACTGCCCTGCACTCATCCATTCAGTGCCTTGCTAGAGAAATCATACAAGTCTACCCAAGTTTGGGTGGAGAGTTTGGAACTGGCCCAGAATCTTTGGCGACACTTCTCAGGGGTGAGTCCAAACTTGGCAATTAAAATGGTTTTCATGAGCGGATGTGTTTTCTGGTCCTTCTTCTGTAATGTGAGGAGTGTGTCCCTCCCAATTACTCATACATGTTTCCACAAGCTCGCCCGCCCACTTCTCTTCAGGAACCCCATAAGCCCTTAGTGCAACTTCATAGGCATCAAACCATTTGTCAGTGTCATCTCCCACCACATAGCTTGGCACCACATCTCTGGGTATGCAAACCTTTTTGTCTCCAGCAAGTCCTGTATGCATGCTGCCACGATCACTGCTGGACTCAGACTGCCTAGATTGAGCTCCAGCTCTTTCAGTCTCAGTTTATGAGCCAGAAGTAGTTTCTTTTCAGCCAAGGCCCTTTCAACCTCAGCCTGTTTGACTGCTCTCTCAGCCTTTTCTCCTCTCCTATGCCTCCATGTTTGATCAGGCCAACTGCAGTTGAAACTCTCTCTCCTCCCTCCTTTCCTCTGCAGTCAGGCTGTGACTTGACACACTGTTTCCTGGTTTAGCAGGGGGCACAAATCCAGGGGTGTCATTCCCCACTGCTTTTGGCAAATCCTCTGGAGAGCCATCCTCTGCCCAGGCCCTCTGCGCCTTTTGGTACTCCTCCTTCCTGGAGGCACCCTCGGTAGGTACTCCCATGCCCTGCAGAACCCTTTCAGCTGGCTGACAGTGTAAGTCTACAGCTTAGCTAGGTCAAACTCCTAAGCTCCTCCTTTAGACCCAGACAGAGATATGTTGTTTAGGATTAGATTAAAATGTCAAGCAGGAACATTGCAGCAAAAAGAGAACAAATCAAATTGACCTTTAACTGTGGGTAGGTAGTGTACACATAGCTATTGTATGTCACTGAACAAACACAAGTCCTATCCTCACCGCTGATCATCAACGTTAGAAATGGAGTCTCTTATTAACAGAGGCATACACCCTTGTCCAAGTAGGGACCACAAACCTAGTCAGGGTAAGTCACACACAATCCAAATTATCATGTGCCCACCCTCTGGTAGCTTGGCACTGAGCAGTCAGCCTTAGGTTAGAAGGCAATGTGTAAAGTATTTGTGCTATAAATCATAAAGTGACGCAGTGGAAACACCACAAAAATACACCACACAGGTTTAGAAAAATATATGATATTTATCTGGTTAAATTAAGGTCAAAACGATAAAGATTCAATAAGCACAAGTTGAGATATCACTTTTGCAAGACCAAAAAGAGTCTTAAATCTTAGAAATAAACAGTTGTCTGTTGTGTACACAAAGTACCTGGTTTGCATAAAAAATAACATGCACGGAGACCGCAGAGGAGAAGATGCGTGGAAACATAGAGTCTGTTCGTTGGATTTTCCAACGCAGCACAGATGCGTAGTTTCTTTCTACACTGCAAGGGGCTTTGCCTCGATTTCTGGCGTGGAGTCTTGGTTCCTCACTGTGATGCTGGGATCTTTTTGACACCCAGGGATGATGGCGGGAAATCCTGGCCATGCAGGAAGAAGTCGCAGGCGTTGCGTAGATCCGGTAGGCAATGCGCCAAATTTTCCGTAGCACGGCAGGCGCTGGGAAGTCAGGCTGCGTTGTTCTTGTTCGGCTGTGCGTCGATCCGGTAGGCTGTGCATCACATTTCTGGCCGCAAGGCAGGTGTTACATCGATCCTTCACTCAGGAAGACGGCTGTTTCGTTCTGGCTTGGCTGTGCGTCAATTTTCGGCACACAAAACGTTTCCTAAAGAGGTGAAGTCTTTTTGGCCCTGAGACTTCAGAAAACAGGAGGCAAGCTCATTCCAATCCCTTGGAGAGCATTTCTCAGCAAAGCCAGAGGGCAACAGAGCAGCAGGGCAGCAGGACAACAGCAGAGCAGCAGTCCTTCTCAGCAGAGCAGTCTAGATGAGTCCTTTGGGCAGCCAGGCAGTTCCTCTTGACAGGTTGCAGGTTCAGGTCCAGAAGTGTCAGATTTGGTGGGGTCAGGGACCCAGCTTATATACCCAAAAATGCCTTTGAAGTGGGGGAGACTTCAAAGAGTGGTTTTGAAGTGCAGAGTCCCCTTTCAGTACAGGTCTGTTTGCCAGGGTCCCAGTAGGGGGTTTGGCAGTCCATTGTGTTAGAGCAGACCACTGGCCTTTGAAATGTAAATGTCAGGCCCTCCACCCTTCCAGCCCATGAAGAACCATTCAGTATGCAGATGAGTGCAAGTGTGACTGAATATTCTGTGTTTGTGGTTGTCTAGGTGAAATGCACAAGGAAGCTGTCAACCAGCCCAGCCAAGACATTGATTGGAGACAGGATGTAAGGCACAGATGGATTTTAAGTGCAGAGAAATGCTCACTTTCTTAAAGGAGCATTTCTAAAAGATTAATATAAAATCCAACCTCACCAATGAGCAGGATTTTCCATTACCATTCTAGCCATACTAAATATGACCTGGTTACCTCTTTCTGCTCAGAATATACCACTCAGACAGTGTATGAGGGTAGCCCTAATGCTATCCTATGAAAGGAGCAGGCCTCACAGTAGTGGAAAATGAATTTAGGAGTTTTCCACTACCAGGACAGATAAAACACACTTGTACTTGTCCTGCCTTTTACCTACATAGCACCGTGCCCTGTGGGTTACCTAGGGCCTACCTTAGGGGTGTCTTATATGTAGAAAAAATGAAGTTTAAGGCTTGGCAAGTAATTTTAAATGCCAAGTTGAGGTGGCAGTGAAACTGCACACATGCCTTGCAATGGCAGGTCTGAGACATGGTTAAGGGGCTACTTATGTGGGTGGCACAACCAGTGCTGCAGGTCCACTATTAGCATTCAATTTATAGGCAGTGGGCACATGTAGTGCACTTTACTAGGGACTTAAAAGTAAATCAAATATGCCAATTGGGGATGAACCAATGTTACCATATTTAAGGGAGAAAACATATGCACTTTAGCACTGGTTAGCAGTGGTAAAGTGTGCAGAGTCCTCAAACCAGCAAAAACAGTGTCAGAAAAGTGGAGAGAGGCAGGCAAAAAGTTGGGGGATGACCACCCTACGGCTGTTGGGTATAACAACTATCATCCAGGTAAGTGGTAAGATATCCATCTAAGACTGAGCTTTGAAGCCCTTACTTTGGAAGCCGCAGGAGTATTTCTGAAGCCAGGGAGTATCACATTTGAAGTGAAAGTGTCCCTAAGGTCTGCAGCCCATTTCAAAGCACAGTGTTGCTTCTGACAGACATATACTTTTGTCATGTAGGTGGATGGTGTTCTGAACCCCCTTACCACATTTAACCTTCTTCACCAGAGGTGAATTTTAGTTTCTATTTATAATAGATGTTTATGGATGCCTAATAGGTCAAGCAGGGAGTTCCTTTTTTCAGCACATGTTTTGAGGATAAGTAAAGGTGCATTACTACTGTTTAGTAGTGGTAAAATAAACAGAGCCCTAAAAGCAGCAACATCAAAGGCAAAGGGCCACAACAAAAATTTATTCCTTTCTTAGAGTGCTGCACTATCTCCAGAGGTCCAAGAGTAGGCACATGCACCGGATATAGAATTAATTGATTGCCAAGGTGCATAGGTGCAAATGGGGGCCATGTGCCAATAATGTAATCTGGTCCAGTGTGTCACTGCCATGCTATTATGCCCACTGAATCTGTACTTCATGCCTCAAGCTGTCTCCCTTGTGCCTCTAGCATTAGAAAGCATTAGATGTCAGGGGTGTATGAGCACAGCATCAGGTCCTCTTAATGCTTTATAAAACATCAGCCTCCATGCTCTGCAGGATGTTCCTGTTTGTTCTTTCGAGACATGAAGAGCATGGGGCCACGTTAGAGGTGGGAATAGAGTAAAAGACACCATGGGCAGTGTTACAGGAGACTACCTTTTTTTTTGCACTAGTCGGGTATTCAGGGCCCGACTACCCGTAGCAGGCATCGGGTATTTCCCCGAGAGGCTGGAAGGTCAGGGGCCGGTTTTGTAGCGGTTGGGGCCGGTTATGCAGCACTGCTGCAATATCGCCCTCCAGTAACAAAAGCAGCAGTGCTTCCCACTTGCAGGACTCTCCCTTCTGGAGGGTGCTCCGAAACAATTGCCAAGGCTGCTTTGGGTTCCCAGTCCGGCCCTTGGGTATTTACATATTACAGAAAAGGCCACAGATGTTTCTGTAGCCTCTTCTGCAATTCCGACTGCAGGGCTGCACATGATGTGCTCCCACGCCCACGGAAGGGGTCGTTCCATCAATTCCATTGTAACATGTCCCCATGAAAAGGAGGGAACGCGGGTGGCGATCCCTTCCCTATTACTGCTGCAGTTGCAGGGGAACACGAGCTCCATGGAGGAGCAGTACCCGTGCGCCTCTTAGGCAGTGGGTGCATTTGAGGCATCTGCTAAGGGTGCCTTTTGGGAAGGAGGCACATTTAATGTTGACTTACCCTCAGTAGTACCTACTCTTTAGATCACAGTAGTTGTAGTCACTGAGTGGGCCTATTCTCAACTGAAAACTGTTTTTCATCTTCGACATGGTGCAGGGAAGATGTCAACAAGTTGTAACCTGCACTCTTATTGTCGTTGACAAAAACCTAATAGGAAAAAAAATGTTAATTATGAGCCCTCCGCACTGTATAGCTTTTCACCCTTCCTATTCTTGAACCTGAAAGTCAGGCGAAGATTTAACATATATATTGCTTCTGTTCATGGAGCCGGGGCTGCACCCTCCCTGCACTAGTATTTCTTTAGGCCTATCTTCTCTGACGTATGACATTAAAACTGCATTCATGAAAGCCTTAGTGATGGGCTGACGCTGAATATAAAAGTAAGAAGATTACATTAGCTTTCATATTCAGAAGTGTTCTCTCATGTAAAAGTTAGCTGGAATCTAATGTATTCATCGTTTATTATTCATGCACTATATTATTTTTAAACTCACTTCATCAGGGCTGCCATTACAGCTCTTCCTCCTTCCTTTCATTGTAAACATTAACCTTTACTATCGCAGGCGCTGCTAACGCCTGTCTCAGGAGTGCGACGGCCAGGCCATGGGAGAAAACAAGAACATGTCATTTGCATATCGGATATTTTATGATAAACAATCATTTGCAAAAATCCATTTTTGTTCTAAAACAAATACCCTCCAAAACGATAGTAGGGAATATAGCATGTAACGAGACACATTGAAGAAAGAATATAATGGAAAAAAAGTAATTTTACTAGACACTAAAAGCCAGTGACCATCCACAAACAAATGTAAAACCAAATCGATTTTGGGTATTAACGGAGCTTGGGAACACAATTTAATGGATGCTTTTGATATTCATATCAATAACACACCCAGTCACAACAAACTCTTTGTGAATCAGGCTCAAAGTGTCGTCATGATGTGCACATTATTTATGTAACATGGACTCGATTAATTCATCGTGGGCTTGCGTGTTTAAAACTTGAAAGACGGATCACAAAACATTTCTGACTGGCGCTAGTACATTATGTTGTACTTTAGTTGTCGTGTTGCATTCAGTTTTCACTGTTTTGTTGCTTTTTGCCCAGTTATATTTTAGTTGTGTTTCTGTTTTCCTTTGTGTTATGTATTTGTGTTGTTCTGTTGCATACTTTAGATATGTCAATAAATGCTGCTACATTTCCAGCTAAATATAGACAAAGGTCCCCAATGGACTCTTTTTGTTATTTTTTATAATTTTGTGCTGTGACAACTTGTCTACAGCAATAGCCTCTTTAAAGGACACACTTGGGTGGCCTCTGTTGGCATGCCTTCTTTTATTGCAGTTCACTGCACTTAAAGAAGCTCCCCGACACGGGTAATGCATTTCCTTTTTAGGTCTGGATTGACAGCACAACTGTCATTGGACGTAATATGATCATACTAAAATGAGATTTCATGACTACTACAGAGAGGGACTTTGGCTCCTTCCACATGTTGGTCGGGAGGAGTCACTGTTTTGTTTGAGGAGAAGTTGTGTGCTTCCACAGAAAAAAAGTGCTTCCCTTCCCTTCAGCTGTAATTATTTTGTTTATTTTTTCAACTTCCTGTGCCAGGGGAAGTATTGCTAACTGGGTGTTAACTTTCAGGGGTGCATACATGACAGTTAAATTCTGTTAAAGTGCCTTAAATACCTAAATAATTTACAATATTTGTTTTTCTCAGGCAACAAGACAGATGTTAGCAGGACAGATGTTGGACCTGGGGTATCTAGTTGGTAGTGGTTTGCACCCTGTCCAAGTAGGGAACCTCACTCTATTCAGGGTAAGGGAGTCACACAGCTAAGATAACCCCTGCTCACCCCCTTGCTAGCTTGGCACGAGCAGTCAGGCTTATCCCAGAAGAAATGTGTAAAGTATTTGTACAAACTCACACAGTGACACAGTGAAAATACCACAAAAGTACACCACACCAGTTTAAAAAAATTGCCAATCTTTATCTGAATAAAACAAGGCCAAAGCAACAAATATCCAACATACAGAAGTAAAGATATCCCTTTTTAATAGTTGCAAAGAGTCTTAATCCAGAGGAATCAATAGGTGTCTCTTTTTAACACACAGTACCTGGAAACGCGTAAAAAAAAAGAACAATGCGGACCATAGAGGAGGTGAGGTTCTGGAAAACAAAGCGATGCGTCGGTTCCTTACTGCGCAGAGGAGGAGATGCGTCAGTTCTTTACTGGCAGAGGAGGTGATGCGTTGATTCTCTCCTCGCAGAGGAGGTGATGTGTCAGTTCTTTACTGGCAGAGGAGGTGATGCATTGATTCTCTCCTCGCAGGAGAGGTGATGCGTTGGTTCCTTACTGGCCGGGGAGGTGATGCATTTGTTCCTTACTGGCAGGGAAGGTGATGTGTCGGTTCCCTCCCTGCAGGAGAGATGATGGATTGGTTTCCAGTCACATAGCCTTGGTTCCTTGCTGCGGTGCGGGGTTGATGTGAAAGTGAAGTCCAGGGATGATGTGTGGGAAAATCTAGACACACTGTGGTGATAGAGCCACAGTGGAACAGTCGATGCGTCGGACCTACAGGCACTGCATCGATTCTTCCACCAAAAGGCAGGTGTTGCATCGATTCTTCAGCCGCAAGGCAGGCGCTGCATCGATTCTTCTGCCACAAGCCAGGTCGTGCTTCGATTTTCAGCGGCAGCAATCTGATGTGTGTATTTTCTTCCTCAGGACAACAGGTTCCACTTGTAAGGGCCCAGGGGCTGCATTTGGCACTACTTGGCAAGTCAGGACATTTAACAGAAGAATCCAGTCACTGGCAGATGAAGTCTTTGATGTCCCTGAGACTTCTAACAGGAAGCAACCCCAGCTCAAGCCCTTGGAGAACCTTTGAAAGCAGGTTGTAGAAAGCAAACTCCAGTCCTTACACACCCAGGACAGAAGTAGCAGACCAGCACAACAAAGCAACAGGCAGAGTGGAAGCCCCTCCTATGGCATCCAGCTCTTCTTTCTGGCAGAATGTCCTCAGTCTAGAAGTGTTCTGAAGTTGTGGTCTCACCGGTCCAGTACTTATACTCATTGCTGCCTTCGAAGTAGGCAAACTTCAAAGGAAAGACTTTGTAGTGCACAAGATACCTCCTTTCCTGCCCTGGCCCCAGACACACTCCAGGGGGTTGGAGACTGCTTTGCTTAAGGACAGGCATAGCCCTATTCAGGTGCAAGTGTCAGCTCTTCCCACCACTCTAGCCTAAGAAGGTCCACCGGGATATGTAAGGCACACTTCAGCTCCCTTTGTGTGACTGTCTAGAGTGACTTCACAAACAACCCAAATGTCATCCTGACCCAGACGTGTATTCCACAGCCATGCAGAGGAAAAGAATTGTTAAGCAAGAAAATGCCCACTTTCTAAAAGGGGCATTTTCAAACTTACAAATTGAAAAACAACTTCACTAAAAGATGTATTTTTAAATTCTGAGTTCAGAGACCCCAAACTCTGTATCTCTATCTGCTCCCAATGGGAAATTGCACTTAAAGGATATTTCAAGGCAATCCCCATGTTAACCTATGGGAAAGATAGGCCTTGCAATTGTGAAATGCAAATTAAGCAGTATTTCACTGGCAGGACATGTAAAACATACCAGTACATGTCCTACCTTTTAAATACACTGTACCCTGCCCATGGGGCTGCCTTCCGCCTACCTTAGGGGTGACTTACATGTAGCAAAATGGAAGGTTTGGGCCTGGCAAGTGGGTGCATTTGCCAGGTCGAACTGGCAGTTAAAACTGCACACACAGACACTGATATGGAAGGTCTGAGACATACTTACAGGGCTACTCATGTGAGTGGCACAATCAGTCCTGCAGGCCCACTATTAGCATTTGATTTACAGGCCTTTGGCACACATAATGCACTTCACTAGGAACTTACTGGTAAATCAAATATGCCAATCATGGGTAAACCAATTACCAATACCATTTTAGACAGAGAGCACTTGCGCTTTAGCAGTGGTAAAGGGTCCTGGGTCCTAAAGCCAGCAAAAACTAAATTCAGCACAGGATCAAAAACAGGAGTTCAGAAGCCAAAAAGATAGGGGAAACCACGCCAACAGCTGACAAGTCTAACAACAGGCATGAGGAATGTATTGCAGTCCCATCAATCTCCCCTTCTATCTTTAACTTTAGACTTCAGAGTGCAGTTTTGTGTTTGAGAGCAGAATGGGATGCCCCAGGCTACACTAATCTACACGTATTTTATAGGTCTGGCTTGACCGGTCAATTGTTGCTTAACCTTATGTGATCAACAAATAAAAGCTTTTAGAATACTAATCAGAGATGGGCTTACACTCTTCCCCTACATTGGTTCCCGTAAGAACAGAATTGTATTGAGCCTAAGGTTTATGCATTTACTACGAAGACTACTTGTGTTGTCTTTTTTACCTGTGGCACAACTTATACTAGATACAGCAGGCCTGAGTTGGTTATGTTGGCAAGACAATGACATGGTTACGGGCTTGATCTGTTTATCATGAAATGCTATGATAAAGGCACGAGGCCTGGCATATTTATTGTAAAAAGTACATGTCAATTGAAATGTATGTGTGGATTGTTATTGCTCTATATTAAAGCCTACAGATATGTATTTCGTTACATGAAATCTCAAAGAATTCCATAGTAAACAGTGGTTTTGCTGTTGGTCAGCCTGTGAGGCAAACAATAGTTAGAGAAGGTTTGCTCTTTGAGAATCCTTGTGAGGCCCTCTTAGAAGAGTTAGTATTTTGCTTAGATAACTGTAATTTGAAATACCTTTCTAACTATATGACTGTGTTTCTGATGGTTTACTTGTGGAATAGCTTACACTCAAAACTGTAATGCTGAATCAGTTATGGTTAAAGGCTATAGGCTGATTGGCACACTGGGAAACGTTATGTTCGATGCCATAGGCCTGGTCTTCTTAAAATAAAACATTAGGACAAGCAGGCGGTCTAGCTTATTAATTGTGAAAAAGAAATGTTAAACCCATGAAGCCTTTAACAGTTGACCTTTATCACATTGTGTTACAAGCTATGGACAGGTATTTTTTTGCATGTAATTTCACAGATCACCAAAGTACGGTTTTGGTATTGGTCACCCACTCTGACACACCTGGGGTGTTTTCACTGTGATTATTGTTGTTAAACACTGTTGACAGTGGTTGTATATTGTTTTGCAAACTGTATTTTTCTACATATTTGTAATTCTATAACTATGGAGGATGGTTTCGAGTTTATGTGCACTTGAGTAGGCTGGTGTTGGTTAAGGTATAAATCCAAAGCTTCATTGAGAAAAATCATACCAGAATTCATTGGTTTGATCTATTTATTATAAACCGCTCTGACAAAACGTTATGATGAAAGCCAGCAGGTCTGACCTACTTATTGTGTAAAGCATATGGAAAAGAAAATAAACTTTTAAGGATAGCTTGTTATTGCACTGTGCTTAAGACTTTGGGCAAGTATTTTGTTACATGGAATTTCACAGATTACCATAATAGGCAATGGTTTTGGTGTTGATGATCCACTCAAACAAACTGCAGTAATAGAAGATATTCACTACAATAATCCTTGTTGAGTATCCCTGTTAGGCTATTTTAGGAGAGATAGTAATTTGCTCTGCCAAATGTAATTACATATGCATTTGTACTTTTATGTCTGCGTGCCAGAGGGCTGTCTTGTGGAAAGTTTACACTAGGTTGTAGGTCTGATTGTTAATAGATTGTTAAAGTTAAGATAAAGGTAGTAGATCTGACATATTGATTACAAATGTCATAAGACATTAAGGGGTGCTTGTTATTACCATGTATTAAAGTATCCATATAAGAATTTTCGTACATGAAATATCACAAATTACTGCATTAGATACCATGGAATCTCTCAAACTACCAAAGAAAGCAAGGGTTTGGGGGCTGATACCACATCTGAAAAATAAAATAAATCACGGGAATCCTTGTTCAGCCCTCTTAGAAGAGATAGTATTTTTGCTTTGCTAACTGTAATTTAGTATACTGTATAATTTTATGACAGTATGTCTGATGGTTTTCTTGTGGGAACATTTAAGCTTTAAAGAGGAGGCCTCACTTTCCCATGTTGACAAGTCAATGGTTACTTGAAATGTCACAGAATACCTTTGTAGGGAAGGATTTTTGTGTTGGTTACCAAACCTGAGGGGGAGAAGAGTTGCACTAGGTAGTTATAGCTAGGTCTGCTTTTCCAAAAATAGTGCCTTTTGGTCTGCTAATACATTTGGCCCTGATAGACAAATCCTCACAAAACTTTCCACAAAAAAAGTTGATCCACCACAGCTCTTTCCTGGAAAGTTTCAAGGTGATCCATCAAGTGGGGGCTGATAAAAAAGGGGAATTCTAAAACACAAAATCCCCAAGCATTTTCAATGGACTTCTTTTTAAGATGGCTTTAGCAGAAAACTGCTGAATGGAATTACATGCTTTTGTTATTTGATGTGATCTATTCAGTATTTTTAGAGAAATTAAAGGAAATCCAAATTTGTATACCTAGGGTCATGACAACCAGTTTGAAAAAAAAAATGCTGCTGTTAGAAATAGGGCCTTCGGTTGGCAGTCAGGTTACCCCCTGTCCAATCAAGGACCCTCACTCTAGTCAGGTTATAGGAGAATCACCCTCACTTAACCCCCGCTCACTCCCTTGGTAGCTTGGCATGAGCAGGCAGGCTTAACTTTAGAAGCAAGGTGTAAAGAATTTATACCAACATCCAGTAACTCAGTGAAAACACTACAAAATGGCAGAACACAGGTTTAGAAAAATAGATAATATTTATCTAAACAAAACAAGACCAAAACGACAAAAATCCAACATACACAAGTCAAGTTATGAATTTTAAAAAGAATAAGAGTCTTAGGGCCACATGTACGAAATTCAGGTTTTGCGACTCGCAAATTGCGAGTCATAACGACTCGCAATTTGCGAGTTGCAAAACCTGATGTACAACAGTGTCAATGACACTGTTTGCGATTCCCAATCGGGTCGCAAATGACCTATCTCATGAATATTCATGAGGAAAGTCGCAATTTGCGACCCCTTTGGGAATGGCCACCCTCACAGGGATGGTGGCCTGCTGGAGACAGCAGACCACCATGTCTGTGACTGCTTTTAAATAAAGCAGTTATTTTTTTACATGCAGCACGTTTTCCTTAAAGGAAAATGCGATGCATTTCAAAAACATAAAAATGAAAAGTTTTTTTTTCATTTTTTCAAAACAGGCAGTGGTCCGTAGGAGCACTGCCTGCTCTGAAAAAATATTTTAGCTGCCATTCACAAAGGGGAAGGGGTCCCATAGCGACCCCTTCCCATTTGCGAATGGGTTAGCACCAGTTTTGAAACTGGTGCTAACTGCGATTGTTTTGCAACCACATTCACGGTTACAAAACAATCAGACATGGGACTGCGACTCACAATTAGGAAGGGAACCCCTTCCTAAGTGAGACACGCAAACCCTATTGCGATTCGATAAATAGATTACCGAATCTCAAAAATGGGTCTGGACATCCCAAATAGCATTTTCCACTTCGCAAACGGCCCGATTTGCCATTTGCGAAGTGGAAAATGCTTCGTACATCTGGCCATATTCTCCTGTGTACACAACAAGCAGCAGAGGAACTTTACTTAATTTATTGTGTCAATGATACATAAACATGGACCGGGCCTGAATCCTTTGCAACTGGATCCAGGAATATGTGAAGGTTACTCTGCAACACGCTTTGTGAACTAGGGAAAAAAGAATCCCTGCTCAGCACATTATCTAACTCCGTTGGCATAGGCCAAGTACCATGAATGGAGCAAGACATTGACCCAGTTGCCATTTATATGGTGTTTGGTCAACTCTTCATATAAACATGCATGTGCGGACTACGCTGTGACAATGTAGTGCACCCATACCTTGCCTATTGTACTGGCAGAGACGATTTTCTATTTCACTGGCTTTCCTTAGGATAACCACTGTCGTGCATCATTTTTTATGCATGGCGTTTCTTAACAGTGTATACTGTGCATTTTACCGGACTTTGGTTTATTGCAAGCTCTGGGGCCAATTATACAGAAACATGCCCGTGCACGGCTTGAGAAAAGAAAGAAATGTGACAGGAGACATTAATTATTTAGATTAAAATGCAGCCTGTTTGTGTAATATCAATGCAGGTTTGTGTATGTACGTGTGCCCGTGCATGCATGTGTATATACTAAACCTTCTCTAGGGCAATACAATAAATACTACAGATCAGCAATGGTCCTTTCACAGAAACATACATATACAAAACGTTTGCTAATTACACCAACGTCCACCGTTGTGCTGTTTAGTACCCTAAACAACAAATATAACTTACTGCCCACCACTAGAAACAAAAAATAGACAACATCCAAATTCAGACAGGCAGTCTCAACCTGAGTAATGGAAAAATAGACCACAGCACTTCTGCAATAAATGCACTTCAGCTGCTCATTTGGAATGAAGTATTCTTTTTACATTTCTGTGTCAGGTCTTTGAAGATCACACAATTCCAAACTAACGATTCATTCCAAATTCATGAGGAAAAGACAGAGGAGAAGGAGAAGTACTGTCCTCCTTAATTGAATGTTGTGGATTCTTTGGAGATTGAACTTTTCGAGGAGGCCTTTAACTAGTTTAAGATTTTGAGTGGAGAGGATGTGGCATAGCAGCCAGCTCTACCGACTTTAGAATTGGGGCGCTGTGGGGCTGATTTACTAAGAAGTGATGCAATGCAAAACAGCAAGACAACTTGCTGCGCTGTGCACATGACAGGGAGAGAGCAGAAATGAGCCATGTCTACTAATGACACATTTCTGCTCTCTCCCTGTGCTGGTGCAGCGTGTGCTGCCTAGCGCTAATGCTGGTACCCTAGAGCCATGGTGCAAGGGTGCCTGCCTCACAGGCAGGATTGTTTTGGGGGCAGAAGGGATATCTTCCTGCATGAAAACAAATCTTAGAGGCATTGTCCTCTGTCTTCGTGTGCTGCATTCTGCAGCACACATAGAAAGGGGCAATAATGAGAAGAAACAGAGATATTTCTCCTCGTTGCGCCTCACTTGAAAAAGGCGTATCATTTTTACGCAATCCCAGGGTTACTAACCTTAGCAAATCTAGAATTGCATCAAAGTCCATAGGTGCATGCATGGGAATGCCCGTGCTCCACTTATGGAACACCTTCTCATCACAGAGTTACGCAAAGCAATCCTGTAATGTAACTGGTACTCATGTAAAGTGCCCCAATACCTTCTGGCTGAGTTTGAGCTATATAAAGATTGTAAAATATCCCCACCAGTATCGCCTTCCCTTTAAGGAGAGACACATCCTCTGTGCATCAGACCATCTATCACCACACATAAGCATGTTCTAACCTAGATAGCACTAAAAGATATAATTTACTGCTACACCAAACTTGTCACAGGAGGTGCAGGTTTATGTGACTGACAGCCTCCTGACAGATTTATGCAATGGAATTGCTGTAATTTTACATAATAATTGACAAATACAACACATAGTAAGTTCAAGTGTTTAGATTATAATAAAAAGAGCACCAACATATATTTCCTCCTGATTACTCAACCAGGAGCAGGTATATCTTAGTGCTCTGGACAACACAACAGCCAGTAAGTATACAAAGTTGCTATATATTGTGTAGTAAGTCGCACCAGAACTATAAAATTATAAAATTGTCATAGATATCACTTGCCATGATGTGGATGATGAAATATGCATTACAAACCAAGAACACTTGCTGTGGGAAAATCAACTGGTAGACTACCAGGGGAAAGGTCACTGTCTTGATGTGAGCTGAGGATTCCACAAAGACAAAGAGTTTGCAGTTAGGGTTATTATGGCTCACTGATGGTAGCTTGGCTGGAACATCAGGTGTAACAGATTAAACAAGCAACATCATAGTTAACACACCAAATTGAAGTAAAGTGAGAATACATTTATAAGAAAATGCCTTGTTTAATAGTACCGATCCAAAAATATCCTTCCATCAAATAGTGTATGTGTGAATGAATCAAGAGAATTCATATGTGAATCAGAGTTGGAGGTTCATAGAAGTCAGGAGAGCTGGGGAAAAGTCAGCTGCCTGGTTTCTGTAAACCGGACTCTATTTAGTGATGTTGTTGGTGATTGGTTGTGTAGGCAGGTACTCCAGTAGTGGTAGCAGCAGCATATATGTCTTTAGGTTAGTTGCACAAAGTGACCACAGAGTCCTCAGCCATCCTGAAATTATTTGTAAGGGGCTAGCCTCGAATATTGCAAGTCTCCTCAGTCTTCCCAGATGGCCACCAGTTAAATGAGATCCTATGAACTGCTCAGAAGTCTTCCCTGGTCAGAGACAGCCTCTGGCCCAATTGACCTCACACAATTTATTGTTAAGTTTCACAAGCAGACAGGAAGCTGTCAAGTGCAGGATTCATATAAATCTCCATGTGAATTAGGTCTGGAAGCTGACTTCCAGTTCTTAGAGTCAGTTCTTGAAAGGTAAAGATTCAGTTAAATGTAGAACTAACTCCACTGGAATTCCCTGAAAGGTAGAGAGGCATTCCTCCTTTTTTCCCCATAGACTTTTTCTGAAATGCTACTAGGTCAAGCATAGGTTTGTAAAAATTGGTCTGAACTGTAGTGTCTTGTGATCTCTAGTCTGTAGGAACACATGATGGTTGAATGTCCAAGTATGGGTGAATCATGGTTAATAACTAATACATTTCTAACAACTAATATTACTGCTAAACAGTGATGTTTCTCAACATTACACCTCTCTGTGGTGGGTGCATCATTTTAAGTAAATCTGGGATTGTGTCAAACTCCATGGGCTGGTGCATGGGAAGGCCCGTGCTCCACTTATGGAACGCTTACCCCAATGAAATGCAACACAGGGTGGCACAAATAGCCCCTTATGTGTTTTTTTTAAATCTCACTTAAGGACTTGTGTTGCCTGGTGACGACAAGTATCATGCAAAGACAGTGCATGTCCTTAGTAAAACTTCCCCTCAATTGGTGGTGTCTCGACCAACTTGGAATCCCTCACCCATTCATTTTATGGTTTTCAGCTCTAATTAGTTTTATTTAATATTACCTGTAAATAGCAGTTAGCAAAATGCATTCCTTTATATTGCTTTGTCTTACAAATACGTTGTCTCATTTAGTAGTAACTACTTATGGTCCTAGCTGCTTATGCTGTTAAATGAAGAGAAGCTTTCAATGGACATTGATAGTTTCTTTAACTGCAGCTCCTCTTCAAGTGATAGCTGCACTCTCTGCGCATTGTATTAGGCTTGATAGTGTTGGCTGCAACACTCAAACTGCCACCAAAGTGGTACCAGGTGATTGTTGCCACATCTGGATAAGAACGGGAGCTGTTTATTGTCGCTCTTCACCCTAGAGCAACACAATCTTCAGCATTCTTGATACTACCTTGAGGGGCAAAAATGGCTTTAGTAGGAAGATCTTGGACTGGCTCTTTACACATCAATTTCAATGAGTCAAGATGGGTAGAATGAGACTAGACTTTCCTCCATGCAATATGTGATGCTGCTTGGCTCTCATATTTCACATGCACTATTTACCTGCATATAGTATACTCCAGACACTACGACTATCCAGATTGGTGCCTGACTACACCATTATGTGCGTGTTACTCAGTTACATCAAACCTTTGAGACAACTAAGCAGCCTAAGCATGACTTGGGGTTAATTAGATAGTGGACCTTATATTATATATGAAACATCACTTGACCGGGAAGCTGGTAGCACTGAGGTGGAAGAACAAATACTTCAATTTTTTCTGTATATAAAGGTAATTTCTGCCTACTGCTGCACTGTATTGCAGTGTGGAGATACTTTTCATCTGGTGAAATTAGTCTGTTTCATGTTCTTGAATGGGTGATGGTTCTAAAGCCTGTATCAGTGAGATGACAATCAAATCTAAGATCTGTCACTGTCATTTGCCAAAACGCTGCCCTCATTAATAGTAGAGAATTGTTGATCATAATGAAGAGTGTTTCTCATTCCATCTTCGAACACATATTACCAAATTTGGGTGCGGAAGCAGCAGTGTAGATGGTGGGCTGCATTTAAATTGGGAAAAAGTTGAACATTGTGCTGCATGGGCAGTGGGATCCTACCAGTGCACTTCTTTGTTTGGTGGGACACTACATTGCAACATTGGCATTCATATTGCCTCAAATTGTGACTTTGGTAACCTTCATCTAGGATACTGGACATTCCATATTAAAATAAATTGAATCAAATGTAACCATCTCCTGGAATTGTCCATCAGAAATGGGGCAATCTTCCACCTGATTTATGAACTTTCTGCTCCTGCTAGATTTTAGAAAACAGAGATTCCTCATCAATCTAGAATTATTTATAGTGCACTCAAACTTTAGTTATTTTTTATTTAGTTTGACTAATGCAATGTAAAGAGTGTTTCAATTTATTATTGATGTTTTTGTGAAGTCATTTCTATTTTGAATGTTGTACAGCATTGTAGTCACTAAGGGTAATTAATGTTTGCTCTTTGGAAAGTCTTCTCGTCAACCTACTTGTAATGGGTGGTCATCTTGTATGTCTCTAGGCATTCCTAAGAATCAGAATGTTTCCATATACAGTATCCCCTTATTAAATCAAATGAGTTACATTGCAGATGTGTAAATAATAGGGCTCTATTTAGAGAATTGTGGATGTGGAGTATCTGCCAAAAAGTGGGTACAGTAAGATTCGTTGTTTTGAAGAGATTTTATCTATCAAACGAGATGAACAACATAATAATGTGATCGTGATTGATAGCAATTGAGTTATTCATTAAACAATGTGCATTGAGCAGAACCAGAGGTCATGCAGCCATGTCTCTCAAGGTTTATGTTGTCAGAGTGCATTGTATACTCACAACACTGTTAAAGATGCTTGCAGTCGTTTTCAAAAGAGAATGAAGACTGGTTATTGGTTACTTTCAGATAACATATCTTTGTTTTTCGAGGTATAAGTCCTGAAGCCTAGGACAGACATAGCTTTCCATTAGGACACTTGCAAATGCTATTTTCTTCCAGGTGGTTGCTTGGCAATGGAAAATCTGCCTTCTTAGTGCTAGTGTAAAAGTATAATTTGCATTTTCCATGTCTTTGTTCTCCAGAGGGATAGTAACTTTCCCTGTCTAGAAACGTCTTCTCACACAGCCCTTTAAAATATTGGGGTGATTACAGATTCTTTTTTTACACAAAATACAAACTGGAGCCTCCTTTAGTTGTTGGTGGGTTGGCTCCAAGCCTCTGGTTTGGCCCATCCAAAGCTGTCCAACCATATTTAGAGATCCTGGCATGTATGGCAGGATTTGTTGTGCCGAAAGTGCTCCCGCTGACATTGCCAAGTCCTTTTACTGAAACTGCAATGTTGGTTGGCAGGTCATGCTAAGGGTTTTAGTTGGCATTCAGTTTTTCTCCAAAACAGATAAGCAATATGCTTGATAAGTTTTCTCCAGCATACAAGGGACATTTTTCCTTTTTTCCTGCCCGGGCCTACTATGCCTTACAGAACGACCTTCAGAGATTGGATGGGCCTTCCGATGCCATTGGTGTGGTGGTCATATAGTGACTGGCCTCTGGAATGCTGTTTATAATGACAGAGCTCGCCACCACAAACTGAGCTGTTTGCTTCTAATTGAGGCAGGGACAAAGAGAGATAGGCGGTTGGGAAACCTGACACTTTAGAGTATGTTTCCCTCTACCACCCACTTCTGCGTTTCTTAGAAATACTTTTCGTAGATCTAGAAGTCAACGACATTATGTATGGAAAAATACTTCTAGTTTCAAAGTATGACTTCGTGGTTGCACAGAACATCTGCATCCCCACTCCTCCATCCTACCCCAAGTGCCATCTCCGTCCACTTTCAGACATCCCCTCAAGTAGAAAAGTCGCATGCGTTCAACATTTCATCTGTAAATGCCTCCACACCTGTGTCGGAAAAACATTTGTGTCTGTTTTTGTTAAACACATTTATTCCTGTCTCAGTGCTGAATTACTGCCTAGCAATTTAAGTACCATACCTCGCATTTTGGTTGCCATGAATGAAACTTTCTCAACCAATTAACGTATTCAATTTGTCTTTTCGAGAACGGAATAATTACAGTTTGTATTGTCGACAATAGATCACTTCAATAAATGTTTAGGGATTGTATAGTATGAGGTCTGAGGCACAAAGAAAACACGTTCTTTGTGCGACTTCAGTTCATAAATTCAGCCTGCGTAGGAGCAGCGCATGTGGGTGGAATATTTTGAGTCTGAAAGACAGCAGTGTACCAAGCACAAAGCACTACGCTTCCGCTGCCATTTTCAGTCTCCTTCTGCTAAGATAAAAGGCTGCACTGGCATTCACGGGGCATTGACTCGCTGGCAAGACCAAAGTGCAGCAATTTTCTAAACAACACTGGTGGCTTATTTAAACATTATATCATATTTCCAAATAAAAGTAAACAAGGTAATAAGAATTGTAGCTTGCTCCTGCTTTTTCCCACATCCATTCAGAATGGCAGGATAAAAAGTGCTGCTGAGCACAGTGGAAAAACATTTTGACAAAATGTTTCACCAAGGTACCCCCGTAATCCACTGCGCATGTGTTCTTAAATTACGTGAAAAAAGCTAGACGATAACAGTTTAACTAATCAGTTAACATTTCCTCCACAATATTCCAGAACTGGTGATGAGAAAATAAAGCTGAGATATCTCACAATATTTGGAGGAAAATTGGGAAGGGGGAGCAAGGTGACAGTTTTGAATGCCAACCCACTCTCATTTTACCGAGAGATAAAAAGCCTGTTTTGCAAATCTTTTTCAATTTTTTTTTTACTTGGATACTCTAATTAGCATATTGTGAAGTGTAGCAGCTTAATGTCTTCCTGCGAATGCAGGAACAAATTTGTATAGGATATAAATGTTGGTATATTTGTTCTGCCTTGTCACCACCTCCTAAATCAGTACACACCACATCTTGTCCCGCTATTGAGGACATGTGGAAAGAGTTAAGATATATGCATTGTACCCTCGAAATGGCATTCCGTCCTGTCTGTACAGTGACATGTTTTGCAAATACCAAGTAAAGTATATCACCCTTGCCTCACTGTAAATCCTCTGTAGTGTGTGATCACTCATAGCCCCAGTGCGGGGAGGTCTAAGACATTCAACATTTTTCTTAAACCATATCTACATGGATGTACTTTCTTTGTCGGATTCGATATTGTGCTTAGAAGCCATAATTAGATATTCCAGTTTTTAAATTAATTTTTCCAATTCATAAGTACAGGTGGAACAATGCTTTTGCACTCTCATCAAAATATATTCCAAGCCCTATTAGTTGTTATAAAGGTCAATATTTTCTTGTTCATCATCAGCTCCGCTGTGAATTGATTGCCCATTGGAATTACCCAACTTGCATCGAAATTGAGTTTCTTTTATTTCCACATTTGTCTTTATGTTTTCCTGTAACTGATTACGGAGAAGAAAGTAGAAAGCCCACAGGTATAATCAGCTTTTTCTAATTTGCATCTGAGACACTATGTGAGGTGATCAGGATCTGGATCTACTTCTAATAGTGAAGTATTTACAGTAGCATAACGCAAATTGATGAGGGCCCCTAGCAGAACGTGAAGATGGGCTATAGAGTCTCCCATATCTCACAAATCTTCATTGGTCATGGGCTGAGAGGAGCCCCCCTAAAGACTTGCTGACCCCTAGATGGTTGAAGACCCTCTGCACTGCAGTGGCCTGTGTTAAGCCGTTGAGAACTTTGGAGATAGATTGATTCTTAACCACCATACATCTGTAATGTTGAGCTTGTCACCTTTCCTTACATTATAATAGTTTCTCAGAACACTGCTTCTTCAATTATTTTATGGGTGCATATATTTTGTTGGTGTGTCTTTTCATACTAGTTCTGTTGTCAATGCAGAATCTCAATACATCTCTTTGTACATGGTGCATTAAAGTACCTGTATCAGAGGCTCAGGGTCATACACTGTTATTTCAAGTCGGAATGACCCATGACTATTCCTTCATGCTGAAATAGCTCTTTAATAGTGAAACCATGGTGCCTAGTGTATTACACAGAAATCGTTCCAGAAGGTTGAGTCATCCTTAATAGGGGTATCTTCTGTCATCTCTGGAATTTCTTTTCCCTATTTTAGTTCAGAGACATCTTGTACTGATAAATATTTAATTTCACACGTATTTAAAGTTAAAGTAGGACATACTTACTCAGGGACCTTAATACCAAGCTTGCTGAAATGAGTAAGCATGTCCTACTCTTGGAAATTCATGAGTAAGCCATGACTGTGCATGCAGTAAATCACAATTTCTCACAGAAAATGATTTGTGCATCAGGCCTGGACATCCAGAGATAATTCACAGCAAAGACAACAGTAAGATACAAAGAGTCACAAAAAACTCTGTAATTAAGTTATCACTCAAAGAGGTAGAGGTTTTCCAATTTCCTTTGTAGGATCATTGTAGCATTTTCTCCTGTGAGGACAAATTCCAAATGGGGTGGTAATTCTAGTGTTATTCTGTCTGCAAGTATTTTGGAGTCTAGTGCACTATACGCGTATTTCACTTACTAACTAATTTGCTAGCAGTCTGATTCATAAAACTCTCAGACTGAAAGTGAGAAATGTACTCAAGTAGGTTTACGGCTATATGCATGGTCATTTTCTCCCTTTCATAACATAGAAATAATTCCAGTAGCACCACAGGAGAGCAGCACATTTTACAATAATTCTGACAGTGTACCCCAGTTCCGACCTTGGAAAGAATACATCTTCGATTGTTTTTCGGCTCAGACAATACATGCAATTCGTTTGTGAGTTCATACAAATTTTCGAGGTTATGGGTGTTTTTACACTTTCACAGATGGACATATCCTGGAATGCCTACAAATCGGCTAAATAGAACATATTTTCTCACACAGCCATTTTGTAGTTGTGGAGTAAGTTTCCATGTTTTAAATCCCATTTGCATGTTTAAATTAATACCATTCCTTATTCTATGAATCAAGAATAGGAATTTGCCATCACAAGTGAAGGTTTATCTCTATAGGTCAAAGTTAGTGTAAGATATGGTGTGATGGATTATGTGGGACAGGTGTGTGGGATAGGTTTAGGATAGGCGTAAGATTTAGTGTTTGGACACATGAAAGAGTTAGGAATCTGGCAAGGGATTGTTTTAGGATTAGGTTAACTTTTGGGGTTAGGTTACGGTTAAAGTAAGGGATGGTATAAGGGAAAGTAAAAGGTAAGGAGGTATAGTTAGGGTCAAAATAATGGTTAGTGTAAAGATTGGGGTCAAGATTATGGATGGGTTAAACATAAGTTTCAGGTTATGGCTAGAGTAGTGGAGGTTGTACCTTAAGATTTAAAGAATGTGTAGGAAACTGGACATTTTATCAGAAGGGAAGAGAAGCCATATTCTTAATGTAAGCGGTTGCAGAGTCGTCAAATTGTTTAGAAAGCTAATGGCTAAAAAGTACAATCAGCTTTCCTTGAAAAATCCTCTGCTTATCCTTGGCAATTATGGCTCAAACATCATGCTTCCCTCAGGAAAAATTTGAGTTCAGTGTTTAGCAGCATGAAAAACAACATTAAAATTGAGAAATCAATTGTTTGAAATCCCCATACTAATTTAAGGGAAAATGTTTATAAACAACACCAAAATGACAAAAAGCTGTTGAACGGATAATGTGTTATGGTTTTAACAGCCTTCACCAAAGTGTTTCCAGAACCTTCACTAGAAGCCAGTCATGCAGGGGAAAAAGTAATTAGTAAAACCTCTTAGCCTGACACATGGTAGGAGGACTGGGACACAATCAATTATCTTTCTACTGGAGCTCAATTCCTTCTGTGTAATGGAGCTACCGGTTCCTCCAGTCCAAAGCAACCACTGAAGACCCAGCAAACATAAAAAAACACAGCATTCTCTATCAATCTGCTCAGTTTCATATAGGCTGGGAAGATAGAGGCACAGACAATCATCATTGTAGGTCATGCCCATTTCCTTCTGTGAAACGGAGCTGCTTGATTTGTCAGTCAGGTGATTCTCAGAACTCGCAGAACGGTGTATCCAGGGCCAGCAGCTCTTTTTTTTGCAGACAGGGTGTTTCCAATGCCCCCACTCATTCTTCACAACCTCTGAGATACCCTTACAGGAAAACAACAGCAATGCAGGTGCACCATAGTGACTTTTGCAGTTCACCAACTCTTGCAGTTGAGGGTGGCAGTCACTCTTCAGGACACTGTTACCTTATAAGTTCACCCTGGCTCAACACACTCTTGAAAGAAAACACATGCCTAACAATAGAGCAGTTCACATAGCCCACTCTTCAAGCAGTGTAGAAAACTCTCTTCCTGGTCCTAGGTGGAGAGTCACGTAATTGGCAGGGGCAATTTTGAGAAGAGAGCCTAGTGCAAGCTAATAGATAGAAATCGTGAGCAAGGAGTTTGCACTATCTTTCCTAACATGAGCTGATATCAAACTGTGTCTATTTTCTTACTTTCCATCGGTCCTTGTAAGTCTTCTGCCTCCTTTCCTAAATCCAAGCAGTGTTTTTCCTTTTAAGGCGTGGACAACCTTTTTATAGTGGGGAATAGCAGGCTACGTTATAGTGCAACCTAACAGTGGTTGATGTTAAACTTAGAGCCTTTCATATTTTCCAATGCTTTGCCCTCCCAGCCCACTTTTCATTTCTTTATCTTGTTTTAGAGCCAAAGCTATTTCAGAAAACCCATTTCTAAAATGAGATGGGGAAATCCCAAGCCTGCTGGCGTAGAGGCCTGGAAGTCATTACACCATGCTGTCCCCCTCCCAATGGTATCCTTATCTTGTCAGCAGAAATCTCTTTATAACTAGAGCTCTGGGTTTTAGAGGTGTTGTAAATTGGGTTACTAGTTGAGGAGAGTAAAACTCTACTCTAGCAGCAACGACAATTATTGTCAGGGTGAAACACAAGCAAACCCTAAATTAACCTATGCTTAACCCTCTGGTAACTTGGCACAAAAGCAGTCAGGCTTCACTTTGAGGAAAATGCGTAAAACATTTATATAGCTCTTCAAACAGTAATAAAATGAAAACATGACACAGGAAAAATTCCACATCAATTTAGAAAATAGGGAAAAATGTTATAAATTATTTGAGACTAAAACAAGAAAAACCCAATCAGTAGAACAGGACATATGCAGTTCTAAAGGTTTAAGTGAAATTAGTGCCTAAAAGCACAAAGTGCAAACCGTGGTGATCTGGTCACGCCAGGCCTGGACAAAGTCACACATTCAGGCAAACCATGTTGGGGCGTGGGCCGGCTACAGGGACCTAGTTAGGCCTGCTGGGCAAAGTACCCTAACTGGGTTGTGGAGCATTGTGAGATCCTGCATAAAGGATCCATTATGCAACAGCTGTTCTAATGGGCTGCAGGCCGTGATATAAGGTCTTGCATTGAGTATGCATCATGAAGCAATGATGTAAAAGAACTGCACGGCTGCACTGCGAGGTTCTGCATCAAGGATGGGTCATTCAGTTGTGGTTCTGAGGTGTTGCAAGGCTGAGATGTGAGGTCCTACGTTAAGGAGGCATTGCACAGTCATCATTTCAAAGAGGTACGGAGTCTTGCAGTGAGGATGTGTTGAATAGTGCTGGGCTGCAACACAATGCGTCACACTGTGTCAGTTCTCACTGTACCACAGCTGGGCTGGCAGAGTACCTTCAGAACAACTTTCAAGGGTCCAGCACTGGCACCACTTATGGGCTGCAAGACTCACAGCAGAAAGAGCCCAGGTGCTTGGTCCAACGTAATTGGGGCCTTTTCTGTCCCTGAAGCTCTGGTCAGGAGGCCAGTCAACTAGCCCTTGGAGTCACTCTAGTGGTCCTGGTTTCAAAATGTGGGTCCAGTACTTTTCACTCAGGTAGCAGGGCAGCAGAGCGTCAGAGTCACAGTCCTTCTTGCAGCACAGCACCCCTTCTGAGTCTTCCACAGGTCTAGAGATGTCCTGCAAAGTGTGCTCAGGCAGAGCCGTTGTGATGTGCAAGTGTGGTAGGGGGCAGCTCTTCCCCCTCATCAAGACAGAGATTGCCCATCCTGTCAAAACCTTTCCCCCTTTGTCTCACTGACTGAGAACAACATACAAGTGCCAACTGCCAGTTTCACTTAGTCATGTGACCCATGATACAGGCTGCAGGCACCAAATGTTTAGGACAAGAAAAAGGGACTTTTTAAAGTGGCATTTCCAGAATTGTGACTTAAAATCCACTTTATCATTAAAGCGGGCTTTAAATTACAATTCTTTGGATACCAAACTCAAGATTCCTATCTGCTCCCAACTGAACGTTATCACTTATTAAATGTAATAAGGTTAATCAATGTTATTCTATGGGAGAGGTAGGTCTTGCAGTAGTAAATAAAACATTTAAGAGTTTTTCACTACTAGGAAATGTAAAATGTAAAAGTACATGTCCAACTTTTTAGATACACTGCACCCTTCCCTATAGGCTGTTTAGGACCTGCCATAGAGGTGACATATACATATTAAAAAGGAAGGTTTAGGCCGGGCAAATTTTTTTTTTGCCAGATTGAAATGGCAGTCTAATCTGTACACAGAGGCTGCAATGGCAGGCCTGAGACATTATTAAAGAGCTGCTTAAGGGGGTTCACAATGAGTGCTGCTGGCCCACTAGTCGTATTAAATGTGCAGGCCCTGGATACATTTATTACCACTTCACTAGGTCCTTTCAAGTAAATTAAATATACCAATCGGGTGCAGGGCAGTATTACCATGTTTAAAGGAGAAAGAACAAGCGCTCTTGTATTGGTTAGCAGGGGTAAAGAGAGCAGAGTCCTAAGGCCGTCAGAAATGAAGTGCGCAAAAATAGGAGGATTGAAGCCAAAATGTTGTGGAAAAAACACACCAAGGATGTCAGGTCCAACAATAGGAATGTCAATTACAATCACTGACAGAGAGGCCAAGGCAGATTAACCTAGTTGGATAATTCCTGATTCATAAGACAAACATTAACAGCCTTTCTAGAAATCCTATTTGTGAAATTGATAGAGAATATCTACAATAACCAGTACATTTAGACTTGCATTGTCTAGAACAGTGCAGTAAACATGGTGTCTGTACTTGATTCGTAGGTCAAGGTTCTTGAATATACCACTTACAATACATTTGTCCAGTAGCGGCTGCCATCCGCCTTGAAGTAAGACACTATGAATGAAGTTACTGTTGAAAGATGGAAGTTTAGCAAACCTACAGAGTTCCCTTCTGCACATTATGTACTTTTGCACTGGGGTGTTAAGGTCATGTTAGTGATTGCCTCTCATGTGTGACAATGAATTTAGTCTGATATGTTAGTAGTGCTGCTCTGTTTGAAAGCCATGCACTTATCACAGTCACATCTGTGTGCGCGGGGTGGGAGCTAGGGGGGATTAAGTCACACATATCCTACAATGGATGATTGACCTTTAAGACAGGTGCATACATTTGGATTGTGTGCTTACCTAATATTAAAATAAAGAAGCAGTTGTTTGATACCCCTATGTATTGTATGAGCAAATGCACTAGGAAATGTTAATCAGCAATCAACTATTAAGAAGTGTAAATATGCCAGTAAATCCACCCAATAAAAATGAAAAGACTCTCAGGGAGACCACACAAAAGGTGGATTCCTAGAGGATTTTAAGAGAAGATGGCATTGAAGTAGAGTGCCTTGGAGAGCAGGTACGTTGGGCATGACTCAAAAAATGGCAGAGAAAACATGGTTTAGATGAAGAGGTTTATCAGTAGAAATGAGTAGTTATAATAACAGTTAGTATATGTCTTTCTACATTTCACAAAATTTGTGATAAAATGTAAACTGTTTTACCTCTAAGTGTTTGTGGTTTTTATGGAGATGATATGAGAACCACATCTTTTAAGCCTTTCCTTGTTTACCCTCTTCGTAATCTAATTTTTATTAAGATTATATCCTAATTTGTACATTACAGCTTCTGTTGGAGTCTTTTAAAAGCCACTAATTTAGTTTAGTACTTTCATAGTTACCTACTTAAGCGAGCCAAGATATGTAACTTGTGTGAACAAGTAATATAAGACCCGATCAGTGAGTTAGCCAGTTGAGCTACAAGAGACACAACCAATGTCTGAATGTTGCCATCAATCATTTAAAGCAACCATTTCATATGTTATGTGAAATAGTTGTAATTGTTTCATATTATTTAGAAACATGTAATCATTGTTGCCGGGATGCAACCAAAGGAAAAGACCTGACCTATGCATTGGGCTGAGCTCCAAAGTTTTCTAAGAGATTTCACAAAATCTACGGGGAACCCCAGACATTCCTAGGATCAAGGCAATGAATTGTGTATTTGTCTGCAGTTTCTGAAATTCCCAAGGCTTTCAGGCTTTCCAAAGTTACTTTAATTCCAGATATATGTCTGATTATGCTAGCCCTAAGCCTGCAGATTATTCATGTGGGCCCCAGTCTACGGTAATAGGGTTATGTTTAACATACCTGTGCACATGTTTATCTTTTTTCTTCCATAGTGAAATATTTTCCTTATGGAGAGAGCCCTATATCCACAGAAAAGATGGACAAGGAGGTTTGTACCAATTTCTCACACTTATTGTACCACTGACAGGTGATTTAGGAATACTTTTAGGACGGCAAAGCATTGCCAACCTTCAAGGATACTTTCAAAGCTATGTCGTTTTGGTGTGAGCAATATTTGCTGGGGCCAATCCCAAGAGTCTCTACTGAACATCCATGTTATCAACTCTGTGACAGAAACTGAAGACCTTAGCTTGATTGCTTCGCTACTGTCATACAAAAGGAGGCATCTACTTCTAGTGTGAATGGTGACCTTAGAAATGGCTTCACCAATGAAGCTTTTTGTACTTTGCACAAGAAAAACGTTTCTTAATTAGGCCCACACTGTATGTACTCCATTGCTGTTGTAGAACCAATAACAAAGATATTTATCAATGTGTTTGAGTTATCCTGCTGAGAAGATGTGAAATTAACATTTTTCCTCACCCTCTAATCTTTCTCTCTTCTTTGACAGGCCTCGATGACTGTCTTCAACAATACATTAAAAACTTTGAGCGAGAAAAGATCAATGGTGAGCAACTCCTACACATCACCCACCAGGAACTGGAAGAGCTGGGAGTCACACGCATTGGCCACCAGGAGCTCATTTTGGAGGCCGTTGACCTGTTATGTGCTTTGGTACGTCACACCTTTCCTGTGGATCTTCAATACATTTTCTGGGTTCAACTAGGCCAGTGTGATATTTTCATTAAGCTGGCATAAACGGAGTAGTTTTACTATTTTCATGATAATCTTTTGACTTTTGAAATTCTTGAAAGTAACGTGATTATGATCATTTGCACAATTATAAGTAATTTGGCATAAACATCCTACTGCTGGATCACAGGACCATCAAACATAGCGAGGGCGAGCGGCTGCTGGTTGCTGATGTTCATGTTCTGGTGCGTTTAGCACTATTTTCTTAACGCACAACCTCAGGTCCAATTAGGAGGGAATCGTGCATTTTGTTCTACGAAAATGGTGCCAAATGCTGGGATGTGCTCCTGGTGTAATTCCCATAATCTCGTATAATTTGTGTGGCATATTACATGAGTTACCCTGACCCCTAGTCTTAACAGTATTGTGTTATGCTTGAAACATCAGACTTAGCCTCCTTAACTTTCTAGGCAGATGTTGTTAGGTAAGATGTTGAATGTAAATGGTCATGTAGTAATATTACAGTTGTAAAACAGTCTTCCACATTGAGGGTACTCAAATTAACAGGTTGGAGTGCGGCTCTTTCTTCATAGTGCACACTGATTAAAATAGTTATCAGCCACCATCATGCCCATCATATTTCCCACACTTCTTATTATGTCTTCTTCTGTTAAACATTTTCTACATGGCAATGCAAATTAGTCTATGAGTGGGACAGAAAGCAATTCATTTTCATAACCCAGAGCGCCTCTTGACAGGAAATGAACAGCTGCAAATTATGACACGCACTGTTTGTAGAGCGTGCCACATCCACCACAACCACTCGAACTGGAGAAGCTCTTGATCCTGATTTCTTTTTTACAGCACACCTTAATAATGAAAACAGTCCAGCACCAGAAAATACTATTACCCATAAGGTGGAATAAAAATGTGCAAAGAAGAAACTAAGCAAAAGGCAGGAGCTGACTGAATGTGAACTAGCGAGAATGTAGAAAGGGAAGGGTAATGCATTGGTTCAGTTCAGGAGAAGTGAAATCAAGCAGAAACACCAAACATTTTTCTGAAATAATGTATTTTTTGTGAAAGTGATTGCGCAGAGTACACATGACACTTAGGCCACTTCCTGAAGTGGATATAGAAACACAACATACTCATCCATAATCTGACAGGACTGGAAAATACATGAATGTTTTTCTGATAGATGTTTTGTTTGGCCCAGCTTATTGGACACAGGTGAGAGTGGGGGGGAGGCAGTGATGGTCTGAAGTTAAATGCTTAGTTGAGGAGCACTGTTGTTAAAACATTCCTGAAGGGTGAAAGGCTGGTCAAGGATCCAAGATAGAGGGGCGTAGTATTCCAGAGAGAGGAGCCCACATTTGTATTTGTGCACAATGCCAGAGCAGGGTCTGAAGATACATTTCAGTGTACAAAGTGCATCAATGAAAATGTGTGCTGCTACAGTTTCATTTCCAGCATAAGGGAAGGACTTTTATGACATTTTGCCACACCATTCACATTCCACTACCCCTAAGGGGCGGCTTTTGCTACTTGATGATAGCTTCTGGCATAACCCTCCTGGTGGGATACCCAGTAGCTACTTCATCTTCCCTTGCATATCAGCCAACATTTCTGCTGATTATTTCTGTTGTTGGGTGACTCCCGCCATAAGAAAGTGGATTATGATTTGGGGTGGGTGACTACCCACACCCCCACCTCAAGGAATAACCATAACCCTTGCTACGGTGAGGCCTCAAAGTCACTAAATTAACCTGAGCTCAACGACCTGGTAGCTATGGCACAGAGCAGACAGGATTAACTTAGAAACAATGTGTAATATTTTTTAAGTAGAACCAAAACTGTAATAAAGTCAAAATGCACAAAAATAAATATGCCAAACCGACTTAGAAAACCAAATATTTTAATGAACAAAAGAACACCAAAATGACAAAAATCCAATAAGGGAAACCAGAGATATTAATTTTTCACGTTTTAAGTAGAAATGGTGCCTATGAAGCACAAAATTCTAACGATAGTCAATGGTCACTATTGACCTGGACATAGGCACAATTTGAGGCTGATGGCGATGGGACGTGAGTGGATACACCAACCAGATTTATCCTGGTCAAATATTTTACCTTCTGATTTAGTCTTTGAAGTCCAAATCCACTGCAAGAGTTCACTTCTGAAGCACCAGGACCTCAGGTGAGGCACTTAGAGACTCATAGGGTGTCAGACAGAGGCCAACAGCAAGGCCCAGTCGAAGACCAGTTGCCACTTGTCAGCTGGATAGTTTCAGGAAAAGGCTTCTAGCAGCTTGTTATCTCTCTGTAGGCATACAGGAGGTCAGCCAACTAAACTTTGTAGTCTACTTATGTCTCCTGGGTACTGGTGGGAGCAGGCTCAGTCCTTTCCAGGTCACAGACTGCATGTCCAGCCTTCTTCTGACCTTCTGCAGGTATAAAAAGTGTTCTGAAGTGAGTGTCTGGAGATGCCACATTTATGCCTGGCACAAGCTAGTAGGTGGGGTGACTCCTCCCGTCTCTCTAACCAATGAAGTAAAAGATCTCAGGGCCATCCGTACCCACTTCTTCAGTATTTTCTGTTTGCCTTTCTGTGAACAGGCCCAAAATGGTGAAAGTCTTCAGCCACACTAAAATTGAGCTCTGAGGGCTGCTTGTGTTTCTGGGGAGTGTAATATGATTATAATTATAATCCGAGTCGCCTTCCTCATCCAACACTAAAATCCAGGTACTGTATCAACAACAAACCCAGAGACAAAGTCCAATAGAACAAAAGCAGGGTCTGATTCTGTTCTCTCCCTTTCAAGGATACTCACAGCCCAAAACTATCAGGAGACGAGCAGAGATGAAAACACAAAAAGTAACCTACATGTACTGATTGATCATCCTGTGGGTCATGAAGGATCCTTATTATTTATAAAGTGAAGCTGTTCACATAATTAGGACATCACATTGTGTTGTTAGGTAAATACTCACACACCCTAATGATGTCATGCTTCATTATCGGGTCTCATCCTGGTCCCTAAAAAGCAGGTTGGGCTCGACCATATTCCAGGGAGCACTTTGGATAACTTTTCCTACCAGGATCCCAAAACAAAAATATCTCAAAACAAGAAAAGTGTCCCTTTTATTTGTGGTGTTCGTGGTATGATTAAAAGTAGTAAAGTGGGGAGTTTGTGGAGGTAATGATCCTAAATCCCTATAAAAGTCGACATGTTTCAGCCCTATGTCCAACAGGCCAAAAGATCCAGGAGTTTCATCAGGACTCAAAAGAATATTAGGGACGGAGGAGTAAATGCTGAACAATTAAGTTAATAGGAGACATGTTTCCCTTGACGAATATGTGACTATGAGGGCATGTCCCACACTCCTCCCATGTAGCCCATAGGCTACAATTACAAGGGAATCCAAAAAAGAGGAATCCATTCAGAAACAAGGGCACTAGTGTTCTGTATGCATGCTATATATGTTGTGTGTTGTTTGTCCTGGCTAAATAAGTTAGATCTGACTGCAATACAAAAGAATACATTCTGGGGAATAGTAATTTTTTTGAGTAGAGTAGACATGAAGCCATTTTTTCCCCTGCCCTTATTGTGGGTGGCACAATAGGTGATTCAGTCCACAAGAGGAATTTAACTTCCAGCCCTGTGTGCACTTTTTACACCATACACTAGGTGCATACAGGCAAGTTAAATGTGCCAATTAAGAATGCACTCATTCAACCATGGTTAAAGAGGTAGCACAGGCACAGACATCCCTGTTAGCAGAGCTAAAGTGAACAGAGTTCTAATGCCAGCAATAATATAGGGTCTAGTAAAAGACAAAGAAATCTGAGGTGAAAAGGCAGATTTCCTACACCACCTTTCTTTCCCAGTGCTGAGACTCTGTAGGGGTTGTAGTATCTGTCTTCGCACGGGAAACCTCATCCCAACCTCATCCAATTGAATATAACCCAGGTTGATCAATAAAGGTGCCCTTTGAACATCAACGCTGTTTTTTGGTTTGTAAGGCTACACCTAAAATAGCAATACATTTATATTATAACAATATTCTGAACTCTTATGAGTGGATATTACTTGGTGACAAAGTGCTACAACAAATTCTGCTTGGTCCGTGGGGGAGTCCTGTACTTAACGGCTGCCGGGTGCTGAGTGCTACACAGAGAGCTCACAATCGCACTTTTTGCTTCATAAATAATACTACTCTCCAAGACAACAGACCACAGGCTATACCAACAAACATCTAACAGCTAGACTGGTTTAAAGTATAAAGTGGATCCTCGCAGGTCACCATTGTCTCAGTTACCTCACACATATATTCCAAGCTCGGCGATACACATATCCATCCTTTAGATAGCATGCACCCGATCTAGTGTCTAACTATGGCCACAAACATCACAGAACACAACAATCAACATATTAAAATATCAACTGCACTGACATTACTGCTAATCTTGCTGAAAACAGAAAGCAGACTCCGAACTATGATGGAATGCATGCACCCAAACATAGCAGCAGTGCAAGGCCATAATAATGGCAATATAGCAAGAAAAACATCTATGTTAACATAGAATGAATGAGTATGTGGAGTGGGAGACGGATTCATGTCTATTAATAAAATGAGAACATTTTATGATTGCTCAAAACTTGTTTCTTCTCACCAATCAATCAATCAATCAATCAATCAATCAGAGAACTTATTAAGCGCACTATGTACCCGTCAGGGTTTCGAGGCGCTGAGGGGGGGGGGGGGAGGGAGCTGCTAGCGTTCGAAGAGCCAAGTCTTGAGGAGTCTCCTGAAGGTGAGGAGGTCCTGGGTCTGGCGTAGCGAGGTGGGGAGAGGGTTCCAGGTCTTGGCGGCGAGGAAGGAGAAGGATCTGCCGCCAGAGGTCTTGCGCTGGATTCGGGGGACGATGGCGAGGGCGAGGTTGGCAGAGCGGAGTTGACGTGTGGGGACGTAAAAATTGAGTCTGGTTTTGAGGTAAGTGGGTCCGGTGTCGTGTAGAGCCTTGTGAGCGTGGATGAGGAGTTTGAAGGTGATCCTTTTTTCCACGGGGAGCCAGTGGCGGTCTTTCAGGTGGGGGGAGATGTGGCATCGGCAGGGTATGTCGAGGATCAGGCGGGCGGATGCGTTCTGGATGCGCTGGAGTCGTTTGATGTCTTTTGTTGGGATGCCTGTGTAGAGTGCGTTGCCGTAGTCAAGTCTGCTACTGACGAGGGCTTGAGTTACCGTCTTTCTGGTTCCTATTGGAATCCACTTGAAGATTCTGCGGAACATTCGGAGGGTGTTGAAACAGGAAGAGGAGACGGCGTTGACCTGTTTGGACATGGTGAGAGCGGAGTCGAGGATGAATCCGAGGTTTCTTGCGTGGTTGGCTGGGGTGGGTGGGGGTCCGAATGCAGTGGGCCACCAGGAGTCGTTCCAGGCCGAGGGGGAGCGTCCGAGGATGAGGACTTCCGTCTTGTCAGAGTTGAGCTTCAGGCGGCTGTTGTTCATCCACTCGGCGATGGATTTTAGTCCCTCGTGGAGGTTGGTTTTGGCGGTGAGAGGGTCTTTGGTCAGGGAGAGGACGAGCTGGGTGTCGTCGGCGTAGGAGATGATGCTGAGGTTGTGTTGACGGGCCACTTTTGCAAGGGGGGCCATGTAGACGTTGAACAACGTTGGACTGAGAGAGGAGCCTTGGGGGACGCCGCAGATGAGGTTGGTGGCCTTGGAGCGGAAGGGGGAGAGCCGGACTCTCTGGGTTCTGTCAGAGAGGAAGGATGAGATCCAGTTGAGGGCTTTGTCTTGGATGCCGGCTTCGTGGAGACGGGCCAGTAGGGTGCGGTGGCAGACTGTGTCGAAGGCGGCTGATAGGTCGAGTTGGATGAGGGCTGAGGTTTCGCCATTGTCTATTTGTTGTCTGATGTCATCAGTGGCGGCGAGGAGTGCGGTCTCGGTACTGTGGTTTCGTCTGAATCCAGATTGAGAGGGGTCTAGGATGGAGTTGACTTCTAGGAAGTGGGCGAGCTGTGCGTTGACGATCTTCTCGATGACTTTCGCTGGAAAAGGGAGGAGAGAGATCGGTCAGAAGTTTTTGAGATCGTTGGGGTCAGCCTTGGGTTTCTTGAGGAGGGGTTGGATTTCTGCGTGCTTCCAGCTGTCCGGGAAGGTGGCGGTGTTGAAGGAGAGGTTGATGATCTTGCGGAGTATGGGGGCGATGGTGGCGTCGGCTTTGTTGAATGCGTGATGTGGGCATGGGTCCGTGGGAGAGCCTGAGTGGATGGAATTCATGGTTGTTAGGGTTTCGGCGTCGTCCACTTGGGTCCAGGCGGTGAGGCGGCAGGCGTGGGCGTCAGGGGTGGGGTCTGGCGGAGGAGCGGTGTTGAAACTGTCATGGATGGCTGCGATTTTCTGGTGGAAGAAGGTGGAGAGGTCGTCGCAGAGTTTCTGGGAGGGTGGGACGTCGTTGATGTTGGCGTTAGGGTTGGAGAGTTCCTTCACGATGCCGAAGCGTTCTTTGCAATCGTGGGCGTTGTTGTTGAGGCATTCAGTGAAATGGGCGCGCTTGGCGAGTCGGATCCGTTGGTGGTGATCACGGTTGGCGTCTTTGAGGGTGGCAAGGTTGTCGGGATTGCGCTCGAGGATCCATTTCTTCTTGAGCTTCTGGCAGGTGCGTTTTGAGGTGGTCAGTTCTTCTGTGAACCAGGCTGGTTTTTTCTTTCCTTGGTTGGTGGTGGGTTTCTTGAGTGGAGCTAAGGTGTTGGCGCAGTCGAGGATCCATTGATGGAGGTTGATGGCGGCGGCGCTCGGGTCGTTGGAGTCGGGTGGTGGGTGTTTGACGAGGGAGCTGGTTAGTTGGTCTTTGGTGACTTTTCCCCAGCGGCGGTGAGGTAGTAGAGGGATGCAGTGGTGTTCGGTGTTTTTCTTGAAGGTAAAATGGACGCAGTGATGGTCGGTCCAGTGGAGTTCGGAGGTGTGGCTGAAAGAGATGTGGTTGCTTGAGGTGAAGAGGGGGTCAAGCGTGTGACCGGCGATGTGGGTGGGAGTGTTGACCAGTTGGTGGAGTCCGAAGTTGTGGAGGTTGGTGGTCAGTGAAGCGGTGTTGGCGTCGTTGTTGTTTTCAAGGTGGAAGTTTAGATCTCCCAGGAGGATGTAGTCTGGAGAGGCGATGGCGTGGGTGCTTACGAGGTCGGAGATGGTGTCGCTGAAAGGGGCTCTTGGTCCTGGAGGGCGGTATATGCGGGTTCCTCTGAGGGTCGTGTTGGGGTCCGTGTGGATCTGGAAGTGGAGGTGTTCGGCTGTCTTGAGAGTGTCGTCCGTGTGGGTGTGGATCTTGAGGGTAAATTTGTGGGCGATGGCTATTCCTCCGCCGATTCCTTTGGTTCGATCTCTTCTGGTGATCTTGTATCCGTCCGGTATGGCGATAGCGATGTCAGGGGCCGAAGAGTCGTTCCACCAGGTTTCGGTCAGGAAGGCCACGTCTGGGGCGGTGGTGTCGAGCAAGTCCCAGAGCTCGATGGCGTGTTTTCGTGCGGAGCGTGTGTTGAGGAGGATGCAGTGCAGGTGGTTTGTGTTGTTTGTTGCTGGCTTCGTTGTTCTGTTGCAGGTGCGGCAGGAATAAGGTTCTTTGGTGTGCTTCGGGGTGGCCAGGAAGCACTCTATGGAGGGGCCAGGGTTGAGGGCTAGGAGATGAAACACACCCACCACCTCAGAAGAGTTGCATTTATGAGTTGAGTGCTTATATTTTTGTGAAACAGCAGGTTGTTTTGGTTGGCATATTATCAGGTTGTTCACGGCAAAGAGCTGTAGTTTTCTGGACACGGGTATCTTCTCTGAACAAATTAGAATTTGTTTAGGAAACACAGGAGTCGTGTGTTTTCAGTGAACCAAAACAAGCCCTGTTGTAGGTATGCGTCTTCTCTCGATCCCTGCATAGTGCCATCTGTTCATTGAGAGGCCTACAAAGTTGCTACATATGTAACCAAGGCCTGCTGTGGAATAAAAAAAAAGGGAAGAGCAAAAAGAGAGAGAGGGGAGGAAGGAATAAAAAAGAAGAGGGGCAGAATTAGGCATGGCAAAATGTTAGGATGCTCACAGCGATGCACACAGCGGGTGTCCAAAGGTCAACGAAATTGCAAAATCACTGTGAAAATAGAAGGACCATCATGCACATCACAACGGGGGCATCCTCAGAATGAAACATGCACTAACAATTTCGGGCAGCCACACAATTACACACCATAAATCACCTTGAAGAACTGGTCCTGAAAGCTATTAGTGGGCAAGGGAAAGAAGTGGCAAGCATGCCATTGTAGCTGCTGAGTTGAGCATCCATGCACAAGAAAGGAAGAACACACAGAGCGTTGTGCTTAGCGACAAATTACAACCAATGACAAAAGAGACGGTCTTCATGCAAAGGAAACTGACCTAGATCTAACCATTATATCAGGAATGTTCTGCACAGACCCATCGTAACGACCCGGAGAATATCAAGAATAACTGAAATGGGGACAAGTGAACAACTGTCATTACACACAACTTGTGTCAGAGGAAACAACTGTGGTGATCGCAAAAGTCTTACCAAGGACCAGCACTTGTCTGTGTTTTGAGAAAATAGAGCCCTGGCACGTCCAACCTCTTAGAACTGTATAAAGATAGAAATGTGCAAAGAGACTATTACACCATGTAAACTAGTTAGAATCAACAAGGCCTGCCGACTAGTGCCATTTACCCTCTCAAGGGAGGATATGGTTGCGAAACAGTATGCCAATTGCCGCGATGTAGCGTGAGATGGCCTGTGGCTCGCACAATAATAATAATTATAGCAGCGATAGCAGCGCGGTCGGAAGCGGAAGAAGGGACTGAACTAGTGCCTCGTGTCTATTCATATATGACTTTTATGTCACACTGAATATGCCTGAGGTCATTGATGCCGATGGCCCTTTAAGCTGTTGGTTTCCCACTACTTTTTTGTTATTTGTGATTTAATAGATACATATTATTGTTTCAATCAATATTTGAGAATTCATCATGGATTTCATTGTAATTTCATGATTACTGTATTTCAACAGATTTCTTCCCTTAGGGACCACTGTTCCTTTAAAGATACTTTACCGCAAGTCCCTTGGTACCAGCGGATCCCCTTGTATTTGCAACCCCAGTAACACAAATGGCAGAGTCTAAGGGAGAAGCTTTTTCATTATCTACGAGCTCTAGCCATAGGATGTTGTTCAATGTCTTGGCACTTGACATTTCCAATTTCTGCCATGTTTTCAGGTATGCATCCTGCCTTGCTATTTTTTGTTTGATTAGTTCAAACTCTAAATGAATTTGAGCAGGAGCGGCAGGGTGAAAATGTGTCTATAAGTCCTTGTAATAATGATGTACCGAACACTTGAGTCTGTCCACAAAGAGCTTCACAGTCATCTGCTATGGTTGGAAATAGTTTTGCAGTGATAACCTTTAACAGTGGTTCAAGGCTCGAGCGACCCAATGATAGTTTAAAAGTTTGAGAAGTGATAGCTAGGGCTTTATGCTTTTGGTGTAAGTCCTGCTTGTGCAGCAGGAAGGTGCCTTTGTCGTCAAAGGGGAGACCAAGATATTTATATTCCCGCATGATCTAGCCATTCACCATTTAGATATCCTAAATGGGTGTCCCTTTTTCTCTACTCAACAATGACTGCTTTGATTTTTTTATGATTGACAATCAAACGGTTCACTTTTATATACCTTGCTAGTTCATCAATAAGACGCTGCAGGCTAACTTGCGTTTGACTTATCAATATTACATCATCTGCAAACAGCAGGTTTGAGAGTTGATTGCCTGCTAAGTTGGGTGCATGCACGTTTACTGTATTGAGGGCTTGTGATAAATCAGCCAAAAAACCGATTAAACAGGTATGGGCCAAAACACACTTTTGCTTTAACCCCGTTGAGTAAAAATCTTTCATGAATGGGTGTAATCATCACCTATTTTTACTTTCAACCATTTGTCCACATAAAAAGTTGTATTGCCTTTAGTAGGATGGAAAGAATACCCCAGTTTGTTAATTCTGCCAGAGCAGGGTGCATTGGACACTTCAAAAGCTGATTTGAAGTCAATATACCATAAGTACAGTTATGTTATGATTTTATTTTGCCCTGTTTACTAATAGGAACATTGCCAAAGTATTTGTTATTGTCCCTGCTCCATACATCAATCCAGTTTGGTTGTGTGGGATTATTTTTTTAATCTAGTGCCCATATCATTAGCTCCTTCAATAAAACACCTGCAAAGTACTTGCCCTCGTTATCTAGGAGGCCAATAAGTCTGTAATTTTCCTGATGCTGCCAGTCTCCTCCTTTAACCCCTTCGCTGCCAGGCCTTTTCCCCCTCAGGTGAAAGGCCTTTTTTTGGCTATTTGGGGCAGTTCACGCTTAGGCCCTCGTAACGTTTTGTCCACATAAGATACCCACGCCAAATTTGCATCCTTTTTTTCCAACACCCTAGGAATTCTAGAGGTACCCAGATTTTATGGGTTTCCTGAAGGAGACCAAGAAATTAGCCAAAATACAGCGAAAATTCAGTTTTAAAAAAAAAAGGGGAATAAGGGCTGCAGAAGAAGGCTTGTGATTTTTTTCCCTGAAAATGGCATCAACAAAGGGTTTGTGGTGATAAAATCACCATCTTCCCGGCTTTCAGGAACAGGCAGACTTGAATCAGAAAACCACATTTTCAACACAATTTTGACATTTTACTGGGACATACCCCATTTTTACAAATTGTTTTGCTTTTAGGCTCCTTCCAGTTAGTGACAGAAATAGGTAAAACACCAATGCTGGATCCCGGGAAGCTAAACATTTCTGAAATGTATACAAAAATCTGAATTCAGCAAGGGGTCATTTGTGTAGATCCTACAAGGTTTTCCTACATAACATAACAGATAAAATAAAAAAATATTGAAATTGAGGTGAAAAAAACAGCCATCTCTCTCCACGTTTTACTCTGTAACTTTTTCCTGCCATGTCAGATTTTCAAAAGCAATATACCATTGCGTTTTCTGGACTCTTCTGGTTGCATATAAAGGGCTTGTAGTTTCATCAAGATCCCTAGGTACCCAGAGCCAATAAAGGAGCTGCACCATGCAATAGGTTTTCATTCTATACCGGGTATACAATAATTCATTTGGTGAAATATAAAGAGTGAAAAATCGTTATCAAGGAAACCTTTGTGTTTCCAAAATGGGAACAAGATTAGATATTGAGGAGCAGTGGTTATTTGCACATCTCTGAATTCCGGGGTCCCCATACTAGCATGTGAATTACAGGGCATTTCTCAAATAGACATCTTTTTTACACACTGTCTTACATTTGGAAGGAAAAAATGTTGAGAAAGACAAGGGGCAATAACACTTGTTCTGCTACTCTGTGTTCCCTAAAGTCTCCCGATAAAACTGGTACCTCACTTGCGTGGGTAGACCTAACATCTGCGAAAGGAAACGCAACATGTACACATCACATTTTTTACATTAAAATATGATGTGTTTTTTGGAAAGTGCCTAGCTGTGGATTTTGGCCTCTAGCTCCGCCGGCACCTAGGGAAACCTACCAAACCTGTCATTTTTTTAAACTAGACACCTAGGGGAATTCAAAATCGGTTGACTTGTGGGGCTCTCGCCAGGTTATCTTACCCAGAATCCTCTGCAAACCTTAAAGTTTTGCCAAAAAAACACTTTTTCCTCACATTTCAGTGACAGAAAGTTCTGGAATCTGAGAAGAGCTACAAATTTCCTTCCACCCAGCGTTCCCCTAAGTCTCCCAATAAACATGGTACCTAACTTGTGGGGTTAGGCCTAGTGCCGGCGACAGGAAATGCCCCAAAACACAATGTAGACACATCCCATTTCCCCAGAGAAAACAGAACTGTTTTTTGCAAAGTGCCTAGCTGTGGATTTTGGCCTCTAGCTCAGCTGGCACCTAGGGAAACATAGCAAACCTGTGCCTTTTTTAAAACTAGACACCTAGAGGAATCCAAGATGGGGTGACATGTGGGGCTCTCAGAGGTTCTGTTACCCAGAATCCTTTGCAAACCTCAAAATCTGGCTAAGAAAACACTTTTTCCTCACATTTCGGTGACAGAAAGTTCTGGAATCCAAGAGGAGACACAAATTTCCTTCCACCCAGCATTCTCCCAAGTCTCCCGATAAAAATAATACCTCACTTGTGTGGGTGGCCCAGGTGCCTGAAACAGAAGAAGACCACAAATCTGTAGAGATTGAGGGGATAGCACAGCGAGTTGATAAGCACATATTTTTCTTTTACACATCTTTAGGCTGACTCAGCTTTGGGGACCTACGCAAGTGAGGTATCATTTTACTTGGGAGACTGAGGGGAACGCTGGGTGGTAGGAAACGTGTGCTGTAGTGGTGATCTTACAAAGAAAAGTGAGGAAAATATGCTTTTTTAACCAAATTTTGAGGTTTGCAGAGGCCTGGATAAGAAAATGTTGGGGATCCACACAAGCCACACCTCTGTGGACTCCTTGGGGTGTCTAGTTTTAAGAAATGTCTGGATTTGATAGGTTTCCCTAGATGAAGGCCGCACCTGGGAGCAAAAGCGTAGGTGCCCCCCCAAACGCAGGTAGTTTTGTAATAGATCATTTTGATGAGTCCACGTACTTCTGTGATGTCCCAAACACTAAAATTGTGAAAAGAAACACACTTAGGTTATGTTAAAAGGACTCCTCATCCACCAACCAAGTTGGTGGCATGCTTCATCATCGGTGTCCCACCCGATACACCTAACGCGTCACGGGTGTGCTGCAACACCTGATTACAGCGGAGCAGGTTTTGTCATACTGGTTGGATTTGGCACGAGGGTGAGTGATGGTACAGTAGATCAAATTTTATTAACAAGAGATTTCACAAAAATGAAATGCACTGTTAATAACAGAAAGGCCAACAAACTGAACCAATGACTCACAGCTCGAGAGCTGTAATGCCGCGACAAGGCACCAACCGCTTTACAGTCCATTCACACACCTTTCATACATGACATGCACAAGACCATTCACGCTGCCATCCATGGGCCCAGCACATTACAACACTCACATCGACAGACAGCGCCACTATAGGGCCTATCACTTTCATACACCCACATGCCTGATACAGCAATCGCACCAGCTGATGGGAGTCACACCGCCAGCCAAGCACCACTCCACGCACACCGCCAGCTAAGCACCACTCCACACACACCGTCAGCCAAGCACCACTCCATGCACACCGCCATCACTTTTTTTTTGTTTTTAAACAGCAAAGAAACCACTAACTAATTATAAATAAGTACAAAACTACAAACACAAAATCTCTACCTGAATACGTGAAAAGTAATGCCAACAGTGAAAATGAACAAATGAAAATATGAAACAGCAGTTTACGCTCACTGTAGTTCCCAGTAATTCTTTTGTGTGTGGTAACGCCTGAAACAGCCTGCCACACACAGCCCAGGCTTTGAAGGTCAGTCTGGGCATTACATCCGGCTTTCCCTCTGGATACCTCTTCGGGCACAGACTCTACATTTCATAGCAGGAAAGTCTTTTTTGGGAATTGGAGAAATCTGATCAGGAAAGTGGTGATCTTTCAATCCAGCCACATCCTCCGCAACTGCTACTCTAGCAACTCTTGCGTGATCCACCATAACAAGGCTCTCTATTACTGACTCCTGAAATTTAACAAATTTCATCCTTGACTCAGGGGAACAATCCTTAAACACAATAAAAGCATTAAAAGTTGCTAGATTGAATAAATTAATAGCCAACTTTTTATACCACACATAAGACTTACGAACAGCAGTGTAGGGTTCCAACCTCTGATCTACTCTATCAACACCACCAATGTTGTTATTGTAATTTAAAATACACTCAGGTCTGCGCACTTCAGCAACTTGACCCCAAACAGCCACAGGTGAAATACTCTCATCGTGGATGGTAGTTAGCATGTACACATCCCTCCTGTCTACAAATTTCAGAGCTAGTAGCTCATTATTCCGTAAGGCACTGCATTGTCCCCTCTCAAGTTTGTTACCAGCAAGCTCCCTTCTATAGCCTTTCCGGTGAGAGTGGATTGTGCCACAAGTAACAGTGTCCACTCTGAACAACTCCTTTAACAACTGAACTTCAGTGTAGAGGTTATCTGCATTCAAATGGTGACCTTTATTAAACAGTCATCTACCAAGTTTCCACACAATTTTCTCACTAACTCCAAAACTGGGCGGACAACCGGTGGGGGGGGTGAATATTGGATTCCCTACTAGTGTAGACCCAGAAATTATAAACATATCCTGTACTACTTTTAGACAGCATATACAATTTAATTCCATACTGTGCCCTCTTGCTAGTAATGCACTGCCTAAAAACCAAATGACCCTTGAACAGGACCAGAGACTCTTCCTCACTTATTTCTTTGCCTGGCACAGAGACCTCTGAAAACCAATCTTCAAAATGATCAAGTACGGGCCTAATCTTAAAAAGACGGTCACAATTGGGGTGATCTGGTGGCAAGGCTAAAGCATTGTCAACAAAATGCAACATCCGAAGAAGAAGCAAATACCAATTACGATTCATCGTTGCAGGAACTGTAGCTGTTGCCAACAAGGGACTAGTAGACCAATAAGAAGCCAGTGACGGCTTCCTTATTAACCCCATCAAAAAAGTCCAACCCAAGAACTTTTTCATCTCTTCCAAATTTGTGGGAATCCAATGGGTAGCTCTAGACTCAGGCCTAAGTTTAGCAGCGTTGTCCCTCAAATCAAATACTGCTCCGCATACAAATTTGTCTGCTCAACAATCTCTTCCAAAAATACATCGTCCATAAACATCTCAAAGAAATTGACAGGCAAAAAGTTCTCTGTATTTACTCTTCACCCTGGGAGACTAGTAAAGACAGGCAACTGTGGCTGCTCCATGTTTGGGGCAACCCAGCTGTCAGGTCTTCCAATGGGAAGCCTTTCAGCCGCTAGCTGCTGCACCATTGGCACATCAGTGTCCTCTTCAAAAACAGGCCCTTCATCTGCACTCAGAGTAGCTTCCTCATCAGAAGACACCTCTTGGACAGAAATCTCACTGCCAGAATCTCTCCCTTCCTCCTCTGCCTCAGATGCAAAGTCCGTCTCATAATCATGGTCAAAAGATGACTCAAAAAGCATGCCAACTACCTGCTGAGCGGTCACTCTGCGGCTAGCCATGATCCTTTCTAAGAAGTGTAACGTGACAAATGCACCAACAACAACCAGCACTGTCTACAATAAGTAATAAACAAAGTGTGGCTTTATCACAAAGAGTTATGTACTCAAAAACGATACCACTCACTTGCCTGAAAAGGTGAGACTCACCAGCAACAAATCTACAAAGACACAGCAATCACCAATGATATCCCACTAAAAAGAAAAGCATATTAGACATAAGACTACACAAATATCATTGTGCACAAATCTAAGGGCAATTTCACACGCAATCCTGCATTTAGTACACCACCTACAAACATGTCATTCATGCATGGCAACATTACTCCTTTGGAGTAAATTTACTTACCTAAAACATGCAACTACGCAAACCGCAAGTCAACCACTTCCAGAACTAGAACAAAAAAGAGAAATAAACTGTTATAATCACAAATGCAAATACTTTGCCAGTTGAGAAACATCCAGCCACCAAACATTTAGAAATTTTCCCTGGTGTCTTATGGTCTCCAGGGCAGATGGGCTTAAAAAAAACTAGGCCGATCTGTCCCCAGGGAGGCATAAATGGCCACCAGTACTGTGCTGAATCCTTTGCCCAAGGGGCCACCCCCCACACAAAGCACGCACACAAGATCAAGAACAAGTCATGCCAACATTTTTGGGAACATGACCTCTGAATGGAAACACGAACACCAGAACATTATCAGGCTTGGAGGGCCTCCTCAGCGAGTTGCAGCCTGAGCCATATGCTACAGTGAGCTAAGAATGCTAAAAGAGGCATAGAGTGAAAAGAAAACCCTTTCCTTTCCCCCGATGCCTCTTTTGAAGCAATCCCCACCCCCCCCCGGCCAGTGGAGAAACTTACCTCCTCTTCTGTAGACGTGCTGGAAGCAAGTGGCTTCCAGCGCAATGGTCGGCCTCTAATGATGTCAGTGCGTGATCGCATGCTGATGTCATTAGATGGGGGTGGAGGGGGCAGGGGAGGGTGGGAGTGGAAGGGGAAGCGATTCCCCTTCCAGGCCTGCCCGGGGGGGGGGGGTTGGGAGGGCCGGGTGCAGGACATAACCGTTATGTCCGAGGCATCCGAGGGGTTAAAAATAGGGGTGTTCAGTGACCACCTCCAATAGTCTGGAATTATCTGTTGCTGAATCGCATAATTAAAGACTGAGGTCAATACTTCTGCCCAAAAGCTGGGGTAACTTTTAAACAATGCCTGGGAGATGTTGATCGGGGCTTAGCCTCCGTCTCCTCGACCAGCATGTATCTCCCTTATTATGTTTTCCTGCATGAAAAGTGCTGTAGCATCCACTATCTGTAGTTGCAAGTTCATAGAATTTGATGTTGCAAGTGGTGCTTCCCCATTAAGATTTTTTTTTCCCTAGACTGTGAGTAACTATTTCCTTTTGCTGGATTACATACCTTAGGACAAAAGACAGTGGTTAGGTATTCCACCCAGCTAGTTTCCGATACATTATAACTACTTGTTATTTTTGGGGTGTTTCTTAAATCATTTACATATTTCCTAAAGTCTCTTAAATTAAATTTTAAAATTTTTTTACTGAGAAAAATGGTCAGATTTGAAGAATATTTATCCTCCCACAATAGCTTACTATGTGTCCTTTTGAAACTAAGTGAATTGTCCAACTTTCCTAGATTGTTAGGTAGTGCTTCAGTGCACAGAGTGCTCTATTCAGTTTTCTTTCGGCAGCTTGTGCAGATGGGGAGAGCTTGACTTTTCCCCGGTGTTCTGAGATGGTTGCAGGCCTTTTTGGCCTAGATCCACTTGTTGACTTGTAGGTGTATAGCAGGGTCGTCAGAAACAGCTCCTAGTTATTATTTGCGATACATCACGCTTGTACATATCTTTTATAATTTGTGCTGCATTATTTTCTAGTGATATGAATGTACTTTCTGATCATCTTAGCTTCCTTAGATTAAAAAAGATTAAATTGTCTGGTAGGTTGGCTATACAGTAGGTTCATGTGTGACACAACTGACCGTAAGTTCAATGACTTGTGGACGATGATCGATTTCAAATTTATCTTCAATCAGGAATGCATTTATCAAGAGAAATAAGCTCAATGATAGTATTGTAAAGTCGATAGTGGAGTACGTTTTTGACACGTGATAAGTCCATGCTGGGGGGGGGTGTGGGGCAATAAGACTGTCTCCCGCCTAGTGCTTGGGGCCCATATTTATACTTTTTGACGCAAAACTGCGCTAACGCAGTTTAGCGCCCAAAAAATTAGCGCCGGCTAACGCCATTCTGAAGCACCATGCGGGCGCCGTATTTATTGAATGGCGTTAGCCGGCGTTAGCCGACCGGTGCTGCCTGGTGTGCGTGAAAAAAAAACACGTACACCAGGCAGCGCCGGCGTAGGGAAAAATGGCGTTTGGGCGTCCAAAAATGGGGCAAGTCAGGCTGAGGCAAAAAAAATGTCTTAACCTGATTTGCGCCATTTGTTTGGGGCGCCCAGACGCCATTAACATGACTCCTGTCTTAGCAAAGACAGGAGTCATGCCCCCTTGCCCAATGGCCATGCCCAGGGGACTTCTGTCCCCTGGGCATGGTGATTGGGCATAGCGGCATGTAGGGTGGTACAAATCAGGCCCCCCATGCCAAAAAAAAATACTTACCACAACTTACCTTCTCTTCCCTTGGGTGGGTCCCTCCATCCTTGGGTGTCCTCCTGGGGTGGGCAATGGTGGCAGGGGGTGTCGCTGGGGGCTTGGGAGGGCACCTCTGGGCTCATTCTGAGCCCACAGGTCCCTTAACGCCTGCCCTGACCCAGGCGCTAAAATCCGGCGCAAATGCAGGTTTTTTAGTCCCGCCCACTCCCGGGCGTCATTTTTGCCCGGGAGTATAAATCCGACGCAATAGCATCGCAGTCATTTTTTTAGACGGGAACGCCTACCTTGCATATCATTAACGCAAGGAAGGTGTTCACGCAAAAAAATGACGCTAACTCCATGAACTTTGGCGCTAGACGCGTCTAACGCCAAAGTATAAATATGGAGTTAGTTTTGCGTCGAATTTGCGTCGAAAAAAACGACGCAAATTCGGCGCAAACGGAGTATAAATATGCCCCTGGATCTCTTGTATGAGAAGTTTGCTCTTGATGTCTCTTCGGCGGGACTTTGATGGTGCCTGAGTTGGGACACCCCAATAGCAGTCCTGTTGATTTTGCATGTCTTCATGTTTAATAATCCACATAAAAATCAAATTAAAATCACTGCTTAAGATTTTTAGTTGAGTCTGCTCAAAAGCTCTTTTTGTGAGAAGATTGATAAGATTATTTGAGCATACTTTCCTTGTTTTGTTATCTGTGTGTGTGTATACATTCATTAGTCAAAAGAGGGTTTCCAGCTGCCCAAACCTGATCTTTAACTGAAGTATCAACATATGGTCATCGTTGGTGGTTACTTGTGAAATCTCCATCTTTAATGATGCATCATCATGCAGTGTTTACCGTGTACTGTAAATAACTCATTGTCAGAGTTATGACACCGGAAAATCAGACATTGCATGTGGATGCTTTATTTAAGACTCTAAATTCTGCATGCTTTGCCTTTTTTGAACATTTTGCCTCAGTAAACTACAGCAGGTTTGACCTGCCTACATTTGTTAGGGAAACAAATGGCAGCGGGTGCAATTGGAATGACATGTGGTAACTACACTAGGGATTGGAAATTATCCTTGCATTCATATATAGGGTCTTAGGTTTTACTCCAGAAATTGGAGCATTTCCTATTGGTGCCATAATGGAAATTTGGCCAGCCACCTGGTCTGCAAACAAAGGACCCCATTTCTAACATTGGTGTTCAGCGGTTGGGATTAGACTTGTATTCGTACTTGACATACAGTGATTAAGTGCACACTACCGTTTTGAGTCCAGACCACTGCGTGACCACATACTACTTGTCTTGTGATTTTTGCTTTTCTCTTTGGGACTTTCGTTTTTTGTTCTACTTCTTGCTAATCCCTTGATTGACTTTTGTTTCTGAAACTTCATTTGGGAACTTGTTTTCTGCCTTTGGAACTTTGCAGTTTTTTAACTCTTCATCATGTCTCAATCTGGAGATGCATCAGCTGGAGCTGCTTTTGACATATAGAAATTGGAGTGCTACACAGTGGCTCAGTTGAAGCATTTCCACAAAGATTTTGCCTGTCCCATTAGGAGCTCATCCAAGAAGGAGGAGCTGCAAAAGGCGCTGAGGGCCTGGGTGACAGCCAAAGAAGCTGAGGGGCACACAGAGGAGGAGCAGGAATGGGAGGAAGGGGTGCAAGTCACTCACAATGATGTAGTGGGTGGGCCTGCTATGTCCAGGGAGAGAGTCTCCAGGGCAGATAGTGGTGTATCCTCTAAGGGTCTGACTCCTGAAGAGTTAAAGGACAGACAGGCAGAGAGAGATGACCAATTGGAGCTGGAGAGGCTGAAGCTCAAGATGGAGAGGGAGGACCGAAGGATGGCCCTTGAGGGAAAGAAGATACTGCTGGCTCATGACGTTAGCTTGAGGGAGCTAGATCAGAGGAGCCAGTCTAGTAAAGATGGTGGCAGCAACAGCACAGTGCAGCCTGAGAGAAGGGTACACATTCCAAAAAACCTAGTGAAGGATTACAAGAGGGAGGATGACATATACTTGTGGTTCAAGGGGTATGAGTCTGCTCTCCACATGAATCTGGTCGTCCCTGAAGCTCATTGGGTGGCAGGACTGTGGAAGAACTTTGAGGTAGATAGAAGGGATACTCTGACATCATTAGGGGATTCTCAGGGGCTCATTTACTCTGTCATGAAGGATGCCCTGATTGTTAAGGACAAGTTTAGGTCCTACAAGAAGAAGGAATCCCAAACATGGTTGGAGTGTGTTGATTCATTCTGTAGGTCACTGGATGGTTGGGTGAAGTGCAGTAAGGTAACAACGTCTGAGGGGCTTTACAATTTTATTGCTTGGGAGCACTTGTGCAGTTTGTTTTCCAGAGCTGTGCCAGCACCTAATTGACAGCAAGCTGACTGATCCCAGAAAGCTTGCCCAGGAAGTGTTCTGCTGGGAGAGCACCAGGGTCCTCACCAAGGGTGGGGGGGACCACGCCAAGGGTGGGCACGTTCCCTCTCAGAATAAAGGGCCGGGGGTAAGGGTAAACAGGGGGAGTTCTCTAAAGGACCCCAAACTGATTCCCAGGGTAAAGATTCCCAGCCCCACAGTGAGAAGAAGCCATGGTTCTCCAAAGAGAAGCCAGTGGCAGGGGGACCCCCACGTAAGTATTATGCATGTGACCAGGTGGGTCATGTGAGGGGGGACCCCAAATGCCCCAAGAGTACACCGGCACCCACTGGTGCGCAGTCCAAGGGTTTGGCTAGTGTAGCGCTTGGGGAAGAGTTGGTTCCAGGTGGGTGGGAACCAACTGAGATGACCCTTGTCTCACTAGGAGACAATGAGATGGCCCAGAGAACCCTCATGCCAGAGAACACTAAGAAGTACAGGCAGTGGGTGACCATCAATGGACAGAGGCTGGAGGCTCTGGGAGACACAGGAGCCAGTGTGACTACAGTGAGGAGTCAGCTAGTGTCTGAAGAGCAGATTGATCCCCGGGTACTTCACCAAGTAGTTGCAGTGGACAACTCAGAGCGCCTGTGCAGAGTGGCGCAGGTTCCCTTTGAATGGGGGGGGGTCTCAGGTTCCTTGAAGGTAGCTGTGAGTCCAACCATGCCTGTGATTGTTTGCTAGGCAATGACCTGGAGGATTCCCCTTGGAAGGAGGTGGAACACAGGTCTCACTTGGAGATGTTGGGTCTGCCTGGGTGGGTATGCGTATCCACCCGGTCAATTGCAGCCCGTCAGGGTAATCAAGAGCCCCTGGAGCCTGAAACAGTGTCCCAGGGGACCGCCAAGAAGAGGAAGGGCAGGGGGCGCGGGAAACCGGCCCCAGAAGGTCCCACGGTCCGGGAGGAGGCAGAGCCTGAGGGTGACGCCCGAGGTCTACAGGGGAACAGGTGGCTGAACTGGGGGAGACCCCTGAGCTGTCGCAGTGGCAGCAGGAACGGGGATCCACCACGGAAGGATTCTGTGTAGCACACTGCAGGGGTTGGCAGTCAGATTACCCCCTGTCCAAGCGAGGACCCTCACTCTAGTCAGGGTAAAAGATAATCACTCTCATCTAACCCCCGCTTACCCCCTTGGCAGCTTGGCACGAGCAAGCAGGCTTGACTTCAGAGTGCTAGGTGTAAAGTATTTGTACCAACACACACAGTAACTTAAAGAAAACACTACAGAATGACACAACACAGGTTTAGAAAAATATAAATTATTTATTTAAACAAAACAAGACCAAAACGACAAAAATCCACAATACACAAGTCAAGTTATTAATTAAAAAGCAAAAAGAGTCTTCATGTCCTTTTAAACACAACGCTAACGTTGTTAGCATGAAAATGTACCTGGGTCGCGTCAAAATAACCCACACGGGCGAGTGTTCATCAAAAAAGGTAAGCAGTGCATTGATTTCTCACTCGCAAGCGAAGTCGGGCGTCATTTCTCCTTCTCTGGTCCGATCGGCGTGCGTCATTTCTTTCCTCGCAGGAGAGAGATGCGTTGATCCGGACAAAGCACCTCGGGTCCGGGCAGGCTCGCGTTGTTTTTCCGCGCCCAGCGATGTTGCGTCATTGCAGCCTCCGTCAGCAATGCTGAGCGTCGTTTCTCCAGCGGCGTGCGTCAATTTCTCAGCCGCACTGCAAGCGGTATGCCGATTTCAGCCTCGGAGCCTGGCTGTGCGTCGTTCTTTTAGCAGCTCTCAGAGGTTGCGTTGGAAATTTCCCTGCACGGTGATCTGTGCATAGATTTCCAACCTTGGTCCACCAGTTTCACCTGACAAGGCCCCAGGAACTGGATAGGGCACCACTTGGCAGGGCAGGAGTCTCAGCAGAGGCTCCAGGTGCTGGCAGAGAGAAGTCTTTGCTGTCCCTGAGACTTCAACAACAGTAGGCAAGCTCAGTTTCAAGCCCCTGGAGAGTTCTTCACCAGCAGGAAGGCACACAAAGTCCAGTCTTTGTCCTCTTGCACAGGCAGAAGCAGCAACAGCAGGATAGATCCACAAAGCACAGTCACAGGCAGGGCAGCTCTTCTTCCTCGGGTCTTCAGCTCTTCTCCAAGCAGAGGTTTCCAGAAGTGATCTAAAGTCTGTTGTTTTGGGTGCCCTTCTTATACCCATTTTTCCCTTTGAAGTAGGCTTACTTCAAAGAAAAGTCTCTCTTGTTTGTGAAATCCTGCTTTGCCCAGACCGGGCCCCAGACACACACCAAGGGGTTTGAGACTGCATTGTATGAAGGCAGGCATAGCCCTTTCAGGTGTGAGTGACCACTCCTTTCCTCCCTCCTAGCACAGATGGCTCATCAGGATATGCAGGCTACACCCCAGCTCCCTTTGTGTCACTGTCTAAAGAGAGGTGCAAACAGCCCAACTGTCAAACTGACCCAGACAGGGAATCCACAAACAGGCATAGTCACAGAATGGTTTAAGCAAGAAAATGCTCACTTGCTAAAAGTGGCATTTTCAAACACACAATCTCAAAATCAACCTTACTAAAAGATGTATTTTTAAATGTGAGCTCAGAGACCCCAATCTCCATATGTCTATCCGCTCCCAAACGGAATCTACACTTTAATCATATTTAAAGGCAGCCCCATTGTTAACCTATGAGAGGGAAAGGCCTTGCAACAGTGAAAACCGAATTTAGCAGTATTTCACTGTTAGGACATATAAAACACATTAGTATATGTCCTACCTTAAACATACACTGCACCCTGCCCCTGGGGCTACCTAGGGCCTACCTTAGGTGTGTCTTACATGTAAGAAAAGGGAAGGTTTAGGCCTGGAAAGTGGATACACTTGCTAAGTCGAATTTTCAGCACACACAGACACTGCAGTGGCAGGTCTGAGCCATGTTTACAGTGCTACTATTGTGGGTGGCACAGCCAGTGCTGGAGGCCCACTAGCAGCATTTGATTTACACACCCTGGGCACCTGTAGTGCACTGTACTAGGGTCTTACCAGTAAATCAAATATGCCAATCATGGATGAACCAATTACATACACATTTTGTATAGGAGCACTTGCACTTTAGCACTGGTTAACAGGGGTAAAGTGCCCAGAGTAACAAAAAACAGCAAAAACAGAGTCCAGCACACATCAACAACCTGGGAAACAGAGGCAAAAAGTTAAGGGATACCACGCCAAGGATGAAAAGTCTAACATTTGTGAAAAGTTATGGTTGAGGAAGAAGGCTAGAATCTACTGCACACAGGACAGGAAGCAAAGAACTGCTGTTGGAACACTAAGGATTCTCGAGGGTTCAAATTGGAGAGGAAGATGGCAGGAGATGTTTAAGGCCTTTGTTATACTCATTTTTTTTTTTTATTATTGACAGCTACTTTGCTAGATACACGTTACAAGATGCGGTGTGGGTCATACATAAATATATGTTATGCATTCATCTTAGTGGGTGTTTAAAAACGAGTGTTTTTGAGTGTATTCATCTTAATTAATATTTGAACATAAGCAGCAGGATTGATAAGCACTTTTTGCACGTCACTATTGTGTTTTATTGTGAGATGTATTCATTGTTTGCGAACTAGTTGATTAGTCCATCACACTCGCTGATTATGCAGGACAAAAAAATTAGAACAAATGCAGTCAGTCAGTCCTACTTCAAAACTATGTAAAACCAAGATAATGAGAGATAATACGGATCTGACGAATTCTTCTCAAATGTAGTTATTCGCACCGAATCACATCTAACTTCTGAACCTACACATGATGTAATTTGGAGAATGTTTACACTCTTTCCATTCCGTCGCATGACCTGTGGAAAAAAATAAATTTATAATACACAGATATTTCCCCTTGAATCAGTGCACCATCGGCTGCTTAGCAGAAGCAATGTTCCCGAGGATAATCACAGGCCCTCCACTTGCAAATTCTGTTCCCTTTTCTTTCATCATATTTATTCATGATATGTAAGGAATTTAAATCCAGAGGAACAAGAAAGAAGCTTTAAGACTTCGAAATACATATTCATAGTCACAATAATTTGTAGTACCGAATATTTTCAGAAGGCAAAATAGTCAAGTGGTTGATTTTCCATAAATAATTTGTGGTAATAGTACTTCTCTATTTACATTGTACTAATGGAGCATAAACTCAGAAATTCTACAAAAGGGGAAATAATTTGTTTTCGGTTAACTTCTTTTAACAATTCACTAAGAGAGGTCACCAGGATTTTATTATTTGAATTTTCTTCAGGCTTCTATCGCAAATCGGTGTTTAATTTCTCCAGTGGACGGGGAGGAGCAGTGAAAGTAATGTACACGTACTGTTAAAGTGCCATTCCTGTAGATTGCCGATGTACAGTTTTATTTGCATTGTTTGCACCTGTCTAAATTTATTTTGACTTTATCAATAATCCCACAATCTTGCAAAGGACAATGTGCCAATGTGTGTGTCTTTTCAGAGAGATGTGGTGGGAGAGGCGTTGGCACAACTCATGGAGTTGTACAGGCCAGCATGTTGGGATTGCACGTGGAGCACCACAGGAGTATTCATCTTCAAAAGTGGATGGATCAGAAAGTACATCCTATGTTCACCATAAATACACCCTAGTTCTCAGCCGCATAGGAGGGCTATGAATAGCGGATAGGGCTTCACTCATTGGTGCAAAATAATTTGGTCTGTGGAAGATAATCGACCCAACAAATGAAACGTTTTTGTAAACTTAGTGGTCTTTTTGAGGAGGAAGGTTACACATGTTAAGCAGGCCTCTTTCAATATCATACATATGGAATCACTGTCTTTTCATCAGTACTATATACAAATATAATTAAAATGACCATTAAAATATAACTTATTCAACCTGGTTCGCTCGGAGGTTCAGATCAGCAAATTAGTTTGTTGAAGCTTATTCCTTCTTTAGTTAACTAAGCCACATCTCACTTTTTATGTCAAAATATTCATATTACATTTCTACATGTACCGACTGATAAGATAATTAAATCTTGCAACCCATACGTTTCTGATAATAGTATTTGGTGGTCCTATATGAAACTCATTTATTTTCATCACTAAAAACGTTAGTCTTTCATTAGCTATGATCTACTATAGTCTTATAGCTCACTAACGAGGGCTATATCAGTGGTTAAAGGCCCTCAACCTGGGGTTTTTCCTAACTCTTTCTCATCTTTATTATTTTTTGAAATTTTGAGAATTTTGGCTGCTCCATGGTTTTGCAATTGTTCATTTTCTTCCTTCTTGGGGGTTTGACCGCTGTCCGTAGGTTGCTCCCCCGCGGCTCCGGGCCCGTTCTCACTCCCATGCCACGCCCATCCGTCTGCCAGGTGCTCCTCGTCTCTTCGTTAGGAAGATGAGCAATCAAGATCCCTTTGGTATCTCTACAGTATATATCCGATCTGAAGCTCGCCTTGTTCTGCACTGCGTTGCTCAGCTATCAGCCTACTTTCGGGGAAGCCGGAGCATCCTGTAAACGTCTCATTACTTGTACGTACTCTTTTCATTGGCTATTCTTACAATTGTTCCTTTTTATTCTTTTTGACCTCCGTAACACCACAGACATTATGTGAGAATTCCTTATATCTACCCACTACTAAACACGTTAGTGGTATGATGTCCTTGTTATTCTTTGGTTAGCTGCACTCATTATTTGAAATAAATTTTCACGGAAGCCGCTTCAGTTACTCCACAGCCCTTTTTCCTCCTAATGCCGCCCCTCTCCCCACAAGTTACCTTCTGGAACCCCTATAGTGGCTGACAAGTGTTTATTGAGACTACATGATACATAGACCAATTCACTTAGGCAACCAGTATCTATCTCATTTTTCCATCTTCCCCTTTGGGATTTTTTTTTTTTGCATACTTACCTTATTGTATTTCTTCTCAGTCCCACAGTTTACTTACTATATGTCGTGATGAGACCGTTGTATCCTCCAAAAGGGTTGAAACGCCATCCACACTTAAAAGATAGACCTTTGTTGGTCATTCTACACTGGACATTACCCTGAATTACCATGTGTGACTATCTGTATTCAAACAGTTGAGACTGTCTGAATAATCTCTACCTGTATTCCAGCTATTCTCACAATATTAGACATTGTTCTTCCTGTTTTGGTTTGTTTCACATGAGGTGTATTTTCCACTATCACTTTACTCACCAATTGTGAATGTGTTGGTTCCTTTTGTGTATATTTGCATTTGTGAATAACAACGTAATGTTTATTGATTATATGTACTGGTTGCTTTGCGAACAATGTTATTGTCAGAGGTTAACTCCTGACTGAATGCATACTGTTGTGTTGGAAATGTTCCACTCCTAATTAATTGCTATGCAGAACCTTTTGCTTTATTAAATTTATATTACTAAATGAGTTCCATGTGAATGATTGTTCTTTGCTTCACTTTTATACCCATGTTCATGTGGACATTTGGGTTGTTCTTGTTGTTCAGAAGACTGAACCTGAGTGCGGCTCGGGCTTATAACATACCACCCACTGACGGTAGAATGTTCTAAATTAACAAGGGGGAAACAGAAAGGCAAACATTGGAATGTTGGCGCAGTAAGCTTATACCAAGGAGCTCCTCTATCTGTCTTCAATAGAGCTCTCGGCATTCCAATGATGTAATAAAACTCAGCATAGAAACATGGTGTTTTTACTGTATTTGTGCAACAAGACATGCCTTATATTTGAGTGGACTGAATGATTCATAATATCAATCGAGTTGCTTCACCTTAATTCATCATGATTTGAAAACTGAAAGAAAATGTTGAAAACTGAAAGAAAATGTTACTGAGTAGCCACTTTCCCCAATCTGTTTTTGTTAGGATTCCACACAAATGAGGCAGTACATAAATCAACCTGACAAAATCCACCTCTGACAAAGAGTTGACAACATGCAGCACTACTGAATTTCTATATTTGAAGAGCTGACAAATGTTAATCAAGGATATCCATTATTTACAAAAATGAAAGAAGAAATCTTCATAAAAGATTTTATCCTTAGATACCTGAAGACAAATGTGTAGAAATAGAAAATAGAGTCTGGGAAGTCTGTTTTTAATTCCCACTGCCGTATGTACTTTTTTCACACTTGAATATTATAGTGTAGTTCTTCGTTGCATTCATCTAAAGCTGCAGCATCAATTTAATTTGAGTTTATGTACTAATATTTTCATTTATTTGTAGTTATATGTGCACAAATAACACATATTAAATGTGCATCGTTCAAATATACATTTAAACTTGACATGACTAGCTCTGTATTTCAGCATGAAATATTGTTTTCCATTTCTGCCTCCAAATATTTTCTCTGTAGGTGCATTCACACAAATTGTTAACTAGAGAATAGATGTAACACTGTATTAGTGATAGAGAGTCTGAGAAGAGGGCCTTGACGAAGAACATGGAGAGCCAGAAAACTAACTGACAGTTCTCATATCGAGGAGTTGCAGGTACCCAAGGTCAACATTGTTGTCGGGAATAGACTTGGAGAATCTGCAAATGTTGCAGCTTACAACATGAGAATGGAGAGGACAGTGGAATCACTGATGGCGTAACCGAGGGGTGTTACCTAGAAGACTTGTGTGGTGCTAACTAGTGTTCTCACAGGTTGAAATTAGCTACTAATACTTTGGACTTATAGAGGTGCAGACCTCTTTTCTTTTCCCCATATCCTTTTCATTTTCCCTTGTTGAGTGTGGCTTAGGCTAAACCTTACCTCTCTTGAGAAGACTCTTGACCAAGCTTCTGAACGCTGACACATTTCTGTATATGCATGCGCATATATATATTTTTCTCCCTTTTTCTGCATTTCCCTGATTTTTTTTTTATTTTCTTTATTAGTTTCCCTTTATTGATTTAGATTTGAAATTAGATGACTTTAGACATTAACTTGTAATAAAATTCTTAGTCCTCATTGTGTAGCCAGTCAGGTTACACTGGTAATCAAGAATGTTTGTCTAATGTTAACTCCGTCTACCTCTCATGTCGACAAAGAAAAGATCCATCAGGTAAACGACTGGAGGAAGATGGCCTAGCGCTGGATCGCACATGCCCAATATACCCTACTTCTAAAATGCACTTTGATAAATCCTAAAAACGGGCCACTTTGTATTTCAATATTTTTATTTGAGATGCACTGTTGACTGGCTTATGATTAAACAGTTTTATTTACTCAAGGCATGGTTACGTTTCCTGTACCATCAATTGAAATTGTTAGGAAACCGCGAATAGTTTGCCTCTATTTTTCCAATCTGGAAAATAGAAAATCTGTCGACTAGATGACTCATGATGCATTTCATCATTAGAGAAACACAGGAAAAAAGCACACATTATGTAATCACATATCGACACACCTTAAAATAGAGACATCAAGCCAGCAATAGCAGTCACACACAACACAAACCATTAAACCATAAAGAGTAGTGGTAGCAGCAAATCATTGTAGAGAAGGGCTCAGTTTTGGTCCTTCTGCTGCCTTATTCTGCTGATGTTCTGAGTTGTACACCTCATTCGTGGCACCAGGGCCGGCTTTAGTTTGGTGCGGCCGCACTGCTGACCTGGAGGGGGGCACTTACCTCAGGAGGGGGCACTGTGTTTAGCCATAATTTACAATTTAAAAGCATCTGCTGCATAGTTCCTTCTGCTTCCAGCTTTCAGGCAGCAATACAAATGTGAAGATAACTCTTGTGATTAATATTCCTGCTAGAGAGAGAGATGGAGTTTTGTCTAGTGGCAGTTTTGAATTGCTATCAAGTAGTGCAGAGGGTTAATATGCTTTCTGCAAATAATAGATCTCTATTTTATGTGGATGGCTGAGTGGATTAGTAAAGCTAGTCTTTACCAGCACTTTTAAACAAATGAAAAGTATGTAATAGAGGGGCTATGGAGAGATGAGGGGCACTTTTGCCAGGTGGTGGTGAGAGAAGCGAAGGAGGAGGTCATGCAGGGGGTGCCAAACAAAATGTTCGCACTGGATGCCACCAGTGCTAAAGCCGGTCCTGACTGGACGTAAAAGCCACGGCCAACAGCACACACGGCCTCCTTTCTCCATGAACAATAAAATCCATATGAAACAGACATGAATAACACATATTGGAATAGGATGGCGTTTTGCCTAACATAGGCAGGGCATCACAGTGCGGGATAGCTCAGTGTCAGGTTGCATTTCCTGATAGCATTACTCTGACATGGATTTCCATTGTTTACACTGGCTTATTATGACAGACAATGACAAATTGAAAAATATGTTACATTTCATATTGGTGTCATTCGTCTGAAGGAGACAGCACGTTTCCAATTCCCGTGCCCTACTCCTCTAACTTAAACTGCTATCCCTGCCTGATCCCGCTACCAAACGAAGACTGAGCAGTCACAGCACGGTGCATTAACACACCACAAGGTCTCCCCCCGCAAATGACAGGCCTCAAATGAAGTTTAATCTGTTTTTTATTTGATTGGAAGCTGTTTTTTGTACGGACCTGGGCTGAATACCATGTTACATAGATACATAGACCTGGAAGAGAAATGCTGGCCATGTGTGTTTACTGACTGTGCTAGACAGCAATGTGGTGCATTTTTGTCACTAGTGCACTTTCTTTACAGCTGTTTGTTGAGGTGCATTTATTTCAATTAGAAATACATTAAAATGTCTGAGCTTAACCGGGCTTTCCCAATGATCATAGCTGCCAGGAGGGAATAATCTCAAACACTAATAGCAATACTAGGAATGGTGATACTACTACTACTACTACTACTACTACTACTACTAATAATAATAATGATAATAATAATGATAATAAACATAATATAGTACACAGGCTTTCTCAAAATGCACTACCTCAGGAGGGAATACGTTTTCTCTCAAAACCCATCACTAATATCCGTACATTGGAGAGTTGAGAATAGTTTGAAGATATACATTGGTATATTAACTTAACCCCTTTATAGTTATGGCAGTTATTTTAGCAAAAAATAGTGTGCCTTTAATCCTTTGTCGTGGTCTAGAAGCAGCCACAAACCTTAATATAATCCACAAATTACCAAATATAAACGACTGGAAACAGATTAAAAAGAGGGGTCGGATACATATGCTGGAGGCATGCTATGTAAGGAGTGGACATCTGAGTCTTAACTGGCAAAACTCGGAGTGAGTGCAACAGCCAGCACCAGGGCCCCTGGGAGGAGGCTGCCTTCACTCTGCTTGCACCAAGTCCTTCTCACAGATAAAGTATTGTCTCCTAAATAAATGTCTCTTGATGCGGAGCCAAAAGACGGCGAAGCAGAGGCAGTTTGAAAGGGCAATTCTTTGTTGTTAAAGGTGCCACGGGATGCCCAGTGTGACTGCGCCTAGAAGACACCAGACAGCGCATAGTGGCAGTGCAATGTGTGATGGGTCAGTACCTGTTCTGTGCGCCATCAGATACTATTTGTTGTGTGCCAGTTCCTCCATGGATGATTTTCAGTGTATTCTCGTGTTCCTAGGTAATCGCTCTGATGCCTCTGCGGCTAAGTTTATGCAATGTAAACATTTGCATAAGCAGTAAATAAATACATTAATTAATACATTCTTATACAAATGGCTTGGAGATTAGAAAGCCTTAGCTTCAGGTTAGTGAATATTATGTTCTTGTTTAACTAAATACAACAAAAGTTGTATCGACCCCGGACATGGTCCGACAAAAAATCTAGGAGAATGGGGCCTCGGGGGGGGGGGGGGGAAGAGGAGGAACGAGGAGTTCCCCCCCCCAGGGTTTTTGGGACAGGTGGCACGTCCCAGGACGCGTTGGACGCCCGGGGTGCCAGTTATAGAGGGGTGGGAGGAGTATTTATATGGCCATTTTATGACTACGGTCACCATTTTGGGAAGGTGACCTGGTGGCCAGGGTGTAGTGTAGGCGGGCTCGGTGTTTTTATTCCCCCCCACCCTCCCTCAAGGTTATGTTGTTTCAGGGGTCTTTTTTGGGGCAGGTGTCCGGGGCGGGTTGGGCAGGTGTCGCTTGGACAGGTGCTTTCCACGGCGGGGACAGCTGCAGGGCAGCTATTAAAAGCTAGGGGGTAGGACGGAGATGGCAGGGAAAGACAGGTATTAGGACGGGGGGAACATTAATTAGACAAGGACAGGCAGGAGACTGCTCAGGAGCGGACAGGTTTAAAGAAGTAGGTAGGGCGGGAGAAAGTAAAGGAGACGAGAGGAAGAAAAGACAGGTCCAGAAAGAGGGGGGGAGGGATCGGGGTAGGGGAGGGGGAGGGGCGGGGTCAGGTAACTTGATGTATAGTGAGGTTTTAGTTTTGTAAGGCAAAGGCCAAGGGGGTAGGCTTAGGGGCACCTGTTCCAATAAAGCGGCCTTTTACACACACAAACGAGTCTCGGTGGTCACTCTGTCCCAAGGTTTGGCTTCTGCTTCCAGGCTGAACCCCCGGCCCTACCGAGAGATTCCCAGCAGGCGAGTGTGCCCAGAAGGCATACATGAAGTAAGCTTAAGTGGGTTCCACATCTTGGTCTCAACTCCAGCCTTCGAGGAAGTGGAACACGGAGACCTGGCTCCAAGAGGATTTTCAAGTCGCTGTTGTGGTTCAGTGATCTGTGAAATGTTATCTGTGGATCTGGAGATCACAAGAGCAGGAGAGAGTCTTGCACCACAGGTAGGATTTTATAAATCACATCCAATACATTTTCCCATAGCTGGGCTTTAAAAAAAAACAATGACTATTTTACAAACTAATGACGAGCAAATAATGCCAGTGACGCGCACTACAATGTGCACTGAGTACTTTTTGCTACACGCACGACAGAAAATTGCACTTTTTAACCTTAATAAACAAACGCCTTGAAATAACGGCATATAATCCTGAAAATATTTTCTGGCGATTGTCAAGCACTACTTAGATTTTGCCTCTTTACTACCAATAATAATGAATGCAATGTTCTGAGCCGTAATGACATCCTGATGGCATAAATCCTTCATCCTGTTACTGAGAATGCGCTGACATAAAATCAGATTTTCTGGCATTTGCTGCAAATCCAAATTAATTCGCAAAGATCACAGTGCCAGATGCAAGCAGGCTTGCCCATAGCCAAGATTTCCAATAGCAGCTGGCTTGTCATAATGTATTCTTTGTTACTCCACTGTATTGGCTGATTTGAAATTAAATGTAATCCAAAATAATTTGGCATTAAATAAAAATAGTGGATGACAAGCATTTGAAAATTGTTTAAAAAATCCATAAATAATCTTATTTTGCCATGTAAATGAAGACACCGAACACCTGCTGTAGTTTTTGAATATTCAGTGCAGGTAATCAGGCGGAGCGCTTTCGAGGTGTGTTGACCGGCATCAAATCACATCCATCTCCTCAGGGAGCTCAACGCTCACACTTTGTGTGCATTAATTTGCAGAAGAATAGAAAATAAATATGAATTGATTCATAGGAAACACAAAGAAAACTATACTATAAAAATCACTACACAGTTTTAGACGAGGAGCTATGACCCTACAAGTAACAATATTTGCTCATAGGGTTGTAATGCATATTTTCCCTTACAAAAGCTTCCCATGCCTTGACTTCGAACTTTTTCTTCAGATTGTACATATTTACGTTTGATAGGGTTTTGTACTATTAATTCAGATTACATTATTTATTCCTTTGTTTTTAATTTATGTTTTAAGTCATTACCTCGTTTGTGACGGAGTAACCCATCCGCGAGCCTCTAAATCAAGCTAAGTATATAAATAGAAATGGGCAGTTCTGATATTTGGGTACAACTAGATTGCACTAAGTATTCCCCACCGGTCCTAGCAAGCAGGCGGAATGAAGGGTCAAAGCTCTCATTTTCATTCCTGGGTACACATGTCTGACTTGTGGTCCAGAGGACCGCAGAGGTAAAATCTTTTTACAAGGAAGAAGGGGGACATGTAGTGTCTTCCCTGGAGGGTGTAACCACCATGAGCCATCAATGATGTAAAATGGATGTCACCAGGGAGTCCTTGACAAATTCCCATGTTCTCTCCCCCCACCACTGTAAAGTAAACCAGCAAAATGCTGCTGTGCTTCACGGTGGTGCATGAACGTCCACCATCAGCATTCTGAGCCCGCAGTGGAATGTGACAGACCGTTCTTTGCATGGTTGTGCCTCGAGGCTCATGAGCCCCTGGATGCTGCTGGTCATGGGTATTTGGATATTCGCACGAGTGAAATCCCTGCCTGTCTCTAATGATGATTACAAAGCAAACTAAAGAGTCCTGACACACAACTGGGTCAGATTTACCTCTTCCTTACTTAATATGACCCAGTGTGAGCTGATCCTTGCATAAAGTACAATTAAGTGGCTAATATTAGCTCTTCAGCGTGGTACATCATCTCGTTCAAGATATGTTCTCAGCAGCATCAGCTTCCCCTCAAGCACTGGATGCAGATGTTTGTTGAGGTCCTAGGGACTGGCTCAATGGTGTGTAGCACTGTGGTTATGATCACAGCGTATTATGAAGTGTGTGCCCAGGTTTAGTAAGTTTAGTGATACTTGTCGTTACTATGTGACCACTGCACAGGAGCTATTTTGGAGATCCATGACACGTGTTTTCTTTTCCGTGGGACTAAATAGTATTCTTCATGTGACCAGGTATAGTTTCAGATTATGACACTCACTGAATGCAGGTACATTATCTGACTCTTCTTTGCTGGTCACATGTTTTTAGAACTTTGTGTTTGATTCTGTCATTATTTCAAGTTACTATGGCCCTCATTCCAATTCTGGCGGGCGGCGGAGGCCGCCCGCCAGAATTCCCCCCTCCAAAATACCGCGCCACGGTCAAAAGACCGCAGCGGGTATTCTGAGTTTTCCCCTGGGCTGGCGGGCGGCCGCCAAAAGGCCGCCCGCCAGCCCAGGGGAAAACGACCTTCCCACGAGGATGCCGGCTCGTAATCGAGCCGGCGGAGTGGGAAGGTGCGACGGGTGCAGTTGCACCCGTCGCGTATTTCACTGTCTGCCAAGCAGACAGTGAAATACTTTTAGGGGCCCTCTTACGGGGGCCCCTGCAGTGCCCATGCCATTGGCATGGGCACTGCAGGGGCCCCCAGGGGCCCCACGACAATCCCTACCGCCATCCTGTTCCTGGCGGGCGAGCCGCCAGGAACAGGATGGCGGTAGGGATTGTCAGAATCCCCTCGGCGGCGCAGCGAGCTGCGCCGCCTTGGAGGATTCTAAGGGGCAGTGGAAAACCGGCGGGAGACCGCCGGTTTTCCCTTTCTGACCGCGGCCAAAGCGCCGCGGTCAGAATGCCCCGCGGGGCACCGCCAGGCTGTCGGCGGTGCTCCCGCCTACAGCGGCCCTGGCGGTGTTACACCGCCAGGGTCGTAATGAGGGCCTATGTGTTTTCAGATGTTTTACTTCACAATGGCTCTCTTTTTCCTATCTGGCCTGGATGAGTGTGCTCTCTGAGTCCTCTAGAGGTTGGTTTGGATCTGAATTTACAACACAAAACATAGAAGCTTGTTCTCTGAACTGATTTGTAATGTCTTTGCATTGAGGTTTTTGCTTCCCAAAGCACCACTTCCTTATATGTAGGCAATAGTTTTAACCATTTGAGAATTGTTATAAGCAGAGACTGCTACCCTTCAGCTTTTCTACCCATGGCTGTGTTCTGATTGGGTGACACACATATACAGCCATAGCTGGGGATTGTATTTGCTTCAAGGAAGGGGTTTGGAGTCCAGTGTTATGCATCTTATGTGGGAAGGTGGGTTGGTATGATCTGAATTAGGTTGTCATGTCTTCAGTTTTCACCATCAAGATGAACAGGCATGGGGTCTGCTTATGCAGATGACACTTGTTCCTTTGGCTTGTGAATTATGCATCCCTTTGTTCTCTGAATTTTTATTCTAGGGTTCTGGCTCACTGGCATGAATGTAGACTAATGCATATTATGCTCACATGTTTGGCCT